>NC_092822.1:37560000-38165000 GCF_023375885.2 Dermacentor andersoni | reverse complement strand
TACAAACACGGAGACGCGTTTACGATGAATGTGCGACAGATGGGATTACGCATGTTAAATTTGCATGCTTTCGCGGCAAACGCGGTTAAATGAGTCATGATTCTGTGTAGAAAAATTTTAATGGCACTATTTACTAGAAATGGCGAAAATAAACATACGTGCACTACTATATGTGCACAGAGGAGAGGCCTTCGTCCTGCAGTAGACATCAAAAATAGGCTGATGCTGACGATTTGTCTATAGATGATACATATGCCCACGCTATTAAACAGACCGTATGTGTCAAACGCGCGCACTCTGTAAAATGGCTGAGGAAACCAATTCTTAAAGATATATGCCACCTTACACGACCCCGCTCCTTTTCCCGGCTATTCACATTACGTTTGTCTTATTTGCTAGCATGTTGTTCAATTTTAAATTACACAAAGTCACAATAAGAAACTTTGTTCGCAGTTAGCACATGCTTTTTATTGTGTCGTTTTCAGCACAAACAGAAAAAAAGAATGACAGAGGGTGGAATTCTATGCCCATAAGTCTGCGCCGTCACCAGTAGAGTGCGTCTAACGTCTAGAGAACGTCTTTCTTTGACGAATAATATCAAGATACGCATTTTTGCGTAGCGCGGGAGCCTTTGTAGAGGTATGCCAACCCGGGTAACTCACGCATCTAGGACAGCGGTGCTGTACAAGGGAGTTCTCACCCCGCCATGTAATTCCTAGGGGGGGTCTGTTCTGCCAGTGCCCGAAATCTATACCCAAGACTCTGCAATCGTTTCGCTATGATGTACGGTTCAGCTCCTTCGCTGTATGCAACTCTTTTTTCGTATACAGGGGAAAGAGGTCTGTTGTCGTCACCCTCTTAGGTCTCTCGGGAGGGGCGGCAATGATGGGCTGAGACCCCCTATAGATTAGCAGCAGGTGGGATTCCTGGCTGACCCGTGGACGCCGAAGCAAATTACTCAGACGAGACGCTGACGGGACGCTGACATATATAGCGTGGAAACGCTGAGGCGCTTCGTATGCCGCCCAAACTGTAATTGACGCATTAAGATAACATATTTCAACGTAATAGCATTGACTATAATCATGCCACACAAGCGCAGACTCTTCGGCGGCGAAGCGTTTGTCAGGTTAAGGCGGCCGCTAAACTGCGATGTGGTTAAACGCCCACGTGTGAAAACAAAAAAAACTGCAAATTGCCGGCAAGGATAAACGCGCAAGGGACTTGGGGCCGAATTCGCATAGCTTTTCGTTCGTAAGTGCTGTTTAACATTGGCTGAAACGCATTCGATAATAATTTGTCCCACATCACCATTGGCTGGCATGAGCGCTTTTAGCGTAAGAACGTTGTTGTGAGTACGAGCCGTGATTTCTATTCGAGTGAGGTATTCAAAACGTAACTTCTATTCTGTGGTTATTGATAAATTACCTTTCAAAGCAAATTCGAGGCTCTGACGCAGGCTGCGTTGTTGGCTCTCCTGTGATTTCCGTCTGACACCGAGCGCGCGCTATCGGCCTTCGTCGCTGCACGAAAAGGGCCGTGTTAAGTCCCCGTGCAACAGCTTCGCTGTAAAATATGAAATTAAAGAAACCGCGCCATCGCAAAGCACCCGGTTATTTTTCCGCGCTACACTTCTCATTGTGACGTGGAGTATGCTCATCCCAATTTGCAATGACTACTTTGACCATTTGAGTTTGTTGGGACGTACAGTGGGCTTGCGTGGACTTTCCGTGAACAGTGCGTGAGCGGGATCCGTGTTATATTTGCGTTTTATTTCTCTTTCTTTTTATTGTTTGTGCGTTTATATGCTTACTTGCTTGCTTGTTCCTCTGCTTTCTTGCCTGTTTGTTTGTTTGCTTGCTTATTTGTTTGTTTGACTGCGCCAACTTGAGTTTGATAGGCACCGTTTGATTAAGCTTGGAAGAGTAGCCAGCATTGCACACGCACACACGGCTATAATAATAATAATAATCTCGACGCCAGAAAAAAGAAAGACAACAAGGTGATGCATTTCCAGAGCGCCACTCTGCGAGGAGCGAACAAAAAAGAGATAGAGAGAGAGATAAAAGAAATGTGTGTGTAGCGCGTACCCGAAAGAGACCTCCCCTCGCAGGTCAATGCGCGCGTTGGCGGCGATGACTTGCGCAGCGTCTGCGTACTCACGCGGTGCCAACCATAGCGGAGACTCGTGGACGCATTCTCTGCGAGGGACGTTATACGGCTATCGGCGCCAGATGGTCATTCAGGAAGGGTCTCGCGGCACGCTGAACTGCGCCCACGCCGGACGCTGGCTGGAGCGGTATGCAGCTCCTTCTGGGCTGCGCGCTACGGTGTATGTGTCTGTCTGTGTGTGCACACGTGTGCGGAGAGGAATGCGCAAGCCGCGCGCGCGCGCGCGCAGCTGTTCGCGTTGGCCACTGTGCGCTCGGCGCGACCGGGATACCGTGTTTATTCGAATGTAAGCCAGTCCCGGTTCGTCGTTTACAGCGCTGTAATACATCGTCGAGAGAAAAGAAGCGCAGTCGAGGACGGCAAAATAGTTGGGGTGAGGAAATGAGGAAATTTGCAGGCGCAGGTTTGAATCAGCTAGCAAAAGACAGGGGGCAATTGGATATCGCTGGGACAGGCCTTCGTCTTGCAGTGAGCATAAATATAGAATGATGATGATGATGATGATGATGATGATGACGACGACGACGACGACGACATCATTCATCTTCTGGTTAGTGCGGCGCTTACCGGAAATGCACACGACATGCGCCTGCACCATAGCCTGATATATTTTTCGATTCCAGCCCAGTCGCTCCGCAATGCATGGGAACGGGTGGACCACTGCGGCAGCAACACATTACCAGTCATTTCACCCGTGTTGTTGGTAGAGCATGCACAACTTTAGCTGGGCGCTGCTGCCGCTTCTTGCCTTCTGAATGACGTGCGATCAGAGGTAGCCTACGTGACCCTAGCCGTGCCCTCATAAACTGTGGCCAATTACTGGGAAAGTGACGCCCTCGCAATGACCCTCCGTTTTGGCGTTACTGTGCTGGCATTGAAAAAAAAAAAGAAAAGAAATATGGGAGGTTATGTCTGCACGAACCACAACATGAACACGTATCAGCTAACGCAGTTTTCAATTCTTACGTTATGTACATCGATGGATGTAATGGTGACGTACGTATAATCAATTAAGGCATCGAGAACATTTCTTAGAAAAAGAGAAAAAAAGAAAGGAAGAAGCGTGTTTTCTTGTGGGGAACACCTTCGGGGTGTTGATTACGCGGTCATGACGACGAATGAATCATTGTAACAAGTACGGCGGTATAATATAGAGACGGCGGCAATGGTGATATTTAGAGCACAACCCTATCGTCATTCGACGCCATTGCATAACGTTCATCCCCATGGTGGGTGAGATCTGCGTGCTTATTGTATTATCAGTCGTGCCTGTTACGGATGCGCCATCTGATAGATAATCGCCTGTAGGCGTCTTTATTATTGGCATTTCTTTCGCTGTCATGATATCTCTCTGTTTCTTTTTTTTAATTCTACAGCAAGTTTACGCTTGCGGTGTTCTTTTCACTGTTCTTCCGCTTTCTTACCTTGATTTAGCGCAAAAGATTTACCGACAGGTCACAGGAATGCATTCCAACCTGCCCAATTTACCATTTCAACCAGTGCGGATGCTTGCCGAGGTCACATTTCTTTTATATAACTTCCAAGATTTTTTCTTTTTTTTTTTATCCGGGGGTGCTCGATCCGCCGCATCTGTTGACGCTTCAACAGCTCTGTTGTATAACAATGCGTTGGCACCTTACATTCGAATAAACACGGAACAAGGCAATCGCGCGCAGCCCACGGTGCGCTGTCGTCCGCGGCTATCCCCGATACGCGGTACGGACCGGTGTCCCGTGCACGTATGCCCCTATACACACCGCCTCTCGCTATAACGGCGCGATCTCGGTGACCCGGGAACAAACTCAGTGCTACCCCCCCCCCCCCCCACCCCAACCCCCCACGCATCGCCGGTTGCGGACATTCGTTCGAGGGCGTAGTCAGCTATGTGCGCTTTTTTGCGTCCGTACGAGCATTCGCACGACTCGCATAGGCGACGCCGGATTGCAGACGGAGCCGCTATCTCTTCCCGCCGGTTCCGGCACATAAATGCCGGAACCGGCGTCGGAGATTTCTTTCCTTTTTTTTTCTTTTCCTTTTTTTTTCCCGAAGGAACGCCACCAGGGAATGTGATCTCAAACGCTCGGCTCCAGTGGCAATATCACGATGCTCGACACCTGCTGCAGATGTGTCCTGGAACGCGCGCGATCAGTGTTATAAGACTTTGATAAGTATAAGGCTGGACTGAAGGCAGAGGTACACCCGAAAACTACGACCTTGGGTGGTGGACAGTGAGTTTGCAGAGACGGGGGGCTGCTGTTTCTGCTCGACGAAGAGTTAGAAGCTTTCATTTCATTAGTTTTTTAGTACTCTTACGCCTTGGGGCAAGTCCTTCGGAAATAAAAAAAAACTACATATATTTAATTTTATTTGGTTTATTTGGTTGGCAATACCTGATTGTCGTGATGCTGGAGATGAAAGGCACCGTTAGGGATCACCTCACTAGTCATCTGGCACCGCAGTATACATTCATCACGCAATGGCATTGCAGGCAAAAGCATGCAATCTAGCACAAAAAGTTTGGCACGCAGCTTGTAAGTAGGATTTAACATTGTCTAACAGCAAGGAAAACGTAACAAACATAAAAAATAACAAAGTGTGTGTCCAATACAAAAATAATTGCATGGTATAAGCACGCAAACCTTATTGTCATGTTTGTTTGTTCATTTATTGGTGACGCACATACACTATACACGCCATACACACTATTACACCCCCATACACATTTTCAAGTTGTGTTGGTAATTTATTGGCATCCCCTTCGAAAGGGGGCGCTGACAAATAGTCACCTAGCCTGCTTGAGCTGATTAGGTATGCTTTATATATGCTTTTCAGACTAGCAGTTTTTTTCTACATCTCCTTATAACCTTTTTGTTCTTCCCTAAAACTTCTATATCTACTTTAGACCGTTACTTATGCCTGCTACGGATACGGTTACATCTCGCTTTCTTTCTTTTTCTCAGCAATACTCTAAAGGTTTCTTGCTTGTCTCCACTGCTGACCAGTTAACGTTTCCATTCTCTCTAAACCTCAGCACTTCTGGAAGGTGCATACGTTACCGACAGGTCTCACGGGGTGAATAACTTCTCATGCCATTTAGGATGTGTTGGGCATACTTCTTCGGGTTTTCGGGGTTTTTTTTTTTTTGTTTTCTGCAGCAGACACGCGCTTTAACCCGTGGCGAATATCTCGAAAAGTGTACCGCCGTGGAACCACCCAGCGGTGACGGTTGTTGGGGGCCACCTTCGAAAAATGCGCCAGGAGCGCTCCAGGAACACCGCCTACTGAATTAGACCGCGAGACACCTTCAAGCACTCCCACATTTACTACCCTTGGCTGTGTCCAGGCTTCCGGCCTCGTTTTTCAACGGAATCACTCAGTGATAAAATAAATGATACCTAAATATCTAATTGCAACAAATACATGTCGTTAAGAGCGAAATTCCTTCAATATAACAAACCTTTCTAACCTTCATATGCCTACTTTCTTAAACCGTTATGTAGGCACAAAACGGCAAAATATCGCAATCTTGCGGATTTGCGTGAATATGATTGCGTGACGTATGTACAGTCACCCGCAAAAGTTTACGGGGCACGGCTTTCACGACAAATGCGGATTTCTGCTCTGTTAAGGCGTAGCGCTTCTAACTTAATGGATCACAGTGCAGTTAGCAAGAACTGCTACGGATCAAAGCTTTTAATTAGAGGCCACGTGCGTAGACTGCGCGGAAATTTCGCTCTTTCGCAAATCGCGCGTCTAGTAAGCTTTAGTGGGTGACTGTACGTACGTGGAACGTGTCTTCGGCGGAGCCCGGCAAAACACTTTCGTAGTTAAAGAAAAGAAAAAAAAAAGATAAGATCAATCGCTTCGTCGTCTCCGCTACATGGGCACAGGGGAAAGCGCACCAGATTCATCCTGTGACGATAAAAGTGTTGCTGCTGTAGTCGCTGTTGCAGCCGCTGTCGTTGTTGCGGTCATTGTCCACGTTGTTGCTGAAAATCACGGAATCGAAGCGCATATGGGGTGGGTCTATCGTAACTATATCACCTGTTGCTGAAAGAAGATAGTCGGTCAGAAAAATTATTTTTCAAAAATTTTAAGGCGAAAGCCTTTAGTGGCTCACACCTCCGATGGCCTTGAAAAAAAAAAAAAAACAACGCGTCGTCCGGTCCAATGGTCCAAAAATATCATCAGCAACAATGGCTCATACACCTAAGCAAGCAAAAAGTGGAATGACTCATCCCTCTCGGAATGCAGAGGCTACAAGCACTCAGAAAAGTGAAGCGTACAGTGTGTACATTTATTGGAATCACGCATACAGTGTACAGAAACGCGGTGTCTAGTCGAAAGGTAAAAAAACAAACACGTGACCTCCTCAATGGCTAATACCCCCGTAAGCAATGGCTATGAGCCCCCGTAAGCAAGCAAAAAATGTAATGGCACATACCTCCGTAAGTCTGAGGCTATATACAAGCGCTCAGCAAAGTGGAGCGAACACTGCACATTCATTGAAATCACCCATGCAACACACAGAACAGCATACGTTTTAATCCCCTGCTGAGCGGATGCAACGTAAAGTCCAAGAGAAACGTCGTTGGCGGGAGTCCGACCCCACTTTACAAGTGCGCGAAGCCGCAGCTAAGAGTAGAAAACGAGCCGAAAGAAGCCGAACCGCGAACGCAGCGACGCGACGATGCGAGACGCCGCATTACCATGTGTGCAGCAGGCTTTCGCCTTCACCTGTTACGGGAGTGTAACTTGCTGCGGAACTTCTTTATTTCGTCTTTCACCTTAATCGCCAGGGACCAAATTCACAAAGCTTTTTGTCCGTAAGTGCTCTTTGCCATTGGCCGGGCGCCTTCGCTAATAATACGTCCCTCAGCGTGATTGGCTGGCTTTTACGAACTGTTTTAGTGTATAGTATATACTTTCTGGGAATACGGGCACCGATGTAGCATGCCAGGCATACCGCTATGCTAACTCTGCCATCCCTCATTGATGTCTCTTTCTCTCTACTTCACACATAGATCTGTAATCCGTATGCTATATGTAGCATAGTGGACCCACCGCGGCAGCCTAGTGACGCGTTGCGCTGTCACTCTCGAAGTAGTGGGTTCGACCCCAGCCACGGCGCCCGCATTTAAATGGTGGCGAAGCGTGGAAACACTTGTGTATAGTTGCATCTAGGCGCCGCCTTATAGAAATACAGGGGGTCAAAACTAAACCGGAGTATACCACTACGACGTGCTTCATAATCATGTCGGGATCTTTCGCCGCTTAAAATCACCAGAATTCATATTTTTTCACGAACTGGCACTGTGCTATACGGATCCATACGCTTCTCAAGTGCTTCTTGTATTCATTTTGCCTTGTCGAAATAAAATTCAAATTCTCGAATTGAATTGGCAGTGCGTGGAGCGTCCATGAAGGTATGAGCGTGCGTGGAGAATACAGGGAGACAGAGATCACCAGACAGGACAGAGATATGGGATGCAGTTTTCTTTTTTTTATTTAGCCGTGTGTCTCTGTCATTGCGACTGCACCTCCCTACCCCTGCAACCCCCATCGCTTCCCCGCTGCTCAATAATCCGTCTCACTAGTTCCGCGTAGGGCAGCGAAAGGCTATACAGCGCTTGTGTCAACCAGTCAGCAACGAGAGACGGCTTCGTATTACCGATGAGAAAAGGAGAGCTAGCCCATTGAACGCTGCTAATCCTTCCGTCGCGAAGCTTTCCATTCAGTCGTCGTCGCGAGTGTATATAAAGAGCGATCAGAGCCGTACTGCGGGCGAACCCTTCTTCTGCTTATCTCTGTTCTGGTTCGCTGAAACATAAGGGTAACATCGCAAACAGACGACCACCAGAAGGGAGACACGTAGGCAGCGCTTGCGTGTACGTGTCTCCCTTCTGGTGGTCGTCTGTTTGCGCTGTTACCCACACGTTTCAGGATGAACCAGCTCGCCCAAAAAGAAGCATTGATCTGGTTCGCTGAGACGACCGACCCGTAGCTTGATGCTGCACTGCGCAGAAGTCGGCGACACGGGGAGTAGAGTGCGCAGCTCTATATACGCGGCCAGGCCTCGCACGAGGCGACCGCGATCACCTCCTCGAAAGTCGCGAGGCCAGCCGCCGCAATGTCGTACTCCTGCAGTAAGTATTTCGAGGGCGCAAGCGAGAGCGCGCACGGACGACACCTTTCCTCGTTATGTCTCCGCGTAGCCTTCTCCGAAGTTCTGTGTCGCATCGGGTGCCCCGAGGAGAGGTAGGTGTACAGCCGGTCAAAGGAGATCGCGCGCGCGGCCGCCAGAGAAGAAGATCGACTCTTCCGATAACCAAGCGAATCGAGAAGCTGGCTGGCTGGCTAGCTATGGCTTATAGCTTCGGGCTCGCTCACCTAGAAACTCCTCGCGCCTTCTTCGACGACAAGCTCTGTTCCTTCTTGTAGGTCGCGGGCCGCGAGGAAAGTATTTAGTCCGGTTGTTCGTCGCCGAATGAATGGCTACATTCCCCCCCCCCCCCCCCACATACACACACACACGACTTCTCTCCCCCCTTTTAACCCTGAGGGGTTTCGTCGTCGCCAAAGTGGGGGGGGGGAAAAGAGAGAATCGTCGCGGGCCGACCTTTTCTTCATCTCGCTTGTACTCCCCCCCCCCCCCCCCCACCCGCCTATCCCGGTCTGCGCGGTCACGTTTTCTTTCTTTTGTTTCTTTCTCGTGCAAGATCAAGAACGGCTCAGTCCTGTCTTATGCGTGCACGCACGCACGCATGGCCCCCGGGTGCATCTCTAGATCACGAGTCTCGATGCCTCGTCGATACACTTATAGTACTCCACACACGCGAACGCGCCCGCTTGGTGTCTGCGGGGTGCACCTCGCGGTCGCCGCCGGAGCACGAGGAAAAGAAATCGAGAAAACCGTAGCACGCGACGGCGGGGAGACCGCGCACGAATCTTGGCCGCGTGGCCGGTCTGCGAAGTGTATAGGCGCGGCGGGAGATCCGCTTTCACGGACGCCTTCGGGGCTGTCCGCGGGACATGCTATCGGTAGACGTCGCGGTGTATTCGCAGCGTGGTGCGTTTCCATTATTGTAGCGGGTTCGACTGCCGTATGGTTGCCAAACTTCTTGCAGGCGCCCGCCACTGTAGAAGAAAAGTACGATGGCCCTGCGCTGTTTTGAGCTCGCGGTCGTACGTTCGATTTCCCATGGCCACGTTTTGATGGAGGGAATGCTAGAAAGGAACCCTCTTCTTAATTAGACTTAGGCGCGTGATAAAGCATCCAAGGCAAAGATGTGAATATGTATCCCTACATTGGCCGTTGCTCATGACTCACTCACTCACTCACTCTGTCTGTCTGTCTGTCTGTCTGTCTGTCTGTCTGTCTGTCTGTCTGTCTGTCTGTCTGTCTGTCTGTCTGTCTGTCTGTCTGTCTGTCTGTCTGTCTGTCTGTCTGTCTGTCTGACTCCATGTCTGTCTGACTCCATGTCTGTCTGGCTCCATGTCTGTCTGGCTCCATGTCTGTCTGTCTGTCTGTCTGTCTGTCTGTCTGTCTGTCTGTATGTATGTATGTATGTCGGTCCGTCCGTCCGTCCGTCCGTCCGTATGAAGCTTCCATTCAGTCGTCGTCTCGAACTTAATAGTGATCAGAATCGTAATGTGGCTGATGAGTCAGTCAGTCAGTCAGTCGATCGATCGATCGATCGATCAATCAATCAATCAATCAATCAATCAATCAATCAATCAATCAATCAATCAATCAATCAATCAATCAATCAATCAATCAATCAAAACATTCTCTATTGAAATTTGGCTGCAATCTCCGTGCATGTGGCCGCTCCTTGCTTTTCGTCACAGCGCAGTACCACTTCCCCACTTCGTACATGTTCATCTGAGCCTATACACTCACTTTACACGCTTTTATCTATTGAATGTTCAACTTCCCACCCGGAATCGTTTCACTTTCATGCAGCTTTGCCGGTCGCACCGTGCTGCCTTGTCAGGATCCCCTTTACGATGTCGGCCGCAAAGTGGTGCGTTCATTGCAGAACTGAGACGACGCGTATATATGTCCAGTGTGCCGCTATATATATGCGACACCGTGAAGGCGTAACGACCACTTCCAGCTAGCTTGCATTCCGACCACGCAATGTGACAGATACCCCCCTCCCATTCTGCGCCAAAGCAAACCGCAGAAATCCAGGCTCAAACATAACTCTCCCGACCCACCGCTATAGCTAAGGCTTTCTTTTTTTTCTCACCGCGACAGTATCGACCGGACTGCTCACTCACCCCACGCTGACCGAGCGAGTACGTCCCTCGGTCAGCAGTATGCTTTACCACTGAGTGAGGGAACCACTTAACAACAAGGGCTCCTTCTATGTACTTACTGCGCAGCTCGGTGTACAGCTGCGGAGGCGGACCAAGACGGATGGCGGGCACTTCGCGAGAAGCACTGCGAAAGCAGATAACGCGCGATTTGCTCTCTCTTTCTCTGTCTCTCTGTAACGCCGTTTTATGTAAGGCCATTCGCGTAATTCATTGCGCCCCAGCCATTTGCAGGGTACAGCGTTCGCGACATCTCGAATGGCACGCTACGCCGGTACCACCACTATGCTCATACCACGCCGAATCCATACGAAAGTCATCAGGAATCCGTTGAGTTTTTATTGACTTTTTGTTTGCACTCAGTTGAGTTTTTGTTGAGACACAATTGAACATCGTGCATGATGTTTGCGAAAGAACACTGCGGTGCAAGATTTCGACACACTTACTGACGTATATTTATTTAGCTATTGGAAGACAGACGCAACACACATGCACTCAAACGCAGAGAAAGGACATCTAGCTCGTCTGGACCGCCGTTTTCGGTGGGTGTCAGTGTGCACCTGTCGTCTAATAGTCATGTTTAACCAACTAAACCAACAAAAAATCTCTTCTTTCTTTTGATGTCTGTCGTTCTACATCGCCAATAATTTACGGGCGCGCTAAGTAAAGAGTGCGACCAGCTGAATAATGAATTTATTGTGCCTTTATTGACTCTCTATTGCATTCAATTTACTCTTTCTTGAGACGTGATTGAACATTTTAAACGGCTTTTGCAAGTGGCGACCTCAACGCAAGATTTAGAGCGCGTCTCCCACGCCACTTAATTTCTCTTTCTCTCGGTTCCAAGCATCGTCATTGCTTCGTCATCGTGTAAGGCTGCGACCAGCTTTTAATGAACGTACTGCGTTTTATTGGCTCTCGGGTGCTTTCATTAAGCTTTAATTAAAATGAAGCTGAACATCGCGATTTACTTTTGCAAGGGAAGACCTGAGTGCGAGATTCAGAGTGGCCTCTCCACCTCTTTTTGTTAAGACGAAAGCCTTATATGTCTCCTCAGTCAGTCGACTTTCAATGTCCTTTAGCGAGAACGCGTTGATGACAAGAAAGTAAAAGAAGGCTGCGAACCCTTGACGTTTGGTAGGAGTAGAACCCACTACCTTTGGTGGTAATTAAGGCTAAGTTAATTAAGGCACTCGAACCCACAACTTTTGGTGGGAGTCGAACGCACGACCTTTGGTGGGAGTCGAACCGCGACCTTTGGTGAGAGTCGAGCCCACCACCTTTGGTGGTCATTAAGGGGAAGTTAATGAGGGCGAAGTTAACTAAGATATAGTTATGGCACCCAAACCCACGACCTTCGTTGGGAGTCGAACCCTCGACCTTTGGAATTAAGTCGGATGAGTAAGCGAATTAAGAGGGTTGGCTAAGCGAAGTAGACTAAGCGAAGTAGACTAAGCGAATTAAGGAGGATGTGTACGTCATGTGTCCATCTTTAAGACATTGGCACTTGGGCTTTCACCTTCAAGTCGTCTTAGCGATAACATAAGAGACCCTGTGAATTTTTTACCTGCCTCTTACTGTATCAACCTTGGTTCATGAGAGAGCGCAGGTCTGCGACCATCTATAGAAAGCCTAGTGTGTTTTTGTTGACTTTTTATCGCATTCGGTTAACTTTTTATTGAGGTTCAATTGAACACCATTACTGGTTTTTGCAAGGGTTACATCTGCGTAAGATCTAGAGCCCCGCCCCCTCATCTCCCAGTTATTTTTTTATCTTTCTCCCTCTGCAGTGTCAGGGTGTGTAGGACGAAGCGGTAAGAACAGGACGATATCAGCCAGGGGTGAGTGCCAATTACTAAGGGAGTGCTGGGAAGGGCTGACGATCTGTTTGCGATTTTCACGTGGTTATTCAAATATTCGCACTCTGCGGACGTAGCGAATTCAACGAGTTCTCAGTAGAAACTAAAAGCGCTAGTGCCCGTCTTTAACGAAGGCAGGCACGCATCCCTGCCCGCACGATACCATCCTGCTGTTGCCACTTCTGCTTAGCCACCCTCGCAACATAACCGTATAACAACTAGGCCTATCTGTCTCTCTGCATTGTCACTGCTTCGTGAGCGCACGCATTACTGCGACCGGATGGAACGCGCCTGTGTGTCTTGTCGCGGTGGTCGTTACTGTGCTGTAACGCTTTCTTTTTCAAGGCCGCACATCGGACTGAGACCGTGAGTGATTCGATGGGAGTGCCGCCGTCCCGTGGACCTTGGCACGGGCTGTGTGTCCAGCGCAACGTGCGGCGTCGGCGGTGCGAGCGCGCAGTCGACAATCTGGCGCTCATGTTTACCGCATTTTCGCGATCACAAGCGGCAGCTTGCTTGTATAGGCGGTCTTCTTTCTTTCTTTTTTTTTTCGCCCCGGAGTAAGCTTGTGTGCGGCTTTCTCGAGCAAGTGAACATGAGGGAAGCCTTGTGCGCTCACGGAACTGGCTGTGCAACTTATGCTCGCTAGTTTTGGTTACTCACCAGCCCTTCTGTTTTCTGAACAGATGTTGAGTATTTCCGTGTACGAGTGTACGAAGTGAATGCATCCGGCGGACAACGGTTTATTGCGCAATAGTTTCCATCGCGAAATGAAAAA
The DNA here is from genome assembly GCF_023375885.2 of Dermacentor andersoni. Lineage (NCBI taxonomy): Eukaryota > Metazoa > Arthropoda > Arachnida > Ixodida > Ixodidae > Dermacentor > Dermacentor andersoni. Next base: position 38,151,869 of record NC_092822.1, on the reverse strand, counting down.
AAAAACAGAAAAGAAAACACTGTAGTACTGTGCATTGGGTGCACGTACGTTCGAGACTGTCAGCTGGTCAAAGTTAATCCGGAGTGCGCTCCCCTCCCCCCACTTCCTCATAATCATATCGTGGCTTTGTCGCGTATAAAAGCCCGGAATTTGATTTAATCCTCCGGTCCGTACTCGTTGCCGCATACGACGACCACACAACGAAGGCCTGCGAGTGAAAAAAGAAGTTGTTGGCTTGCAGTCGGGTCAATGCGGTACCCGCGTAAGAAGTGGCCCCCTTTCGCCGAGATAACGACTTATGCATCGGGTGTAGCGGATATTGCGTACACCCGTATATGCCTGCGGCACGCGCTATAAAGAATACGAAGAGCTGTCCTTGAGGCGGAGATCGTCCCCGCCTTATAGTTCGGCACTCGGGCGCCCCCGTGATGGACGCCCGCCGAGATTAGGCGGACTTTGGCGGGGCAACCGTGCCTGGTGCGTGAGTCAGCGCGAAATTTGTTACGGCTTCCAAAGCCGAGTGATTGCGCTGTGTTTGTGCTTTACAGAGGGAAAACCCCTGGCACTCACTTCTTTGTGCTTCTATATGTGTAGGTCTCCAGTACGTGCCCGTCCATTATTAGAACAAAAATACTTAATCCGTAGACAGTCTTCTGCAAAACTTTTCCTCGCACACCTCTGTTGATTCTGCGAAAGTTGTTCTTACTAGGAACAAGAGCTTAGAAGGTCGTCTTGGTTATGGCGACAGCATCCGACAATATTGGCCAACATGTCGCCTATAAAAGGAACGTATGACCCCTACAAGAAGAAACTCGACATGTATATTTATACACAATTAAAGAAAAACGGTATTATTTTACTCCAAGCACATTGGCGATTGACAATTATGAATTCAGAATAACTAGGTATAGAGCTCCAAAGGTAAGAACTAACTATTGAATTCACTTCTTAGTGTACCAAATCGCCAGCTTTTCGAATAAAGACAAATGGAATAACAATAAATTACCCAACTCACCATTGATACTATAATTTGGAAAATTTCTGAATACACTGGCGTCTCTTGCGCAGTGCGTAAGGCCTAGTGTAGTTTTTCTTTTGTACGTGGGCTTCGATCAAATTTTTCTTCCACCGATTGGCGGTTAAGCTAACTATAATTAAGGGTTCGACGAAAGTTCGTCTGGTTAGGCATGGAAATGAAGAAAATTACGGTCACTGACCAAGTCTGATGAATAATCTGACGTTTCGGAACCGCGTACGGGTTCCTTGTTCACTGAGTTGGACAAGAAATCGTCGTCACTTATATAGCCAGCACGTGACGTAATGAACGTGCTAACTATGTGTACATGCGTGCATGTGTGCGTTGCGTAGCAAATGCGGCGCCGCACGGCACGACACACAGATAGCTTTGATGATTAACTGTTGTATTTGCTATCAATTATCAAGCTCTGGTGACCTTCTTAAGTAATAGGCATGAGTACTTCAGTGTTTACTTCGTTACTTTGTCTCTTGTTGATAGTAAATGAATTCTGCGTTTTCATGCATAATGCACAAGCTAAAATATTTTGTTTGTGTGCTGTTTGTTGCTCTCCTCTTCGTATATAGAGTACATGACGTCAGGGACCCAGCAGGTGCAGTGAACGCCTTTTGTTTCTGGCCTTTTAGTTGCCTGCAAGCAGGAAACCGAGAATGCTGAATAAACTACAGTCAAATTTTCGTTTTGTTTGTAATCCATAGCGTTTCAACAGATGTGCAAGGCAGTCAGTTCATCGTGCTTGGCCTCTATCAAAACCACGCCCTCTCTGAAAACATTGAATAAATCTATAGGTTTTCATTTTACCTGTATGTAACCACGGACATTCGCTAGATGTGCAAGAGCACTTGTAGACGTCGTGCTATAGACCCCTCGTAGAGGTCACTGCTATAGCTGAAAAATGAAACCCGAATGGGATATTTCTCGCCCAGACATCGAAATCGGATGAGTCTGATCGAGCTAGGGTTCATATTAGATTGGCTGAATAGAACTCCGGCTTTTGGCAAGCCTTGAAAAAGGGATTGCACTTTTGATTGTTTAACACAGCGATGAATTGGGATAGTGTAAAACGTTCGTTGCTCATTATTCCATGCGTGATCACATGAAAGCTTATCAACAGATCAATCAAATTGATTATGTTGGATGCGTTCATGCAGTTCCAATGTTCGCGTTCACAGTCAAAACGCGGCAGATTCACCCGAAGATCAAAGCGTTGACAGCGATAGCAAGGTTTAGAGTTGCGCTTGGACCCTTTCGTTTGGGGCCACTACTCTGCGATTCAGCCTCGACAGTGTTTCCTCCACAGTCCAGGAATCTATCGTGGAGTCCAACCACATGCCCTGTTAAATTTGCACATTTTCCTTTTTTGATGCGAAAGTGTCATGTGCCCCATTGAGCGAAAAAGACGTCGTCTGTAGCAGCGAAACAGCACCTAAAGTCCCATTGGCTGCGACGCCACGTCACGAGGGGTGGCTCGACAAAGTCCATTGGCTGTGACGTCACGTCACGAGCGTGCCTCGGCGGAGCAGAGGGGGGCGAAAAGGAACACCTGAAAGATAGCGCGCCAGGTGTTGCGAGATGGGAGAGGGCATCGCCGCGACGCCACATCACTCTCGCTCTCGCTCTCAGAAGCCGGGGCGCGATGTGCCCGTGCCAGCACCGCAGGCTGCTGCTGCTTGCCGGGCTCGGTGTCGGGGTCATGCATTAGAGATTCTTTGTTCGAGTCCGGCCTTTCCACCATTTTTTTATTAATTTAGAGGATATATCGACATACCATATCAGTGACATCATATCAGTGAGGGCGACGGCGAAAATGCGGATGGGGTGTCCAAATGATTGTTATCGTAATAATAGGCGACGTGATCTGATAGTAAGCTACAGTTGGCAGATCGCCTTTCTTTGTATCCGTTTTTGCTTCCCTTTCTTCTAAGCCTTCCTTTCGGCCCGTTAGTTGGTGCCATATACATAGCGTTATAACAAAAAACCTTTAGCCAAATTCGCTAAGGGAAATTCCTTAAACTCTGATGCACGTTCTTATATATATATATATATATATATATATATATATATATATATATATATATATATATATATATATATATATATATGCCTTCTAGGGCACGTATAACATCCAGAAAGGCGTCAAAGTGATGTTTTCAACAAAAAAGATGCACCAAGTTAATGTAAAGCTATGTACGGACTAGTATAATAATGCGTAATTAGCGCAATACGGCTGAAATTAAATATGGATGTACTCATTGGCATTAACCTAAGTTTGGCTTTATGCGCAATCTAACAATGTTGGCTTATTCAGAAGGTACAGTGCAGTCTGAACATCAAGCCGCATGGTACATTAACGCGCCGAATAAGAGATGTTATTCAATGAGAACCGTTGTTGACTAGCCTTTGTAGGTCTTTACGCGATAACGTACTCGTTGTCTTCTGCTAGCAAGGTCCACAGGCCGTCTTTACGTCGTCTCGAGGTATAGATAGCACAGAACTGTTTGCTGGCCTAGTTGGTGCTTGCTATAGATAGCACGTAGAAATGGTCCATAGACTAGCTGTGTATGACTGGTATTCTACGTAGATGTTTATTATGCTTTCTAGACTGGCAAAACTACTTTGTTTGGAGTGAGGAAGTGCAGTCCAGCTGGAGCAGCGCCAAAGATAAAATGGCACTCTACACAGGACACGGGGTTGAAGTGTCCCTCAGTGTCGATTTAGGCCCAAGCCTGCGCACTGTTTTCTGTATTCTTGCTCCCTATTCTGTGTATTCCGTGGTGTTATTTTCGAATTTTTTTCCCCAATGGTCAGCATGGCTGAAATGCGCAAGAGCTTTCAACGGGCCCGAATCGATTACATCGGTCTGACTCTCGTCGCTTCCGTTTCACCCTCCGGCAAATCGAAATAGCTTTCTGTTCTCGCACTTCCTTTCTATATTTTCTTCTTTCGTCCTTTCCGAAAATTGAACGGGTCGAAAGAAAGGACGTATGCCTGAATATGACAAGACCGCGTACAATTCACCTGCACACGAGTTTCTATGCTGTCCACTTCTCGCGTCCCTTTAAGCTTCTCATCTAGTGGGACAAGTCACACCCAAATGAACAGAAGTGATGTATACTTCGCCAACGTGTGACGCTGAGGTCCACTCGAAACATCCGTGCTATTAGATTTAGGTGCACGTTAAAGAATCCCAGGTGGTCCAAATCTCCGGAGTCCCCCACTACGGCGTGCCTCATAATCATATCGCGCTTTTGGCACGTAAAGCCCCAGATTTTTTTCCCTTTTACCTGGATTCGCTAAGAAAGGAAACCGCGCTATCGTTGCTTTAGAGCGTAGCTCTTAAGCGCCCGTTCCTTCATTGAGCGACGGCCCGTCCCTCGTGACCGAGCGCATCGAAGGCTGAAAGAGCGAACGCGGAGCGCAGCGGGAGCTGAAACACGGTGAGAGCGAAGAGAGCGCGATGAGGAAAGCGGTGGAGGAAGGTACAGCGTGAGCGTGAGGAGGAAAGCGGAAGAGGAGAGAGTGGCGAAAGGGGGGAGGAGGAAAGCGAAGTGGCGCACGAGACACGCTCAACGGAGGCGACCAGGCATGCGGCGAGCGCTATGTAAACAAAGCGCTGGCGTGGACTTCGGACACCTTGCGTTGCCGCCGCTAGAGAATGCGATCCGCGCGCCACGTGTTCCTGTGTTCACGCTTTCTTTCTCTGCAATGAGCGATGCATCCACTGGAAATGTTTCGTCTGGCACTGCTGCTAAGCGACCTGCCTGAGCAGCCGAGAGGACCCTGTGGTTCGCAATGATGTGGTTTGTCACAACATAGCGCGAATTCAAAACACCGAACAGCTGCGCTCAATATTCGCATTCGGGAGTATCGTATTCGTCGCTGAATTTTTCTTTCTTTTTTTCAATATACTGTATATGCAAATGCTTCTTGCTCATTCTCGTTATCGTCGTAAATATCTGCAATCAGTGTTGATTGGTTGGATGAGTTTGAATGACATTGGAGCGTAGTGGTGGTGGTAAACTTTATAGAAAGGGGGAAGGGTAAAGGGGGACGTGGCTGAGGGATCGGGCTCAAGTAAGGCCCTGGGCCTGCCTTATAAAATTATCAGCGGACCGCTAAAGTTGGAGGTCCGACGACAAGACTTGCGCTCGCTTTAGAACAGTTTGTCGTCTGTTCTTGCATTTCTTCGCTTGGTTATGCACTGTATGTGAGTAAACTTTGCTGTAAGATGTAACTTGCGTGAATGAAAACCTTTTAAGATTTTATTTTAAGAATGCGTTATTTGTGTAGCCATATCTACGTTTTAGACGAAACCTTTTACAACACCAGCCAACACAACCCTCGCAGACTTATATACCGTCATTCTCATGACAGCACATCGCCCCATAGACGGTGGCGCCAGATTTCCCTCTGGGTATTAGAGTGAGAAAATTCATGCCTTTAGCGTTCTCCAAATTTTTGGGTCCCCTTCTCTGCTCCCTCTGTCCCAGACTAGAAAGCTAGAGCGTACCAGCAAGGGTCAACGTTTCATTTCCTTCTAATAGGTACATATTTTGCTAATAGTTATAGTAGGTTAAAAGACATACTCCACACGATCTACGTTTTCCAGAATTGCCTTCTTTTAAAAAAAATATCAACTGCTTAAAAAATATATTCTGCGACTTTACAAGGAAACCTTGAGCTACTGCTGTGGTCGCGCCTCGTAGCTTACAGGTAGAATTGCATTTGAACGTTCGGCTCCATCGGAACAATTTCCACAACCATCCAGATCTTCGACACTATTTTGTCAACCTGCCGTCTGAACAATGTTTCGATGTTATTATCCTGGTGGAATTGTGCCGTGATTGTGACTCGGTGTTCTCCGCCCAGTCCACCAGTTGAAGCTGTCGGTCGACGTCCCCGGAACTGAGTCAGGCTGTCCAGTCAGTCTCGCTGCTGACGGCGGGATGAGAAAACGGGAGCGAGGTGCAATCCCACATTATGTGTGTGAGTGTACCTGTTCGTGAACAGGGACATAATTGGCGCGTATGCAGTCCGTGTGATTAGATGTGCGTGCCGTTTGTGCTTGTGATCGGTTGGCGCGGTATATCATTTTAGAGCGCAGCTCTTTGGCGTCCGTTCCTGGGTTTCGCGTCGTCGTCGGCGTTGTCGTCGGCCTCGTAACCAGCTCCGCCCCCCTTTCATCCCCCCAGCGCTAGCAGCGACCGACTGATACCGCTGGATGCCGCTGACGCCGCTAGAGAGTCAAGATAACGTGACTGCATAGAACACCGTCGCCGCCATGCAGAAAGAGGAGGAAAGGGTCCCCCCCCTGTTCTTGTGTGGCGGATAGGGTGCTCTTCAGTTGCTGACGCGCCGGTTATTTCACGTAGGCCCCGGCACGTCGACGAATACGTGACCACCTTCCCACGGCTAGACCTGGTTCTTAGCGCTGCGGAAGCGAGGGTATCATATTGTTTGTGTCGGCATCGGCGGCGTTGTCCCTGAAACCAACTCCGCAGCTGGGGTTGACTCACTATCGGCGTCAGCGGCATCAGTCAGTCGCTGCTATCTCTTCCCTCCTCCCTTTATCGTGTTGTCCGCTTGCTGCGCGCGCTTCTGCCCCCATCGTTTGCCGCTGGGTGTACACGCCGTCCCCCTCCCCCCTCTTCCTGCGAGTCTCCGGTTGTCAAAGCGCCGGCTCGAACTTAATTCCTTTCTTCGCTCCTCCTCCAATGCAACCCCTGTGCGGTGGCAATCAGAGAGCCAGATCGGTGGCGGCGGATCTGTATATGTGCACCGCCCGAGCCGAAATTGCCGCTGCCGTTCGCCCTGTGCGGTGGCAATCAGAGAGCCAGATCGGTGGCGGCGGATCTGTATATGTGCACCGCCCGAGCCGAAATTGCCGCTGCCGTTCGCCACTGCGAAATTATCGGCCAGTTCTTTCTGAGCCATGAGCGAGACGACCGATGGAAGTCCTATCTACTTGCGCACAGGTCTCTCTGCAATACCAGTCGAAATGTTTGGCACGTCACATGAAGTTGGCGAACTGTGCGCCGCAAAGTTGCCCAACGGCTTGCTGGTAGTAGCTGCCTACTTCGCCCCTACCGCACTCACGAAAGACGTCGTGCACTTCCTGCAACTCGCATTAACCGTCCATCGATCCACACCGATGTTAGTAGTGGGGGACTTTAATGTTGACATAAAGACAAACAGCAATTTCCTAACACTTATGCGGGAGAACATCCCGTTCCTCTCGCTCGTAACGCGTCCCACGGCTGTGACAACCTCGCGAGGCACTTGTATAGATCTCGTCTTTGAGAATCAAGCATTGGTGTACCAAGTCGAACATATATCAGTCTATTTCTCCGACCACAAAGCTTCCTTCATGACTGTCAAGAACTGTTAGTGGAGTCTTTGTTAAAGGAATACGTGTGAAAAATAAAAAAAAATTCTGTGATAGCGCATACATGTGTTGCTCGATTTCTTTGCCTCAATCTATCGAAAAGGTGAAACAGCTTATTTGCTGCGCTCAAATTTCGCATTAGGAAGTAACGTAATCGTCGGTAATTTTTCACCCAACACTTGGAGTGTTGGAGGCTCGACCGCCTATCTATCTCTCTCCAAGCTTAGCGTTTCAAGACAAACACCTTGGCTTCGAACTTCGCGTGGTCTGTTTATAATAGTGAACGCTCGATTTTCAAAATTCCGGATATCAGCAGTATTTTTTTTTCTCGGATATGTTAATAATACGTGATAGCAGAGAGAGAAGAGGCTGCCGGCATCATCCAGGATGTCGCACACATTTTGTAAGGAAGAGGGAAAATAAATGTCGGGAAAACCAGCAGTCTTCATACTCGGCATAATGGAGCATCCTATCTGAGAACAGATTGACCGTCAATAAAGTCGCACTTTTCTTTTACGTTTTATAAGTAATTGGCACACTGTTCCATAAACAATGGTAACTTCCCCAAGATTTCGGGACACGTGCAAGTCACGCCATCCCTCGGCGGCGGCGGCGGCGCGCCGTAACTGAATGGGGAAAAAGGGAAAGAAGTTATATCTCACGAACGAAATTAACTATAGAAAATGACATGCGGTTATACATAATAGAGACCCCCTGGGACATTCTGGTGAAATTCCACTGGCGTGCTTCGAAGCACGTAGGTTCCTAAGACACCTGAATATATTACAATGCAACCAATTGGGAAAGTCCCATAGGCTCTGTTGTGAAATATTCAAATGTCCTGGCAACCTATACGTGCTCTCCGGTACGCAATGGCACGCCATCCGGCGTATTACGACGAGTCGCCCACTCTGGCGTGCCTCGTAATCGTATCGTGGTTTCGGCACGTAACACCACAGAATCTAATTTTAATTAACCTTCAATAAATATTTGGCCCTACAGTACACAGTGATTTTCCTTACATAAAACAAAAGAAATTGTACGTGAACGTATTGCGCTAGTCGGCGGTTGTTAATAAACGAGGAAAGATATAGCTACCAAGACAGGTGCGTAATGTGCAATGCAAAGTGTGCGCAGCTCTCAACGGAGACATACGCAAAACATAGCATTTGGGGTTGCATCTCTACATAATGCGCAACGGGGGCGCTGCAGGGAAGCCAAAAATTGCCGTCAGGGAAGGCCGGTTATTTAAGGATCTCCAGCTTTCGCAAGGCATTTTCAACGCCGAGTAAGTTTGTCCCCGCTTTATATAGCCTCGCGAAAGTGGCAGTTACAGTCGCCGCACATAAAGTTGCAGGGTGACAAAGATAAAAGAGTTTTACACAAGTGTCAGTCCTATATGTCACTCGACTAATTACTGCGCGACAACTTACTGTCATCTTCGCGAAGCTTGTTAGCCCTAGGTAATTTACTCGAGTGTAAAGCGCTAAGTGCTAGACTCATCAGGTGTTGAAGGAAGGCTCCAATATCTCGCGGGTCTTTTTTTAAAAGAAAAAAAGAACAAACGATACGTAAAACTGCTACTGAGAGGATTTGCAGGAGCAAGTCAAGAGAGCCCTGCAACACTTTTTAAGGCCATCATTCTCGTTGTTACCCTTCTGTCATCGCGTCAATGAACGAAAAGCAAGAGGAATTACCATAATTAACGCACGCAAACCAAGTTATTGGTCATAAAATGTTCACATTAGAATAAAAATTAGAGTTAAAACCGACTCAAATTTTCACGCTTTCGGATTCCACATTTTACTTTCCCATAACGGAGAACTACGGCGCCCAATAGCGGAAGAACGCGGACGTGACGTAGCTGAAGTCGACGCTCCATGGTTACCAAGCCTGCTCAGCTTGTTGACGTCAGCATGACCTCCACTATCGGGCGGCGCGCGTTCAGATCTCGGAAGCTGCGGCATCATTTCAATAGCGATAATTAGGCGATAATTAAAATAGTTGTAAAAGCTAATGCCATATTATTTTTTTCCGCAGTACTCGCACTTTTGCGCGAACGCACATCTCACATTACATTTTCAACCAATGATCAATGGTCAACCAATGCACATCGACGTCAAGTCCGTTGCACAAGTGCACGCAGTAGCCGCACCGTGACGATGCTACTGATGCCGCCTAACAAGCTCCCTCGGAAGTATTGTACTACCCGCTTATGGTCTCTCTTAGGCACGTTGTTGCTTACGTAATGCGTAGTCTTGCTTTTCAATCGCCCCCTCACGTGCACCACGGTGGCCAACCTGTACTTTTAGTACGCTGGTACTACGCACCTTGGTGTGTAGCCTCGAGGCGTCCTTCGGTACGGCATTGTGGTGCCATTTAGCACTTACTCGGCGAATGAAGGCTGTTGCCTGAGAGATTTCGGCACGTAGCTTTGCGTCTTATTTTTGTGTGTGTGTGTGGGGGGGGGGGGGCGATTTGACATTTAGCACACAAAGCGTCATATACGATGACGCAAACCAAATGGAGCAAACACTAACTACACCTTCCAATAGCAAGTAAAAATTTCCATGGTTACACATCTCGGAGGCACCTGTGACACAAAAGTGGCTTCAGACATGAGTAATCACGGAATAGTGCAAACATTAAGTATAAGTTGTGTCCGGAAGGGAAGGAGTGCAATGGAGATTTAAACGGGCATCTTTTTTTTCGGAAGCGCAATGTTGCCTCCAGCCCACATCACTAATTGTATAATCGCTGATGGACTCGTAAATTTGCCCACTGACCTTATTTAAACATTCACTTTGGTACATATGTTCCAGATGCAAGCATTGAAGCCGACCAGTGCTCAAGGTCTTCTCACTTTGTAGCAGTAATCGTAATACTATATATCTCATGATCATGAGATTAAGTTGAGATGGATCAAGTTGACATCCGACAGCAACTAATGAGCAGGTCTGAACTTCTCTGCGATTAGTGTTAACGCTACGTCGAACAATGACGTAAGCGGAGCTGAAAAGACAGCGCTGCATTCTTTCGTCTTTACCTTCGTGCGTGGCAGCTTTAACGTGCCTGACCAACTGGCCCATACCTACCCCTTCCCCGACTCACCTAAATCACTTGGTGCTTTTCAGCTTACCAGCGCTGCGTTTTGTCTGGTCTTTTTCGTCTACGGCTGTGCGCTGTGCGTCGTTAACCAACGCTACACGTAGTGCACTATTCGATGCAACCAGCACCAGTCTACGGGAGACATGCGGCCGAAAGAACGCCGGCAACCGCAAAAGCTTACACAACCAAAGTTTCATTCGACGTCGTAAGTGCACATGTCCAGTGGAAGTGTTAGGGCACCACGATAAACTCTTGAGTGCATCCTCCTTCAAGGTCCGACGCCACAGTCCTGTATTTAGGGCACCGTTCGTTCGTGTCATCATTCTGCACACGCGCATTAGGTCGAACAAACACGTTTATTTAACTGTTCGACTCGTTCTGCATGACGATTCCTTTCGAACATTTCCTCTAAACAACGTGTCCATCAATCAATGCAGCCGCATTATCTTTCGGCGCGCGCGACCACACGTCCTTGTCAGATTCCCCCGCGCGCCTCGTCCCACGGGACCGGCAAAGCTATAGCAGTGTTTTAGCCTCGCCGTGCGCTTTCGCATCGCGCACATAGCAGAGCTGCTTCGGGTATCTCACCGGCTGCATATGCATTAGCGGACGGCAGTTTGTTTACTCTCATGCCCGGCAGTTGAATGGGAGGCGTGGCCCCCCACCATAGTTCGACGTTGACCTCGCGTTCAGCGCGCAGCATGCGAAGGGTCGATGCAGCGAGATAGTCACGTGTCGACGCGACCGCATTCTGTGCGCTTCGTTCTCTAACGATTAGTGCGCACATGCGCACGGAGAGGAACCAAGGTTAACTGCGTTGCGCGGAGGAAACGAGGTGCTCGACAAACTCTCCTTCGGCCATTTGGAGATGACCTGCAGATGGCGTTGGCTGCGCGGCGAGAGGGCGGGAGTTGAGGGGGGGGGGGGGGGGGCATTGTGTGGCCTTCGTGACAACTCGAAGCGATCCAAATTTCCTCTGTACACATCAACAGAAGCTTTAGTTTAGTGTCGTCTTGTTTTTTACAATGGCAGCAATTGAGGGTATCATGCAGGTTCCGCGACCATCTGTCGTAGGTATCATTAATTTTTATCGTCACTGTCGCCCTAATTTCTGTCTAAGGCAGGCATCTCCTGCAGAAATGCAGGACGAAGGAGTTGGCAGAAAATTTTTCAGAAAACTTCTGGTGATCCACAACGAGTACGTGACCAAGGCCGCTTGTGTGTTGCTGGCGTTGTTGTCGGTTTTGGTGTAGGTGGTGCCCTAGCAGAACAGGAAACGAGAGAGAGAGAGAGAGAGAGAGAGAGAGAGAGAGAAGCAAAGGCAGGGAGGTTAAACAAGGTTTCGCCCGGTTGGCTACCCTACGCGTGGGGAAGGGAAAAGAAAGGTAAGAAGGAGAGTTCACTCACCATGAATGTTCACTCACAGGCGCTCGTCTGTTCTGGTTGTCTTCAACAAGTGCATTAGCGCTTTGGTGGTCTTGTGCTCACTAGAGGTCTGCGGCCAAGGTCCTAGGACCTTAGCTACCGAGAACGGTCTGTCGTCTAAGCGGCAACGTCTGGTACGCAGAAAATGTCGTTGAGAGTTGCAGGTTGGACATTGGCACGGGATGTGTTCTATGGTATCATCCCGCCTGTAAGCAAAGCCAGTGTAATCGTAACCTTCTGTCACATTTACCTTACACTGACCCACGTGGCCACGAGCATTGGAGCTAGATTGGCATCGATTACAATCTTATACTCGGGTACATGGTCTAGTATAGCTGCGGCTGAGTTTCCATGGCGACATGAGGCCAGCAGTGGCTCCTCCTGGGGGTGTCTTTCGCAATGCTACTGAAGCATGTAACCACGCGGAAATCCAACCAAAGCAGCTTGACTGATTGAGACGACGAGGTGAAATTTCCTTGAGGGCTGTGGTGGATCCACCTGGATACACCATGTGTTGCAAACACTCACGCGGAAGTCCTTTTTTCTTTTCTTTTCTTTTTTTTTTTTTTTTTGAGCGGAAAGTTTTTCCAAAAGTGACCCCTCCCCTCTCTCAGCCCTGTTTCAGCGCTGTCTCAGATGCCAGTAGCGTACGCAGCGGGCTGTTTTCAACCGCGATGTTTTCACGCCGACTGCGTCGCCGCGAACTATTTTGTTGTACGATGCGCGTGACACGTGAGTCGCTTAGACGCGCGTAAGGGACTGGAAAAAATGAGCGCTGTGATCGCGTGCATTCTTCGCCTGCAGAATGACATGTTTTCCTGGCACCGGCTCGACGCCATCTGTTGCGGGAACAGCGGGTGTGATTCGGGGAGATGTCGGAGGAGGCAGGGACACCTGAAGAGCAGCTCCTCGTTTGCAGAGTTCCAGGAAGGACAGTCTTTCCGACCTGTCACCGCAATGGAACACCGGTATGCAGCAAGACCTGCGCAGAGGGAAGTCAAAAGAAAAGACGTGAGTGTTGCAACATATGTTTAGACGCATCTCGGCACGAGCAATGCAAGCACTCGTGGTCGGTTGGGAAAGCTGCCCAAGCGCATACCTTCCGCGATGTTTCTATGGCGTCAAACATATATGTATGCCACGTTCAGGCGTCAAAGTTATGAAGAAAAAGAAAGAATTATGCAGGCCTGATGGGTAGCTTGATAGTCAATGTTAGGCGAAACGTTTTGCGGTTAGTTGGCTGTCTAGCCTCGTTTGGGGGTTGCACGAAGCGTTACCAGATGGCGCAACGTGCCCCTGTGAGAGAAGCAACAGTGTGTGTGACGAAAGGGACAAGACGACGGCGGCATTAAAGACAGCATAACGACGGAGACGGCGAAGACTGTGGCATGACGACTATGACACCTAGGGTGAGGACGACAAAAATATGGCGCCGAGGGATACGGCAACATTACGGCCTGCCGAGGTTGGCGTTCGTGTCGTGAACTTGAAATCGAGAGAAGCGCCAGCTTATTGCTCGAGACAAAAACCGCTTAGTCACTGGGAGATGCAAAGACTGCTTCGCTGGAAAGATAACCTCCAGGGGCCCTATAACGTAAAGCTATTCCAATATGTTTTTATTCCAATCTTCTGACGTTAAATTTACGTAACCGCTGACGCAAGCATCGCGCGATGACCCGCAGCGTTGCCTGAACAGCCCAATCAAACGCTATCCTCGTTTATAGGAGGTCACTTTTGTTTGCTTTCGAAACGACTAACATTGCCTACATTGAACGTTTTTTCTTATCTTATTGGCTGATAAGAAGCGAGGAGCACGCGCAAGTGGAGAGGGTTTCGATGGGGCTGAGCCAGCGCACTGAAAATAGATAACCAAAGGGAGGTGCCGGCGTCTGCGATTGGTCCGCTTTCCTTTACTTAGCTTGCGGTGACTTGTCTAAAATCACGGCGGTTTGCAAGATACGGTGCAAAATGCGACTAAAATGGATCATCAGCAAAGAATTCGCAGAGCGATGTCGTATACGTGCAGAAAGGGCTCCATTACATTAGACGGTCACGCAAACCGTTTTGTTGCACGCAAATAAACCCATGCTCCCCGGCAGGTGCGAGGGGCCAGTGCGTGAGCAACCGGCGGCAGCCATCTTCTATTCCTTTCGGAACGGGGCAGTCTCCGGCTATTCAGAAAAAAATTCCGTTTTGTTTGGCATATTAATGCATCTTTAACGCGTACACGTCACTTTGACGCGGTGAGTTCTCGCGGTTTTGTGACCTCGACTGACAGGTGAAGACAGGTGAAGTGCGCGATGAAGTGCCTGAAACCTTTTGAGCAATATCAAAGGGTTAACGGCGAAAAGGCGTCGAATCAGAAATAATTATTTTGCTTTCGGTCGGTCGAATCACGCACAATCAGTGTGTACAGTCATTTCAGATTGGGGGCCATCGCGGTTTTTGTGACGTCGCGTGACAGACAGGCGAAGTGGGGGTGGTCTAAAAGAGTTTTTGACCAATCGCGGAGGGCTGATTGCGCAATTGGAATAGAAAAAATTCGTAATAGCTTTACGTTATAGCATCCCGGATCTGTGCTAATATTTATGGAACTACGCATCTTAAATATCGAACATCCTGTTCTTACCGGGTTGCGTCTGTGGTACCCTGGCTCGTTTCCGACCCCTTTAATATCAGAGAGAGAAAAAGGACTTGAATTTACGCAACGAAGGTGTGGCACTCTAGCCACACGTTCTAGGTAAAATGTTTGCGCGCTTTGAAATATATGAGCAATAAAAAAGTTATGCGCAAAACGTTCGACTCGGTGCTCGTTTCGGTGTCGTAAATACTACACTAAATTATTATTTGATCTGCTACAGCATTCGATGTCAAAATTCGCAAGTTTACCGCCACTGTACTCCTGTTATGCGAATAGGCGCTAACATGTTTTGGTTGTAGATATTTTTAGTTAGGGCGTCCCAGCTAACGTTAACGAAGCTGTTCAACAACAACAACAACAACAAATTTAAATGAACGGTGCAAGGTACGATCCCAAGACCAATGATGTTTGGTCGTCAATCTCTGATAACTGCACACCATAGGTTTTAGAAAGAGTTAAAATCTAGTGGCTGTTCTAATCGGATTTCGATTTAGGCTGCCAATATATTTTATAAAATTTGCCGAAAATCGGAAATTTTCAGAAAGCACAAGTATCAAGTTTACAACTTTGTAACTCAAGAACAAGAAAAGGACATCACAATTCTGTAAACTGCATCTAATAGTACATCGAAAGCGGACAAAATTATTGTATTACACGGCGTTCTTCAATATAACCTTCTTCTGTGAGTATCACTTTTGCAAAACCATTCTCGCATTGTAACAGATTCACGTACGCTATAAACTTATGTATCCCAATCGTCCGCTTTAGGTGATCTATAACCGATGCAGTTTACAGAACGGCGATATCTGCTTTTGATACAGAGGCACAAATTCGTTAACTTCGGGCTTCCATTCTTTCTTCTTTTTACTTACAAATTGTTAACATTTTCTAAATATACGTTCAGGCCCTAAATCGAAATTTCGCTTCCAACAGTCACCAGAATTTAATTGTATCTCTAAAATGCAGCAATTGTCATTAAAAATCGGTCCAGGAGCTATCTCTGAAAAGCATTTCTGCGTTTTACGTGTATTTGAATGGGGCCGAGCTAAAGCTTCCTCTTAACAGCGGCGTAACATGTGTCTTACTTCGTCAAATAGCTACCGCGGTGATCGACAGCGCTTTCTGTTTCGTTTTTCTCGGAACAGATACGCCCAACCAGCTTAGGTCGCTACATGCAGCGGTTTTTGCTTTCGCCATTATACGCTGAGTGTTGTACTTCGTCGCATTTTCATATTAGTGCTGAGAGTAAATAACCTCTCTCTGTTCCCCCAGGCTAAACATAGGCGAACGACCGGCTGTGGAACGGCTTTCAGGAGCGCTAGTCACGTACGTGCTTATCCTCCGTGCGTTTCCATTCATTGCCGCAGAGAGTCGTCCGTGTGGCACTGTACGCGTGGCTGGGTGTTACGAGTGCACCCTTTCTGTAGGACTAATGACACGATATTTTGGACCATTCTTTCTTTCTTCTTTTGAGGTCCTAAGCTTCTGAACTTCGAAATTTTTACAATCCACTTCCTCTTTGGGCCTGTGCAAAGGCCTGCAGTATTGTTAAATAAAAATAAATAAACTAGGGGCGACGGTAATGCGCATGCGCAGACTCAGACGTAGATCTGATCAAGAAACGCCAAGGTATGAAAGCCTCTAACCCTACAGCCAGAATAGAACTGGCAGAACTTTCGAAGTTAATCAACAAGCGTAAGACAGCTGACATAAGGAAGTATAATATGGATAGAATTGAACAAGCTCTCAGGAACGGAGGAAGCCTAAAAGCAGAGAAGAAGAAACTAGGAATTGGCAAGAATCAGATGTATGCGTTAAGAGACAAAGCCGGCAATATCATTACTAATATGGATGAGATAGTTCAGGTGGCTGAGGAGTTCTATAGAGATTTATACAGTACGAGTGGAACCCACGATGATAATAGCAGAGAAAATAGTCTAGAGGAATTCGAAATCCCACAAGTAACGCCGGAAGAAGTAAGGAAAGCCTTGGGAGCTATGCAAAGGGGGAAGGCAGCTGGGGAGGATCAGGTAACAGCAGATTTGTTGAAGGACGGTGGGCAGATTGTTCTAGAAAAACTGGCCGCCCTGTATACACAATGCCTCATGACCTCGAGCGTACCGGAATCTTGGAAGAACGCTAACATAATCCTAATCCATAAGAAAGGGGACGCCAAAGACTTGAAAAATTATAGACCGATCAGCTTACTGTCCGTTGCCTACAAAGTATTTACTAAGGTAATTGCAAATAGAATCAGGAACACCTTAGACTTCCGCCAACCAAAGGACCAGGCAGGATTCCGTAAAGGCTACTCAACAATAGATCATATTCACACTATCAATCAGGTGATAGAGAAATGTGCGGAATATAACCAACCACTATATGTAGCTTTCATTGATTATGAGAAAGCGTTTGATTCAGTCGAAACCTCGGCAGTCATGGAGGCATTGCGGAATCAGGGTGTAGACGAGCCGTACGTAAAAATACTGAAAGATATCTATAGCGGCTCCACAGCCACTGTACTCCTCCATAAAGAAAGCAACAAAATCCCTATAAAGAAAGGCGTCAGGCAGGGAGATACGATCTCTCCAATGCTATTCACAGCATGTTTACAGGAGGTATTCAGAGACCTGGATTGGGAAGAATTGGGGATAAGAGTAAATGGAGAATACCTTAGTAACTTGCGCTTCGCTGATGATATTGCCTTGCTTAGTAACTCAGGGGACCAACTGCAATGCATGCTCACTGACCTGGAGAGGCAGAGCAGAAGGGTGGGACTAAAAATTAATCTGCAGAAAACTAAAGTAATGTTTAACAGTCTCGGAAGGGAACAGCAGTTTACGATAGGTAGCGAGGCACTGGAAGTGGTAAGGGAATACATCTACTTAGGACAGGTAGTGACTGCTGATCCGGATCATGAGAGTGAAATAATCAGAAGAATAAGAATGGGCTGGGGTGCGTTTGGCAGGCATTCTGAGATCATGAACAGCAGGTTGCCATTATCCCTCAAGAGAAAAGTTTATAACAGCTGTGTCTTACCAGTACTCACGTACGGGGCAGAAACCTGGAGGCTTACGAAAAGGGTTCTACTTAAATTGAGGACGACGCAACGGGCTATGGAAAGAAGAATGATAGGTGTAACATTAAGGGATAAGAAAAGAGCAGATTGGGTGAGGGAACAAACGCGCGTTAATGACATCTTAGTTGAAATCAAGAAAAAGAAATGGGCATGGGCAGGACATGTAATGAGGAGGGAAGATAACCGATGGTCATTAAGGGTTACGGACTGGATTCCGAGGGAAGGGAAGCGTAGCAGGGGGCGACAGAAAGTTAGGTGGGCAGATGAGATTAGGAAGTTTGGAGGGTCAACATGGCCACAATTAGCACATGACCGGGGCAATTGGAGAAGTATGGGAGAGGCCTTTGCCCTGCAGTGGGCGTAACCAGGCTGATGATGATGATGATGATGACTGTATGCCTTTGCACAGGCCCAAACAGGAAGTAGATTGTAAAAATACACATGAGCATGGGGAAAACAGGAAAAAAAGAAAAAAAGAAAAAGAAAAGAACTATAGAAAAGAAAACTGCCATACAACAACAATGGCATTCAACACAAGACACTTTCTTTGTTTCTCATGAATCAAGGAATAACAAAAGGTGCTCAAAACAATTTGCAATATTAGTCTTATAACATTCTCGTAGTTATCGGGGCTCAATAAAACACCACTATTCAGCACACTGCAATATTGACATTTGAAATTCTTGCGTTCTTGCTTACGCAAGCGGCTTGCGCCCCCTAGCCTAAAACTCTCCGATGTCGGTACCCATTTAAGGGAACGACGTGCTTGCCTAACAGTGTCGACCCGCGCCAGCCCCAGTCGTTGCACGCGCCCCGCTGCGTGCATCTGCGGGCGCGTCGCCGCGTTCTTCATCTCTCGCAGAAAATTGGAGCACAGCTGCACGACGGGCTCGAGGCGACACTCGAGTATTGGCACGTCGCGGGTGGTCGCGTCTCTGTCGCCCTTGTTCGCGCGTGGGTCGCCGCGGCTTCCAGTGCACCGCCTATTCTCGCCTTATACGTACAGTCGCGGACAAAATAAGATGGACCACGGGATCCCCGAGCAGCCTGTAGCAGTAACCAGTAAAACTGCCCACGACAACGTTGTTAGCATATTCTAGTCGAGGTCCAAAATGCAAATACCAGATTGCGTTGTGAGGTTGCGGAGATATTCAGCTTTTTCTTATAGTTCATGGTCCGTAATATTCTGTCCGCGACTGCACACCCCGCTGGGGTCGCTGGTTCTTCTACGGCGTCCTCCCGCCTGAGCACGATGTCGCGGGTGCGATTAACCGGTCCTTGTAGTTAAGAAAAGAAAAAAAAAGAATGATCGATTTACGCGTTGCTTAACGTGTCGTTCAACGTCGGTAGAGCTGAAGGGTCGTCCAGGATATCCAGGATTTACCCCGCACTTCCGCCAAAGGTGGCAGAAGCTTGATGTGGGCGAGTTGGTTTTGCATACTTGATGAAAAGAGCGCTACGAAGACGAGGACTAAGGACGAGACGAGACGAGGACGAGACGGGGACGAAGACGAGGACTTGTCCGTCGTACATGTTGTTCTTTTAGTCCTCGTCTTCGTAGCGCTCTTTTCATCAAGAACCACCAAAGGTGTTACGAGTGAAACAGTGATTTACAGACTGAAACGAGGAGGAAGCCCACAGGGAAGGACCGGTGGGCGTGGAGTATAGCCGAGCCAACGCGTGCGCACACGCTGCTTCTTCTTTCGCTGCCTCGGTCGCACAGAGCTGCGAGAATATGATGCGAGAAGTTTTCGTTCCCTCTCTTTATGTCTGTCTGCTGAAAGGGCAATGTATTGTCATCCATCCATCAATATTACAGCACGGAAATACGAAGGAAACCCGTGCGGATTTATCAAAAAGAAACTTCGCAGTTGAAGAAATATTTGTCGAGTTTTCGGGCCCACAAGTAACGCCTTTCCGCGGGGCAGTCGTTCCATACTGTCTGAGCTATAACCAGGAGGCAACAGACTTCACTGAGCGACGCCAAATTGTTCGACCAACTCGAAGCGGCGGGGACACAGAGACAGCAGCTGCTGGGTGGATGGAAGTATTTACGTAGCACGAAACTTGATCTACCTGACTGATTTGCAGCTGTCCGTTAATCAACGACTCGAATCACAGTGACACTATGGACAGAGGGCCGGGGTTGATGTGCTTGCAGTACAGTCGATTAATTTGCCCTGGCGCTGCGAACCCCTAGCCTCCAGGTTAGCGACCGCTCCGGAATGGCGTTGGGCCCCGGGTTCGAATACCGGAACAGGAAGAATTTTTCTTCAGCAACGAAGCCTTCTTTCGGGAAAACCCGTATTGGTTTTCTTTGTAGCTTCGTGCTGCAGTCGGGGTGGGTGAAAATTTTCCCCTTGCGTGGCATTTGCTCCACCTTCAAGCATTCCGCGGAAATGATTTGCCATATTAAGGGGTATGTTTTTAGCAAAGGGTGTACAGGCACTATTCCAAACAGCTGTGTTATTTCTCTAAGGAGTATTTATATGGCCCGTCGATAACAAACCTCTCCATTGTTGACGACACAGTAATCTTTATTCAGCCTCTAAAGAATTTGTCAAGTGACCGCGCAATATTGATTATTTGCAAAATATTTTATAACATTTTTGTTGTATTTGTTACGACCTTTTGTTAACAAGACGTTCCGTTGACACGCAACGAAATATCGTGCATAATCTTTCTTTTTTTTTTCATGAGAATAGCAAGCGTATTTCCAGCCCATGCGCGGAATTCTTAACAGCACGCAACCGTCGGTACTTCACGAGTAATATCCGGAACTGGTCTTGTCAGCCTATAGTTTCAGCACAAAACAAAAAAACTATGTAGTCTTTCTCCCCTTCCACCCCCCCCCCCCCCCCCCCCCTTCGGCCGAAGTTCTTCAGTTTGCACATAAATATGCACGAACAATCTCAGTTTACAAGGCTTCTGCATTTCGTTTCTCCTATATCGAGCACATTTTCTTTCTCTTCTTCTTTTCTTTCGCGTTGTCCCCCAGTGTATACGTCGCCCTGTTTTACCTCGCTTCCTTTTGGCACCGCTGGAGCGCTGTGGGATTTCGCCATAGGGCCGTCGTCCTTGTTTCGTCCTGAAGACACGTTCCGATGGCTGACCGTAAACACACACGTCGGCGCGCGTCCAGACGCTCCCCCGGGGGTGAAGAAAATGTCCTGCAAGAGAGAGGGAGAGAGAGGGAGACAGAGAGAGAATTATAGCGGCAACACCTTTGCAGCGCGAATGCTAGCACGCAACAAAGAAGCAGCGATAACTGCAACAGCGACAACAGACAGAAGAAGCGACGACAACGACCATCGCCATATAACACAGCTGCTCGTATATACACGCAAGTGGAAGGAAGAAAAAAAACAGTGCCACGAAAAAGAGGCTGGGAGGCCGAGGAGCTCGACGTCGACCGTAGGGCAGCAGCAGCAGCAAAGGCGATCACTGCATACGCTTTTATGCTATACTATGCCTCAAGAAGAGTTTGCGAAGTGGACACGACGTGGAAAATAAAGGCCGGTTGGGGGAGATGCAACTAACTCAAGGTATAAGAAAGAGCTTATCGGCCTCTTAATTGGCCTTTCTTTTCTTGTCGTTTCTTTTTTTTTTTTCGTGACTTGAAGCAGCGCTATCGAAACGCTCTCGCAAACACAAAGCGCTGGCATATACCCTCAATCAGCGCTCTCTTTGTGTGCCTTATTATGTTTTGTGAGTGTCGGTGCTCTTAAAGTGCGCTTATTCTATCGGCGTCATGAATAACCAACTGGTGCGATCAGCATACAAGCTTGCTGGTTTGTTTGCCTGTCTGTTTGTTTGCCTGTTTGTTAGCTTGTTTGTTTGTTGTTTGTCTGTTTTGTTTGTCTCTTTTGTTTGTTTCTTTTTGTTCTTTCTTTGCTTTCTCCAACAAGACTTGGTTTTGTAGGTCCACAGTTTCTGGTTGTATTTGGTCTCGAGTCGAAATTTTTCGTCTATTGTCATTGTTGTCCTTGCCGTTGCCGGCAATCAGACCGCGTCTGCGTGACGACGCACCGTCAAAAAAAAAAAGCAAAAAAAAAAACGATACAACTGGAGCAGCAGTAATCAGGCGCGCATATATCTTCCTCCTAAGTGGCCGTCATCTAGACCTCGAACTCCCAAACGTTTGTTTCTTTTCCCGGAAACTTTCTCTTCAGAGCTTGCTCATCGTTGATTGTAGTTAGTTCATTATGCTGAAAGAAAGATGCAACGCAACGTACGCAAGTATGAACTAAGAACTACAAGAACCATATGCAGACGCGGACCATATCTGTGTGTCTCCCTTCCTTTGTCTTTGTCTAAATGAATGTGTTCCAAATCCTAGCGCATGTGGTTACTGTGTGGTCTTCGTCGGACAAGCCGCCATCTTAAGCCCTGTGCAATATACTGACGTAGCCTGCAAACGAGACAGCAGCGAAGCCTGCAGCGATGTAGGCGATACTTTGCCGCCTATATAGCGCGAACAGACGGCGTAGAAGAGGTGTGGTATTAACAAAGAAGTGCGGGACAAAGTAGTGTCACGTGACCCTTGTTAAGCCAGACACACGGTCGCGTTCGGGTCGTATCGTTCTTTTTTTTTTTTTGGAATAAACTTTTTTTTCTAAAGAAGCGTGGCTGCCGAAGCCGGGATCCTAACCCGCAGCCTTGAGCTCAGCAGCGCAGCACCACAACCGCTAAGCTACCACGGTAGGTGGCCGATGCATTCCAGTGAACGAAAAAAAAAATTGCACGGATAATTCAGACAAGGTCCACAAAGCTGTTCGCTTATTTAAATAATCAGCTTCGACGGTTCTTATTTTCTTCTACGGTCGTTTACGAAAAAATTACTCACAGCGTTTTTTCTTTGTTTTTTTTTTCCTTGGCGTTAGAAATTGGATGCCGAAAGGTGAACGATGTCCAAGCACGTTCGTGTTCCAATAGACAAACTGGCGCAGAGAATAGGCGGCTGTCTTCATTTTCGTATAGTTACCCAGACAACTCACTTGATGCGGAACTCTGGCTGCAATGCTGTCTACACGAAACGCAAGCGTATAGCCGTTCGGGCCGCATGTGGGTGACGCGTACTACGTCAATTCGCCTAAACATCGCCCTTCTTCTGGCTTCAGACGACTTTGTGGCTTTGCAAGTTGATCATATTCAAGGAAATATTCCCTTATAAATGCAAGGGGTTTAGTTATCGTGAATGTGCGCAAAGCGCCAGCGCCTTCGTACATTCAGGAAAATGTAAGTGCATTGGAGGTTAACTAAGAGACTCGAGAGGAAATTGAAGACCGTGTGACGAGCATCGAAAGCCACGAAATGATAGACGTAACGTTAAGAGGCAGCAAGACAGCGATGTGGATTAGGGAGCAAGCAGGGTGGATCGATCCGGTATTCTAGTTGACATTAGGAGGAAGAAATGGAGCTGGGTAGGCCGCGTAATGCGTAGGGCAGATAAGTCGGTGGTCTATGACAGTAAAGGGCCGTTTATAGTCCGACGTAACGCGCGCGCGCGCGCGCGCTCGCGCACGCTACGTTACGTTGGCAAAAACAAGTCCTTCTATAGTCCGACGCACTGCAGCGCCGACGTAACCGGCGGCTGCCAGCGCGCCCCGACGAGCTCGGCGCATATTTGGCTCCTGCTCCATTCGCGCGCTGGCGCCGCCAACCGCGTCGACCCACAATGCATTGCGCGCGAAGAAAAAGGCGCGAACACAACTCCGCAGACGGCTTTTGCGGACGGTACGCGACTTGGCGAACGCTCTGCGCATGCTCCGAAGATAGCAGCCGACGGCGCGCGCGTTGAAGTATAGAGGGGATGGCATCTCGGCCGGCGCAGCGCAACCGACGTAGCGTGACTGACCGCGAACGACGCTGGCCCGTGCGCCGATAACGTCGGACTATAAACGGGCCTTAAGAGAACGGGTTCCAAGTAAAGAGAGGCGCAGTCGGTGAGGTCAGAGAACCAGTCGGTTCGACGAGATTAGGATACTGCAGGCACAAGACGGGGTATCGATTCAAGATTGCTGGGAGAGGGCTTTCGTCCTGCAGTGGGAATAGAACTATGATGATGATGATGATGATGATGGGGCTGATGATGATGATTGGCCTGAAAATTTAGGCCAATAAAGGCAGACTAAGCGCAATGAATAAAGCCACACGCGCGTTTGAAGCCGCAAGCAGGAAATTAGACAACGCCGTCATTCCCGTGGTATAGCCAGGTTTTCCCTTTAGCTAATGTTAGCAGGAAACTGCGCGGTCTTCTAAGGCTCAAAGCTAAACATCTTGCTTTCCTGGAATGAATTGGAGCCCACCCCTTGTCGCGCCGGATGTTCCCTACAGAAAAACTTTAGTCGCCTCGTTCTTTTTTTTTTTTTCTTGCATACATCTGACGCGTCGATCCGCTGGCTAGCTGCCCTTGCCGTCTCACTTCCATGGGAAAAGCGACGCAGACGCGCGAAGTCGGCTGGGCATACCGACCGTCAGGTGGTGTCAGTTGTCCCGGCGAAAAACGCGTTTCTTCTTTCGCCCATTGTCTGTGGGCTCGGGCGCCAAGCGCTGCCTTTGTTCCGCCGAACTTTGCGCTGTATCCGTGCGTGTCGGTACAGACCGGCGGCGCTTCTTCTGGGGGACGTATTCACCGACGATCACTCGTCGGCGATGGAAGTGTCGCCGTCGGCAGGCGCGCGCTGATTGGCTTGTTGAGCGAAATCGGATGAGCTGATTGGCTTGTTGAGCAAAATCGGATAAGCTGATTGGCTGGCTGAGCGCCGTATACGTCACGCGAAGGCGATATAGTATCGCCGAAGTGATATCGTCGCAGAATACGTCTCCTGTGTGCACGCGCCATACTCCGTTTCATGAGTTAAGCGTGCAACGCCGTGGAAGCGACGCAACAAGTTCGGCCAACAAAATGTATTGCTCGGTGCGTTTCGTCTATTCGCTGAGTGCCAAGTGCGTTTGCACACGCCAACACGCACGTGAGGCTGCTGCGACACGCACGCCGCAAATGCAACAACCCGAAAAGAAAGACAACGAAAAGCAAATAGATCTAAAGCGACGTATTAGAAGCCGTGAAAATACAGGATTGATTCCGTTTCGTGGATTCATTTATTGTTAATGCGAAAGCAACGCGTGCCCCATTACGCGAAAAAACACGGCGTCGTCGGCGTCGCCATCGAGCGACGGTGCCAAAGATGGCCGACGGCGCAACTAGTAAGAGCACGCAAATAATGTTCGGATTGCCGTCAGATTTCCCAGGGACGTTCCTGTCAACAAAGTAAACCGATGGTGTGGAAAAGAAACACTGGTAAATTTTGGCCTCGGTAGGAGTCGAACCCGGACCTCCGGCGTGCGAGACGAGCACGCTTCCCCGACGCCACGGCAGCGTCACATGCGGTTCTGCATGACTAAAGGTGTGGCCTAGTGCACGCTTCATTGGGCACGTGACGGCGCAGCCAATGGGAAGGAGGTGGCGCCACGTCATGGGTGTATAAAATAAAAAGCGTTAATGTCCATTCGAACGCCGCTGAGTGGTCATTCGAGTTACGAACTCCTCAAGGGCAAGCGAGCGCGTTGAGACGCTTGGCGCGTTTTGATTCATTAGCCTTATACCGAGGCGCAGTTAGAACGCAGGCGAGAGCTTGCGCGGACAAGCAACGCGCGGATAACACAGGCTTCTGAGAGCGAGGGCGACGGTGACGTGGCGTCGCGGCGTTTCCCTCTCCCCTCACGCAACACCTGGCGCGCTACTGCTGCCGCAGCTGTTCCCTATCGCCTGCTCTGCTCCGTCGAGGCGCGCTGGTGACGCGTGGCGTCACGCCAATGGGAATTTAGGCGCCGTTTCGCTGCTGCAGACGCAGGACGCCGGCTTTTTCGCTGAATGAGCCATTTGACGCTTTCGCATCAAAAAACAGCTTCACCTAATTGCGGCCAAGAACACCGAACTATTTATTCGTGTGAATGCAGCCACTGCAGAAAGCCTTTCTAGCCTCTACAACGTTGCACATGATGTATGAAAACGTGTGTAGCAGTCAGAACAGGGACCAGCATGTTGAAGAAAAAGTGCATAATTGTAAATGGCACAAGAACACACAGGATTTGCTTTTTATTTGTAAGATAGTAAGATGAAAGGGAGGAAAGGCAAATGAAAACGCAGGGAATGGGGGGGGGGGGGGGGGGGCGAACCACAACAGAAATCAGGTTTGCTACCCTAGCGTGGGGGGAGGCGGACGTATTGTAACGATCTCAAAGCAATACAGGTATACAAAATTCAGGGAAGGGCCCCAGCCTTTCTCATACAGCAAAGTTGAGGTGACAATGTTAGGTTAAAACTAGAAACCAGAACGTATTTTGTTTTTCGAAGCTGGAAGGACAGAGATTAGACAAATACATATGTACCACCCATCATCTGCCACGGTAGTGCAGTGACTATGGCGTTGCGCCGCTGAGCTCGTGGACGTGGGTTCGATACCTGCCGCGGCGACTGCGTCCCGAACGGAGCGTGATGCAAGAGTGATCGTGTATCGTGCATTGGGTGCACGTTCGAGAATGTAGGTGGTTCTCAAAATTAATCCGGGTACAACCTCCCCCCCCCCCCGCCCCCCACAGTACGTCGTGCCTCATAATGAGATCGTGGTTTTGGCACGTAAAATCTCGGAATTATTTTGTATTACCCATCATTGGTTACACAGAAACAAAATGCTTGACCGCCATATTTCTTTCTAGCAACACCGGAATCAAACTAGGTCGCGGTCGTTTCTTTTTGCTAGCATGTCACTCAGCGAGACGGGTGTTCAGAGTATTTGTTGCGTGCTTTAAATCAATTTATATCATTTTTTTGCCGATGTTACTTACGTTAGCTTAAAAAGCACACGCAGGGGACTGAATGCGCCTTCATAGCAACCAATCGTGCATACTGTGACGAATGTCGTAGAAACATTTTGGCAACAGCAGCAAAGACTGTAAGAGCGACAATTATGGTTGTGCAAAAGGACTTTTGGCTGACACCTGTACGTTCTGCGTACAAATGTAATCTGTAACATCCTTTGTTCCGCTGTAACCGAGTATGAATCGAACATAATTTTGTATAATGAGACAATTAGTACTGTGCAAGGACTCGGACACTTCTTTGAAAACGTGCCGTGTATACAATGCTTGTACTTTGTGTATGTTATCGTCCTTGTGGAATCGTGTCGTGATTGTGACTCAAAGTGTTCCTATCGTCTTTTGTTGAAATAAACTTCTAACCACAAAGAGTGCGACCACTGCGATTCTATCCTACTGTGTGCTCGGAGTCAACGTGGCTCCTCGTGTTACAATTGAAACAGCGGATTTTGTAAAAGTATTATTTTAATATATCTGTAATGCGTTTAGCGGCTATAAACGCGGCCCACCGTCTTGGTTGCGCTGCCAAAGAACACACACAAGATATTGTTTGATTTGAGTTTGAGTTTATTGATTATAGGCTTCTATAGGACATACAAACGGAGTACAGTATACAGAAAGAGGTACCATAATGAAAGGCTCTAATGGGACTTCTTGTTATTATATACGCAAGCAAAGAAGTAAGTAAAAATAGAAGCTATTCTCAAACATATAAACATTACAGCTGTTGCTTTGTGGTAGTTGGATGCTATATGGGACGATTAGAATAATTTGCGAGAAATATATATATATATATATATATATATATAATATGAGAGAGAGAGAGAGAGATGGACAACAATCATATGTAGGGAGAAGAGAAACGGAATATGTTAAATGCATAAGAACGAAAATAATTAAGCAGCATATATCAAAAGAGGGTCAAGATGAGCTATCCGCATGCAAAATATATATATATATATATATATATATATATATATATATATATATATATATATTGTCAATCTTCGTTATAAGAAAACTGGATATAACGAAGTATTTCAAGTTCCGCTTGAAATCCCTAGGGCGATTCATAGTCCAGTACATGCAACATTAGATATAACGAAGCAATTCTGACTCCTTCTTCAACCTCGTTATAACGAGGTTTTAGTGTACTTTAAAGCCTAGCACAAATAACATCGGAATCGCTGGTGTAGCAGTAGACTGCAGCAAGTTTCGTGAGTTCCCAAGTTGCTTTGACGCCGTAAATTACATTGTCCAATGTCTATAAGAAGGGCCGTTTCCGGGTCTGGTTCTTTCTGTTCTCCTACGCCACAAGCATTGAGCCATAGAACGTCGTAGTCACGGAGGCACTGCGGCGGTTAAATCCGCCTCTTGCTAGTCTTCGCAATGCCGTTCAAAAAGCGCACGAGTACATTACCCGTACGTGGCATAACGACATGCAAATGTACAGGCAAACTTCGCCACTGATGCGTCGTACTCAACGTTGGCGTCGCCTCTCAGCTATAACGACTCATATCGAGCAAACGGCTCATTGCACGAGGCTAACAGTTGCTGCGCCATCGTCCAAGCGTACACGCTCCCGGGCCTTGCCCACAAAAATAAGACGCTGTGCTACCACTGAATAAGCGTTCTATACTGCTTCCGTCATAGGCCCAAGTGGCGCATTGATCACCATCTCGTTCGTGTCAGTCGCCAGTATCAAATGAAAGCTGCATATTGTGCATTCGCCAAAACAGACCGGTCGGCATGTCCGATTTCATTATGATCATTGTACTGATAATTTCCGTCGGCATGCCCTTCGAAATAGGGCGGCAACAAATGGTCGCCTAGCCTGATTGAGCTACAGCCATGGTTTGGCTACATCTATGCAGTCTAGCACTTGTGTCCATCTCTTCTTAAACATTTCTCTCTTCATTAAAAAGATCTATTTCCATATTGTGCAGTTACGTTTGCCTGTAATAACTCCGCTCCTATCAATTCTTCCCTGGTCTTTCTTTCCACGAATCGTAAAAACGCCGTTTGTTTATCTCGACTTCTGACCATTTAATGCTTCCATGCATCCATTTTGAATCGCAGCGCTTTTGGAAGGTGGGCGTTCCCTTCGGTTCCTGCTGCGCGAATATCTTGCGGTTCTATTATACGATGTTCTGAGTCGTTCCCGGATTTCGCTGCAACCCACAGGTGTCTTTTCTTGTTGCGAACATTTGCTCCGGTATGTGTTTGTCATCTGGCATTTGTCTGTCCTCCGGTATGTGTTTGCCCTCTGGCATGTGTTTATTCTCTGGTATGTGTTTGCCCACTGGTATGTGTTTGACCTCTGGCATCTGTGTGTCCTGCGTTATGTGTTTGTCCTCTGGTCTGTGTCTGTCCTCTGGTATGTGTTTGTCCTCTGGCATGAGTTTGTCCTTCGGCTAACCAAGGTGAACTTTTGGTTAAACTTGAAAGTTATCCTTTCGGGCAACTTCCAACTCCGCAAGATCTTTGACTTCATGCGCAGAATGACATTCGCGAACGCCAGCGCTGCCACCTTACTCCTTTCCCAATTTCTCGCGACACCTCAAATTCATTGTAGCCCCGAAGTTTCATTAGTGTTGCATTCCGCGCTTCCCTTTCAGCCTCAGATTTGAGTGTTGTTTTTTTTTCTTTTCTTTTACTTATACACATAGCTATGTTATATGGCTTAACTACTGGTGTGACTTTTTGTTGAACTGATTACAAGTCATTACTCGTCTGTTCGTTACATATAATTAAATATGTCTCAGCGCACGCACGGAGTGGATCCGCTCAGCGGGGCGCAGCGGGGCGCTTGCAGAGCATACATGGCGGGCTGCTTATGGCATCGTTCGCTGCTGGCAAAACGCGTTTTTCACGCTAACGCGTCGAGGACCCAGACGGGCGGTGGTTTTTTAAAAGTGGGATCGCCCAACTGCCGACTGCGGATTCTTTTGATGTTGTCACGCACTATAGCACTTAGCTTCAGTTGCGCAACAGCACCCTGTTGTAATAACGTACCACGCGCCATTTCTCAGCAACTGCGCAATTTCCGCAATATATGGTCGGATAAACCGTGGTCATATTTAGACTCTTTTGTTGTCTTTGTTTTATTACGCCTTGTTTAGATTGGTCGCTGTCTGAATGAAAAGCCCTCAGGCATGAATTCTGCGCAGACACACATTTGGTTGCACTCTGGCTCGCTTTCTTTCTTTCTTTCTTTCTTTCTTTCTTTCTTTCTTTCTTTCTTTCTTTCTTTCTCTCTATCTTCCTTTCTTTCTTTCTTTCTTTCTTTCTTTCTTTCTTTATTCCCTTGCGCAATCGCTCATAGCTCGCATTAAGTATGTGGCAACCCCTTCACTCTAATTTTCTTTCATTTTGATCTTCGCACAACCGTATAACCATTCGGCAACGCCCCTCGAAGACGATCGTTAAGCAAATGAGGTGAGCACCCATGCGGAACCTATAACTCAGAAGGAAAAGTCTTGCAAATGACCCTGAATCCTGCAATCGACGAGCGATTCGCAAGCACGGCGTTTCGTCGCTAATCACGGTTTTTCGCTAAATGCTTCGAGTTTTAATGAAACTGCTGTGCGAGATTCATCTCTCGGGTGTATTCAAGTGTACGCGGGCATCGGAGAGCGATTGCATAAAGTTCGCAGAGTTTACGGCTGTCGTCTACAGAGATATTGTGAAATTCTTTTGAGTCGCCGGACACGGCTCCTATCTTTTTAATAGCTTTTAGCGCAAAGAAACGCACGACACGAGAGAAGGCACACAGGACACAGCACTAATAACTAATGCTTTATTGCACTTGGTCACAGTATATGTAGCACCGTGCAATAAAAGATGGAAAGGGAGTGAGAGAAAGGAGGCCCACCAGTTTGTTTTGTTGAACTTCGTTGCTATCTTTGTAGCGATACTCCTCCTCCGGCTAGTAAGTGTGGCACCCCGTTCAAGATCGCTAGCCAGCTTTTCATGGTCGTTTGAGGGGTGTCGATAAGTTTCGTGCAATAATCTATCTATCTATCTATCTATCTATCTATCTATCTATCTATCTATCTATCTATCTATCTATCTATCTATCTATCTATCTATCTATCTATCTATCTATCTATCTATCTATCTATCTATCTATCTATCTA
Organism: Dermacentor andersoni; assembly: GCF_023375885.2. Taxonomy (NCBI): domain Eukaryota; kingdom Metazoa; phylum Arthropoda; class Arachnida; order Ixodida; family Ixodidae; genus Dermacentor; species Dermacentor andersoni. The sequence continues at coordinate 38,121,176 of NC_092822.1, read as the reverse complement.
TCTATCTATCTATCTATCTATCTATCTATCTATCTATCTATCTATCTATCTATCTATCTATCTATCTATCTATCTATCTATCTATGTTACGTTTACGCAGTACATTAAAGCAAGCCTATTGTGACAGATATACGACATGACCTAAGTGAGCTAACGACTAAACGACTAAGAAGGAATAAAAACTACGGTAACGTCAATAGCAGCAATGGGCTGAAAGTTGTTTCAGTAGCAGGTAATATGGATGTTCCAGCCGTGAAAGCTCCTAATCTAATCGAATACGAACATCCTAGAAAAATGGCCTTCGAATATCACATTGAGTACCGAATATTTTTATTTATAAACTAAGTGAAATATGAAGTTCTCGTGGAATCTGTTTCGTTTTACTAAAAGAATTGTTCAGAAACCATCAACGGTGATGGACCAACGAATGAGCCAGCAAGCCAGCAAGTGAGTGAGCGGGCGAACGAGTGAACGCGGCAATAAGTGGGAGAGCGTGCGACAGAACGAACGTTTACTTTGCCGAGTCCGACCATCGACCCTCCACCGACCAAGAGCTAAAACCGGGGAAAGAAGTAAATAATGCTATTCGCCTTAAAAAGGCAGTTCCATCGCTGAACCTATACTAGGCTATACCGCAGAATCTGCGCCAGCTGGGTGAGGCCACAGGAATAGTGAAAATAGTCACAAGTATGTTTGCGACCACATGGCGTTGAAATGTATATTACCCATGGAAGAATTAAGAGTGCTTGGGCGCATCTCGACAAGAGATGCGCAGCGGACTTCGACAAAAGCGCCCCGCAACCGTTAGCCTAGGTGGACGAGAAACGCGACACTTCTCTAACTTCTCTACCACTGACTAGATTATTCAAAGCGCCAAACGTCACAAAGCTCTTACGCAATAGCGGATCTTTTCGATTCGCCTGCACCACTGTGAACTAGCTCACGGCGGTTCACGACAAGTTCAGAAATTGTGCAGCTCGATTTATGAGGTGCAGGCCCAGCGAGACACTCGAAAGGAATGCAAATGTGCAGACGTGGTGGAGGCGTCATGTTATGTCGGACTATAATGCGCACGGAATGCGTAAGTTTGAAAGGTCCTGAACTGCAGGTGTGATCGGCTTCTGGGCCGTAAATACCTATCACCACACTTGCGTATACACATCAGGCGTGTGTAAGCGGAGTTTTAACGACGCTCGCTCCCGTGTGATGCGTCGTCTGCTGCGCTGCTGCTTCGCACCTGTACGCCTGCATCAAGTCGGCACCGACTGTAGAGTGGGTGCAGCAAAATCATGAAGCGGCCCTGCACCTTTCCTGCACCTTTCGAGGCGAACGGCGTGGTTCAGCGGGCGCCATTGCTGCACCGCTAAAACGAATGGCAGGGTGCAGCACCTCGTGAACTGGTTCAGGTGGTGCAGGCGAATCGAACGTACCCAGCATCTGCATCCTAAAGAGCTATTTTTTATTGTTGGCGTTCGGTGACAAATGCGTCCCGCAATTCGATTAGGCGAGAGCAAGTGCCCGATTGCGCGAGAGCAAGTGTTTAATTGCGCGAGAGCAAGGGCCCGATAGCATGAGAGCAAGGACCGGATTGCGCGAGAGCAAGTGCCCGATATCATGAGAGCAAGTGCCGGATTGCGCTAGAGCAAGTGTCCGATTGCGCGAGAGCAAGGGCCCAATTGCGCGAGAGCAAGTGCTTAATTGCGCGAGAGCAAGGGCCCGATAGCATGAGAGCAAGGGCCGGATTGCGCGAGAGCAAGTGCCCGATATCATGAGAGCAAGTGCCGGATTGCGCTAGAGCAAGTGTCCGATTGCGCGAGAGCAAGTGTTTAATTGCGCGAGAGCAAGGGCCCGATAGCATGAGAGCAAGGGCCGGATTGCGCGAGAGCAAGTGCCCGATATCATGAGAGCAAGTGCCGGATTGCGCTAGAGCAAGTGTCCGATTGCGCGAGAGCAAGGGCCCAATTGCGCGAGAGCAAGGGCGCGATTGCGCGAAACCAGTACGACAACGAGCGAAAGAGCCAAAGGAAACTATTCGTTTGATAAAGGGGAGAAAGATGCCAAAGAAATCAATTGGCGTTTGTTGATGATGTATATTCGTTGCATTGAGTATATTTAGGGATACGTTTGTTTCGTTTGTATAATTTTGTAGGGAACAGAGCCGGTGATGAGCGCATCTGTAACGGTATGGCCTTACGCGTACAACGTCGACTTGTATGTGTTCTGTGTGGTACTGAGCCATGTCGGACGATGACCTATAGTTTGCGTTGACGTAGACATGGAAAAAAAATCGGTTCTATTCTAAAACGCTTCTTTTATGCATGTGCGGCTCCGGACAGTTGGGGAGCATGTAAAAAAACGAAAAAACAAACACTATTCGATTCGGATCCGAAATATAGAATATGCGCATACAGTTATAGTAGGCAGACATCTTGCCGCGTATAGCTGCTCCCTTGGAAATCGGTTGCCCGAGTGCGTCACGACCACGCAGGCACGGCGAGCGTGCCGCACTTTAGTCTATGAGCAGGCACGCAGTTTTGGATGCCGGCAAAAGGCGGCGATCACAGAGTTTCGTAACAATAATTATTAAATCGTCTTCAGTACGAGAGCTTTCATGAGGAATTGTTTGTTACGTATCTCTTTTGACAGTGAGAATTTGCATTTCCTGTAAGAAGAATTGATGCGGTGAAAGAAAGAAGAAACGATTGCGAGCTCTTACGTAAAAGCCGGTGTTTTTCCGACCCCCAACGTACTACGCGCACTGCGCCTCGCCTGTTGCAAATATTTGGAATAATTCAAGAACACGCGCCACAAAAAGGAAATAAAGAAATGGAGCTCTGAGAGACATCTCGCCCCCCCCCCTCCCCACACACACATACAGCACCCAGAGGAAAACGACGACGACGTTTTCGGCTGGAGAGTGTAGGAGCCAAGGACGACGTTCTCGTACGCCGGAGTTACAGCACAGCAAAGGCAACGCGACAACTACGTGCATGCGTGCGTACGTACACGCCTCGTCGTCGCGTCGCGCGTCCTCATTAGCGCCTCGCGTCGTCCCTTGGCGCCTCTCGCGCGCGGAGCGCGCAGACAGCGTGGCTCGTCTTCGCCCGCGCATCTGCTCGCCGCCGCAGAGAAGGTGTCGCGTTCTGTCGACATCGCCGGGAAACAAACAAACAAACGAACACTCGCTCGAAGCCGAAACGAAGTGAAGCGGCGACAGAACGCACTGGGGGGGATGCACCGCCGGGGTCAACACCCACGAAAAAAAGACAGCGTATATAGCGGCATCCGCAGCACAGACTCGGCGAGCCTCTTTTGCATGCCTCGCGTGCCCTCTGTCATGGTGTGAAAAGGATCGCGAGTGGTGCTCGTGGAGGAGGGGGCACGACGACGCACTCCAGTATGCGTGCCCACGCGTCCTTTCCTTTTTTTTAAAGATATAAATAAATAGAAAGAAGGCGGCGCAAGTCCCAGAACGGCGCCGAGTGTGGCGCCATACGCCACTTCCCTATCAGGTGTTTCAGTCGGGACCCCCCTATACAGTGCCCTGAAAGTAGGCGGCTGGCTGTTTTGGAGCTGTAGAGCCTTTCGCAACGCGCCAAGTCGCGCGCGCTCCGATGCACCTGAGTATGTTTGTTGTGCGAGAGATAGTGACAACGCTCTGGAACAATCGCCCGAGTAGTGTCGGTATGAGGACGAGCAATGCTAACGGTACCGGTGGAACGCTGCAGAAGGGGCGACGTTGTACAACAGACGCCGGTGAATCTCTATCGCCATTTCACCATTTGCTATTTGAAATAACAAAGCAGTCACTTCTGCCTTCCTGTCCTGTTTTTCTTTTTCTTTTTTTTTTCGCCTTTTACGCCATAACAAAGAACGAGCCAAATGATCCAACAAGCAGCGAAATGTTAAAGTTCTTCCTTATTTTCTATCGTGAGCACCACCCTGGCTAAGCCTTTCCGAAAATTGCCACTCACATTGGCACATCGACATCGATCGCTTCAATCGCGAAGGTGACCTTGGCTCAGCGAAGTGATGGCAAAAATACGAACTCTGTGCGGTGAAACTAGCTGCGGTCACAGCATACGTGATTCGTTGCTGCATGGGGTTCAACCTCCCTAAGTAGCCCTTGGGTTGTGAGAGACGCTGCAGTGCAGGGTTGCGGGTTAATTTCGATTTCAACCGGGTTCGTTAAAGTGCACCTTACTTTACATACACGAGCGCTTTCTTACATTACTGGCCCGATCGAAATTCGGCCGTCGCGTCCAGGAATCGAACCTCCGACCTCGGGCTCAGCAGCGGAACGCCATCGCCACCGAGCAACGGCGGATTGAAGCCAACGCTTCGTCAAGAGGACTTATCTTCGTCCGAGCAGCTTGCTTTAATTTGGAGCCAGCCCTACTATAAGGGAACTTTGGGGTATCAAGCCTTGTCTTGGAGCCAACGCTTCGGCAAGAAGACTTATCTTCGTCCGGGCAGCATGCTTTATCTTGGAGCCAGCCATTGTATAAGGGAACCTTTCTTTAGGGTATCAAGCCTTGGGGGGGGGGGGGGGGGGGGGGTTGGAGACAACGCTTCGGCAAGAAGACTTATCTTCGTCCAGGCAGCATGCTTATCTTGGAGCGATCGCTTCGATAACGGAACTTGACTTCTTTAAGCTACCAAGCTTTGTCTTGGAGCCAACGCTCCGTCAAGATGACTTATCTTCGTCAGGGCAGCATGCTTTACCTTGGAACCAACGCTTCGATAAGGGCACTTGTCTTCTTTAGGGTATCAAGCCTTGTCTTGGAGCCAACGCTTCGTCAAGAGGACTTATCTTCGTCAGAGCAGTATGCTTTATCTTGGAGCCAGCCCTTCGATAAGGGAACTTGTCTTCTTTAGGGTATGAAGCCTTGTCTTGGAGCCAATTAACGCTTCGTCAAGAGGACTTATCTTGGTCAGGGCAGCATGCTTGAGCATGGAGCCGACGCTTCGATAAGGGAACTTGTCTTCCTTGGGGTATCAATCCTTGTCTTGGAGCCAACGTTTCGATAAGCGGACTTGTGTTCGTCTGGGCAACAAGCGTTATCCCAAAATCAACGTTTCCATAAGGGAACTTGTCGTCTTCAGGGCACCAAGCCTTATCTTGAAGTCAGCATTCGGATTAAGAAAGTTTTGTTCTTGAAGGCAACAAGCCCTTTCTTGGAGCCACTGTTTTCATAAGGTGACCTGTCTTCGTCAGTGCAACAAACCTTGTCTTGGACCCAACATTTCAATAATAGGACTTCTTTAAGGCATCCGGGCTTATTTTGGAGCCAACAATTTGTTAAGGGGACTTGTCTTCGTCAGGAAAACAAGCCTTATCTTGGAGCCACCTCTTCGATAAGGCGACTTGTCTTCGTTAGGGCAAGTTGTTACCCTGACAAAGAGAAGCCTTGCCTTGTCGAAATAATACACCCAGCATGATTCTTCTCCCTTCACGAATATAAGAACCCGTGCCAAGAAATTGGGTCCTGAATAAGACTTCTCTTGTTAACCTCTCATTGATTTATTCTTAACTACCTGGTAACGTCATTTCACGAGACGCGCATGGCTGAAAATTATGTGGGTGCCGAACGAAAGGCACGCCTTTAGCCCTCCGTGACTGCGCGCGACCATTCAATTTCTTCACGGGGCTTCCACATTTCGAAAACATTGTTATACGTGACTCTACCACTATGCCAGCTTTTTTTTTTTGTTCTTGTAATTGTAGAACAATGTGGAGGCTTTCTTCGTTCGAGTCGGCTACCCCAAATCCCAAAGCTGTTACTATATAAAAAAGGAGAAAAGAAAAAGCAGGAAAGAAATATCGACAAGCTCTACACACACACGAACACTTCACAACCACGCAGAGTGCCTCTGCGGTCAGCAGCATCGATAGCACAGTCCAGTACTTGTGACGGTCACCCATTACGCAGAGGTCAAGTAGCCAGTTTGTTGTTTCGGCTGCTGTTGTTGTTCGACCGGTTATTTAGCTTTGAACCGGGCTGCTTGCTCCTCTGCAAAAAATTGCGCAAGCCTGGCAACATCAAGTCTTCCGTCGCACTTTCTCATAGAAGAAACAAATACGACCACACATGTGAGGGCAGGTCGGTGCACGCAGCAGCGTCACTTTCTTTAAAGCTTCGGGCAGTGATATTTCCAAGCTGCGCATTGCGTAAGGGCCCCGTGCCGACGTGGTACATAACCGCAATTTTTCATCACGTCAGCAGCGAGAAAGAAACGCGATGAGCCGCTATGCACACGTGCATCGCGTCTTCCTAACAAGACACGACGGCAGCGGAAGCCTCTTGACAGTTCTTGCAATGCGCGGGTGGTGTGTCTTTCCTTTCTTTTTTCTTTCTCTTTAAAAAAAGAAAAGACGTAGCTTGCGCAGTGCGCTGCGTGCCTCGAGTAGCAATGGCGAAGGTTGTGCTTTGCATCGGAGCCCGGCTCTCTTGACACAGTGGGTTGGTTGCGCGTTGCATTGAGACGCGCAGCGCTTCGTTGCACGGGAAGCGTGGGGTCACGGTGTGGAAAAAAAGGCGAGCAAGACGGCGCGTCGACTTCTCTGCGTTGCGCCTCGCGAGCCCCGTGGCGCGTCCTTGTCACGCTGACGTTAAGCCTCGGGGGCTCTCTGGGCGGCGAGGCCTTTGGCGGAATAAAGCTGTGCGCAGTGCTGTACCCACGTTCGGTCCTTACACGGTTGTGAGCATAGAGTTTCCCGCAAAAATTTTACTATAGGGCGGACTCTGGCGCTGCGATCGTTCAGTTGCCGTGGCAATATGACGGGTAATTCGCGGGCTATAGGGCGGACTCTGGCGCTGTGATCGTTCAGTTACCGTGGCAATATGACGCGTAATTCGCGGGCTATAGGGCGGACTCTGGCGCTGCGATCGTTCAGTTGCCGTGGCAATATGACGGGTAATTCGCGGGCTATAGGGCGGACTCTGGCGCTGCGATCGTTCAGTTACCGTGGCAATATGACGGGTAATTCGCGGGCTATAGGGCGGACTCTGGCGCTGCCATCGTTCAGTTACCGTGGCAATATGACGGGTAATTCGCGGGCTATAGGGCGGACTCTGGCGCTGCGATCGTTCAGTTACCGTGGCAATATGACGGGTAATTCGCGGGCTATAGGGCGGACTCTGGCGCTGCGATCGTTCAGTTACCGTGGCAATATGACGGGTAATTCGCGGGCTATAGGGCGGACTCTGGCGCTGCGATCGTTCAGTTACCGTGGCAATATGACGGGTAATTCGCGGGCTATAGGGCGGACTCTGGCGCTGCCATCGTTCAGTTACCGTGGCAATATGACGGGTAATTCGCGGGCTATAGGGCGGACTCTGGCGCTGCGATCGTTCAGTTACCGTGGCAATATGACGGGTAATTCGCGGGCTATAGGGCGGACTCTGGCGCTGTGATCGTTCAGTTACCGTGGCAATATGACGGGTAATTCGCGGGCTATAGGGCGGACTCTGGCGCTGCCATCGTTCAGTTACCGTGGCAATATGACGGGTAATTCGCGGGCTATAGGGCGGACTCTGCCGCTGCGATCGTTCAGTTACCGTGGCAATATGACGGGTAATTCGCGGGCTATAGGACGAACTCTGCCGCGGCGATCGTTTAGTTACCGTGGCAATATGACGGGTAATTCACTAATTTGCCTCGTCCTTGCGCTCCTGGCTTCGGCTGTTCTTGTAGCGTCATTTATTACTTTTCATAGACCCTTATTGCCCTAAATTTCCAATTAAGCATATCTTTTTCAGAAGCGTGAAGGCAATAAGATTCGGCGGACAAGCATTAGACATTGCTAGCTCCTGTGCTTTTAACGCAATGTTTCATCGAATATGGTCAATTTGCAAAGTCGCAAAGTCCCTCGAAGCCGAAACAACGAAATTTATACAAATATACGTTTATACTCATTACTAACATGCTGACTGAACCTCCGAGATCCGGTGACGCGCGCTGTACAGCTGATCTCGGAGGCAGTGATGAAAGGATCGTTTCGTGTCAGCCACCTTGTCGGTGAGCGGCGCTGGCTAGCCCTCCTCAGACTCCTCGGGGCTAAACTTATGCACATGCACAAACACCCAAGAAAGTGGGCTGTAGGGTTGCCGCCGTGGTAGCTTAATTTGGAAGGTGCGGGTTCATCTCCCGCAGGAGACGTTGTTTTAGAGCGCAGCCCCTTGGCGCCCGTTCCCGCGTTTCGCGTCGCCGTCGGCCTCGCCGTAACCAGCTCCGTAGCCCGGGCCAGCGCGCTCCTGGCGCCATCTCTCGCGCACGGCGCGAGCCTCGGTCTCTTCGCTCCTCCTCCAAAGCCGGATCACGTGTTCTCGCCTATCCTCTCGCCCCCTTCCTGCGCGTAATGCCGTTGCGGTGACTCCTTTTCGTCCACCTTCATTGTCCCTTCACCAGATTATCTCTATATTTCAAAAAGAAAGAAAGAAAACGGCATGGAAATTCATTTCCCCTAGGTTTTAGCTGGCTTTGCTGTATATTACCCTGTGCGGTTGTAACTAACAATACATCCATCCCCTCAAATATTCTCATATTCATTTAGCTCACATTTCTTTGAACAATTTGAGAACGTAAGCGTCACGATTCCGGCGCTACGTCGCATCTTCATATTGCGAAGTGTCAGCGTCCCCGTATAGTGAAGTATACACGCTCCAACCGCCTTTCGAGCCCCCAAGGTCGACGCTCCGCCGGCGACGCGTAAAAAAAAATTAACAAAAAAAGCACGCGTGCGCGCGCAAGATAATCCGTGCGTGGCGGGCTCATCCACCTCGGTGCGCGACGCCGCTCCTAATCTGCGTGCGAGCTCTTGGAAAGCCGCGGCGCGCTGGGGCGTCGATGCGTGCGAGGCGGTGAACGGGATTCTCCTTTTTTACGCCAAAGATAGCCGCGACAAATGGCGACGGCGTGGCGAGCGCCCTCTTTTGTTCCTTTTTCACGCTACTTTTCTGCGTCCTTTGCCTCGGTGCTCGTTTTGCTGTTCTGGTCCTTTTCTCCGACAAAAGCGTTTTAGAGAGGTCGCGTGTGCCATATTTTCAGTCGTTGTCTAAACAACAGTGACGCTCACGCGAGACGCACAGAGCTGTAAAGGCGTGCGAAGGTCAACATCTGAAGTACTAATGTCGCGGTGCTGACTTCCTCGTATACTGTTGCCGAAACACAACGAGTCATCGATGCTGTCCGCATGAGAACATGTCCGCTGTCTGTCTGTCTGTCTGTCTGTCTGTCTGTCTGTCCGTCCGTCCGTCCGTCCGTCCGTCCGTCCGTCCGTCCGTCCGTCCGTCCGTCCGTCCGTCCGTCCGTCCGTCTGTCTGTGTTTCTATGTTGTCTTTCAATGTTGTCGGCCTGCCCTGCCCAGCCGTGCCCTAGCCGGGCCTGCCCTGGCCTGCCTCTCCTTGCTTGCCAGTCACGAAAGCCAAAATTCAGTGCCTAACCGTATGCTACACTGCCATAGATATTCTAAATGTGAGGTCTAAAGCACTAAAAAAGAACGAAATTACTGAAAATGTGATACCTACTGAGCGCAGTCAAAAAGAAACGAACAGTGAAGAGCGCGGACAACGAAAGTTCAAGTTTCTTTTTCATCAAGGTCGAGCGCGTGCACGTGGTTAGTACTCCGAAGCTATGTGAACAGGCAACAGATAAAATAGAACTGGGCATTGAGTCTTGTAAGTGCGACATAATGCACTGGCAGCCAGCTGAGCTAATGCGTTTTGACATCGTGTCCGCCAATACGCATCACTGTGTCTATACAAAAAACAAAAAAAAAAGAAAACAAAGAAGACAAAAAAGTTCGAACTCTTCACTGCCTTCTGAGCCGTAAGGACGGTGTTCTAGTACCTCTTTTTCATTGAAATGAAAATAAAAGAAAGAGACGTAGTCAGTTATAATGGTGACGGCTACTCCTTTTCTCGTAGCGGAAACAATATAAAAAATATGTAGGAAAATAAAATGGTCTGTTCATGATGGTCATCTAGTCTCCTGAATGCCTTGGAGCCTAAAAGCAAAGAAGCTATCCGGCACACGTGCTCAGGCGTTAAAAAAGGCGTGAAAACAATATAAGTCCCAACAAGTTCTTACAATGCTGTAGCACTGATGATCCGACCTGTTTTCACATATGCTATGCAAAAGCCTTGCGTCTGAACACTTACCCACACAGACGCCCACCCGTGTGCTTCTGCCCGAAAAGAAAGGCCGTTCACGCTCCCAACGCGTCCATTGAGCACGGCTAGTACAGTAATCGATCCTACTTTGAGAATCGCAAATACGCTGATCATATAGAGATGAACAAGCAACTGTGTACAAAGAGGGTGGTATCGGTTTACTCAGCTATTACGACCATTAGTTACGGTGTCATCTTTTTTTCCGCCTGTTCTGTCTGCAGCCACAAACACGAGCTGCTGCTGCTGTAATTCGTGGAAGCGAAAGTGTGTCATCCACTCGACGGTATAGCCGAAGTTATACGAAGGCGGACAACGCTACGAAGGCTAGGCAGACTTGTTTCACTGCTCGCATTCACAACCGAGAAAGAGTGCGTCACATATTGAAGGAATATATAGGTTTGCGTCACGTATAATTCTACGTAAAGTTGAGTCTCATACTATATCATGTCGCAAAATGTGACGTAATTATTACACTGAAGGCGTGGCACATCGTAATCTCTCTACCTCCGAATTGGCGGAGTGATACATTTCAGCGGGTGGCAATCGCTCGCGGTCCCGACGAGAACGTACCGGTAACATCACAAGTTACACCAGGGTGCCCAAATAATAGGTGATTTGACGTAGTCGTTACATCCGCTAGCTGTAGTTGTAATTAAATGTAGTAGTTGCGTTGTACAAGGCGTTGCAGATTAGAAGAAAAAAAACAACAACTGTACTCCGAAATGCGCGCGGAGTGAAACATCTAAGACCGCACTACTTGCGCTGTTTTCACCGCGTCGTCTGCCATTCATCAAGCGGAGTTTATAGCTAGCTGGCCCCGTTACCACTACATTGCGGCTAGCGGTAAAAGCACACAAATATACGAGACGGACCGGAACGTCCATTTCAGTCGTGTGGCGTACGCGGGAATCTTTCGCAAATGCCGACGCGGCGGTATTACGCCGCCCGCGGGCTCTCTTCCACATAACGTCTCGCCGAATGGCTCCGTCTCTCTCCGTCATGCTGTTCGTCTTCCGTTGGATAATGGCTGCCACGCTGTGGCTATAGTAACGCCGCCTTTCGGCACAAGTGGTAAGGAGGGTACAGAAGAGGGAGAGGTATACGTGAACGACGCCTGTGTTAGGCAAAGCTTTCGAGATGCGACTATCGGGGAGGGAAAAGAAATAAAAAAAGGAATCACTATTTTACTCCATCGCACCAACTTCTGTGCAGTGCGTTGAGTGCTATAGAGTCGCGTCAGCCAAGAGAAAAAGAAGCCATAAGACTGCGTTTTTTTTTTCTTGAAGGCAATTGCAGTGTTAAGCGCTGTTAACGGATGTTAACATAGTTCCTTTGAGCAAAAGCATACAGATAAGGAATACCGCATTAACGCCTATTTTCTTCTACGCCTACAAATGTAACTTGACATTGAGGACTGCTGAACGAACTTGGCATTGAGACGTTTACACTGAATTCGTCAATTTCAATGTGTAACTCTGAATTACGAATGAACTCAATGTTGTTGTTAGTGGTGGTGGTGGTGTTTTCTTTTTTAATAGTCGTCTTGTATGTTACGTGGCAGTCTGTTTCTTTTTCACAATGCTACTTCGACAGTTCCTTAATAACGTTATTTGTTGTTTACTGTTATAAACTGTTATATATAACTGCATAAACTGTTATAAATAATATTCTAAACTATGTATGATGGTATAGATTACTAGATACAAAAGGTTAGCTTAAGAGTGCATAAAAACACAAGCGTATAAAGTTATCTATTCACGAGACGGGAAGCATTGTTGGCACCAAATTCGTGCGTCAAAATAATTTTTTTAACCTTATCAATAAAAAAAAAAGAACAGAAAGGTTAGTCCCACGTCTCGCTCTGATCGCCACCCGCCCGACGCTGACACACTGGACGCTTCACGGTAGGATTTGTAGCGTACAATGGGCGAGACCCTCCCACTCACCTCTGTGGGAACCCTCAGCCGGCTGTCGCTGCTGATTGGCTGACGCGAGCCCCGTAGTACTCGCAGCACTTCATCTAGTTGGCGACACGGAGTATCGGAAAGCAAAAAAAAAAAAATGTTGCTGGGATGTAGGAAAATCTGAGCACCCTATGTTTCACGAGTGAAAGGGAGAAACGAATGAAGTGAGAGGCTGGAATAATCTATAGAAATAAATCCGGTTTGTTACCCTACACTGGGGAGAGGAGGAGGCAGGGGGACGTAGAATGAAAAGAAGGAAACACAAACGCACACACACACGCACACACACAGAGAGAGAGAGAGAGAGAGAAATAATGTGCATGCGCACTGCTGTTCACAGCAGTTAGCACTTGTCAGGGTTGTACTCACCTTTGCAGGTTTTTTGCCCGTAAGAAGTGCAACAACGCATTCGCGTGGACCTCTGTTGCGACGGCTTGTGAGGTTGCGCGTAATAAATGAATTTGTTAACCTATACTTCGAAATTACACATCAAAGACAGCGAAGCTGCATGAATAACCCTGACACACGAGCATTTCAAGGGCATTTTGACTATAGGTGCCATCTGTAGAGAAAGGCGTTCACGCGGGATTACGCATGACGAAAGGATAGTCGCCCTCTTCAGTGCAAGGTCCCTTGCAGAAGGGGACACATCCTACCCCCTTTCTGTACCTAAAGAGATAACCCCGTGTGCGGCGGTTTCAGCACAAAACTTACATGTGCACAACGGGGACTTATTAACGATTTAGTGCTTGCAAAAACGACTTCGTAGGAGTGACGTGATTTCACCAGATGCACCAGGTGCTTAACGTTTTGTCAGGTTTACTTCAAAGAAGAGCCATTTGCTTTATTGCGCTGCGTACTGAAGACATACCACGTCGTACCACGTGTCAGCGGCAAAACTCCATTTTGTTGAGGGGGTCCCTCAGCGTAGAAGAAAGGGGTTTACTTCGAAGCACTAAATTTCGCCCATGTCTCAGGAGTGCTAAAACAATTTTCGCACCCTTCGAAGTCTTGTGTTCCGCTTTGCCGCTGCCCATAATCTACCAAAGGCTTTGCAAGTGTTTCCTCATATTCGCGGTGTAACTGCTTCGCTGTAGCCAGCATTTTCGAACGCTTTTACTGCGTGTGTATAGCAGACTATATAATGAAGTAATTGCATCGTGCACGAAGGAAATGCCGAACGATGTCGAATATCGTTATTTCGTTCTGTTTCCCATGCTTTACGCCCGCTCCTGCAATGTCCCAGTACATCGGGATAGCAGTATGTATGAATAAAACGTAAAATGAAAATAAAAATTATGCAGTTTTGCGTGGAAAAAGCACGATCTGATTATGACTCCGGAAATTTGGACCACCTGGGGTTTTTTAACGCGCACCTAACTCTTAAGTACACGGGCGTTTTCGCATTTCGCCCCCATCGAAATGCGGTCGCCGTGGCCGGAATTCTATTCAAATGAAATAAATAAAACTAAAAAAAAAAGCTCTCTTTATTAGGCAACCGCTGAGCCTACTTGAATGTCAAATTTGTTGCATTTGAGAGCGTTCGTGCGTTTTACATGTATTTGAATAGGTAAAACGCAGTCGGCCCCGAGCTAAAGCTTCCTCTTAACAGCTTCTCCCTAAAAGAAAAAAAAAATGAGAGGGAAAAAAATGTTTCGAGTTACTCAAGAAGGCCAGAACGGTTGCCGCAGTGTTACATGCGGTCGATGCCGCGTGCGAGAGCGGCATTACGTGCATACGCATACACGTCGCCACTCTTCTGTATTTAGAATCGGACTGTGGGGGAGGAGGGGAGGGTGGCGGAGGTTAGGGGGTCCCGACGGCGTTTCGAAACTGGAGTGTCCCGTAACCCGAGCGTAGGCCGGCATCGATCGTTCGTGCAGAGGTGGCTGCTGCTGCTTTGACAAGCGCAACAACAGGATGCGCAAGAGAAAATGTCGCGTTGTGTGTGGCCTTTTTCGGAATCCCCTCTCGCGCGGGGAAAAAAAGAACAGTGAAAAAGCGCCGTTATATAGGGTATACGCGCGTTTATAACCCGGTTGCGCGAGAAAGTGATTACGGCGCGCGAGATAACGCGGGAGTGACGTGGCCCGCGAGAAAAGGGGGCGGGGGGGGGGCGGGGGGGGGGGGGGCGAATACGCGGTGCGTGTGTGACGCGCGGAAAGGCGACGGGCGCGGATTTAACCCGATCGGCGAGGCTGACGTGAGACCTTCTTGGGACGGCGATACTTGTGCGATTCGGTAGAATAGCCGCTAACGCTTGTGAAACTTAAAAGGCTGTAAAGCCTCCTGAGCGTGAATTTTTCGTATCACTGTAAGATAACTTACACCCTCAAACGTGAATAAGGGTATATATTGGTCTATAGGACCCCTACACTCAAGAAAAAAGAGAAGGTGTAAGCGTGTGAGGTATCGACCGGTTTACATCCTCATTCGTTTTTAAGGTTGTAAATTATTTTCCGGTGTACCACAATTACTGCAGGGAAAGGTGGCAGTCGTGCACGCACACTTGAGCTGCGAACGCGGTCATCCAGTCGCCGCGGGAATGATCGTTAGTGCATAGATTTGCCTAAACTTCGTACTTCTGGCTTCAAACGGCTTTGCGACTTTGCGACATCTTCAATGAGATGTGTTATAACTGCAACAGCTTGGAAATCAGTATACTTGTGCGAAGAGTCTCATTGTCGTCTGCGTTCAGGAGAACTACGATTGCTTAGTAACTTGGCGTGATAAAGGCAGATAAATTCCAGTAAATAAAACCACGTGAACACCTGCAGACGCAAGCGCGAAAATCGGGCAAATTCGTGTACTACCTCTGGCATGCCAAGCGACTGCAGCGCCACAGTTTCCTCTGGTATTCGTATCAGGAAGCTCTGTATGGTCGTGAGGTCCCCATTGTACAATAGCAAATACATTGCGTAACTGCATTCAATCATCTTCAAAATTAACTCGCTCGAAAGCGACTACGCGAAACATTCATCCAGGATATTGTGTTAGATGCGTGCAGAACTGTGTGGAAGCTGCGTGACCTGATCTGGTCGTCAGCTTTCCGGTAAAATTGACACTGGCCGTATCATAGACAGTTGTGTCGTAACACGCGACGAAAAGCGCCCGTGATGCGTTTCGAATATCGCGAGCTTACTTGAAAATCCAATGTGCACGCATCAACATGGCAACCCGTCACACTATCGCGAGGTTACTTGAAAATCCAGGGTGCATGCATCAACGTGGCAACCCGTCACACTAGGTTTCGTGTTTATCTTTGTAGTTAGGTAAAGCAAATATCCCAGAGAACTAGAAGAATGCCGACATTATACTAATCCACAAAAAGGGAGACGTTTCAGAAATGAAAAATGACAGGCCCATTAGCTTACTTTTAGTATTATATAAAATATTCACCAAGATAATCTCCAACAGAATAAGAGCAACACTGTACTTCAATCAACCAAGGGAACAGGCTGGCTTCAGGAAGGGATACTCTACAATGTATTACATTCATATATCATCAATCAGGCAGTTGAGAAATCCGCAGAGTGCAATCAGCCTCTCTATATGGCTTTCATAGATTACGAAAAGGCATTTGATTCAGTAGAGATACCAGCAGTCATAGATAATTACGTAATCAAGGAGTACAGGAGGTTTACATAAATATCTTGGAAAATATATACAGAGATTCCACAGCTACCTTAATTCTTCAGAAGAAAAGTAGAAAGATAGCTATAAACAAAGGGGGTCAGACAGGGAGACACAATCTCTCCAATGCACGCGCGTGTGTGTGTGTGGAAGAAGTATTCAAGCTATTAAACTGGGAAAGGATCGACGGCGAATATCTTAGCAATTCTGGTTTGCCGATTACATTGTTCTATACAGCAATACTGCAGACGAGTTACGACAAATGATTGAGGCCCTTAACAGAGAGAGTGTAAGAGTAGGTGTTGAAGATTAATATGCGGAAGACAAAGATAATGATCAATAGCCAGGCAAGGGAACAAGAGTTCAGGATCGCCAGTCAACCTCTGGAGTCTGTGAAAGGAGTACGTGTACCTAGGCCAATTACTTACAGGAGACAAAGATCATGAGAATAAACTTACAGAAGAATAAAAATGTGTTGGAGCGCATACAGTAGACATTGTCAGATCCTGACTGGAAGCTTACCATTATCATTTAAAAGGAAGGTGTGCAATCATTTCATTTTACCGGTGCTGACATATGGGGCAGAGACTTGGAGACTGATAAAGAGGCTCGAGAACAAGTTAAGGACCGCGCAAAGAGCGATGGGACGAAGAATGTTGGGCGCAACGCTAGGAGACAGGACTGAAGCGGTTTGGATCAGAGAGCAAATGGGTATAGCCGATATTCTAATTGACATTAAGATAAAAGAAATGGCGCTGGGAAGGTCATGTAATGCGCAGGTTAGATAACCGTTGGACTATTAGGGTAACAGAATGGGTACCAAGAGAAGGGAAGCGCAGTCGAGGACGGCAGAAGATAGCTGGGGTGATGAAATTGAGACATTCGCGGGGGCTAGTTGGAATCGGTTGGCGCAGGACAGGGGTAATTGGAGATCGCAGGGAGAGGCCTTCGTCCTGCGCTGGACATAAAGTAGGCTGATTATTATTATTATTATTATTATTATTATTATTATTATTATTATTATTATTATTATTATTATTATTATTATTATTATTATTATTATGAAAACAAATACCTTTTTTACCGTAGAATAAATAAGAAGAAAAAGTATGAAGTGCTTGTCACTTTGTCCTCGCAGATGGAGATGTTGCTCTCATCATCTGACTGTTATTTTTATACAAAAAGAAAAGAATTTTCACCACGGAAAAATTGTCAGTAGCCTGTTTGGTCGGGGTACTGTATAAATGATAGGCTACGTCCTTTTTCATTCGTTGTTCTCTCTCTCTCTCTCTTTCCTTTTCAGTTTCTTCTGCCGTCCTCCTCCTAGGCCTTTTCTCTCCCCTGTCACCCTGCTTTGCAGAGTAGCACGTCGACGAATACATCTACGTCGGCAAACCTCTCTGCTTTTGTATAAAAAACTCTATCTCTCTCTCAGAGTCAAAAAAACACTCCGAGAGTCAACTCTTTGACTCTCAAAGAGTCAAAGAGTCTCTCTCTCAAAGAGTCAAATCTTTTACAAGGCGTTAAGACGATCGCGAAGTGTTTCCCGATGTTGGTAAAATCGTGGTCATTAATTCCATGAGGACATAGTTTCGGTATGCCACATTGAGCGCAGTCGGTAGAGGGTCTTTTTCGTATACGACGTAGCAAACCTTCGAAGGACTAAAAAAAAGTGATTCGCTTCGATCGCTGACATTGGCTTCCATGCGAAACGTTCCGACGTGACGGCATTTCCAAATAAAAACCTTTTTCACCTTTGACCTTTGACCTTTTTCTCACGCACGCAACTAATGAACGCGAAGAGGCAGCGTATAGCATGGCCAAGTACCTCGAAAAGCACAGCCACTGTGGTGCGTTTTACACTCGCCCAAACGTTGAGAAAGCAAATAACGCTTAAAGCTAACACAGGTGTAACCTTATGCCTATAATGTGCCTGTATGGAGTGTATTTGCTTTTCTGTTAGCTTTCGAGCGACCGCAGCGCGAAGTTATGCGGAAGCAGTAGGGAGCGATCAAAGGAGTATGTCACTACACTCTTAGTTTCGTTCGACAGGAGTTCCGTTAAATAGGTGCACCGTTTTTTTTTTTTTTTTTTTTTTTTGCAAGAAATGTTGCACTAATGTTCCGCTTACTTATGTAGAAGAAAATTAAGAGTGCTGCAATAACAATAGGACGCTCTACTGATGGTAGAGCCGATGCTCAGAGACATCAGGTCCACATGCGTTTCTACTTTCCATAGGAACATTTTGCAAGGATGTGCCATAGCAACACACGCACGTGCGAGTGCAATGCATAAGCAATCAGAGGAGGCACGCTCCACCGCTTTTCACCTCGACGTGATTGTCGACAGGTGGAAATAGAACGGCAGCCGCTTTTACATATACAGCAGTCGGGCCATTGAATTCGCCAACGTGATGAATCCTTCCATTGCGCGACAAGATATTTCAAATCTAACCCGCGCAATGGAAGAAAACCATTCCCGCGAAAGTATACGTATCACCCTAGAGCGATCGTTATTGTGCGTGCGTATATAGAAGGGCTTTCCATCTCGGGTATGCGCGAGCACTGGCAATCGATCAATACATTGATGCAGTTCTTGCGCTAAGATAAGCGTTCGCGCTTATTGCGGAGCGATATGAATACGGTTCTGCATCCATTGTCTCGCTAAAGTCAGAAGGCCTTGCGAAAGGCTCGGCGCGCACGTCACCCATGCAGTCGTATATACACTCTTAGGCAAAGTTACACCCTTTGGCTTGCCCCTTCTGCCACACAACAATAATCGTTATCTGCCTTGATGTGTTCCCTTTCTTTAACGCTGCGAGCCAGGGACTTTCCAGTAACGAACGGCACGCGCGTTATCAGAAGGGGCACTCCAAAGGGTGTAAACTGTTCTATGCTGATAACGCGCGTGCCGTTCGTTACTGGAAAGTACCGGGCTCGCAGCGTTAAAGAAAGGAAACGCATGAAGGCAGATAACGATTATCGTTGTGTGGCAGAAGGGGCAAGCCAAAGGGTGTAACTTTGCCTAAGAGTGTATACAGAAGTGAGTATGCGTAGAGAAGGCGCGATACGTGATGTCACAGTGACGCGGTGGCGCTGTCGTTAGTGTATCATCGTCGATCATCGTCATCAGCAGCAGCAGCATATTTTAAAGCACACCATAACTAAGGGCTCTCTCAGATATCTTCGGTTGCCACTTTCTTGCACCAGTTGAAACCATCTTACATGCCTTCAAATTTCCTTGTGTCGTCACACCACCAAGTTCTCTGCCGTCGTCCACGGCAGTCACATCCCTTGACACCCATACTGTAACTGCAACAGACTCCGGGTGATCTTCTGTACACGCATTACGTGTCAGTGTACTCGCGATAATCTTCACGCGGGCTGTCTTCAGAAAAGCTCACACTCAAAGAAATTTGCGTCCTTTACAATAATCGTCTGTTTTCCGTGCGTTCCTGTTCTTTAACGCTGCGATCCCAGACTTTCAAGCCACGGTCATGACATAGCGATCAATAAAAAAAAAAAAAAAAATTCACGCCCTTTTGGGTGTATCTTGCCCCCAAACAACAATCGTCATCTGTCTTGCGTGCGTTTCCGTGCTCTAACGCTGCGCGCCCGGTCTCAAACGACGAAGCTAGTTATCAGCGTGACATAGCATTCTTGACAGGAAAGTATAGCGAGCACAGATTTTTCAAGAACGGAAACGCAGGCAAGACAGATGACGATTAGCCTTTGGGGAGAATGAGTACGTTCCCAAAGGCTGTAAACCTTTTTTTGCAGTGTTGCTGACAGTATGGTAGCCAGCGCAGAGAGTTAAATAAAGAAAGTGGGCGCAAGGATTTATGTCGATTAGTGCTAGGGGACGAGATAAGCCCCAAGTGGTGTAAATATTTCCTTAGGGTGCACGGATCTCTAGAAGCACCCGAATGTCTCCGACGCCTTCGGTACCAACGCTACCCGTGCCTGAAATAAGTCGACTTGCTTGTCGTTTGTGTGGCTTGGAAAAAAAGAAGTGGCTACGAAGTTTCCCTTCCTTGTGTGTTTCGCGCCCAAATCGCAGCGCCAATAACACTGCGTCAGTCTCACGACGTCGCAAGTTGAACCATACATTCTGCAAGTTGTAGTCGTTTTCGAGCGGGAAAAGTTTTCTCAAATCTCGCTCGGTACAATCGATGGTTTCTTTGGATTTGCAAAGGGGGGAATCCTTGTTTACCGACGAACCATTAATTGGTTCCCAGCAGACGCTTTCAAAATATGTGACGTCACGGTGCTATTGCGGAAACATCGAGGTGGCGTCGCCACATGTCCTCCGTCCGTGTTACGTAAAGTTTCGTTTTCTTTTTCTTTTTTGTCGAATAGTTTCTGCTCACTTTCTGGGCATAACCAACTAGGGCACTCCTTGGATCGAAGTTAGAATCGATGAAAGCCGACTAGTTAAAAGAGTTTTATTCATTAACCATACAAGACTGGAGGCCAGTCAGATACTATTAAAGCTTTACGCTGCATACAATAACTTGCCAGCTCAATACGGTCAAATCATTTGATCATCTGAGTCGAAAAGTCACTATGGTATACGCAGACAAACTGCGGCAAATTAAAACATGGACAACTTAAGTTAGGAAGCATCTCGACTATCAACTTCACAAATTAATGAATCGTGTAAGCCTAACTGATTAGAGTAAGTTACTCGAAACAGCCATTAGAAATGTTTGTACGACCGCAATTGTGTACAGCTGTTTCTTATAGAGGTCCTGTATTCAGCGAAACAAGTTTGTGGTATGAAAACATTGTGGTATGCAGCTTCTAAGTGGTGTGTGTGTGTGTGAAGCGCGTCTCTGTTCTGCGCTAAAAAAAGAAAGTTTCCTGCGTAAAACCTGGACAAATAATGTCAAAGGTAATTGGGTAGTGCCGTTGAGCTGAAATACGTGCGGGGAGAAACGGAGTGGGCAGGATAGACGCTCACTTACAACTGAAGGTTTAGTGAAAGGTTTTCCAGGTAGCGGAGGGTGGCACATGTGCTGTCAAAAGGCTGACACAAAGCTCAAGCATAATTACGCGCGAAAAATACTAACGGCCAAGGAGATATATAATTTCCTTATCCGTTAAGCCAACTGACGGGACACTTGTGAGTTAGTATATTTTGCATGTGATTATGCTTGAGCTTTGTATCAGCCTTTTGACTGCGTATGTGCTGCCTCCGCTCCCGGGAAAACCTTTCATTAAACTTCAGTTGTAAGTGAGCGTCTGTCCTGCCCGCTCCGTTTCTTCCTGCACGTATTTCCGCTCAACGACACTGCACGACGCACCAATTAACGCTTGTGTTTAGAAAAAGTTTATTTCGACAAGAGACGATACGAACACTGAGTCATAATCACGGCACAATTCCACCGGGACGATAACATGTAAGAAACGAAACACAGCACGTTTTCAACGTAAGTAATGTCCGAGTCCTCACGCACCAACATATAAACACATATATACCCACGGAAAGGCACAGTTACACATAAACTAAATGCCACATGTACAAAATGATTTTCAATATGTACAGTGTACACAATGGTTATGTACAATGATGATGTGATAGAACACTTTACACAATTTTGAAGTGATGTGCACGAGATGTGTATATACAAAAATGATCATGTATACGAGAGGACACACACGAAAAAATCACGGGCACCTGCATTCTATGTGCATTAAATGAATACTTCTGATGGTCTGGCTACAAGAACTAGGCTGGTCGAAAATTCAGCCATACGCGTCCATCAGCCACCGACACGAAACGACATGACCACTGTCGAAGGAACTCTTCTTCTCCAAGGAAGAACAACTCCTCCGACAGAAACGACAGTAGCTCAGAGTAGAGCCTCCCCATAAGTGTAAACAGAGCGCGGTGACGATGTCCCGTGGCAACTGCCTCGCACCGGTTACGCCATAAACAGAAGGCCCCCGCAGCAATTAAATGTCGCGCGAAGCGGCCACGTGAGCAGCGACCAGATGTATTAAAGCGGTTAACTCCAAGGCCACGGAAACCAGTATTCACGGCCCTCCAAAATATCCTGGCAACGACGCATTGCAGCAGTACATGTTTATTGGATTCTTGGAGTGGGCAAGTGGGACACAGTGAACGCTTACTTGTACGCTTCAAGTACGATTATTAGCAAAAGGAATTGCGAACCAAATTTCGACCTACGCATACCCGACAACTTCTTTACCACAAAAGTTGTCATACCTTATGTTTTATTCTTTACAAAGTTATCCCTCGGAATATTGAGAACAGCAGCCCATAAAAAAATTTAATGGAATAAAACATCGACAACGCATGTCCTTTATGTTAGTTCTTCTCAGACTGAAATGTTACAAGTGCGAAGCAATAGGACATCGACCCACGCAAGAGGCCGCGTTTCCAGCGGAAAGCTCGCCTTCATGCATAGCGTTCGCAGCCAGCGTTTCCCTGTAAATGTTACGGTTACATAAGCTACAGTTGTCGAGAAGTATGAAAAGCAGTAACTGGTCCTTGAACGCTATCGCGTCTTATCGTCTTATCGCATATTAAGCGTCTTATCGTAGTAAGAGTGGTGTTTTTGGTGTTCTAGAGAGGTAATTTACTGATGCAGAAGAAATCATTTTTCTCTTTAGTGTCCCTTTAACCGTCCTCCAAATTTTATGCTGCAGTACGTGTCATGCTTACGAGCAACACGAAGAATCGAATAGACGAATTTCAGGGATTGGTGTCTGCCGCGAGAGATCCGATATGCCTGCAGGCTAGCATTAATGTGTTATACTAGTAAGCGGGCTTAATTACTTGCTCTGTCCTCTAGATTCCGTACGCTCGGTCACATTCCAATCTTTTGCTCAAAAGCAGTACGAACGTGACGTCACGCTCAGTGTGCACTGTAGATCGTTTTCATGGGCAGCCTACAAAAGATGCCAGGATAACATTTGACGCAGAAGGAGCCGTCGAACTGAAGATGATATTTGCAAAGTTTTGTGATTACACTATTATTATCATGGCCGTAATCATTTCTAAAGGTGCATATAGTTTAACACCAGGATTTAGCGTTCAAGTGCGCATTTTAAATGGTTGTTACGGGCAAGAGATGTTGAGATATGATTTCATAAACAAGGCGTTGACGAACTGAAGAGTTGCCAAATTTGGTGGTCGTGGAATGACAGTCATAATTTAAAATTTCAACTTCTCAGTTTCAATTTTATTTTTGTAAATCAGAAGTATACATTTCAAACAAGACCATAACACACAAGCAGGTCTCATAGTGAAAACACTAAAGGCAAGACTTCCTGTAAGTCCGTACATCAAAGAGAGAGAGAGAGAGTAAACTTTAATGAACACCAGCAGTTCTGTCGGCTGGGCCTAGGCCTCCCACGATGGGACGTCGAGGTCTTGCCTCTTCGCCGCTTCGTAGGCCTGCTGGGTCGCCCAGAGTTGGTCGTCGAGATGGGAGCTGCGCAGGGCAGCGTGCCATCTCGACGAGAGGGTCACGGGATTAAGCTCTTGGTATTGATCTTTGCACTCCCATAGCATGTGGGGGAGTGTTGCCGATTCAGTTTTACAGACCTTGCACGTCTGGCTCGGGTAGATGTCGGGGTATATAGTGTGATAGCGTGTGAGGGAGGGGTATGTATTCGTCTGTAGCAGGCGAAGGGTGGTTCATCAAAGAAAAATAATAATTATACAGTGAACAGCATAAGGTTATTCAGAACAGCTGACACCATACAATGTAGAACAACTTTTAGTGAATGCAATATAACGTTGCAAACAAACATGAAGAAGTTTGTTGACTGGAAAAGGCAGAGAGGTCGGCCAAAGAGAGGGAGTATCTCACCTGCTACTCTGCGCATGGGATGGGGAAGAGGAGGAGAAAGAGGGCCACAATGTGGGGATGATGATGGGGGACACGAGATGAAAGAACACATCACATAAGTGCTACCATCACAAGCGCGAGTCCAGCACCGTGTCGCCTGAGAAACGTGAAAAAAGCTCGCATTGCCTCCATCGTCTGCCAACTCTCCGGATATGCGCCTAGCAGAAGGTCCCCCGATAGTGGTCTGCTGTCTAAACGTCTCAAAGTCAGTGTCAGTGTTTCACGCGCATACGCAGGGCACACCACGAGCCCATGATCTATAGCTTCAACAACGCCACACGCTGAACAGTCCGGGGAGTCCGGCAAACAAATACAATTATATTTAATCGCTAAAGGATACACAGTCACGTGGTGCTCACGGGCGTTCGCAGCCGTGATTTCAGATCGCAACGCTTGTTCTTTCCTTTCACGAAGTCAGGTCCTTGCTCTCTCAGATAAGTCAGTGAAGATTGTTATCTGAGACACTAGGACAGAAAGAGAGCGGTTTGGATCAGTCAGCAAACGGGTACAGACGACATTCTAATTGACATTAAGGGGTAAAAATTGCGCTCCGCATTCATGTAATGCGCAGATTAGATAACCGTTGGACCATTAGGATCACAGAATGGGTACCAAGAGAAGGGAAGCGCAATAGGGGACGGCAGAAGACTAGGTGGTGCGACGAAATTAGGAAATTTGCGGGTGCTAGTTGGAATCGGTTGGCACAGGACAGGGGTAATTGGAGATCGCAGGGAGAGGCCTTCGTCCTGCAGTGGACATAGAATAGGATGATGATTCCCGGAAAAATTCGTCCCGGACCAGGACGAATTTTTCTTCAACTCTGAGGCTTTTCTTTCGAGGAACCCGTATGGGTTTCCTTTGTGACAATTGCTACAAACGGGTGGATGTCCGATTTTCCCTTTATTAATTAGGATGATGAACGTGATGATGGAGTGTCGTCGTCGTGCCGTCGTCGTGTCGTTGTCTCGACGTCACATTATAGTCAACGTCGTCGTTTGCGTGTCATCGTTGTCGAGCAACTACGTCGTCGTTGCTGTTCGTGAGAATGATGATGATGGGAACAGCCATTATAACGGTAATTCTAAAGTGTTTTTTCAAAGGGACGTGACATAAGAAAGCAAACATTTTGCAAACGCCGCGCTCTCTGGCGAGTCATTTCTCAACTTTTATGCCACAGGTGCGCTGGCCTGACAGCGAAAGCGACTTCCTGTCGCAGGACGTCAATTGTTGTCCTTTAAAGCACGAGTGATTAACCTATCGATTCATCGAGAGCGAATTACAGGGGTTCATACTGTAAATCGGTAGGCTACTCTGTAGAGAGCGCAAATCCGTCATGGTGCCATCCACCCAATCCAGATGGCGCCAGTTTCGTCTGCTCCTAATGCCGCTAGCAGACGACACGGACGAGCTGCAGACGAGAGAGCGAGAGAAGAAGCAACAGGTCCGCCGGCGATCACGCCGCCGACGGATCGGTCTGCGACAGCTTCACAACAAAGACCTGAACGTTCCCTCTCCTCCTCTTCCATGGAGTTAGCATCTGCCGCTGCCTTCACAATCACACACACTCTCTCTCTCTCTCTCAAACGCAGACAAACCTGTCCAGGCGACGCGACGCGCGTCCCCACGAGCAAACCAAGCGTCACCCCAGGCGGCGGCGCGGAGCAACGGGAAAAAAAAGCTCGCTGCTTTCGCGATCACGATCACCGCGTCGTCGAGCTTGCCACAGCGCCGAACAGCGTTGCGGTGAGACCTACGCGCAGGACGCGCTGCAAAGGGTGGAAAGAGGCAAGGAGCGAGCAATAAGGCCCGTGGCGGTAGCAACCGTTGATCCTCGCCACTTCGGGTCTTCCTTCACCCTTCTTCCCCGCTAAAACGGTGCATCGCAACTAACCCTGAAGCCGGCGTGAGACAACCGCGCAACGAAATGGCGGCGAAATTGCGAAGCTCCTCGTCCGCCCCACGCAATTACAGTGTGCGATTCGCAGACGAATGGCGCACAGTGTAGCTAATAAGGGAGCCGATGCAGCAGGTAGCAGTAGGTAATCAGACCTCAGACCAGGTCAGACCGACCGCGCGTGCTGCTACCAATTTATGCACCCGAGCACAGATGACAAGGTGGTGGTGCCATCCTCTCCGGCTCAAACACGGGAAACATAAAAATGCAGATTTTGTAGCAATATATTTATTTCAGCATCGTTGATTTCTTAACACGAACTATATGGGTCCTAAATGTCTATAACAGGCGCAGGACAAATGTAAAAGTTACGACGCAACATCGCGTTTTAAAGATGTTCATGATATCCATCCATGCATGCACCCATCAACGCTGCACGCATTTAATGAGCCGGAGTTCATGCGGTAGCAAGAGCATACACAGTGGAAGAAGGCTCGCGATGGGCGACGCGGCTGCTGCCGATCGCTCTCGGAAACGGGTTTTCTCGCTCGCTTCGAGAGCGAGGGAGACCAGTGACCCGACCGCCGGACTTCGGCGAACGACAAAACAAACCCGTGAGCAGGTGCTCGCTGCGGCTTTCTGCGGGCTGCTGGTGCAAAACAGCTCCAAGAAAACACGCGAGAAACAACAGCTTCTCGAGAAAGCAGCCAGCGGACGCACTACGCCTCTCATCTCGAGCAGACGGCCACGATGAGTCTCGGCCAGACAGGTCGGCGTCAGCTGCAGCCGCGGTGCGATAGCCGCAGTCAACTCTACGGTTGCAACGAGGCCTCAGAGATCTGCTGTGCACGTTAAGGATCTTGGAGTCCGTGGTTGTTGTCTCGTAGCGCTGCGAAACTGAACTTTCAGAATGCTGCCATCTTTACGAACCGATATTTGGGGATCTAGAAGATCTGCACTTTTCTCTTGAGCAGGAAACGCTTGAGCTGTTTTATTATTGCAAGTATTGAGCATCGGCTAGAAACGACACTTATGTAAATCGTCCACGCAACCGCATCTTTCTGTGGTTGCTTTCAGTGATAGTGTGCACGACGTCAATCTTCCTGTTGTGGTTGCCTGCACTTCGCAGCCCGCAATCCTTAAGCATGTCATGTAGGGACATGAGGGTTGACTGAGCGAATTGTGTGATGTGCGCTGGTACGTTGCACGGGCGGCAGTCGCCGATCACGCTGGAGTGACAAATGGTGTGCGTGCATTGGCCACCGGTGCATTCAACGCGATACGACAGGTCACGGCTCCAGGTACACCAGTCGATTCAATATCCACTAACGGCTGTAGCTTGTAATACGAAAGAGTTAAAAGCTAGTTTAGTTAGCTCTGTTTTAGACTTGACGTCGTTCAAGAAAGAGAGAGAGATAGAGAGAATAGGACAAGCAAAGAGGCTACGCCAAGACACACCTAGTATGGTGTACCGGTAGATAAAGTGACACCCGGATAGGGCAGAAAATTGTCAACGGTTATGTTAATTCATTACGCACGATGCTATGGAGCACTTGCTGCAGAGACACTTGCTGCATTTGCTGCAGGCAGAGATGACGGGCTTCTTTCTTTCGCAGAGGCCGCGTTTGGCAGTCTCTTTCTTCTGGGCAAACGAATGCCCAATCCAGTCTGGCGATGCCGCCGCCTCTCGCCTCCTTTTCCAACTTTGAAGCGGAAAAGGGGAGTTGCCAGGGAGAGGAGAGACCCAGACAGCACTAAAGACGGGCGAGGTCGCCCCTCTCCATCTCTCTCCGGCGCGCTCTCGCCTATTCCTCCTCTCCACTCTGTGTCGGGGGCCCGTCGCGGGGTCTCCCCGGTCTCCCTCCCTCGCCTCTTCGCCCGTTGGGTCCCGGCGTTCTCTCCGTCTCACCAAAAACGTGCAGTGGTACGAGTCCTCGAGGCTCTGGTAAGACAATCAGTTATAGCAAATGGGCGCTACGCCAACCAACGTTGACGCCAACCCACCCACCGTGGTGGCGTAGCGGCTAAGGCGTTGCGCCACTAAGCCTGAGGTCGCCGGATCGAATCCCGGCCGCGGCGGCCGCATTTCGATGGGGGGTGAAAGGCAAAAACCCCCGTGGTACCGTGCATTGGGCGCACGTTAAAGAAGAACCCTAGGGGGTCAAAATTAATTCCGAGCCCCTTACTACGGCGTGCTTCATAACCAAATCGCGGTTTTGGCTCGTAAAACCCCAGAATTTCTTTCTTTATGCCAACCACAATAAATTCACATTTTTTAACGATGACAAAGGACGTTTAAATACTTCCGAACGGCAACTCATTTATTTTTTCACAATTACAGAGACTTTTACAACTAGCAAGACATTCCCTTAAATTGGCGTGAACATCTGACGCAGGCAGCAAACGCAAACTGTCCTGAGATTGTCGTCAACTCCTACACAGTACGTGCGGTATAGTCTGTTTTAGTATGGACTCAAGATCAAGGCGCCGTGACGGTCGCTTTTCCCAGGCAACATATCACTCGACTTCCGCCCGTCGATAGATGGTCTTATTGCGATCAGTGTGGGCTTTCATTCTTTACCCTTTTTCAATATTTCATCCTCGCCAGACGGGGCTTCAACAGAATTTTGCACTTAGCCAACCACAGCCTTCGTACACCTCCTCTGAAGTCATCGGAAACCCTTGAAATTAGAATAGAAGATTCAAGAGCCGTTAAAACGCCTTGAAAATAAATATGCTGCTTGAATTCCTCGAAAACTGAGGTTGGCGGCGACCTTTGAACATGCAAACAAACTTCGCATTGGGGTTGTGCTATGGAGTCTTGACATGGTCTACCGAGAAATTATTTGCGATGCAATATGGCGTGCACAAAGCCAGCAACGACAGGTTTGTTTCAATTACCATTATCGTCGTGTAGCTAGGCGAAGTCAAATCAAGCGACCAAACCGTACTACAATTTTTGTTGTTTTGCTAGTTGATTCACACCGGAGCCATCATGACTACATTTACGAACCTAAGGTTCTAGAAATGCCTGGCGGAAAGTTTCAGCCATTTGAATTTAACGCGAATAGTGTCCTTGGCTGAAGCAGGAAACTGCTAACCACGATGCAAAAAAGGCGATTGACATAACGTCAACTTTGAAAAGCCATCTGCAGAGCTTAAAGTTTGTGTCCAACTCATCAGCTGCTTAGCTGCAATTTCTTGCAGCTAAGTAAGAAATTCTTCACTTCTTTTTTTTTTCAGTGTATGTCAGCGAATAAGGTTTGGTTTGCCCCTCGTTGAATTTTGGCCTTAGGCATCCTTGAGATCCTCGAATTTTCCTCGAATGTTCTGTACGATCCATGCGAATTAGGACGCAGAGATAGAAAGATATTAACTTAATTTTGCAATTGGCTCTGGCGACTCCTCGTGCAGCACATACACCATATTCTGGGAATTTCCCAACATCGAAGCAACAAGCGGTATGTCACCAGCAACGACGGATCGGCTAATAAATGTGCTGTCTGTACAATCCGGATCGAGGACCAGCTTCCAATCGAACAACGAAAAATGAGTTAATAATAATAATAAAACAAAAGGAATAGCCGACCCACTGTGAGCCGCTAATCCACCAGTGACACTTCTGCTCAGCCGGCTATATACGGTGCACGAGGGGGGATTAGGGACGGAACAGCGGGCGACAGCCTTCTGGTTATCGCTTCTGGTTGGCCCACGCGAGCCGCCGTGACTTCCGCTGTACTGCACGGATTTGGCGGGTCTCTTTCTCGAGACGTTGCGGGCACGCTCCCACGCCGGCGACGCAACAACGGCCCTGCACCACGCCACAATCGGGCGCTCTTTCTCCTCACGCGGCTCTCGCCTCCGTTCAACCGGCTGACTGCTCTTTTGAAGCTGCGTCGCCGGTCGTTTTGGCAACGCACCCGGAGGCTGGCTACGCTTGGCTCCGTTCCTGCTAATTCGCAAACCCTCTCACTCGACTATCTCGCCTGCCCCCGAGGCGCAGCGGATGTATTATGATGCCTGTTGTGATGTTGCTTCTTCGCCCGTGTAGCAGAAAGAAGCCATACCGGAACGGGCTGGGCCGTGACGGCGGGGGGTGAGGGGGGAGAGAAAGTGCATCGCACGTTGGGCAGAGGTTGCTAGGGGCTGACCCGAACACTGGCCCCACAGCGGCGGTCGCTCACACTTTTGGGATGGTCGCGGCGGAGGCGGAGAGGCGCCGCGTTGGGCACGTGACAATGAATGTTTGTTGGCTCCGCCGCCGCCACGTTTTGTGGTGCGATGCTGTCGGTTGTGATTTATGTCGTTGCCAACGCCTGTTGGCTCGCCTGCTGTAGCTAGGCTGCTTGTTTTCAACGGTATAACTGTTCGACACTATATATCGACTCCCGTTTGGGTCGTCGCAACTGGGCGATAGAATGGCCCAGGTTTTCCGACAATAGCATGGTGGGTGTTTAGAGGGCGTTGGGTGCCACAAAGGCCCGCACGTAATTGGTGCGAAAGGAGAGGCCAGAGGAGCGAAATGCACCCAGCGCTGACTTAAAAACTCGGCAGGGGGCGTTAGGGGAGGGGTTATAGGTTATGACTAGAACAACAATCCACTATCCCGCCGCAAGATAGAGCAACCCGACTGTAATACGAGTGACAATTCTGACGCAGCGAAATTAGAAAAAAAGAAAGATTTTGGGCATTTATTACAGCTAGGAGACACTGGCCTTCTGGTAGCGTTAGACGAAAAACGAAAATAGTGACACTAAAGCTCATAAACCTAGGTCATCGTCAGCCATTCAGGTCCACTGCAAGACGAAGGTCTATTGTATCATTTTTAATTCTCTTTACCTCCTCACCCCACCGCAAGGTAGCCAGCCGGTCTACGCACGGGCTATCCTGTATTCCTCCTATTTCTGCCATATCGGTGGCCTCGTATTACATGAGGTATATTACGGTACTCGACCTTGCGTTTCGAAACCGGTAGCAACTGCCTGAAAGACGGCACGCACGTACGTCGAAGTGCGATACTCGTTATTTGTTCGTCGTCTTTCCCAGTATTGAAAACACTATGCGAAGTGCAAAAAAACAAACAGAGTTCATTGTTCGAGGACATCGCGTGGCTGCAGCAGGCGCCGGTCGTGTTTCGAGAGCCCGTAATAAATGCGTGTAAGATGGCCCGCTGCACGACGTGCGAAGCACTTGTTTTACTGCGCGTCGTTTGCAGCTGACAGTGTTGTTCGTTGCGCTGTTTATCGCCAACGGTGCTAGACAGCTCCGCCTAACATCACCAGTTGACGACCTTTGACTCGGAGGCAGAATGAATCGCGCTGCCGCGCAAAGCTGGAAAGTTGCGACAACTTCTCGAAACTGCGCCTTGCAAAGAACCTTGCGTGTTAACATTTCTTTAAATTTAATAGTTTTTCTTTTCTTCCCCCCCCCCCCCTTTTTTTGTGCTCCATTGCGGTTGTTGAGTCACTGCTCAACAACTCAACAATCGTGCAACTAACTTACACTTCTGCAACGGCAAAACAGCCACTCGAACTGTAAGAGCAAGTTCAGTGAGCCTGAAACGATGCAACAAGGAAAGAAGGACGGCGACGCCGTCTGGAAGTTGTCGCGCTAGCTCGCCGTGACGTCATCGACATTGGCATCGTCTGCTTGGTTCCAGCAAACTGCTTGTCTAGTAAAGAACAACTATACATTGCATTCCAATGGAACCATGGACCGGACCTAGCAAGTTTCGACAACTTTTCCTGCCCCAAATGGAGCCCGAATGCGAGAAGTTCCTTTGAAATCATGGACGACACAAAGACGTAGGCGCGCTGAGGCTTCGGCACACAATTAACGAGTGTAAGGTTGGCTTTAATTTTAATAGTAACAATCGACTTGTCTGTCTTTCTTTTTCCATTCAAGCAAGTGAAATTATTATTGCCTGTCTTCCTTCATTTTTTTTTTTTTTCATTCAAGCAAGAGAACTTATTATTTGGAAGAATACTTGGCCAGTCCAAACGATCTAATGCTGCGCTTTAGTATACACCTTGGAAACGATAGCTGGCTGACGTCAATGGCTCTAGAGAAGGGGCATCTCAACCCCGATGCCGTGCAACGCCTTCTGCAGTGGTATAGGTTACTGGCTCCAGCTTATACCTGATTTGTGGGTCCAGCTTCTTTTCCTTTTTTACTTTCAGCTTCGTGGCAACCTATGCTTGAGGTCAGCTTGCAATGCCGGAGCCGCTCGAACGAAACGAGGGCGCGTATATTCAAAGGGGCGCGCGGTATATGCATTTCCACACCGGTTCTGCACAAGGTATGCACATCATTGCTTAGCTTTGGAAAACTTCAGCAACGCCAGAGCCAGGGCTGCGAGTCCCATCAAAATGAGCGACAACAGACTTTCGAAAGGACACTTTATCACCGTGAAGTGATTTGTAGCGTTGATCTTTCGCATCCACTCAAAGTGAGTGCATGAACGAATGAATGAATGATTGAATGAATGAATGAATGAATGAATGAATGAATGAATGAATGAATGAATGAATGAATGAATGAATGAATGAACTTTATTGCGGTGTCAACGAAGGGCAAAGGGGTGGCTCCGCTTCGTTTGCCTAGACTGTCTTCGTACGCTACTACTTTCTTTGCCGGTCAAGGTCGAACTCGCGGAGTCCGAGTCGTCGCGAGAGCCGTGTCACTGGCCCTCTACCGCCGGAGCCGCTTCGCTTTCACACAATACCGTCACGTGTGCGCGCGCCCCGGCAAACATTGGAGGTCCGCCATACGACCGTGTTGCCACGCAATCGAGGCGACGACACAATTAAGCGGCCCTGCGCCGGAGCAAAGAGGAACCGGGCTATACACCTCGCGACGACCTCCAATCTGTCCCAGGGCCCGGTGACAACTTTCGCGTGGCGCCAGCCAGCCCGGTGTATAGCGTCGTCGTCGGGGGGACGCGTCTGTTGCGTCAGAGGCGGTTGGACGCCAGGGGAACCAGCGGAGCCCGACAGCAGCGGACAGCGGTGGCAGGGCGGATGGTTGTGAAACGAGAAGGGACATAAAACGGGCTGTGTTGAGCTCGCTAGAAGCACTCTCGTTACGTTTCCAGTGTTCAGTGCAGCGTTACGCGTACCACTGTAGAACCTTTCTTTTTCGCGGAGTAGTTTGTCCTAGAGAAACTAGATGGCGCTTTCGTCTGCGCGCCGCACGTTGCCTCAGCGAAAGCGCAGGAATATTACGGAAGCCGTTACCGCTTCTGCCCTGCTACTGTTGCGATCAGCTGTCGCAAATGCAACTGGGTGATCGCTAACGCACTGTGTTCCTTTCGTGTTGCAAAACGTGCAACGGTAGAGGGGATGACGTGTGCAGTAGCTGGCTGCAAGAAAATAGTCGCTGGCATATTAATGGAATGAATATGCGTGGCCGAATTCACGAACCGTAGCTACAAACGAACTGGGCTCCGGGTGTTGCTGGTCCTTCACGCTGCACGGCTTTCGAAGGTACAGAAAATTCACTCATCGGCCAGCGTAACTGTATATCGCTAACCTCCAAAGCAAGTACATCAAACCCGGAACACCGGCAAAAAGTGAGTATCGCTCGTTACACACTGGGGGCAAAGGGAGTAGCGCCGCTTCCTGGCACATAGTGAGTTTGTCACACGTTATCTGCGCACATCCAGCCCAACTCACACGCGAACTCACGCCCACTCTATCGTCAAGAGAGAGAGAGAGAGAGTAAACTTTATAGAAAAGAGCGCACGAGTTTTCCTCAACGTGTCACGGATAAGCGAACGGGCGCACTCTTGAATCAGTGAGCCTAAGCATGCGTGGGCGAAGGCGATCACACCGCGACAGCACACGAATGTTCGAAGCTGAACGTTTCGCGACGGTCCGTGAAGCGAGCGAATGACTAGCGATAATACCATTGTCGCTGAAAATGAAAGTGTACGGTCGTCAGCGGAGCTGGGCATGGCCATGTGATGCGTAGCTATAACCGGTGGATCATTAGAGCTACAGAATGGGTGCCAAGGGAAAGGAAGCGCAGTCGAGTACGGCGGAAAACTAGGTGGGGGGATGAAATTAGGAAATTTGCAGGCGCAAGTTGGGATCACCGAGCGGGAGACAAGGGTAATTTGAGTGCGATATTTGTTACGGAAGGATGAGAGAACCGAGAGGAAGGAGAAGATCGGAGACGCTGGATGGCTGCGTTTGTTGGTGGCCAGCCATCTTAGCTATTCTGACTCATCCTGCATTTATATATTGCAAAT
Source organism: Dermacentor andersoni (assembly GCF_023375885.2). Lineage (NCBI taxonomy): Eukaryota > Metazoa > Arthropoda > Arachnida > Ixodida > Ixodidae > Dermacentor > Dermacentor andersoni. Next base: position 38,087,377 of record NC_092822.1, on the reverse strand, counting down.
ATAGTTTTTATATACTCGCAACATCGCCGTAACAATATTATGAGAGAAAAGCTGAGAGGTCGGCCTGAATCATCAATGCTATGACCTGCTACTCGGCTATGGCGGAAGGGGGAAGGGTATAGAAAGATGGAATAGAGAAATTCGAGATCGCAGGGAGAGAGAGTGGGGGGATATAAGGAAGGCAGGGATGTTGACCAGTCAAAAGTCCGATTGGCTACCCAACGCTGGGGGAAGGAAGGTGGGGAGAGCGAGAAGGAAGGGAGAGAGATATAGAAGAACGAGGGTATAGAGACGGGCACGGAGAGTACTAAAGTCAAAGCCGCTCGTACAAGCAAGACGTTCTCAGAAAGCACAAAAGTGCTTCGTAAGTACTGCAATGGACTTTAAAAAATAGGCTGAGGATGATTACGATTGCGAGGTACAGAAAATCTCCGTCCCTGTGCTCAGCAAGAACAAATTTATCGCGGCGAAGCACACCCGCGAGCGATTAGGCAGAAAATAAACACGTGACCGCAGCGAGGAACGTTACGAAGTCAGAAGCGCCACAAGCCGCTGCTTCAAAGTGTTTGCCAATAGAGAAGAAAGAGAAAAAAAAACACATTGATTAGGGACTTTATTCTCAAGAAAAAAGTTTGCAATACGTTTCTAGCCAAATCTCCGGAGTCCCCCACTACGGCGTGTCTCCTAATCAGATGGTGGTTGTGGCACGTAAAACCCCATAATTTAATTATTTTAATTTTACATTTCTAGCCCCGCTTCTGGTATAGGCACAGTATGCGCCGCTGACGCCATTTGGACAAGGCGTAAGGCGCTCTGAAAGTGCCTACATGTCTTCTGAAGCTGTGGCCAAAGCTTGGTGTCGTCTACCCAGTCACCGTCTGCGATATCCGCCGAAACAGAGGTTTGCAGAGCCACACCGAAGTAACGCGAGTCCATTGTAAACACGGACGAAACGGAGGCCGTTGAAGCAAGCAATGGACGCGCCACCACGTGATCAAACATGGCGGCGCCCACGCGTGATCGCCGTGAAAACGCTCCGTAGCAGGCGACAAGCTAAGGATTCAGCACAAGCTTCACAAAAACGGACTGCCCCTGCCCCTACCCTCTGAAAGACAGCCGAGCCAGCTGGAGTCCACTCATGTACGGCTCAATGACTGTGCTCTGCTAACGTTAATGCTCGGCTAACTGAGAAACAAAAGCTCGTTGTTTCAAGCGACAATATTTACTTTCTCTAAAACTGATGTTAGGAGTCACCCATGCGTTCAGGTTTCATTTTAAAAGCAGTGCTACAAAGACAAATCTGTTCGGAGAAAACAGTTGCTTTAAATGCGCTCGTGCGTTTGAGCGCTTCATGTCACATAATTAAGCGTATCTAATTGATTGGCGCACTTAATCTTTTATTACGAGGTTGTCACCAGTTATATATATAAAGCACTCTGTGAGGCGAACTATGCGGTATATTAGTGCGACTGCAATTATTTTCCTACTTCGGCCACTTTCGCGTGCTACTGCTGTTGCCTGCTATCTGACCCCTGAATTAAGTGTCGCTCTCAGGATCACGAAACGAAAAAGTTAGTTATATGTCCGACTGGTAAAAGTAGCAGCGAGCGCTCTCCTAGCTGACATTGAAAAAAATATGTGTATTACGCCTGATGAAGACATTTTTTGCAATTATTCCTTGTTCATTCGAAGCCATATATAATGAACCTCATTTCTACGCTGCCAGCGGGACAAAACTGGCTACATGCAGTTGGGAGGCCGCTTTTAAGAATGCAGGAACATACAGAAACGCAAGAAGGCTCGTGTACTTAGATTTAGGTGCGCATCGGAAGAACCCCCTGGTGGTCAGAATTAATCCGGTCCTCCCACTACGGCGTGCCTTATAATCAGATCGTTATTTTCGGCAAGTAAAAATTCCACAACTTTTTTTTTCTCTCATTTATTGGCCTCTCAGCACCGTTTCCTCTTCTTGCTTTCTGTCTCTTGTGAGATGTAAACTTATTTCGCAATGGCTGCGTGCGAAACGCATTCACATTCGTTGCTTCCGCGTATGCTAAATTTGCGATATGTTTTACTTATGTTCTTACCATTTCTCCTTATTTCTTACTTCCCAAGCCAGCCCAATTCCTTTGACAACTGTGCTTTTCTTTATGTGCGGATCAGAGAGCAAACGGGGATAGCCGATATTCTAATTGACATTAAGAGAAATAAATGGAGCTGGGCAGGTCATGCAATGCGCAGGTTAGATAACCGGTGGACCATTACGGTTACAGAATTGGTGCCAAGAGAAATGAAGCGCAGTCGAAGACGGCAGAAGACTAGGTGGGGTGATGAAATTAAGAAATTCCCAGGCGCTAGTTGGAATCGATTGGCGCAGGACAGGGGTAATTGGAGCTCGCAGGGAGAGGCCTTCGTCCTGCAGTGGACATAAAATATGACGGCGACGGCGACGATGATGATGATGATGATGATGATGATGATGATGTTGATGATGATGATACGCGTGAACTCTGTGTATTCACTGTACTACATCCATTCGTTAGAAACTCTTTTAAAAGAAGCGTCTGCGTCCGTTCTTTCCACATCGCGCACTCATTAAGCACCAGCCCTTTGATGATTTGACAGAGTAGCAAGCTCATAAGGCTTCTCATTCCTTCCGGCGATAAGAGGACGAGGTCCGTGGTGTGCACGTATGCAGGAGGAGACTGCGAGGCTGGTTGGTGGCAGAGTGCCGGTCTCGGAGGAGCGAAGTAGCAGCTGGTCCCACAACGCGCGGGGCGAGACAGGTCAGCGATACTGGCAGCATTTCGCGGCCACTCGTATGCGAAAGGCCGAGAGTACCGCATTTTCCGGTGTTTAGTTCGTGCGGCATACACCTGTTATGCAGGAGGTTAACATCGTATCCATCTGAATGCAACGCTTATCTACATTGCATACTTTAAGAATGTAGTGCAGACCTTCTTTGCCGATTAAAAATATATATATATATATATATATATATATATTAGCAAGAGCCATGGAAGCAGACGCTGTGAGATTTTCCATGACTTCAAAGCGACCTAGGCTCTTTGCCGCCATCGATTGAGGCCTCCGTCTGTACATATTTCATGACTAAATGTAATTTTATTATGTGTAATAAATAGAATTGAACTGAATTGAATCCGCGTACTTCGTTTTCTGTATCTTTACTGGCTTTCCAACCCTCCTGTCACGGTAAAAGTGTCGTTTTCACTACCGCCATTTATAACTACAGTTTAACTCGGTAATCCTCCTTAGTCTCCCCCTTGTTATTCATTTTTCAAGGTTCCTTATTAAACCGTCTACTCTTTTACTCAATTTCTATCGCATTCCGCCCAAACCGGTACACTTCGCCAACTACGTTCTGGAAAGCACGGCACACATGGACGCACATCGTCTGCCGAGCAGACGTGCGTTATCTCGCTGGCGAAGTAGCGAGCAGACGACAGCTGTGCTCATGCATGGCCTCGCGTAAACAGCTGTGGCGTGTACGTACTACGCTCGTCCGTTGCCGATCGTGTAAGCAGCAGCAGCAGCAACCAAGAGCACCGCTTCGCCACCCGTCGCGGACCCGCAACCATCGACGACCGTGCCGCGCATAGCAGATGTGGTTCGCGTTCCGTTCCGGCGATGGCCGCCCGTCCGCCCGCCTACGTTGCCCGAGAGCGATCAGCGGCGAAAACCGCTGACGTACGTCCGTCTCGGTAAATCCGTGCACTGCAGTCAAAGCCACCGATCGTGTCGGCCAGCGTTAAAGGGACATTAAGCAGCAACAAAATGCATTGGTTTAGACTAACAAAGCGTTCTTTTAGAACTCTATTATCGCTGACTTCATTCAGGGTCATAGATTTATTGGTAGAATAGAAAATGAAGGTGAATGTTCCAGTTTATTTTAATGTTTGTTTTCGTGCCCGAACCCCTAACGCCAGTACGTCAGTTGCCGCCGCACATTCCAAAGTGTTTTTTTTTTTTTCGTACTTAGGCTACTGTGGCCCAGTGACGTCACGGAGATTTGGTACGGGAACTTCAAATGCGGCGGCGCCACCCGTATATTATGTTTGTCTTTTTTTCTTAATTGTAAGCCTCTCCTATATCCATGAAGGAGGCGCTTTTTTTTTATTCTAGAAGGGTAACACTAATACAATAAAACCTTGTTATAGCGAAGTTGAAGTCTGAGCCAAGATTGCTTCGCTCTATTCAGTACTTCGTTATATGCATTACTTCGTTATATTTATTGTTGCATGTACTGCGCAATGTATCAGCATGAGGATATTGAGGGGAATTTTCTTTCTCTCTTTCTCATCTTTCTTTCAAAGTAATTGCTTCGGCATGCAGTGGTCGTGGCCCTGTGTGTCAGTCCCTGACGGGCGCATGAAGCTTGTTTTTTGGCCTACCCGGTTTTGATAGGCCTATGCACCGGTTCTTATTGAAGCATTGGCATGTGTACGTTGAACGTGCATACTCGTGCTCATTTCAGTGTTTGCCGTTAGCGTATGCCATCTACATATGAATAAACCTATCGGTTGCATATCCATAGTACACGTGTGTACATCTGTGACACTGCATTTGTACATGTCGTAGCGTCAATGTAATTGACTATGTAAGTATGTGTAGGTCAATCTTGCCGAGTACTGTTTTGTTAGCGTTGTGGAACAATGCAGTGCATTGGACTCGGATGTTCCATGTCTTATACATATTCTACAGTGCGCTGAACTGTGATTGCGTTTTTTGTCTGTGAAGTAATAAATTGCTCATAAACAGGATAAAATGGATCAAATATTGACCAAGCTAGCACCAATGATACTTTAGTAAAGAAAAAAGTTGTGTGCTGCACTGCACACAAAGTTAGTATGCTCTATAGCGAACAGATTGGGCAAGATAAGAAAAGAGGAAGCAGCAAAAGCGTCTCTCCAAGTAAACAGATACTGTATACTGCAATAAATACAAATGCACACTCTGGCAAATACATCGGACAACTGTACGCATACTGAAAGGACGGCTCACTTCCATTATCCAATGCAGAGGAACAGTTGGCAGTACGTAAACAGGGGAAACAGAAAGGGGGAAAAAGTCATATCCATTTTCATGTGGGACATGGACCTTTGCAGCACTGCATTTTGTAACAGACGACAATTTACGGAGGCGCAGACGGGAGGCGAATGCCTTCTGCCTGTCGTCCAGACGACAAGCAAGACGGGCGGACGCCTGCGAAATTCTGTCTCTCTTTTACGGTCAGCACTGCGGCGCAAAGGCGTTACGAAACCGCGGCCATGGAATGCGCGCTGTATCTGTACGCGATCGCTGATTTATGTGGCTAGTCGGGTCGCGTAACGGTACGGCTGACCGCGCCTGATTTATTTGTGCCTCCTTCCCCGCCCCCTTGGCTGAGCGGTAACGCAAGACCTTGCTCTCGCAATAGTACCGCGTTGGCTTTCGGTATACTAACCTGCAGCTATGCCAAGGCTGTATAACGAACCCGTGAGCAATTCAGAAGGAAAGCAAGCGCTCTGACTTTAAGACGGAATAGTTAATCTGACCTTTATTACTAAGTCACCCTTCTGCGATACCAACAAAACGCCACTCTTACCGGGAGAAGAGGATTCGTAACTCAGAAAAGATGTAACAACGCAATACAAGTGGCGACGCCGTCTTGAAGTTCCCGCATCAGCTAGTCGTGACGTCATAGATTCTGACGCAGTCTGCTTCGGCCTATAGTTAATTTGTTATCGCTAAATATTGATTACATCCCAATTTATGAGTGGCAGAGGCTAAACTTAGGGAGGTTAGAAAAGGTGTACTGAGCTACAATAGCCCCAACATACTTTAAAGAAAAAGAAAGAAGAATGCTTTGAAATCCGTGACGTCACACGGCTGTAACGGCGCAGGTGCTCTGTTACGAAATTCAAAAATGGATATGATTAATTCTGTCGCCTGTCTTCATACCATTACAGCGAAATTAACAGAAATATAGTTTATGAAGAACGCTTTCCCAGTCTAAACTGTTTTATGGCCTCAGAAGTACCGAAAGTTGGGCTAGTTGATATGCTTTTCATAAAGTTCCAAGCAGCTTGAAAAGAAGCAGACAAAGGGCAGAGAAAAAATATATACCGGGCAAGCGCTGCGCTATCGTCTAAAGTTTATTGAAGCAACTCGTAATAAATATGCAAGAAAAAGGGGGAGGGATTCAAAGCATGGTTGCGCACTGCACAAACTGCGCGGGGAACTAAGAGATTAAAGAACTGAAATACGCCGATAAAAAAAAATATGGCACCAAGCATAAGTCTCACCCAACTTGCACGATGATCTGCATTTCTTTGCACCTGGGCATAACCGACGCCTGGCTGATATACATGCCGTCAGGAGGGGCAATATGACAAGTTTCCATGGCTTCCCTGTAGTCTCCTTATTGGAATGATAAAACAAAATGGCGGTATCATAGAAGACGGAGGAGCATCCAACATTTTGTTTTGTCTTGTTTTGTTTTGTTTTGTGATGGGATGGCAAATGGCCGTACGAGGCTCTCATCGAGTAAAGCATAGTGTGCAATGCGCAAACTACCTTTTCCTCGTTATTTTCACAGTGCACGTTATGCTATCAAACCTTCCCCTCCTTTTTCTTGTATGTTTATTACGCGTTGCAATAAGCTTCAAATGTCAGTGCAGCGCGATCGCCCGGGCTCTTTTCTCTGCCCTTTCCCCGCCTCTTTTCGCGCTGCTTGAAACTTTATGAAATATGTTTTGTTCCTTTTTTTATTAACTCTAATGCGACGCTTAACGCCTATTGCTTGTCTTTAGCGTCTCATTAAATGAGCACTTACATCACGTTTTCGACTGTTCATTGTTAGCGTTAAATGAAACAAGTGGACCTAGAAACTCTACAGTAAACATGTAGGCAAGCTTCAGAGCGCCTTAATAATTTGCTTTGATAGCTATTCTGCGAGTCAGTTAATATATACAGCCTTCCTACGAGCCAGTTAATGGCGTTTCTACGAACCATTAACTGATGTGCCCTTACTTTAGTCTAGCTGAGTGACCGAACTTTGCGTTTACCTAAGTGCACATATGTGACTGGACTCTGTGTTGCTGTGTTACTCAGTTGACTGTTGTTTCAGTGTGGCCTTAGTCCACTTACGTGACTGGACTTTGTGTTTTTATGATTTGGAGTTGTCTTTCAGTTATAGTGTGACATTAGTGCACTTATGTTACCGGAATTGGTGTCGTCATGATTTCACTATTTTGTTACGATTTATTCGTTTTTTTAATACCTATGTGAAAAGGAGTAACCGGCGCGAATTAAAGGCGACGACATCTCCTAAATACCATATAGTTAAAAATAATACTGGCGGGAAAATTCAGTTAGCGAAAACTGTCGATATCGTCCCGGTGGGGATGTGCGTAACCGAAAACCCAGCGCACGTACCGCCTTCGCAATCGGCCCAGAGCACTGCCTCTTGTTGTGCCCCATCAAGGAATGTTATGCGTCGTTGAATGAGCGTGCAACCAGTGGCGGAAATGTTCTGCCGCTGAACGTTTTATGTGCGACACGCACTCAGAGTAACGCGTAATCTAACAAGCAAGATGTCCCGATTGATCCTGCTGTCGCTGACGCGGTTCTATCTGCGAGGGGATCATTTCACCCATGCGGATGAGTCTACCCCTTGTGCTCACGGTAGTGTACTTGGAGCAGACTTGAAAATGTCGGTTGAAGCAGGTAAACTTCCCGATATTTGTCAAAATACTGCACACAGCATGCCGTCACACCTGGACTCATGCCTGTGGTCTCCTTCTTTCGTACAACAGTGAGAAAGAACCACAGTAAAACTTCGTAATGACGAAGTTTGAAGCAGTAGCCAAAGATTACTTCGCTATATCCATTACATCGTTATATTTGTTATCGCATGTACAGTCGCTGGCGATTTGGAGGTGGTCGGCTGGGTGAGCAGCCTTTCGTACTCATATATCCTTCCTGGCAAGAAGGCTGCTTGCTAGCTGAGCCAAGTCGTTTTCTTCGCCTCTTCACGAAAATGAGCAGTTTTGGAGCGTTTTATGTCGTTTCACTTAGGATTAAACTGATTGCCTTCATAAAGTCGGCGACTGTACTGCATTACGAATGTCGACTAGATATGCGGATTTCAATAGGAATTTCACTTACTTCGCTATATCTGTTATTTTGTAATATTTCGTTTCGTTATTACGAGGTTTGACTGTATACTCTGTTGCATAGTTGTCCGGCCACGCTGCGAATGCTACGCAGCGTGGCCGTAGTGCGGTCACAGAAGTCCCACTCCGCGCGTTTCGCAGTGCAGTTTTCTTGATATTCGACGTTTTCTAGGAAAGAACTTGATATATCACGACTGCAACTCGTGAACGCAAAGGCTACGACAAACCACGTTATTATTCGTGTACGTTTGTGCAATCCGTATGCCCGACGGGTTGCACAAGCGGGTTGCACAGAGGCGAGTCACTCCGCTTGTTCGGTGCTACATATAGATTCATATCTAATGATTACGTCACATTTTGCGACGTAAATGCATGAAAGTTAATGTTATATCGAATTACAAGATGCATTCCTATGTCTTTCTTTCAAGCTCTCGACGCACTATATTTTCGGTCGCGGATGCGAGCAGGGAGAAAAGTCTCCCTAACCCTCGCGCAACATTGACTGCTTACGTATGAAATAGGTAACGTTTTCTTTGTCGTCTGCTGCTGCGCTTCTAAAAACGGACACTGTCCCCGCTCCCGCACGTCTTTCCACACCCGCGGTTGACAGGCGCCACTTTGTATTCAGTGGTCAGCGGGTCTGCTCGCGTCTCTTTTATTTTTTTGCGAGCCGTTCTAAACGGGGCACACTCGTTCAAGAACGCTCGCGATTTCGAGAATAGCGCGCGGACCAATCATATTTACTGGCACGCAAATGGAGACACACTCCACTTGTGGAGTGGAGACACACTCGAAGAGAGAGTGAGAGAGAGAGAGAGAGAGAGAGAGAGAGAGAAAGTGCGTGGTCAGTCGGTGAAAACTGCGGAGTCCGCGCGTATATATGCATCCGCGTTATGCGGCGAGTTCCTTAAACTGGCACTGCTATAAATGCGCTTTCGCGAGGAGCCTGTTGTAGAAACAAACCGCGCGTGGCCGTTTCTCGCGCTTTGGAACGGTGAATAATGGCGCTATAAAGGAAGAGGGATGCCCGGTGCTCCTCGCGCTATAATTCCTCAGGCGCCGCAGAACGGAAGGATCGACGTCCGCTGACGTCCATGCGAGAGACGATTTATCGGAGCTCGCACGCAATGGGCAAGAATAGATGCGTGTTAATCAGTCACCGTGAAAGCTTCTTTTCAAAAGCGCGATGCAAGCTTTCCGTAGCGCACGTACAACCATCGCTAGACCTATAGTGTGATTGACTTTTATTAGGAGGGTGAAGAGAAAAGTGCAGCGCAGTAACTGCCTCTCGTGACAGGGCACCGCAACAGTACCCGCCGTGGTTGCTCAGCGGCTATGGTGTTGGGCTGCTGAGCACGAGGACGCGGGATCGAATCCCGGCCACGGCGGCCGCATTTCGCTGGAGGCGAAATGCGAAAACACCCGTGTACATAAATTTAGGCTCACGTTAAAGAACCCCAGGTGGTCGAAATTTCCGCAGTCCTCCACTACGGCGTGCTTCATAATTAGAAAGGGGTTTTGGCACGTCAAACCCCATAATTTAAGTTTTTTTTCACCTCAACAGCGCTGCACGGGGAAGGGGTGAGGGAAATGTAGAGAAAGTAGACCTACAGAGACTGCGGGTTCTGTAGCCTACGTGGAGTGTCGACTTAAATTACTTTTTCGAGGCGACTCGCTGCAGTTGCTAAATAACGGTTACGACACTCTGCTGCTTAGCAAGATGTCGCGGGTTCGATTGCCCGTGGTTCGATTGCGTCCCTATGGCGGCGAGAAATGCAGTGCTCGTTTACCGAGCTTTGGGGTGCATGTTAAAGAACCCTGGGTGGTTAAAATCAATCGGCAGTAGTTCCACCATACGGTGTCTCTCATAGTAGTGTTGCTTTGGGACACTAAACTAGATTAATTAATTAATTATAGATCGTAATTTTTTAAATTACTTAATTACTTCATCACCTAATTTATCACTTGATAAGACAGTGACTAAGAAGATGGAAAAGCCGGGAAAGTAAAACAAAGCTCTGGGTGGTGTTGCGTTTAGCTACCCTACAATCTGGGAAGGGGAAAGAAGACAATACAGATAAAGAAAGTGGAGAGAAGGCAAAGCAGGAAGCTGAACCATGGTCGCTCCATGTTGACTGCCATACAGACGAGAAGAAGGCAAAGGAGAACAGAGATAAAAAGGTAGAGGGAGAGTCAGTGTGCGCACATCCGCAGAGAGAGAGAGAGAGGGAGATTTACAGAAAGGCAGAGAGGTCGGCCTGAACTTGCTCTGGCCTGCTACTCTACACTGGGGAAAAGGGACGGTGAGGGAAAGGGCTGATGAATGATGATGTTTGTATGAGGAAGAGATGCGTATATACAATTTCACAGAGTCGTAGCATTTCTAAAGCCGTACGTCCAGCCCAGTGGCTTGGAGAAAGGCTATAGCAGCACTTGTTATCAGGGCTGCGCTGTTTGCATTAGGCCAAGGACCTAAAAGACGTAGATGAATGTTCGTTCAAGCGTAGTCACACGCGCTCATGCACCTCAGTTGTTTTTGAGGATAACTTTTGAAGACTTCTCGGTGCCCTGGTTGAGCTGCTATGTAATTCTGCTGACAACCGTAGCTTTACGGCTTCGTCGCTGGTTCGAGGAAGCCACAATCAACCTAATAGACCGTTTGCCTCCCTGTTGGCGTTGTCCTGTTGTCTGTCGACACCTTGCGGACAAAAGTCGTCGCGGACGAGGCGCATTTCTTCTTTTTGTCTACCTCTAGCTAATTGGTTGCGGCACCGAACGACGAAACGTCAAGATAAACGCCACGACTCCACCCGCCGTTTATCTGTCTTGTCTTCGGACCTCGAAGAAAAAAAAAAATCATTCTACAAAAGGCTGCCTAGATAAATTTCTGTAAGGGTTGGCTCACGGTCGCAAACCTGTCGTGCGGCTCATCGCTGACGTCGTAATTACGTCATGATACGCGCCGCGCATTCGTGCGCAGTCTTCTATAATTTCGGATGCCTCCACTCAGCTTGCATTCGGAAATGTCAGCTCGCAACAAGCACTTAGTAGACGCGCTCGGGAGTGTTGACATCGACACACACTATCGTTCGAACTTACATTATAAGCACTTAATAATGCATTTCGGAATATGAACCTTGGCACGCTTCGTTCGAACTCGCGGCGTAAGCATTTAGTATATGCATTCGGAAATATTTGCAGTGCAACGCTCCTCTGAACATGCATTGTAAGCACTTGGTGCAAGACGACGCTATACGCGGCTCTCTACGGCATACATGACTCGCACGTGCAAGCCCCTCTCTGCATTATCTTGCTTCATCGTCCCAGTTTTCTATCAAGGGAGCACGTCCAATTAGCAGTATATTCCCGCGAAGTATCAAAAGGCGCTTCTTTTTTTTCTGCTCCAGTTAAAGTACCGCGCTAAAGACGACTGTAAATCAATAACTCTCTTTAGTTCATTCAAGGTAGCAATGTCTGTGCGCTGAAAGCCTTCTGAATGGAAATTTCCTCTCGTTATACGTTTAAAAAAACTCACTCTTTGTTTCGTTCCTCTTTCTTTGTGCGTGTGTGCGCGTGTGCGTGCGTGCGTGCGGGCGGGCGGATGTGTGGCTGTGTTTATACAGGGGTGATAAGAAGCTTTAAAGTCAAGGAAAGGCAAAGACGTCGACCTGAACCGCGCATGTTTGCAAACTCACATTGTTGATTAATGAGTGTTCATTTCGCAAAACGCCTTCTTTCAATCATCCAACAAGTAATCGTCCAGGAGGATCCCTATAAGTGACAACTGATCAGGGTATATACTTAATCAAGATTTCGCGCCATCTATCATATCCATCACCAACATCGTCATGATCACCACGTTTCAGAAGAAATCGCCTGAAAACAAAACTTTGTGTCCCCCTCTCACGCAGCGTTATATCCAATGGTTCCTCGGCGTGTCAACGATCGTGCTGTAGTCGCGTCAACGTTGTCATCGTCAGTGATCGTCGTGCCTGACATCATCGTTGTGATGTCATCATTCGCCGTTGTTGTTGCCGACGTCGTGTCGCCTTCATGTCGGCGTGGCCATCGTCGTTATCATTCTTGTCTCGTAAGTGCTGTCCTCGTCATCCCGTAATTATCACTGTGACATCATCGTTCACGTGCAGAACTGATCGCCGTCGTCATACCACCGTCATGTCGGCGTGGCCATCGTCGTTCACTGTCGTGCTTTCCTCAGTGCTGTTGTCGCCGTGTCGTCATTATTGTGACGTCATCGTTCACGTGCTGAAGTGATTGCCGTCGTCGTACCACCGTAATGTCGGCGTGGTCATCGTCGTTCGGCGTCGTGCTTTCCACGGCGCGGTTGTCGTCGTGTCGTCATCGTTGTGACGTCATCGTTCGCCATTCCATCGTCGTGGCATCGGGATGCTGACGTAGCAAGTGTCGCTATTGTGACGTCATCATTCAGCGTGTCGTCGGCGTTGCTGTCGTCGTGTCGCCATCATGCCTGCGTTGTCATCTCTGTGGTGTCGTCGTTCGGCGCGCGGTTGTTGCTTCGTAGTCATTCTGTTGCCGTTTTTGTCGCTGTCTGGCCACCTATCGCATTTTGTGCGTGTGTGTGCGTTGCACATGAGACCTTCCGTTCAGCAGCTCACAGTGAAATTTTCATTTTCGTGACTTTAACTTTCACAGAAATAAATATAGATCCTCAAAAGAAAGCCCATAGAACAAAGTCAATGTAACTTGCACTGGGAGGCGCCACTTTCATGGGAGAGGTATAGACGAGGAAGCGGCGGCACACGTTAGTCAGTCATTCTGTCCATTTCTCTTCTTTTACTGCCTTGATCGATTGTTCTGACGATCTCTTGACTCCGTCTCGCATCGGCGCGGGCCAAAGCACGCGCGCTCAAAGGAAGCGCTAATGACGTACCGCACGAGCGGGCTGCCAGAAGTTGTGACGTCATGCTGCTTCGGCGACACGCTTCCGTGACGCCGCTGGCACACGTGCGCTTCTCTTTATTTATCTTCGTTTTTGGCGTTCCGGCACGGCTTGTTTGCTTGGCTTGACTTTCAAACAGCGTGTAGTGAAACCGACGAACTGCGCAAGTGGCGAGAGTGAAAGGGCGAAGGATTTCAGTGTTGTCACGCGCCGAGGCAGTGTCAGGACGTGGTCAGAATAAACAAATTAGGGGACAGGCGAAGGACGTGCAAGAACCATCGGTCTTTGTATTACAATGATATCCATTTTCTGAGCTACGCTGAGCTTGTGATAGCTTACTGTATCAAGCAACACGTGAAGAGCACACCATTGTGCACACTTCCCGACGGAAGTGTTGTTGTAGGTTGTTCGTTCTTCTGTTCTCCCCGACGACCGTGCCGCGTCGTGTCCTGTGCCGCTACAAGGACAAACGATCTCGCGATATTTGCGAGGCATTCCTTGTCATGGATCATCAAGAAAGGAGATGGCTGTGTGTGATCACGTTGTCAGTTTCCTTGCGCTAGATTGTAGGCGGAAACATCTAATTTATGATGCTGTGAGCTATGCTTTGTTTCTTAACTAGCATACCAAACCAAACTCGCATTGAAGAACAAACAATTGGTTTTAGTCAGTGATGTTGCGCGTGTGTTTGCGTTGTATACCCGTGTGTTTCTGTTTGTGTTGCTCTCTCTCTCTCTCTCTCTCTCTCTCTCTCTCTCTCTCTCTCTCTCTCTCTCTCTCTCTCTCTCTCCCCGTGTGTGTTTCCGACTACGCAGAGAAAAAGTAAGCATTCATTCCTGCGATCATGTTACAGGGATATCATTTTGTGTGTTGTTCAATATAATCTGATGTAAAAGCCGCGAAGGCGACGACGGACGAAGGAGAGAGAGAGAGAGAAACAACTTTATTTGCCACTGCAGGGTTGGAAGTTAGGGCAGGTGGGCCTAGTGTGGCTCCCAGGTGGGGGCGACGTCTTGGGCCCACGGGACGAGTGCGAGTTGCGTTTTCTGGTCTGCTCTTGTCAGCAGCTGGTTCCAACCCTCCTCGTAGGGAGCTGGCAGTAATGATTGCAGGGGAGGGTTACCCTCGCATCCCCAGAGAATGTGTGCCCGAGTGGCGAACACTCCGTGGTCGCACTTAGTACGAAGAACGCACACACAGGGGTACCTGTTCCATGTGTTTCTCTCTTCGCCCGTCGCCGTCATCGCGCCTTTCACATCACATGATGCTCAACCAAGACGCCCAGCTATCCATCCTAAGGTAAATATAAGACAGACACATACGTTTTGCTTCAAGAGGGTATACGAAATATTTGTATTGTATCCTGCCATAAATGTTGTTCATAAAGCTGCGGTTTACTCAAACCCTTACAAAACATGTTACATTTGTTGCGTCTCTGTTGACTTTCTGTTGAAATGCAATTGAATGGCATGACTACCTTTTTACAAGCGTGGGGGTGGCAAACTATCGCGGTCTTTCGGCCCCTCTCTCATCGCGCCTAATTTAGCAGGTTGATTCAGGGGTGACAAGCCGGAAGTCCCCCGCGATGCCAGTTTGTAAACAGCGAGAACGACTTTACAACGCAAACGTTCCCTGTAATAATATGACTATCAAGGCTGGCAGTGCGCCAGAATATATAACAAAGAAACTGGCACGTCTCCAAGGTCTGGTGCGGCGTTAATTAGCGCCTATATTAAAACCCAGCTGTAAAGGGGGGAGGGGAGGTTATCGGTTGGAATAAACAGGGAGGACGCGACCAGGGAACCTGCACACAAAGCGCCGGAGGTTCGAACACGAGGCGCACGCACAAATTGTGCGAGAGGAAGGGTGTTTGACAAAGGCTATAAGCGTGTTCATTGTAAAAAAAAAAAAAAAAAACGTGGAGCCTGTGGGCAAATGATACAAAGCGTTGGATTGCAGCGACAACATTAGTAACTCTATATCACTGAAATTAGCGTCGCCTTGGACAGTACCCGCTAGTAGGCCCCGCATAAAGCTAGCTCAACGTGACTCAGCCACGACCTCCTAACTAACAAATTGCAAGCGCTTGCTGCTTGTTTCGATGTACGAGCGGAAGCGAGAGCAAGAGGCTGCTAGCTCTGACTCAGGTAGATGCTCCGTTTGGCGTCCATCTAGAATACGCAATTTATCATACCATGGTAATACGACGCTTAGAGGCCACGTAATTAAACAACGCATAGTTGAGATAAAGCACTATACTATGTACAACGTAAGACTGAATCAACTTCGATTCTGCCATAACGTTCTCATTGTATATATTGCGAAACGTTATCAACACTAGTGTAGACCCTTTTCCCGGCGATCACGTGTGGGCGCCGCCACGTTTGATCACGTGGTGACGCGTCCATTGCTTGCCTCAGTTGCCTCCTCTGCCTCCGTGTTTGCAATAGGTTTGCGTGACGCCGGTGCTGCTCTGCAAACCTCTGTTTCGGCGGATATCGTAGACGGTGACTGGGTGGACGGCACGAACCTTTGGCCACATCTTCAGAGGACATGTAAGCGCTTTTGGCGGTCATCACACCTTAATTCTCTCAACGAATGAAACAACATATACGGTGCTTGCGCAAAAGGGAACTATAGAAATGTACTCCAACTTTCCGGTTCTTGATTAAATCCAGATGAGTGTCTTTTGGTCCTCTTTCTTTATTTGCCAATCACTTTGCAGCAGAGGCTTGTCATGTTTCTGACTCAGTAACGTTCCTGGGTGCGGTCCCTATGAGGTCATTTAATTTTCTGCCTAATCGCTCGCTGGTGTGCTCGATCAGTTGTGGTAGGTTCGGTCTTACCGCGCACATGGATTGTAACGTAGGTGGTTCTGTACTTTGCAATACCTTGTAGCCAAGACGTATTAGCACTAGTCACTTGCTCACTCTGTGGACCCTATCGAAACGACCAGATTCGAACGTTTGTGTGCTGTCGGCGTAGTCAATCACCCATGCTTGGGCGCACAGACTCAAGAGTGCGCGCCTATCCGCTTATTATTGATACGTGAGCGATAGAGTGGGCGTAAGCTTGAGCGAGGTTTGAGAGTGAGTTGGGGTGGACGTCCGTAGATAACGTGCGATAAACAGGAAGCAGCGCTACTCCCATCGCCACCGTGCAACGAGCGGTATAGTTGCTCTTGCCGACGTTCCAGGATCGAAGTCCTGTCTGTATAGGTTAGCGATACCGACTGGCAGATGAGTGAAGTTTTTTTATCCTTCAGGTAAAAAGGTGCATCGCGAAGGGCCGACAACACAGGCAGTCCTTGTGCAGCAGCGTTCCGTGAGCTTGGCCGCATAGATGTATTCCGTTCCTTAAATGCCAGTCAGTATTTTTGCAGCCAACGACTGCACACGTCTTCTCTTTACCGTTTCACATTTTGCAACACCAATGGAGCGCAGTGCGTTAGCGATCATCGTGTTGGGGCATTTCCAACCGCTGATCGCGCACTAGCAGAGTAGAAGCGCTAATGGTTTCGCATTGGCGCTTTCGCCTGAGGCAGCGTGCGGCGCGTCGCCGCAAGCGCCATCTCGTTTCTCTAGCGCAAACTACTTACTCCGCGGAAAGGGTCTAAACACAATAAAAAAGCAGCGTTCTGTATTGAAAGTCTTGCGCATACACTTTCGATTAGACACAGTTCTCTCGTGAGTTCATATTCGCGCCGTTTGCCTTTCCACTCCTTTGGGAGCATCCCCTAGGCCCAGGATTTACTCGTTCTTCTTTGTAACGGGTGACTCGCATGGGTGACGGGTGACTTCCTCGACCCTCTCGGCGGAACATGGTAACTCAGTCGGGTCGGCTTGGGCCAGGCCGACTTCTGACTCGACCCTCTCGCATCGAGTTCATGTAAACCAAACTATACATAGTGACGTACCTCGTTGGCGGACAACGTAACGCGAGCATTGCAGTCACTTTCTTACAGAGTTCCAAATTCAATCTCCATGGGACCTCCATCTGTATATCCGGAGCTGCAAAATATTTTGTTAAATAAGGTTGATTGATTGATTGATTGATTGATTGATTGATTGATTGATTGATTGATTGATTGATTGATGTCCATAGGTCTTGGCGTCCATGTCGTAGACGTCAGGAGTACCTTCCAGCGCGCGCGAAGCTAGTGTTCTTTGTTTCACTTGCGTCTTTCTTTCCAGTCCTCTATCCACTTCTCCGAGGATACATACAAGTTAGCAAACTGCATCTCCCTTTGGTTTTCTTTCTTGTATCTCTTTGTCGCATCACTGCATCATTTCATTTCATTCATAAATCTGCTCTTCTAAGGCTCAAGGCATTCAAAGTATAGGATGCCTACATGCAAGCTCATTTTTAGGGTGGTGACAACACCAAAATTTTGGCCGCTATTTGTTTAGAAAAAGTTTATTTCAACAAGAGACGATACGAACGCTGAGTCACAATCACGGCACAATTCCACCAGGACGATAACATGCACAAATTGCGAAGCATTGTATACACGGCACGTTTTCAAAGTAGTGTCCCAGTCCTCACTCGCTAACATATGACCACTGTTTACCGCCAAATTTGGTGAGTAGCCAATTTGATTCCCAATCTCGCTAGAAGTCGCGGCGCATTCTTGTCTTGTTTTGTCACGCCCTTATGACATCTTTAATACGCTAGCTGCCTTTTTCTTTTATTTTCACACATCGAACTTACTTTATTTTTTCTATTGCAGGTCGTGCGGCACGATTCACGCAACAAGTTACAATGCACGTTGGCACCAAGAATGTGAATTGCATTAAGCATTGTCGTTGCCTTCCACTTGCACGTAATATATAAAGGGTGTTTTTGGAAGTGGGCTGTAACAAAAACTGTGCTTAATAGCCTATTTAACTAAAACGAAGACGTGCCGCGTACGGCGCTCAGACACGCTATATGTATGCGCCTGCTAAGGCCAGTTTATTGAAAAAGTTAATTAAGTTTCACGTCAGCAAAGGTTGTGGGAAACGGGGTCTGTCGGCTGGTCTTTCGCCATTTTGATTGCCACATCTTATAATTTGCCGGAAAGTTTAACCCACTAATTATCTGGCGGCGGTAAGTACCCTTAGTAAGACTGTCCCCACCTTAAACAGAGCTTGAATGTAGGCTCCCTAATTCAAACGAAACCGAGAAGGAGACAGAAAAGAAAAAAATTGGAGGACGCTTAAGCTCCGCCTTTAAGAGGAAGCTTTAGCTCGGGTGCTCTTATCTAAATACATGTAAAAGCAGAATTCGTTTTTCTCGGCAACCACTGCACCAAATTTGACTAGGTTTGTTGCATTTAAAAGAAAAACTTAAAAGCTAGTGACTGTTGGTTCCGTATTATTGAGTTAGGTTGTCAATTTCTTATTAAAATTGGCAAAAATCGAAAATTTTCAAACAACGAATTTATCAAGTTTGCAACTCTATAACTCAACAACGACCAATGATAATACAATTCTGTAAATTGCATCTAATAGTACATCTAAAGCGGACAAAATTTATATGTTGCACATGAATATAAATAATTTAGTAATAGGGAAATACAACTTTTGCTGAACCCTTGTAGCCAACGTAACAAATTCATGTAAGATGTAAAATTACATACTGAATTTGTCCGCTTTGAATGATATAATGGATGCGTTTTACAGAACCGCGATATAAAAACGTTTTTGCGTTTTACATGTATTTGAATAGGCCTATAGGCGAACGTTTTTCTGAGATAACCCCTGGACCGATTTTAATGAAATTTGTTGCATTTGAGAGAGAAAGTTAAATTCTAGTGACTGTTGGTCACGGAATTTCTATTTAGGTCCTGAATTTTGTTTAAGAGATTTTCAAAAATTCAGAAGTTTGAAAAGAAATAGGAGCACGAAGTTTACAGATTCATAGCTCTGCACAAAAACAGGTATCTCGGTTCTGTAAACGGGAACCATTAGATCATTGAAAGCGGACAAATTCAGTACATCATTTTATATCTTACGTGAATTTGTTACGTTGTTTACAAGGGTTCTGCAAAAGCTATATTTCCATATTACTAAATTTTTTGACATTAATGTGTAACATATCAGTTTTGTCCGCTTTAGATGTACTATTATATGCAATTCACGGGATTGTATTATCATTTGTCGTTGCTGAGTTACGGAGTTGTAAACTTGATAGTTTCGTTTTCTGAAAATTTTTGATTTTTGCCCATTTTTAATAAAAAAATTGACAGCCTAAATCAAAAATTCGAAACCAACAGTCTCTAGATTTTAAGTTTATCTTTTAAATGCAACAAACCTTTTCAAATTTGGTGCGGTGGTTGACGAGAAAAACGAATTCTCCTTTTACGTGTATTTAGATAGGAGCACCCGAGCTAAAGCTTCCTCTTAAAAGAGTGGAAGACGACAACATTCAAACATCCCTGACTGCTTCTCACGCTTCCCGGCAACTGCAGCTTGTGTAGCCGTAACGTTAACCTGGAAACGCTGGCGGCGAACGCTATGCACGAAGGCGAGCTTTCTGATGGAAACGCGGCCTTTTGCGTGGGCCGATCCCGGAGGTAGTGATCAGCTGCGCCAAAAAAAAATTGCATAATTTTCAGGTTTCTGTTATTGTTATTGTTCCGCACTTCTAATATTTCCGTCTGAGAAGATTTAACACGAAAAGCAAGCGCTGTCGGTGTTTTGTTTCGTGGCATTTGTTTGCGAGCTGTCATTGTCGAAATTCCGAGGAATAAGTTTGTCAGGAATGATGAGCAAGACGTGAACAAGAAAGGGGGAGCCAACGTGTCGGCAAGTGAACTGGTCTTCGAGCATATGACTTGACATATGACCATATGTTCACCTTGAAGAAGACAAGTCCACTTGTCGAAACGTTGGCTCCTGCTTTCACCTTGTTCTCGTTTTGCTCATCGTCTTGAGTTTCCATCTCCCGCGTTCCCCATGCTTTCATTGTCATGAATGTAAGACAAGGTCTCAGCAACTTTAGCGATAGAATGGTGTGGCAATATAACCCGCATATACCGCATGTCCTGTAGCAAGGCGTGGCATGTACATATACCTAAATATACACCGGAATTTTCGCTCACGGGAACGCCGACGCCGACACCGGATCTTCTGCAGACACGGGGCCCTTAACGCTATCGCGTTAAAACTTTTATGGCGTTCAAAAAATCGTGCTCCCTCAGCCAGGTAGCTCAGTCGTGGGTGGATCCATCAGTCCAGGACCCTATGAGCAGTAGTTGCCCGAAGCGGTCTCTTGACCAGATTAAACTGGTCCTGGGATTCGACGATGGACAGCAAAGCTTCCTACTGTTATTGTGCTTTCGGCTGTATACACACGGGTTTCGCGGTATTGAGGTTGTTCGTTGGCACGCCAATGTGGCGTGGTAATTAGCCGTTGCCGGTGCGCTGCAGTCAGGACAAGTGTATGGAACGGGACGGACGATCACTGGAAGATGGAGGCTTGGAGTGGCCAGAAGTCGAAAAAGAGGTGTCGCTGGAGCCTCAGGTAAAACAAGTCCCCTGGTCGGAACGTTGGCTCCACCGATATTTCTTGTTCGAAAACGCTTGATTTGAGCATTCTGACACATTTAGATCGCTAAGAAATGGACGCACGACATGAAGGCGACGGCGCCCGTTCTCCCTTCAAGTCGTGTGTCCACTCTTTTATTTTTATTTTTTTTAATGGTTGAATCTGTGTTATAATATGTTGTTAGCCCTTTTGGCTCAAGGTATACGTGTAGCATTTGACCTTTGCAGCTTTCCAGTCGCGTGACCCTCTTGCAGCTCTGTCATTCTGTGAATTGCGCGATTCAGTCCAAAACCTCAGCTTTGCCTTGAAATTGCGAGAAAAAGGACTTCAGCTCTTCAAAATAACTCCTTTATGTTATGTCTTCCGGGCTCATTTCAGAGGTGCCTTCTTTTAATCTGGCGCTGCAGTTGGACTCCGGTGTTCATGAATCTGTGGCCCGCGTTCCTTCTTGTGCAGGGCACGCAGCAAAGTACGCGAAGTCATAAAACCACGAAAAAATAACGGGGAAAATAACGGGCGAGACGTCACTGTCGGCCCCGTCTCGCAATAGTGTCGTAGATTCATCACTCGTAGAGATTGGACCGCATTTGCCCCGTTGTTGCAATCTTGGTCTAAACTTGCTTCACATTCCGCGACCTTCGCTGAAACACGCCCCTGTTTCACATACCTGAAGGTACACTTTCCAATTACCGAAACACCGGAGGAATCTCCCGTCGGACCCCCGGTCTCGGCGATTGCAGGAAACAAATGAACGCTACAAGTGACGAGTTGTCGCAATATCAGCTTCGCCCTTACATGCAGTCTGCAACCGACCTACGAAGCACGCCTCGTCTAACGAGAACGGTTCTTGCGTTAACTTCGGCGCTAACTTCGGAATCTCAAAAAAAAAAAAAAACAATTCTGCGCAGGTGACGCAAGAGAGAGCTAGCGACGAGGATAACAAATCGGGAAAACCCCCTCCCGTCATTTTTTCTTTGTTTAGGTTTTCGTTGTCCCTCTCGGAAGTGCGCAACGGTTCGACCTCGCACGTCACGCAAATATAAATCTCCGCGAACACAAATCTTCGCGTATACGTAACCGCAAGCGCGCACGAGCGCGCGCTTAAGGAGTGAACTGCGGGGTTGGAGACGGGGCTCTGGTCTACAAATAGACCGGCTCACCCCACCCGGAGCTCGAAGCATATATACTAAAGCCGCGGTGTGAACGCGTGCGCGTGTATATCTCAGCTCTCACGTCTGGTCGCTGTGTGACGCGCTTGTGAATTGAAAGTTGACGTCATGGCGAGTAACCACGGCAACGTGCTCTTCTGATAGGTTTCCCAACCTCGGGAATTATGGGATGTTCCTATGGAAGACGAAGTGTAACTGAAAAGGTGCGCAAGGTGTGTGTGTGTGTGTGCGTGTGCGTGTGTGCGTGTGTGCGTGTGTGTGTGTGTGTGTGTGCGTGCGTGTGCGTGCGTGCGTGTGTGTGTGTGTGTGTGTGTGTGTGTGTGTGTGTGTGTGTGTGTGTGTGTGTGTGTGTGTGTGTGTGTGTGTTTGTGAGAGAGAGAGAGAGAGAGAAGGGCACCATAACTACGCCTAAGTTACCTTAACAATTACTTATTGCATCCCATTCCCGAAACCCGTACGAAATACAGCCGCGCCGGCGTGTGGGCCGAACAGCTTGCCAAGTCAAGCACGAAGGGGCACTCTCGTCATCCACTGCTCTAGCAGACGGCAACCAGACGGACATCTCCATCTGCAGGAGAGCCAGTTTGAGTACGTCGACAGAAGTGGAAGCGAAATCGAGGGCGCGGGGGGAGGGGGGGGGGGGAGGATAGGAGCTGGCTTGAGAGCGATGCAGGCTGTGGGAAACGGTTTTAGCAGGGTCTACACATACACACAACCACGATCACGCACGCACGCACGCTCAAGAAGCAAACGTTAGGTACACATCAACACACACTCACAGACAGAAGGGGAAGAACAAGAGACCCGCAAAGCTGCTGCAACGTTCGACCTTAGTTCGTCCGCACCTTCCTCAGGGTGCACCCAGTGGCGTAGCTAGGTCGTCTGGCACCCGGGGCCCGTAGGTCTTCTGTCAACCCCTCCCCCCCCCCCCCCCCCCGCTGGGTGTAGCCGGCGGAAAGAGGGGTGTCTTCAAACGTATATGACACCCCCCCCCCCCCCCTCACTGGCCCCTTGCACCCGGGGCCCACGGCCCCCCGGCCACCCCTGTTGCTACGCCACTGGGTGCACCGCCGTCCCCTGCTCTCCTGCACTGTCGCGAGCCCAGTGCGCGTAAAAAAAGGAGTTCCTTTGGAGGAACGCTTCCGGCCGCAGCGGACCCAGCGAGGAGAGGCCAGCGAGCGAAAGTATCGAGGCCTTCACGAAAGCAGAGTGCCCGGGGTGTGAAAGTAACCACGGCGCAGACGCCATCGCTGACGTGCGAGCCACATGAGCGACGAAAGAAAGATGGGAGAGGACTTGCCGAGGCAGCGCAAGACTTTGCGGACCTCGGACGTAACGGGCCTTGCAGCGTCGGGAGCTTGGCGAAAGTGTGTGTGTGCGTGCTGAGGTGGGGGGAAGGGGGAGGGTTCCTTCTGAACCGGAGGCCATTTCTCGTTTTCACGGGCGACTTCGGCGGGAACCCGGAGGGGGATTTCTGGCGTTGCCGCTTACGTCTTGCACCGCAAACCTCCTCCTCCTCCTCCTCAAGCCGGCGCGCAAGAGGTTGTACCTGGCCGAAAGCCAAGGACGTGGTGGGGGTCTTTGAGCGCGCGGACGGGTCTCCGGTGCTATACACACACCGACGTTCGCGAGGGAGCGGGGCGAAGCCGGTTGACGCCGTCAAAGAAGGGGCTGCCGCCGCGGTCGTCTGCTTCCTCGTGAGCCGTGTCTGCTTCGGGAAGCGAGAAAACAGAGCGCGTCCCGTTGCGTGGAGAGATGGAAACAAAGTTAGACGGCGGTTAGGAGGAGGAGGAGGGCTGCGAGTTCTGCTGATGAAGCTCTCTCTCTTTCTTTCTCTCTCGTTCTCTCTCTCTCTCTTGAGCCCGCTTTCACACGACGTGAGGCTTCGCGCGCTTTGCTGGGCACCGTGCGGTATCCACGTGGTTTCATAGGAGCAGGTCCTTCTCTCAGTGCTGTCTGTCGCAGTGGTGCCTCTGTTTGGACTCGCAGCTTGCGGTGCGGCTGTTGTTGTTGGCTGGTTGGTTGGTTCGTTAGTTGGTTGGCTTTCCTCTCTGTACGGCTGTTCTGCTTAGGTTCTTCTTCTCGTCCTCCACAATAAATTTTAAAGGGGACGCCAAATAGACAGATGCAGCCCTTTGTGATGCAGATACTGCAGCAATAGCATTTCGAATTCATTTTTCGTTCTAACGAGTTCGTTCGTTCGTTCGTTCGTTCGTTCGTTCGTTCGTTCGTTCGTTCGTTCGTTCGTTCGTTCGTTCGTTCGTTCGTTCGTTCGTTCAGACACTCGCTCTCATTCTTTCAATTCATTTCTCGAACCTGAGAATTCTCGTTATTCCTAGTTAGCATAGTTATGGCGTTATTTGGCTCCGATCGTCCAATACTTCCTTGAGGCACAGAAACAGATCAATTTTTATGAAGCAGTAAAATCCGTATGATTTCCATTAGGACGGGACACTGTTGCGCCTCTAAACAGAGGAAATCGACTGTCGAGTTTCCACATTAAGCGAGGCTGTACAGTCAAAGGGAATCCAGCCGATGTCTTTATAGGCCTCGTAAACTGTTACAGGTGTCTTCCTCCTAAGGTAACGTTCGTCTCGCGCACAGGGCAGCACAGCGTAGTCAAGGTCACAGCAGCGCTTCTTTATTATCTGTGCTTTCATCCTAAAAGCGCAAAAGTGATGACATGTAGACCCTTTTCACGACAATCTCGTGGGTGCCGCCATGTTTGATCACGTGGTGACGCGCCCTTTCCTTGCCTCGGTTTACTCCGTTGCCTCCCTGTTTACAATGGATGTGCACGATATCGGTAGACGGTGACTGGGTGGACGGCACGAAACTTTGGTCGCAGCTTCAGAGGACATGTATACGAGCGCGTTCTGCGATCATTACACCTCTTCCAAACTGCGGGAGCAGTAAATGCAGTGCTTTGACTAAAGAAACGGGGCTGTAAATGTATTCCAAGCTGTCCACACTTTCCGCCCTTTAATGAAATCGGGATCGGTGTGCTTTGCTACTCGTCCTTTATTTCGCACACAATTTGAAACAGCGGCTTCTCGTGTTTCTGACTCAGCCAAAATTATTCGGTGCGGTTCCTATCTGATTGCTTGTTTTCTGCCTAATATCGCTCGCGGGTGTGCGCAGTGGAGATAGATTCGTTTCTAGCCGCGCACTAGGCTCGGGAAGTAAATGCTCTGTACTTTGTAATAGCTTGCAGCAAAGACGTATTAACGCTACGGGATCGCTTGATTACTCTGTGGACCGCCACGAAACCTTCAGCTTCGAAAATTCGTGCGTAGCCGGTGCTGTCGCCGTCGCCTATGCTTCGGCGCATTGATTCAAGTGAGCTTCTATTCACTTGTTCATGATACGTTAGCGCTACAGGGGCGGCAAGTTTACGTGTGAGTTGGGGTGAATGTGTGCAGCTAATGTGCGAAAAACATACTATATGCCAGGAAGTGGCGCTAGTTACTCTCTTTGTCACTGTGTAACTAGCGGTACTCGTTGTTTCCGACGTTCCGGGTTTGAAAATCCTTTCTGTGGAGGTTAGCGATACAACGCTGGGGGATGAGTGAATTATTTTGTTTTATTTTTATCCTCGAGGAAAACAGCGTATCGCCAAGGGCCGGCGAGTGTAGCAGCACTCCATGGACTTGCTCGCACGGATTCATTGCGTTCCTTGATATGCCACTCACTATTCTTTTGCAGCCGACTGCTTCACACGTCATCACTCTACCGTTACACGTTTTTCAGCACGAATCGACCGACCACAATGCGTTGGCGAACACCCAGCTGAATTTCTCACAGCTGATCTCAGAGTGTAGCTGCAGGTGGAAGCGGTAGTGGTTTCGTTCTCGCGCGCTTTCACCTGAGGCAACGCGCGGCGCGGCGCGGGCAGCGCCATCTCGTTTCTCTAGAGCAAACTGCTCCGCGAAAAATAAAGGGTCACTTTCTGTGGTTAGTTACGTCGTTACACTGTCGCGTAACCTCGCCACATGCATTGGTCTTTCGTTCCTTTAGAATGTAAAGTGCTGCTTTACCGGTGCACAGTTCGCTAGAGTCGACTAGTCGCTGTGGAAACCCATAATGTCACGACGAACTGCTCTGGGAACCTCAGTCGTCCGTTCTCGCGTTCTTTCTTTCTCGTCATTCGGGAAAATTTACATCGAAAATTTTCTGTCTGGCCTAAACTCTCATATTATTTTACAACCTTCGTGGCTTATCGCGTCCCCCAAGAATAATCGTCATCAAGCTTACGTACGACCCGCCGTGGTTGCCTATAGTGGCTTTGGCACTGCGCTGCTGAGCACGAGGTCGCAGGACCAAATCGCGCGGCCGTGGCGGCCATATTTCCAGGGGCGCGAAATGCAAAACAAACGCTCCTGTACCTGGCATTGGGCGCACGTTAATGATCCCCAGGTGCATATGGTCGAAATTAACCCGGTGTCCTCCACTATATGGCGTGCCTCATAATCAGATCGCCGCTTCGGCGCGTAAAACCCTAGATTAATTTTTTTTTCACGTTACGTACGCTTACAGTAACGTTCTGCGCATGCAGCGCGTTCCTGTCAGAAACGCTATGCCACGCTGATACGCGTGCCTGTCATTTGCGCACCGAAAGGACAGCAACCGCAGCGTTTCATGAAAAGAAGTGCAGCCAAGAATGATGAAAGTTATCGATAGGGAACAATATAATTTCCAAAGGGTGCTGTTCTTCTTATTTCTTTTTCTTAAAGGGTATCAGGTCTCTTATCAAAGCCGGAGCGGGCGTTTCGCTATTGCGATAGGTAAATTTATCAGGGCACCCGAAATCTGACGAAGACAAAGTGAGGCACAAGGAAGACTCTATGCGATCAACCTTCTTCTTATTGGGTTTTAAGTATAATTGTCCATTCATGTGTTCTCACTTCAGAATTTCACACTAAACATTGATTAGTCTTTATTCTCGCGCACGACCCACCCGATTCCTCGCCCATCTCCCATTGTGGGTACGCGCCATGCTTCGAAGGGTCATCATCATTCATCATCATCATCATCATAAAGTCCGTGGTGCTGCGTGTCTTCGTTGCGCCTGACTTCGTCGTATTTCTCCGCTGTTCCCCGATAAGGATAACACCTATATATAACAAGCCCAACTCTATTCGCGCTTACCCCCAGTGCAGCTTAACTTAATACAGCGTGCAGCAAGCTTACCCGTACATTTTAGCTTTTTTTTTTTTCGCTGCTCCCAAAATTCAAAGTGCATTTCACGCATTCACAAAAAAAAAAAAAAAGGTTCTCACACGAGGCAGGAAGAACGTCTACGTTTAGAGCGCATTATAACATAAGACTATCGTAGTTTGGTCCCGCGTCACACACTTCATCTTCAGTGCCACAGGACCTGTCGCTCTTAAGAGCACCGCAGGTTAGTTAGGCAAGAAGCGCGCCACCTGGTCCCGACGTGAGCTGGCACTTGAGCCAGCCAGGTTGCTCAAGTGCGAGACAAATCGGCTGTCTCACACTTTTTTTGGTGATGCACGGTCTCTCTCTTTCTTTCTTTCTTTCTTTCTTTTTTTCTTTTTTTACGTTTGTATTGGCTGGAATCCGTTGGGGTGGCTCAGTTCCTGGGGCGATGGTCGTCCTGGCTGCCGAGCACGTGGTCGCGGGTCCGATTCCCGGTCGCGTTCCGCTTCACAGGGAAGCCGTCGCGAGGAGGAGAATAACGATCTGGCACGTATGGCACCACGCGATATTCTTGCTCACCAGCGCGGCATGCGGCAAAAAAACGGCGCCCCCCACACATCTTTGCAAGGGGAAGACGCAATAGATCTCCGCAGGATTCAAACGGGGGTCTACCCAAATTTATTAAGATTGAGCAAAATTTTCCCAACGATGTACGGGCGTGCCTGTCCGTGGTGTAGCGACTCACCACCGTCTTTGTACCACATCTCATGGGGATGCCAAAATAGACCGCCGAATTTAAATGCCTACTTAGTTAGGTATAATCTAACCAACACACTGGAGCAATGGGAGGCACAACTCGCCAGCTCAGACCCGAAGGTGCAGAAGGCTCTTCTTGGTCACGTTCGGCTAGCGGCAGAAGCCAGTGGAGCCCTGGACTTGGGGCACCACCCATCAAGCTCCTAATCCCCTATCCCCATTTCCCCAGTTCAATAAAGTTATTCTCTCTCTCTCTCTCTCTCTCTCTCTCCAATTGGAAACGAAACGCGCGAAAAAAAAAAAAAGAACGGTCCCGCAACGCGGGTTTTTAGGTGCGCGTCAAAGACACTGAGGTGGATCCAATAAATTTGGATAGGTTCCATTATACAGCGCCTCGATCGGCACCTCTGCTTCGCTTCGTTCGAAATCCGCCAGCCATGCAGTTGGCAATTGTAGTCGCCGAGGGAACCGGCCGCTCTGCCGCGGTGGCCCAGCTGGCTATGGCGTCGCGCTGCCGAGTTCGAGGTCGCGTGTTCGATCCCGCTTGCCGAGGCCTCATTCCGTCTGGGCAGAAATGCAAAAAAAAAAGAAAGAACAAGCGCTCGCGTACTTAAATTTAGGCGCCCGTTAAATACATCCAGGAGGCCACGATCAAAAGTCGGCGCACTGCCCCGTCCGTTTTCGACCGTCCCGTCGTACTCGCTGTTTCGTTGAAACCTACGTGCATTACACTGTAAAATAAATTACACCCAAGAAAGTGAAAATGGGTGTAAATGTGCCTATAACTCACACCCTTAGGGTGTCTATTATATAGATAACACCCTAAAGGTGTAAGTTATAGACACATTTACACCCTTTTTCACTTTCAAGGGTGTAAATTATCTTACAGTGTATCACGGAGGTTTTAACTGTGGTCGAGTCTCTCATAATTGTTTCAGGAGAGGGAGAGATAATCTACTTTATTAAAAGTAGAGATCCTAGTCCAAACTTTTATTTTCGAATTGTCATTTCTGACTATGCATGTGTCGGTTCAGTCTTGCCGAAGCCAATTCTTCCAAGGCAGCGTTAGGTACTTGACAGTTTACACATCCTCGTTTGATTTTCCGGGTATCCGCATCGTTTTTTTCTTGAGCTATTATTTGTGTATTGAGCAATTTTAACGGGCATAAAGTCATAATAAGAAACATTGTTGGCCGCGCATGTCTTCTATTTGTAAGCTTCGGCACAAGCAGAAATGTGACATAAAGCATAACTCTGTGACCCTAATTACAGCCAATAATCGAAAAGTAGCTAGTGTCCGAGCGATCGAACGAACAATAATGATAGGGGTAACTTTAAGAGACGGGAAGATAGCAGTGTGTATCAGAGAGCAAAACGAGATACCCGATATTCTAGTTGACAATAAAAAAGTGGGAGTAATGGAGCTGGGCAGGCCATGTAATCCGTAGAGCAGATTACGTATGGTACGTCCATTACAGTTATAGAATGGGTGTCAAGGGAAGGACAGTCGTGGACGGCATAGAACTAGGCAAAATGAGAAAAAAGGAAAATCAGGAGCCGTTCCACTCTGTTAAGGTGGATGACCAGCGAAGCTGTACTGTAGCACACGACAACGAGGCGACACATAATTTTTAACAAAGGCAGGAAAACATTTATCAGTGGTCATCGTGACACACACATTTATTTTTATACATCCGCGTTCATTCGCGTCACGCATTCATTATATACGTTCGTGTTTTCGTTTCGCGATATATTGAGGCAAAGAATTTCAGACCGAAATCACCGCACTGACTGGCAGCGGGCCACTGCCGTCAGCGCGTTCGCAGGAGGAGGGGCAGTATGGTAACGATGGGATGATGAGCGGCAACGGAGCCAGCTGTGGAAGAAGACAGCGACGACGAACGCGCGAGCAGTGGCACGAGCCATTGCTGAAGAAGAATGCGTGGAACCCTAATCATGAACAGCTTCTCTGTAAAAAGGAAACTTGCAGGCGCGTGATGGTGTCAGCTGGCACAACACAGGCTTACGTAATTAAAGATCGTTGAGGGGAGTGGTGGAGACGGGGGGGGGGGGGGGGAGGCTTTTATTTGCGGCAGTGAAAGTAAAATTGTCTAATGATGATGATGATGCCGATAGTGGGACCTATATAATACCAATATAAGAGTGAATAACTTAACGAGGAAGCACAGAGAGAGGTCAGCCGCCTGAGGCAATAGTGATCTAGCCTGCTAGGCCTGCTAGTATGTTCAGAGGAGAGGGGAAGGGGAGAAAAACAGAGTGTGAGAGGTGAACTTGTAATAATTATCATCATTAGCCTATCTTTACGTGCACTACAGGAGCAGGGCCTCACCCTACGATCTTCGATTACCCCTGTCTTGTAATATATAGTCGCGCATCCTACTGCCTATCTCCATGCCAATTCAAGCTCACTATATGGGGCCAATGTGCGGCCAGTATAGGTTCACTGTGGAACATGCCTTCCGCTATACAAGACAGACATTGATGGAACGTATGCGGCGGAGCCGGTATGAGGTCGTAGCACAGCCAATACTAAACGCTAGCGGACCGATACGCACCCATCGTGGTAAGCAATGTCGGTCCTGCATGGGCACCAGTTACAATGCGGGTCACTTGTCTTCATGAAGGAAGCAATCACGCTACACTAACAAAACTACCGCGCAGGCACAGCGGCGAGACTAACTATAAAGGGATAGCATACAAACTAAGCTCGCCGCCTGCCTCGCGTCTTTCGTCACCGCGCCGTTCTTTGAAGTTATAGTCACTGCACCGTCTCACCAGTTCGGTGCGGTGCTGTGAAAACCTGCGGATCGCGTCATCGGCCAACTTGAAACAAAAAAAAGAGAGAACTGGAAGAAGGGCTTCTCCGTATTTCGCGCGTCTGATCGCCTCCCCTTTCGCGCTACGTTGACCGAATGTAAGTTTTCATTCATCGCGGCAGAATTTTTTGATAGCTCACAATGGACGAGCCTCACCCCTTCCTCGCTTGTCCGTAACAAACGGCCTGCTTTCGGTCCTAATTGGCTGACGAGAGCTCCGTGTGTAGCACTCGTCGCACTGCACTCATTTAGTGACCCGGCTAAGCGTGTAACAAAGGACTAACGAAACTCGACACGCTCCCTGTACCGCGCAGCGATAACCCACTTCTGCAGGCAGCCGCCTGCTAAAGACAGCCGAGACGTATGCAAATAGCGGGCAACGAACAACCGCGAAAGAAAACAAACGTTCGGATCGAAGGTTGAAGCAAAGGCTAAAATTCGGGGGCGCAGACCACTGCGGCTGGTTGCGACTTCAGTGCACAGTGTTCCGTGGGCTCACTTTCACGGTCTCCTTGACCGAGCGTCTGCTGCAGTGTTGCCACATAGTCTGTGCACACACACACGCACGCATCCGCGCATGCGCGCTAACTGCATGCGCGTGGCTTCGAGCCAGCCCCGTCTGTGTGCAGCGACGGAAGGGGGACTGGCTTTCACAACCTCTTTGACCGCTCGCACCACTCGAAGCCGGACCGACAGCACGGTTATAGTGAGTGGGGCGAGTACGTTGAGGATGCTGGTTTCGAAAGCTCGGGGTACGAAAGACTGAGAGGTGGGGAAAGAAATAAGTGAACGGTAAATTAAAAATAAAACGACACCCCCAGTAACTGTGTGTGCGTGGGTGCGGGAAGAGGCATAGGTAAGACGCCCAGGTGAGGCGTTGCGACTTTTGGGACAAACGCCGAGGCACACCGGAGACGAAGCGGCGGAAAAAAGCACCTGCTGTGACGTAAAAAACTAAAGAAAAAGAGAACGCGCTCGAACGGGCGACAAACGAATGCGAGTCAATGTCAAGGCTTTTACACACACGACCACAGCGTATATGGAACGTGGGGAGGCGTTTTCGAGACAGCGTGTATAGGTTAGGTACACATACTAAGTAACACTTCCTCTTTCTGGGCATGTTCTAGTTAGCTACTTTTTTTGCATATCATAACAGCGGTAGCTCTTATGTGTTTTTTGACTGTCGATATGTGTATCTACACGTATACACCATATTAAAAGACCATCATCGTCATTATCATCGTCATATCCTCACGGCTAGGGTAAAATGAAGTTAACTTGTGCGTACGCTTCCCTGAAGTCGTCGTTGCTGTAATTGAAACAGTTCTGGGTTTGCTTTCAGGATCGCTTTGAGTTACCACTCTGTAGTACCTTGTGTAAATTTTATCACCCCCTCCCCCCCCCCCCCCCAAAAAAAAAGAAGGATGTAACGGCTCTTCGTAACCCTCGATATGCGGTAATCAGATATATCACGGGGAAATCTTGTTCCCTAATTCTATAATTCGGTAAGCGGAGCGTTCAGTTACATAACTGGCGCGTAATGGGCTTTTCGAGGATTTCGTAATGTGTTTTTATACAACACTATCACAGTTACGCGCACATCCTACGTCATATGCGTGGCGAATATGTTAAGAAGTCGCCTCCTAGTTAATTTTGGTAAATACTGAAGGCCAGTGTGCAAAGCAATGGACAAGGGGTCTCTGGAGAATATCCTTGCCAGTCACGGTCATGGTTCACTCCTGGAGGGTAGCCCGGCCCTCACGCGTTGTACACATTTAAGTCCAAGCGCTATTGCGCTTTTTGCTATCTATCGGCCTTTGTGAACGTCTTTAAGTGGAACGTCTTTTCTGTGTGTGTGTGTCTCCACGTGTGCGTGTTTCTTTAGCGTTTTCCTCTGTCCTCTTTCTAACCCTTATCTCCCACCCCAGTGTAGGGTAGCAAACCGGCGACTGATATCTGGTTGACCTCCCTGTCTTTCCTCTTCATCTAGCTCTCTCTCTCTCTCTCTAAATGCATGCGATTTCTCTTTGGCAGTTCTATCCATTGGTGCCGAGGAAAGAACTTCTAACATTGTGTTGCGGGCAAATTGAACCCCTTGCGATACCCTAATAACGCATACCCAATGTAACGCCATTCAAAGAGACCCTAAAGGCAAACACTGAATCAGTGATAGCGCATACTTAAAAAAAAAAAGCTGATTTCGTTCATTTCGCGCTAACAGGTTGTAATGTCTGAGAGGAAAATGGTGCTCAACGCACTATTTTTCGAACTTCACGTCGAAGTCCTCGGGCCGGTACCTCAGTGTGACGTCACGGATTCACTGTGACTGTGACGTCAGTGTGGCATCACCGTCTATTGCTCTTTTTTTTTAATACAGTGTAGCAAATTTTTACGGGTAAATATTTAACTAGGGCTGAGCAGGCGGCATCAAAATCCATGATGTCCCGGCGAACTGCTGCGTCGCCACCTGTCTGTCTCCATTTTGTTTTTATCATTATTATTATTTTTTTTCTGCGTCGTTGCTGGCTTACCGAGTGCCATCTCGCGGTAACAATCGCCGTTGTTTTATGGTATTGTAGAACGGTAATTTACTAACCCAAACCAGGCAACATGTGTGTGTGTGTGTGTGTGTGTGTGTGTGTGTGTGTGTGTGTGTGTGTGTGTGTGTGTGTGTGTGTGTGTGTTGTGTGTAGTGTGTTGTGTGTGTGTTGTGTGTTGTGTGTGTTGTGTGTGTGTGTGTGTGTTGTGTGTGTGTGTTGTGTGTGTGTGTTGTGTGTGTTGTGTGTGTGTGTTGTGTGTGTGTGTTGTGTGTGTGTGTTGTGTGTGTGTGTGTGTTGTGTGTGTGTGTGTGTGTTGTGTGTGTGTGTGTTTGTTCTTTGGTGTTTGATGGCTACGCACGATCACTTTGGTGCAGGCACTAGCGTTTTTGACGAGAATGAGCAACGTGCTCCACTCGTTAGCGGTGACGAAGGAATCGTTTTTTTTTCTTTTCTTTCTCGTGATGCCTGCAGCCAATGAAACGGCTTGTCCATGTGCTTTGAACCAGTCAGCTTCAAGTTTCAAGTTTATTCGTGCACCATGTCAGCTTTACATAAAAGTGCATGCGAAATTCTTAATACGCAGTAAAACTTCCAAAATTAGGAACTGTCAGGTCCCGGGACCTGCATTTCTTTTTTTTTCTAGAGATAAGAGACCCCCCGTTCTTTTCATAGAAAAAGAAAGAGTGTGACTTGGATGACTGTGTTTGAAATCAATATTTATTTGCTATGTAATTATGAGTAATGACTATATTGACTAGAAAATGTACAATTACCCTACTGCCCTGTCTTCAGCCTAGTCTTCAGCGGCTCCGTATAAAATTAAGTAACTTTGACACGTTTATTGGCAGTACATCGTCATTTGCAACTGAAGAGATGAAGGGGATATAATGTAGTTGGCTGTGCCAGTGTGGCGGGGCCTCATATATATATATATATATATATATATATATATATATATCATATATGCCCGACCACGGATAGAGCCCGCCACGAAGGTATGGCATGATGCTGATCATGTACAGATGAAAACGATGAGGTGCGCTAAAAGCGCTGGAACATTATTTATTTATTTATTTATTTATTTATTTATTTATTTCTGAGCACCACCAAGAACGGAAGCAACACCCCAGTCGAGATCACACTGGAGGTCGCACCAGTGCTGAGGTCGAGAGAAGACGTCGTTGGCGATGACGGATACGCGTCTCGAAGAAGATCCGCTACAGTGTCGGAAGGGGTGCAGTTGCGCAATGGTTAGCGCAGGAGAAAAAGAAAGATTTACGAGTTCCCGGAGTCGTTTCGTGGTGAAGGTCTGCCTCCTACACACCCCCCCCCCCCCCCCCCGTCTGTCTTCCTCTCCCCTCGACTAAGAGGCGAGAGACCGAACGGTTTCCATTACGCAACCGGGCCTGCAAGGCCCTCCAGAGAGGCGAGGCAAGGTGACGATAAAGTGCCAATGTCAAGGTCGTCACAACACCGCCAAGGCACCGTGCTTCGGGGGGTGGTGGGCGTTCTCCTCTATGTCGCGCAGTGCTCGGTCGCCGCCATATTTTACGTTGCCCTTCTGTTTTCGCAGGGTTTTCCAGAAGTACGTCTGGCAAGGTACGCGTGCAGACGACAGGGAAGCTTCCATAGTGGGTTGCAGGCTCTTCGCGCTATTTTCCAGAAGTACGTCTGGCAAGGTACGCGTGCAGACGACAGGCAAACTTCCACGGTGGGTTGCGCGTTCTTCGCGCTAGCAGTGGCGCGAAACTCACTGGAGAACGGATGCGAACGCACGTTATACCGCCGCGCTCGGCCCACAGATTCTGGCACGCAGTTTTTTATTTGCCAAATACGGGGAGGGAGCCGGAGCGGTGTGCTCATTAAAGGGTGCTAATTAAGCCACCTTCTGTCCGGGTTCCAGCTTCAGCGCTGCAAACCACTCGTCGACTGACCTTGACCTAGACGCCGTCGTGGGATCGAGTTAGCAAAGTGCAAATTTGGCTGCTAAGCACACAAGACTTACGCGAGCGCATTGTTGAATGATGGGTGGCGTGGGAAAATACGGGACTGGAAATACCAGCTAACATTGATTGATTGATTGATTGATTGATTGATTGATTGATTGA
The DNA here is from genome assembly GCF_023375885.2 of Dermacentor andersoni. Taxonomy (NCBI): domain Eukaryota; kingdom Metazoa; phylum Arthropoda; class Arachnida; order Ixodida; family Ixodidae; genus Dermacentor; species Dermacentor andersoni. The sequence continues at coordinate 38,052,179 of NC_092822.1, read as the reverse complement.
TTGATTGATTGATTGATTGATTTTAGCACCACGAAGGGGATTTGGGAAACGCTATAGTGACAGGCTACGCGTTTTTTTTTTTTTTTTTTTGACCACCGGAGGTTCATTATCGGTCTCACAAAACTTGAGACACAAGCGTCCTTTGCATTCCGCCTCCTACGGGACGCGGCCGCCGCGCATGGCAATCGAACCCTGAACCTCGCGTTCAGCAGCAACGCTCCACAGCTATGCATCGATCCAATTCAGCAACGTCGAAAGACTACGCACATCCTATGCGGTTGTGCCAACATTCGAGATTTACAACACGAATCCAGTACTTGTGTTTCTAAAGGAAGTATATTATTTGAGAATTCCATATTTCATTTATTAGAACGAAATATGAGACATGTCAAATATATGAATGGCCGTTGACTAAAATGTTTTACTGCAGTTGCTGAATCATTACTAAAGGCCTGTGCGTGCAGCTCAGCGAATTTTCGGGAGAAACTGTATGGTCCACCAGGCGCATCAAGTGCTCGCATGAGGGCGAACCAGGAAGTGTGGTAAACTTTTATTTTTGTTCATCTATGAAATGCTCAGTTGAAGAAAGTTCCGAGTAGAGTTGGGTATATTGAAGGATATAAGGTTAGTTTTGGGGGCCAACATTCACCCCATACCGTATTTCTTTATTCTTTCTTTTTTTGTACTTGTAATCTTACTGTTATTTCCACGAGCAGAAATATATTAGTATTCGATTCGTTGTTCGGGTCCCGCATATGTCGAATATTCGTAGTCGATTCGAAAACTCCGCAATTAGAGCAGCTGAAGAAGGAATCAGAACAGAAGAATAGCGTGGCAAAGTGAGTAATTATGAATTTGGAAGTTCAAAAGTTCAAGCAACTGGCCGCTTTATGGGCCATTACATTTGCACTATCGAATCAGACAGGGCAAATTGAACAAAGCAAAAAAAGAAAAGGAAGAACAGCAACATTGATTGCCGCGAGAAACGACAGATAGCGTTTACACCAATCAGCACGTCATAAATAGGAATAGGAACATGTGGCGTACTCCGCGTAATGCTTACACGTAAGCTGCGAACTTAGCTAGGAAAAGAATGCGTGCATACATGCATACATGCATACATGCATACATACATACATACATACATACATACATACATACATACATACATACATACATACATACATACATACATACATACATACATACATCATCATCAGCAGCAGCAGCAGCAGCCTAGCTACGGCCACTGCAGGGCAAAAGCCTCTCCCATACTTCTCCAACTTCCCCGGTCATGTGCTAATTGTGGCCATGTTGTCCCTGCAAACTTCTTAATCTCATCCGCCCACCTAACTTTCTGCCGCCCCCCTGCTACGCTTCCCTTCTCTTGGAATCCAGTCCGTAGCCCTTAATGACCATCGGTTATCTTCCCTCCTCATTACATGCCCTGTCCATGCCCATTTCTTTTTCTTGATTTCAATTAAGATGTGACTAACTGACGTTTGTTCCCTTATCCCTTAACATACATACATACATACATACATACATACATACATACATACATACATACATACATACATACATACATACATACGTACGTACGTACGTACGTACGTACGTACATACATACATACATACATACATACATACATACACATACATACATACCTACATACATACATACATACATACATACATACATACATACATACATACATACATACATACATACACCTCCCGTTACGAGTAGAGGTTACAATCTGACAAAGTGCTGGTTCCCGCAATACAGAACGCCAGGTAATTATCTCATCGTTCTATCCGTTCTTCGCGTGCCTTCACGTGCACGGCCTGGGCGCGACCTGTACGCAGCCAGCACGCGCACGCACGCAAGCACTGCAGGGAGGCACAAACGTGCACGCACGTACAGACCCCCCCCCCCCCCCCCCCGCCCTGCGCACGCATGCGCGAACATGAGCACACTGGAGAGAATCGAACGGAGAACGCAAGCTCTGGCTGGCCTTCCACATGCACCTAGGCGGAAGATGAAATTACTGCGCCGTCACCGGAAAACCACCAGCGTCACGCAAGCCGACGTCCGGCACGTTTTCGGCCCGACAGAACCGGACAGGGTTCTCACGAAGAAAAGGAAAGAAAGAAAGGTTAGAACGTAAACAATACGCAAGACGAACGTAGACAAACGAGCGATGAATTTGACCCACTTTTTTCTTCGACCGAAGCAACGCGGACTAAAACCCCTGTTTTCCTTCTCTCGTTTTTTGTTTCTTTTCAATCTGTTTCGCAATGTTTGGCTGGCCCCTTTCTTCGCGCGGAGCTTTTCGTGAATCTTTGTCAATTTCCCTCCGTTTTCTCGTTGTTTTCCTAATTTGTCAAACGCTTTCGGCTCGAACGACCCGAAACTGTTCGTCCATATGGAAATAAATAATACCGGGAAAAATGGCGTCGGCGGGAGAGAGGGAGGGTGGCTTACGCCACGTGTTGAGGATCCAGCCGAGCCGCCCGTGCGCGCATTCTTTCATTGTTTCGAAGAGCTGCACGCAATTATTTATCCACCGCCCCCGCGGCCGCTTTGGAACCGTCTGTTTCTTTTCGCCTCGTTTTGCCTCGTTTCTCTTGCCATCTCTGAAAGGTGGAGCAGCGCTGCGTCTGCTTGCATTCTTCGCGTCAGTGCCGTGCAGTGCTAGTACAGCTAGAGAGCTCGCTGTCTGCCAGAGCAAACATCTACGGAAATGCGAACCGTCTAAGCCAGTGATTCTCAAACTTTTCCAGCATGCGTGACTCCTTTAGTATTACCAAACCTACTTTTTTTTTTTAATTTCTTGCTTTCAATGATGCGGATACATTTACATTTTAATTCACCTAAAAGACAAAACCACAGCAGAGAGAGTTGGAGAGAGCTACCAAAATTGGTTGTTCAGGTCCCTTTCAGTATTACTAAACCTGCTCTTTTAATTTCTTTTATTCAATGACGCGGATACATTTACATTTTAATTTGCTTAAAAGACATAAGCACAGCAGAAAGAGGGAGGTACCAAAAGGGCTTGTTCGTGTTTTTTGACAAGAATAGATTTGATCATCTATTTTAATGAGACGGATGTCGTTTAGCCTTTGAGACCCGGACTTTACGTGCGATAGCATTTTTCTTTTGTTAATTTCCCAGGCAAAAACTATTCGTCTCGCTCCAATAAACGAATGAGTGGGAAGGAGGGATGTAGATAATTTAAAGCTCGCATGACGTCAAAGGTTGGCAAGGGGCTTTGACGTCATTGGTGATAGCGATAGCTGGACCCTCCATGACCTCCGAGCTCGTGATCCATTTGGGGGTCACGACCCGCAGTTGGAGTAGTGACACCGATCTAAGTGGAACACTGGGCGTGCGCGAATTCGGACAGTAGCGTGCCGAAGCAAGAAATTGGTGGAATGCGAAAAAGGCGATGCGATGATTCCAACGCACGCGTGTGTCAAAAACAAAAAAATGAAAGAAGAAAAAGAAAGAAAAGTTGCGCAGATCCAAACGTACACCCGGCAACGAAAGTTTACGGACCACGGGACCTCCGAAAACGTTCAATTCCTCGGGCAGCTGTAGGCAGTAGCCAGTAAAACCGCAGACGACAATGTTGTCAGCATATTCTAGTCGAGGCCCGCAAATACCAGACTGCGTTCTGAGCTTGCGGAGATATTCAGTCTTCTTTTTTTTTCCAGATCTGGTGCCCCGCAATATTTTGTCGCCGGGTTTACCTCCGTTAAGCAACTAGTACACGAGCCACACGCTCTCCGAAAAATACGAATTTATTCGTAATTCAGACGCGCAAACGGAAATTGACTAGTGCGCCGAAAGGTTTCCCATGCCAAGTTTGGACGGCAGCCCTCGGTTTCAAGTTACGTTATTAGACGGAGAAGAAAACCGACTTTATAGCGAAACACATGGTCCGTGCATACATTTGCTCAGGGGAGTGCATACATGTTGGAATCTGTGGGAAGCAAAGCTTTCGAGAAGCGGTTAATTCTTTTTTCTTTAATGCGAGGGTTAATGCCTCACGGCATACAGGCGTATGGGATGAGGGTTGATTAAGCGGTTAATCAGATGCTACAACATACGACGCATGCGACTGTCTTCATTGTCATCACGTCCAATCCTGCGTGTAATCACGTGCGTTGCCTTTGTCGGTGCACCGCACAGGTGACGACGTCGCTGTCATGCTATCTTCGGGTTTATCGGATTGCAGCGTTCGCCATCTGTGCCGAAAATTCTGACAGCAGTTTGTGCGAACAACGACTTTGAAACATGTGACGGCGGAGTGACGTCACGGGGATTAACGAAGGCGATGGTTGACGCTCGTCGCTGGTAAAAAAAAAAGTGGTGAGAGATGTGTACGGAAGAGATTACGACGCTAAAGTCACTGGTATATGGTTGACTACATGTTATTGGCGTGTTTCATTGCTGCGTCTGTGGACAGATGTAAACCAGTCCTCGCGCATGCGTCGTGTGGGCGGACGCGCTCTCACGCTCGCTTGCTGCGTCACGTGACGCACTCGGCAATCGCATACGAAAGATCGGCAATCGTACCTGACGTTGGCACGAGAGAAGTATGCGTGGGATCGTAGACGTTCAATAAAGGAAGAAAAGAAAAAAAATAGATTGTCGCCGAATGATTAGAGCATCGGTTTCTTGTGCATGAAGGCATAGGTTCGATCCCAACTCCAGTCACGTGGTATTTTTTATGTTCTTTTCGTGAGATTTGATACAAACTGCGCGGCAAGACGGGACACAATTGTAAGAAGAGGACAGACGAGCAGTGTTTTCTTGTGCGAGCTATCCGGCAATACAGCAGCAGCATCCCAGCAGCCATGGCCGTGACAATCCGGGAGTGTTCGTCTACAAAGCTTCGCCTTGCGAATGTTCGGTTGGTTCAGTCGTTTCGTAGTGCTCTTAGCTTCCGGTATTGTCGTCTCCAAATGTTCTATTGCTGAGCGGGATATCGGAGATGACGTGCGATTGGGCAAGACGCTACCCAATTTGTACAAAAACATGCGTCGCGTTTGACAGGAAGTGTAAATGAGGCTTTGGTTTAAAAGCTTTTGATGAACCGTATACATATGAACTAGCTGAATTTGAACGTTTTTCGATGAAGTCGAAGTGCCGAGTTTACAGCATCGCCATTGCCGAACGAAAGCAGTTAGCGACAGCTTTCGTTGTAGATCATACTCCCGATGTGGCATCTGAACCAGACGCATAGACGTGTAACATTTGACTCTTGAGCGCAGTGAAATTACGTGAATTTAACTTTTGTGAACCTCGCCTTACCGAAGTGGCAACTCAAGATAGAAATGCATTTACTTTATCCATTCTGATAGGTTAGTTGGTGAACCATGATGTGCGTGTGTCCTTTATGCGTTGCCCCCCCCCCCCCCCTCTTCTTTTTTTCATGTATGCGTGGACTTGTCTACTGCAAGTGCGCGGCTTCATCAATATCGAGATAGAGACTGAATGTGGACGCCGTTCGCTTTAAGCTGCATGTAAATATTAGGCACAGTGTAAAGAACTGCCATATCTGTGTGTTGTAAGGCATGTCAGAGCGGCTATGAACTTGCACTTTAATTTTTTTTAATACATGCTTCGCGTTATTTTTTTCCGAACTTCAGCTGAACTTGCAGTGGCTTCAACCGAAATTTTAGGACCATGAATCGCTAAAACTTATTTATTTTATCTCATTTTTCTTTTGTCGTTGTTATACACCTTATTCTAGTTGGTTCAGTCGTTTGCTTATGAGCACACTTCTGCAATTTACGTACTTGAAGTCCTCATATCCGCAGTGACACGTCTTACAAAAATGAGCTATACAAAAGTTTGACGAAGTAATAGAAATCGCGGTTTTACATCCACAAAAATTCCGCAACAAGTGCTGATTACCGAATTTTTAGAATGCGAGAGGCGCAAGAACTGAAGCTGAAACATTTCACACGTCACATAAAGCTCTCGCATTACGCTTACAACTTGGGAATGAAACGTTGTCGAAACTCTGGTTGTGGCATGCGATCTGTGAAAGTGGACTGTAATAGGTTCATTTCTTCCACTTTAAATATCTCTCTTAATTTCACTCCACAGAACGTAAACGTTTCTTCTTGCGTTTTTTTTTATTATTTTTTATTGCGATAAAGGCTTGCATAATTCTTGTATATGTGCATTATATGTGTGCTGTGAGGCTTGGTTGTGTATGAATTGAAGCAGTGTTTTGTACAATCTGTTATCATGTATCCAGTGGTCATAGTTGGTTGTGACACTGGAACGGAGGTCGGCTTGCAGTAGGAGACGCGAGCGTTCTAATTGTGAACCTGGACATGTCCATATTAGTTAGTACTGTAGTGAACTAGAATATGTTCTAGTTTACTATAGTTGGTATGTATCTGGCTCCGTTACTAGGGCTGAGCAAGCGATAACAAATTTACACGCTCATCTTTCTCGTTCTTCTTTTTTTTTTGCTATTGCTGCTTGCTTTTGACTGCTTAATCTCTCCGTAATTACACTTAACTTCTTTGTTACATTCCTTCCTATTGCGAAGTTGTGCACTTCTACACCTGACACTTCGGCTATTCTTTATTGTACGACTCTTTTCGAATACATCTGCGTATTAATATCAGACATAATCAATCATTTGTTTTCAACGGTCAACACAAAAAAATTCTGCCTTTCGTATTAATTGCTAAAGATTCCATTGAGGATTCCAAGTGAGGATTTCTCCTAAGCTAAGCCTCACATCGGAGCTTGCGGCAAAGTTACTATCATTATGGTCTCCACTGGCCCGAGTTTAATGGTATTTAATGTATTTAAGACGAAGCCTTGGTCCGGGGACACACCTCGAGTTCCCTGTTCAAAAGCACGTGAAACGCAAAAAAAAAAAAATGCTCTGCTTGCACGAACACTGAACCAATGTGAATGGACTTTGTTTCATTTATGAGAGCAAGAGACATTTTACTGACTATGTGAAATCGAATGTTAATTTAGGCCCTCAAATGCTTAACAAAAGCGGCAAAAAATCTGTAATTCGAAGATAACTGCAACGCCAGATTTACAAAGTGGTGAGTCTCCGCCAAAAAACCGGAACCGCAGTTTTGTAACCAACGTATGGTAGAGCATTGAAGCGGACAAATGAGATATGTGTGCTTACAGCTTGCGTGAAATCGTTACAACGTTTACGAGGGTTTAGTAATAGTTTCAGTCTTTCGGCGCATCCGACTGTGTCTCTACAATGTATCTATACTGCATGTATTGTACTAACCAAATAAATAATTTTGTCGAAATTTTTTGCGATAGCAATTTTCGAGGACCTAAATTGAAATTTCACTTCCGATATTCGCTATCGTTTGCTCTCTCAAATGAAAGAATGAAGAATTCCTGCGATTTGCATGTATTGGAATATGTAGATCTCAGTAGGGGGGGGGGGGGGGGGGGGACCTCGAGTTACGTTATAAAGAAATGCTTCTTCTCAACTCCGCATAACACGTTACTTACGTAACTCCGGCTCCGGTTTCCCGCCCGACCACTGCACGGTAGTGCTATGCACACAAAAACTAACAGTACTCCAGCGTGCCTTTTCTGTTCCGCCAACCTTTCCGTATAGCGTTTCCCCCGCGTCTCCTTTCGAAGGCGTCCCCCAGACGTCTCGTCTTTCCAAACACCGTTCATCACGCCGGACTCGAAGCGACAAAAAGAAATTTGTCGTGGGCGCGAGTAGTGGAACGAAGATGAATAATGAAGACACAACGAGTCGCCGAGTTGTTATCTAGACATGCCGGAAAAAAAAAATAGTTCGCTGCTTCTCGCTCGCTGAACCGAACGCCGTCCTTCAACGCCCAAACGAGGAAGCGAAAGACGAGCTTTCTTTCTTTCTCTCTTCCCTTCATTTCCTCCTTTCTTTACTTTTATTTTTTTATGGTTCCCCTCTCTTGTGTTCCTGGTTTTCTTTGTAAGCAGTGGTCGTGACGACTTCTGTCTGGGCACATGGTTCTTTCTTTCTTTCTTTCTTTCTTTCTTTCTTTCTTTCTTTCAGTCCTAATGCGTTCCACACCACCTGCGTTTTGAGGGCTGTGCAATGCGGCGTATACAGTGTATCCTTTCCGCAATGGCCTTCTAGATAAAAGTTCACGTACGCACACGCAGACCGGCGTCCTCGCCCACGTCATGGCTTCCACCTCAACGAAGTCGTCGTGAATATCTGTAGCGCTGCATAGTTCCGAGAACGAAAAACGACAGACGTGGGAATTGTTAGATAGCGCCCCCCCCCCCCTCCCCTCCTGGTTGTTTGAAGTGAAAGAACAAAATGCCACTGCTCGCCTACGCGTCGAGTCTTTGTCATTGTCTCCCGTGGCATTTAAGTTCATCGCGAAGCGATTCGCGGTCTCCTCGTATAGGGTTGTGTCTTGCGAGGCGCCGCAGCTGCTTCATGTTGCACTGGCTGTCACGCAGGAACGAGAGACCTTTCTTTCTTATTTTTATTTTTTAAGAACGATCAGACGACTGTGAGAGACGGGAGTAACGAAATGTCCTTTGCAGTTTTGATTTGGCGTGAACTTTGTCTTTCCACCGTGCGGCTCGGGCAGCGAATAATATAGCTTGAGAGAGAGTAAGCAGAAAGCGAGAGACCGTGGAGTGCGGATTTGGTCAGCTCGTTTGAAACGTGTTTGTTTGGAGAACTGATATCGGTTAGGCAAGCAGGCCGGTAAGCGTTCGTCAAACAAAATCGTTCAATCCTTCACGCGCACGTTCGCTAGTGCACTCATTGAGTCGATTACTGGTTCGCTTGCTCAGCCAATGAACAAATTAATGAATAATTGATTAGCTTGCTCGCTCCTTCGTCCATCAATAAAGCAATCATCATTCACACCTACGTTTGCTCATTCGCTCACTCGCTCGATAGAAAGGGGTTGCTCGGTCGCTAAGTCAATCAACTGGTCAATCAATAATTAACCGCTTGTTCACTGACTCGAGTAATCAATCAGTCATTTACTTGCATGTTCATTTGGTTAATCACTGACTTACTTGCTCGGGTAATCAATTGATCGTTTGCTTGCCCGTGAGGAAACCAACCAATGAATCGATAGTTCGCTCGTTTGCTCGCTTACTTGCCTATTGAGTCACTCAGTTATTCACTATTGGTCGCTGGCTCACTCACTCAGGATTCAGTGCATCATTGAATGAACAAGTCAATCACTTGCCCCGTGTTTGACTTCCGACACCGCCTATATTATCGGACCAGCTATAGATAAATTACTTACCAGGGAGAGATAAGAACCACTCCACAAGGTAACGGGCACATTCTCAGATACTGGTTGCCAAACAAAAGTTCCATTCTTCAGCGAACGTTCAAAGCTTGTAAGACAAAGGGCTACGTAACCCTGTAATGTAACCGTATGTGACCCTGTAAGACAAAGTTCTATGTACAACAAGACGCTTTGGTTGTAACGTATTTTACTCTGTTATGTGGGAATTCCACGGAATCTAACATGACGATGCTAAGACGTCGCCAAGGGCTGTGCATGAGGATCCACATCGTAGGTTAAGGTCATCAACTCACCTTTGGTTGGACTCGTACGACAATAATAGGATTGTCGTTGTGAAGTCGTCGTAGGCTAGGACAATGGGAACCTAAAGGATATCCGCCATCGGTAATGCTCTTTCAGCATCTCATTTGCGAGGCTTAACACGGACGGTCCTTTACCGTGTCCTTTTTCGCGGAACCACTCGAGCGCGAAAGGTTACGAAAGAAAGGTCTTTCTTTCCGTTTCACCGCGCCGCAGGTTAGTTGGACCGATCGATGTGTGTCTGCTCACAGAGGCATGAACGTTTTTCAACACGGGTACAAACGCGCGTGGAATGAAATATATTATGGACGAGTACGCCCGAGCTATGCTCGAAGTAGATTATTTTTTTTCTTTCTTTCAAAGCTGGAAACACCGTGCATACTAATCTAAACCGGGAGGCGTAAGACATTTCCCGGTAAGCGCCAGCACATTCCGCCGGGGTGACAGGACACGTCTGTGACCTTCTCGTTTCCTGCAAAAGGCAAAAAAAAAAAAAAAGGAATGCGGTCTTGAATCTCAAGGAACCGATGAAAAACAGGATAGTCGATGTACAAAAGAGAACACCTCGCTCATTTACACACATTCTAAGAAATTCGCCACATAGACATGGCGTTGAAGAAACACAGACACGTGCACAAACGCAAACACACAAAAAGAAAAGTCGGTACACTGATTATTCCCCACTAGCGGGATCGACGCAGTGTCGTGCGATTTGTGGCGGACGAAGCAAAACGTAAGACGGCCCACAAATTTTTCGCTCATAGTGAGCGAATATTTCTGCAGAGCCTACCAAAAATCGGCATCGTCAGACGGCCGTTATTCGAAGAGGCAGTTTTGCAATGTATGTCATTAAAGAACTTCTGCTCGAAGCAGACGGCAGGACGCCAATAGGGTCAAAGCCGTCTGTACTTTATCGTGTGCTAGCTTCTCTGTGCCCCCATTCTAGGGACTCTACTCGTACTATAGACTGTTTTCGACCCCCATGGCAGTGTTACAACTCTTCGAGGTGTCGTCACGCGTAGTGCTGCTGAGTGCTGCTGTTTGTGTAGCAGCGAACTCACGACCCACTGCACTTCGCCCCCCTCCCCTCCTCTTTTTTCTTTTATCTTTTCGTTTTCTTTTTTGTCATCCACAGCTCGGTCACACGTTACGTAACCAGTGTGACGTTTCTCTCTCCAAACCGGGATCAACGTTTTCTCTCGCACCGCGTAGGGGGCGCTTTTGTCGTGGCAACCTCGGACCCCCTTTCTCACTCTCTAGCAGACGAAGCGTACATCGGCGTAAGCACTCACGCACACGAGTGCACAAACTCCACGCTGTCGCACCGACGTTGCGTTCCGTGCTTCGTGTGTTGAGTAACCAGCTCTTACCACCGGGTTCTCCTTGGAGGGTTCTGCAACACGTTCGCTGCACCGTCTGCTGCCGCTCGTTTGCTTGCTTGTTTATCGTCTGTCGTTCGGAAAGACTTGAGGCAGAAGCGTATCTGACTTGCCTTCGCTGAACCGGTGGCCGCTATTTCACTCGACACCAGCAGCTTTTGACTGCCTTTGTCTTTTGATTTTTGTAGAGCCTTCCTCTCTTGCTTTGCTGGAACGGGGGTTTTATCGCTTGCGTAGGAATGTCTCGGGCGTTGAGAAATAACGGGCCTTTACGGCGGCCGCTGGGATAGGGGCAGTGAACCCGGTGACCTCCCACAGTGGTGACACCGTATTTGCTCTGCTTTGCCGGGCAAACTAAGCTGCGGTGTGTTAAGGCGTTCTGGGATCGGTTACCGATCTTAGTTTGCTCGAATGATCTTGACATGTGTTTGTGCCTAGGTGCAGATTACGGCTAATTCATTAGCGGGCCCTAATCGATAGGAGGGCTTGTCCGAGCTGCATTTTCTCTGTTGCGTCGAGGCGTTTCGATGGCGCGTTATCGGGACCCTTTCTAATGAATCTTATTATCACTGGCTTATGTCGGAGGCGGACCCTTCGACCGTCTCTCCAAACATTATCTTTTCGTGGTTGCGGTGAATTATCTATTGGATAATTTTGGATAACGGACTATTTCTCGCGGAGTAAGTGAATTTGCACAGCCAGGAGCTGGACAAGGCCGCACCGCGTCGTTCATTCCTTCTTTCGGCCGCTTTCTATTTTTCCTTCTTTTTTTTTCTTTTTCTTGGCGTTGGTGTTTTTGGTGTTGTTCAGAATCTGCACATTATCATAACTGTAAATATCTAATTTTGTTTTATGAAGGCCTATGCGAGACTACGAGAGCTGCCGAAACTATTAAGTTACGGCAGTGGAAACTAACTGAACCAGGTTAAGCCAGCCTGCTGAGTAATCCGAAGAGCAACTAAACGAAGGGTTAAGAAAGAAAGCTAATCATTTTCGGGGGCACACCAAAATTTTAGCAATTTGCTTATCGATCGATTATCACTTGGCCTACTGTGCCACTCAGTTTCGATTTGATTCTTTCTTGATCTTCTTTTTTTTTTATTGAAAGGGCGTTGAGGAAGACGGGTTTCGCGGCCTACATAAGGTTTGCTCCTTTATTTTATACGTTAGCTTAAACTATATTCCATTGGCGTCACCGGGGCGTGCCCCCCCCCCTTCTTTAAGCAATCAATAAAAGAACGTTCCGTCTGAGAGTCGAATTGAACGCCGGGTAACGCGGCGTGAAATGAAACACCCGGGGTAGATACGCCCTTCCGATGGACGTGTGCGGTAGGCGCCCGCCGAAGGACATTCACGCCCATCGACCTACGGTTTCCGTACGCTTTGCCTTCACCACGACTGTCCAGTTTTATTTTTGTTGGTTTGCTTTCGTTCCGTAACGCGAAACGTAACAACCTTAGGCCGTGCACATTCTTTTCTTATTCTTTTAATGCTTTTTCTTTAGGGAGCGGAGGTCGAGGAGGTGGCGAGGGAGGCAGGAAATTCGAAATTGCGATGCCCTATTGCTTTATTGAAATATGAAGCTTGCAGTCAATGACGGCGACCCGCAATGCAGAAACTACTAACGCGCAGTGATAACTTCTTTTTCAGCTATGTCATTTCGGTTTTTCTTAAGTTGGCCGAAGGCTAATGCAATCGGCAGCGCTGTGACGTCATAAAACGGGTGTCCGAGAAGCGGGTAGGCGTTACAGGTATTCGATGCCTGCAGAGCACCTGCTACGCAGTCATCGGCGTCGCACGAAACAGTGAAATATTTACTTACTAACCTTGCGCAAAAATAAACATTTAAAAAAATTAATTTAGTGTTCTAAAAGGACACTTATTAGCTCGCCGACTCCGAATTGACGTTCGGGTGTCATCCCTCTCGTCTTCTTCCAAGTTTCTTAGCATCCATAGTTATTTTTTGGAATAGTATCTCACATTTCTCGTCTGCTTACCCGCTTCTCGGTCGAGCGGCCAGATAGGGTCCGTTCCACAGCATCGAATATCTACTATTTCACTATTGCTGCGGCTGCTACTACTACTACTACTACTAACTGCTACTATCACTACTACCACCACTACTACTACTACTACTACTACTACTACTACTACGAAAATGCCCAAGCTGTATGCGCATTGCACGAAACGTACCTAACAGGCCACGAAGGTCGCGGCTGCAATTGCTGCGACACTAACTTCACATTAGGCACACACCACAAACGAACGAACGAACCAACGAACAACAAAAAGGAGCTCTAGCCAACCTGGTCACCCGTAAACCGTCGCGTCGCATCTTCGTATAGAGCGCGGTAGGACACGGCGCGCCAATGAACCACAGGAAAAAAAGAAAACACATATGAACAGACGTCCAGGGCGTTCGATGATATCGAGCAGGGATCGAAAAAAGCCAGCAGCACTTAACGGCGCAGTGATTATTTACGGCTCCTTCGCGGGAGTTCTTGATCGTGACCGATATTCGGTCAGCCCTTCTTTGCCAAAGGAAAAGAAAACGAACGGGGGAGAGGAGGTTATCGGCAGGAAAAGGTTGGATTCGGGGTGGCATCGTAGTTTCTGTTTTGGAGTTTTCAAGAGTTAGCTTTGCCAATTCGCAGTGTTTTCTTTTTCCTGTCGCGAAACTACGCTGTCTTTCTTCCTTTCTTTCTTTCTTTCTTTCTTTCTTTCTTTCTTTCGTCTCACCCTTAAGTCCTGCTGCTCGCTTTTTAAGCGACCCCCTTTTTTTTTCTATACGCATAGATATGTGTTCTATAGGTTAGACAATGCAGAGTTTGTGTCTGAAGGCTGTGAGAAACATTGTCATAGAGAGTTAACTGATAAATTCCCTGCGAACGGTAGTTGGTGTGCGTGTGTGAAAACATTTATTGAAATGAGGTCCGGAGGCTCGTCTTTTTAAGCCAAGGCAGGCCGCTCCCACGTTGGCACTGTCACGCGAAGCCCTTCAGCGACATCATGGGCCCTCTGGACGGCCCTTAGTTGGTCCGGAAACAATGGGCTTTGAATCCTTCCTTCCCTCTGTGTCCATTCTTCAACGAGGTTGGGGAGAGTCGCGGGACACCCCGCCAGCAAATGTCTGATTCCAATGATGGAATCAGACATATCTCCCTCTCTGGATATATTTTATTAATGTGATACGGCGTGGGATACGTACCTGTTTGCGTTAAGCGCAGTGAGACTGCCTGAGCCCTGTTCAGTTTTGAATGTGGCAATGGGAATTGCCTGCGTCCTAAATAGTAATGTTTGGTAATGTCATTCTAAGTTATTATAAGATCTAAATGATTTCCTGGCTTGGTGGTGAACGGCTCGACTGTGACTGTCACGGTTAGCAAGTTCTCGTGCCGAGTCATGATCAACCTCGTTGACGTTTACCCGAGTCTCGTCCACTTTCCTCATATGCGCAGGAAACCATCGTATTTCAGTTCTCATAATCCCCATGTTATCAAAAAGTTTAGCTGCACCTCCAGCTACGTAGCCTTTATCAAAGCACATTATAGCGGATTTTTAATCACTGTTAATGCAGGCCCACTTATTAATCTTGATGGCCAGAGCAATTGCCACTTGTTCCGCAAATAATCTCTGGTTAACCTCCCTGTCTTTCCTTTGCCTTTCTCTCTCTGTTCCGCCACCATGGGGTCCTTTACCGGTACATATGCTTGCTTGAGTTACTCTTGTAACTTTATAACCTTCAAGTCTTTTTCTTCACTTATTTTCTTCCCCCTTCGTGATCTTTTAACTTACTTGGTTAGTATATTTTGCCTTTTTGTGATAAACTTGACTGTGTGTTTGATAATCTGTTGTTGTTGACCGTTTCTATGATCTTGGTATAGCTGGCCCTATATACTGGTGGTCAAGCTTTCCATTTTCCACATTTAATAATTAAGAAGTAATATTAGCGTGTCGGTAGGCGTTATTTCCCTTCACTAAATACCGGTTTACTATAGTGATGTCAACATAAACAGCCGTTAATAAAGGGAAAGTGAGACATCCACCAATTACTTGGCCGCCAATTACATCCGCCAGTTACTTCTCTCCACCTTGCGGGTTTCCGCAGAACTATTACGTCATGAACAGCCGCGTCGGTGGAGCCATCTGCTAGCACATATTTTACCCAGACAGAAAACGAATTATTGCAGTAACGAACCGTACGTCATTTCGCTGTCGGTGGGTAGAAACGTCCAAGACATAATCGCTGACGTGCAGTCCACGTTTTCTTTCTTTCGATGAGAGCGACCATGTGACAATTAAAAAAAATTATAACGCGTTGCGGTTAGATAAATCTTCACAAGGTATTGCTACGAGCGTCGGTATACTGTCGTCGCCGTCTCCGGTAGCCAGATATACTGTGTAGCACCGTTGCTAGATAAGCTAAAGTTCTCTAATGCCAGAAGCGCGAAGGCTATCGCATTCGAAGTGTTTTGCACGGAGACCAAGGAACAGCTTAGCCGAAACGTCCGGATAGTCATGGAAAGAGAGCGAAAGACACAGAAAAAAGCAAAAGGCTCCGAGTTACGTGGTGGGCTTCTTGTTCTTAAGAACGTTCAACACGCGTTCAACATAAATGTGGGTTTTGGTTTGCGCGCTCGTGAACCCAAAGGTCGCGCTTCTGTTTGCAGGCGTTTGCATGCACGTCTTATCACTTTTTAACTAATTCCAGAAAGATCCCGGGACGATAAGTACGAGAACTAACCGAAACGCGAAAAAAAAAGGAAAGTACACAATCTGGAAATGGACAAATAAAGAGAAGGAGATGTGTAATGCTGCGGCTTACGCTTGCCATCGGTACGTATACGCTTGTATGAAGAAAAAAAAAAACTGTTGTTCAGACGATTTCCTCCAGTGCGTGCTATAATAGCGAGCTCCAAACCCCCCCCCCCCCCCCCCCCCTTTTTCTCCTTCCTTTTTCTTTTTTCGTTTTTTTATTCTTCGTTCTCGCTTCTAGAAGCGCCTCTCCTGACTATATATTTCCTCAGCCCCCTTTTACTTCCCCGCCATAGCAGTCCTACTGGGTATGACTCGAGATCGTGCAGAAGATGCGACTGGTGTGAGACCCACGTACATTTGGCTCCCAAACGCGGGGAAATTCGCACCACCCGAGTGATCCTGTGGGCGGAGAGCAGGAAAAAGTAGCCGCAACGTTGTGGAACGGCAGAAAAGAAAGAAAAAAATGAGCAAGAACCCGAAAATAAAAAGCGGGCAGAGTTATGAGATGGGTTGCTCTTGACATGTATATGCGCATACGAAGATAGTCTTTTCTCCTGGGGCGAAAAGGCGGGAACACCGCAGTGTACATGACCGTCGCGCTCCACCGATTGTACGAGCGCCAAACTTCTGCGATCGAGCTTTAGGACTGGGAAAGGCCGAGAGGTGGCAGACGGAGATTATGAAGCGTGTTTGCCCAGCGGTCTGCACGTCTGTCCGCATATCTCTCTCTCTACGAGCAAGCGGGCACGTTTGCCTTTGTTTACGCCGCGCGCACTTGGAGAGAGCTCTCCCAGAGATTGGAGCGCTTGTGGGAACCGCTCGCTTTTTCTTTTAGCGTACGAGCGACAGCCGCACCGAGAAAGCGACGATAAAAGTGGCCGAGAAGCGAGGAAAAGGCACGGCGACGAAGTCGACGGCTCCGCGAAGTCACGGCAGTCGCCCGACCGACATCACCTGCCGGAGCTACGGCCTACACGAGAGCATGCATCTGCCGCCGGCCGCCGCTCCCTGAAGCTTGCTCAAAGACAAGAGCTGGGGCGTGCGAGGACAGAATAAAATATAGGCGCTCCCAGAAAAAAGAGAAAACGTACCTGTGATCAAGATAAACGAAAGAGGACGCTACCGTCGCGAAAAGTGGGAAAATAACGGAGGAATAGAAAAGGGCAGACGGCTAGTAGCAGACGGCTAGAGAGCAGACGGCTTTATGGAAGGGTGGAGGGGAAAGGGGCAATGTCTATATGGCAACCCGTAAGTATGGACGCGGGCGAAGCGCGCCATGTGTTTTTGTGCGGGCGGGCGGGCGAGTGCCCCTCGCGACGGGTGCAAGGTCGAGTACGCGGGAGAGGGTTCGGGGAAAGGCATTGAGCGAGATGAAGGGTGTACCTGAGGCCCTGCGCGGCGGGCGCGCACGAAGAAGCCACCAAGTTCACTGTGTCAAGAAGACGTGTTGGCGGCGACGGCCTGGCCCATGCAGGCGTTGTACGACACGCAGGCTCTTAGCTGCGGCAAGAACACGCCATCCCCGAATGGAAAAAGAGGAAAAAAGATACAAAAGGAAAGAAACAACCTTCTCACGCAACGATATGCAGCAAGCAGCCCGGTCGACTACTTACGCCTCCCTCGGATGCTGCGGAGCCTCCGACACACTGTGGCTTTTAGCGAACGGGCGGTGTTAACGAACCTTACGTCTGTCGGAGCAGACGACGCCTTCCTGTAGTTTTCGCCTGCATCGTTTTTGTGCTGTTCTGTCCCATTTGTTGCAGTTGCACTCAAGTTCGATGTCCTTTACGAGATAGGACCCGCATTCAATACACACGCACGCACACGCACGCACGCACACACGCACACACACACACACACACACACACACACACACACACACACACACACACACACACACACACACACACGCACACACACGCACACGCACACACATACACGCACGCACACGCGCACGCACACACACACACAAATCTTACGCTGCAACTGTTTGTATACCAGCCAATAGTGACGTAGGACATATTGTTCGCAACTGGGGAACAGGCAATGTCAAAGAGCACTTAAGAACTAAAATCTGTGTGACTGCGGCCCCAGCTGTTCTAAACATTGCTGGAACACGAGTTGAAGCCAACTAAGACAAGGAGGCATATTCACAGAATGCTGTCACTGATGCTCACTTTGAGGGAATGCTTTTCTACAACCCCTTACAATTTGCACCCTCGGAAACAGTGACGACGAGGGTCACCAGTACTGTTGCGATGCCATGCACGGGTGACCGAGCATTCAAAACTGAAAAGGGCAGCCAAGGTCAATCCATAATAGGAAATAGCGTACGCGGCTACCAGAGCCGGTCAACGTTGGGACGGGAACTGTGGATATATAGATATTTTTTTCTTTCTCCCCTCTGTCACCTCACGGGCCACTCGTCGCGTAGGAGAGAGATGTGACGGCAAGCGAGGAATGACTGAGAGGCCCTCCTGGTGCACGTGACGAGAATGACTTCGTTGCGCACCGATTCTTCGCTATATAGAGAGCAGGAGAGCGAGTACTGGCGAGAAGGATCGTGTGGTGGAGGAGGGGAAGGGTGGTGGAATCGCAAGGTCAAGCGACGGTGACGCTGCGCATGTGTGTCTGTGTGTCCGTGCGTGAATGTGCACACATCTCAAAAGTGGAGCAGTGACCCGAGCACGCGATTCAAGAAGGATGCTTCCCGACGAAAAAGGAAAAAAATAATAAAAGAAAGTTATAAAGACACAAAAGAAGCCAGACGCGACGCGCGTCGCCGCGAATCGAGGGAAACCGCGGCTGCTGAGTATAGTACATAGATTCAGTGGGCAACGCGGTAGGGGAGAGCGCAGACGCCGGAACAGACGGTACAAGTGCATGTGTTATGTTTGCATCTTCTGTACAGTCATCTGCTCTGTTCGTATGTGTCCAACGTGCATCTGTCCCGTCGTCTGCTCTGTTCGTATATGTGTCCAGTGCGTGCTCCCACCCCTTCCCTCAGGTTTTCTATTCCGTCGTATGCACGCTCTGTTCATACGCGTCCTGTTTGTATCCTCTGCACAGTTGTCTGCTTTGTTAGTACTAGGCACTATAGTTAGTACGTATCCTGTTTGTATCCTCCGCACCGTCGTCTGCTTTGTCCATACGTGTTTTGATTTTATATTTTGTCCTGTAGTCTGCTACATCCGTATCTATCCAATTCTTGTGTTCTGTGCCCTCGTCTGTTCTGTTTGTACATGTCCTGTTTGCGTCTTCTGTCCCATCATCTGCTGTGCTCGTATGTATCCTATCCTGTTAGTGCTTTCTGTTCCGTCGCCGGTTCTATTCATATGTACCCTGTTTGTATAATAATTATGCCCCGTCGTCTGCTCTGCTCGTACGTGTGTTGTTTGTATCTTCTATCCTGGCGTCTGCTCTATTCGCATTTGTATCTTGTATCTTCTGTCCCTTCGCAACCGACTAATGCGGCATCTAACCCTCATGAAAGCACACAGTGCGTGTCCAGTCGTCTGTCCGCCACGCAGACCTATATTTTCGTCGATCCACGGCCGTACTGGGTGGAGTGTACGTGGGCGCTCTTCGCATGCACTCCAGGTCCGGCCGTGGTCGCACTCTGGCGTCGGTCACGCTATGCTACTGCGGTTACAGACGTGGTTAACGTGCGTGACTTGGCGTGCCCGTGTCGGTATGCGCGCAACACCAATAACTTACGTACGTGTACGCTGGGGGAGCTCGCTGCTTCGAACGGCCAGAGACGCATTTCGCGGCGCGCAGGGTTCGCCTGTAGCTGACAAAAATATTCGTTCTCAGCGTCCACATGCCTTCGAGTTTGTTTCCTCAACTACACGGTTGGGGAAACCCATATGTATTTCTCAGACAGATTCTTTCTAAAAAAATCCGCGGGGCCGGTTTTCGTTTGTAACTTCGTGCTGGCAGATGGGTGAGTGATGATTTTTCTTTTCATGAATCTTCCTCCACCTTGCGCGCGCTTTCGCAGGATTGATTTGCCGTGTTCGATGTCCCAGTGCTTCCAGTTGTCGATCGATTCGACCTGGCTCTTCGATCTGCTATAGCTTCCTGGTTAACCAAGGTGGTATAGAGCGATTGCCTTGGAATCGCGTTGGTTTCGCTTTCGAGACCCGGACAAGGACAAACTTTACACCAAGGGCGAAGCTTCCTTTATCGAAAATTCGTCCGGCGGGTTTCCTTTGTAGCCTAATTCGCACTACAATCGGGTGGACTAGAACTTTCCTTTTCATGCCAAATTGACGTAGCCCAAATATCACAAATCGAAGACGAGTAATATCATGCGCTATTCTATTAAGAGGTCTGTGCGCCTCGGGCACATGTAAGCAGTGATCACGCGTACATGTTTTATGCCGTCAATTATTGGGGCTTCATTACAAATAACAGAGTTGCGCTTGTTTGCCCTATACTTTGTTGTATTAGACACACTACCTGGATCACCGTACAAAGAAAGTCAGAGATGAATCCCAATAATGCTTCACTTTAAAAATGAAAAGTTCGAAACGTTAGGTCAGTATGCTCCTTTTACTGAGATCATTATAATGTGCGGCTGTTACCTTGTGCACACTGTAGCTCCAAGTTCCGACTGAAGCGCTGCACATATGTGTAGGAATGTGTTAACGCCTCCGACATCAATTTATCTGCGGCAAAGCCGGGCGATTGTACTCATGCCAGAGGAGAAAATTCGCACGTGCTCTGCCTTCATGTGTTCCCTTTAACATTGCACCACGCTGTATACGTGCAGAGACGCGTCCGATTCGCCCGCCGCTTTGGGATGATATGCCAGAGAAACCCACGATCGTTTTCTAAGGGCCCTGACGGTGACACTATATAAATGATATATGATAGATGACTGATTAGGATTTTGGACGCTATATCTCCTCTTCCTAACAGCCTGGACCGTAGCTACACTCTAGCGCAAAAGCGGTGTTGATCATCTCGATCAACCTATACGCCCCATCACCTCTCTCCTTCCCTGCTTCGCACTGTCCGTATTGTTCCCGTGACCATCTATCACGCAGTGCTTCGTCCATTGGCGAATTGGGTCTTGCCTCAAGGAGACGAATGGTTGCGCTATCATCGCCGATGATGGTTCATTCTTCCTCAAAGCTGGTTTGTGTCTCATGCGTCAGCCTGGTATTCATTTCTTTCGTTAATAAACCGCCTTTACTCGTCAAATGAACTAAATAGAGTTCAGGGAAAATATTCTGTACAGTCAACTCCAGTTTATTCCGCTCAGTTCGACTTTCGCTTACTTCGAACGCACCAAAATGTCCCGGCGATACGCCATACATTGCTACGGAAGGAAAAAATTGTTCAGTTCGAACACGAAAGCACGTCGCTTCTGTTGATTCGACCTCCTACCGGTGCCCCTTCCTGCGCGCAGCAGTTACGAACAGATTGAACTCACAAGAAATACGGCAGACGGCGCTGCTGGTTCCCTAGGTGACGGCAGGGGCGGCTGTGACTTGTTCTGCTGTGATGATGACTTGTGCTGAGCTGTAGGCGATGTCGCTTTTGACTATTTCGTCAGCGCCAAAGGTAGTATTGAGGTGTGCGGGTCATTGACCGACGACGACGTGCACAGTCATTGCAGCGCTTTATTGAACACATTTTTGTTGCCGTTGGTTAATTCGTCATTTCGGATAATTCGACTAAAGCTTGCGGTCTCGCGAGGGCCGAATTGAAAGGAAGTCGACTGTACCAATCTAAACTGATTTGTAGTGTCGCTATTTATCGTTTCTTTAAACGCCGCAGTGATTGGTAACGTGTAGGCAACGTCGTCGGCTCCTGAGTTTGGCAGACTGCGAAAGATCCTGAAGAGTTTGGGGGGGGGGGGGGGGGGGGTAGGACAGCGGATATCCAATTAGCTAAACTGTCACGTCGTGCCCCCCTCTTGGCTTGTCTCAAGACCCATTGACGCCTTCGCTGAGCTGTGCACTCCCGTGCTCCCAAGTACACAAGAGGGAGGTTGGAAGCCGACGCTGTACGCACGTGTGCGTGCCAGCGCTGCTCGCGTACAAGGCAAGCGACCCGTGACAACACGAGAGTGGCGCCCGAGGAGAACCGGGTGCACACAAACGCGAGGTGCGCGTCGAACAAAAGGGCTGCAGTCGGCGCGGCGACCGTGACACAATGAACGGCACCTCCTCCACACTCATCATAGAAGTGTACGCGGTCTGTCCTCGTTAGAAGCGTGCAGCGTGGCGAAAGTTTGCGACGACGACGACGACGACGACGACGACGACGACGACGACGCGTCGTCGTCGATGCGGTCGTCGCGCGAGCGGCGCGGATTGATTGATTCGTGCGGTTCACCGTCCCAAGTCGGCATTGGGTGTGTGATAAGCGTCAAAGTGGAGGGCTCCGGATTACTGTATAGGTCACCTGGGTTGGTCTACATTAAGTCCTAACATATGCACTCATGCCCTATACGTTATGCTAAACCTAAATAACATTCCGGGTGCGGATAGGTTTAGTCCACAATTGGTCATTTTTGCTTCTTGTGAGTGTCATCTGCGTATGCATTTGTTCCCCGTTTCAAATTTTAGAAAAAGAACGAAAGAACAAGCTTTTGACGAAGTTAACTTGTGTGTTCTCGCTGCCTTCTCCGGTTTCTTTTCTCTTAGTTTACCGCGACATACTGCACTTAATTACACAACAAGCCTATTCGCTTGCTAGGCTCTAGCCACTGCTGGGCACTATGCAATTCTATGTAGAAATAGCGTTGGACTTTATCCTTCTTTGTCTCTCAGAGTTTGTGGGCGTTGCAAATGGTGCCCACATATGACGTCACCGATGACCGTACGACGTCTCGGGAGTTTAGTGCGAGCAGAAGAGAAGCGATGGAGGAGAAAGTGTCAACCTTAGTCGTCTCTTTATGCCTGTTTGTTTACAAACGCAGAGCTTGCAAATGTCGTCCAACTCGATTTGCAAACGACGACCGTCCTTGGCTCAGATTCAAACCGCTACCTCGGAGAAACACAAACGTTTTCCCTGAGTTGACGCAATGCTGGCTTCTGATGCACTTACGGCAGCTCTGGCGTCGGGAGACGCTGCTGCACGGCTTTCGTGACACTCTAGTGTTAGTGCCCTCGACAATGGCGCGCCCGCTAATTGCCGGTTTCTGTCGGGTCTCGCCCCCCCCCCCCCGACTCTTTCCACTCGCCCTTCCTTCCTGGCTTCCTCCTTTCCTACGTCTGCATGCCTCCACGCTGGTTGCGACGCTTTACGCACCTCTCCACTTGGGGGCGCCTCCAACGCTCGTTTCAGCTCTTCATTGTGTGCGCCGGCCAACATCATCGGTATAGCTCTGGTATAGCCATCCCTCTCACACACTCGGTCGCGTTCCTTCTCATGTGCGCTCGCTTTGCCGTCTGCAATTTGTCGTCTGCACTTACCTGTTCTTCCTTCCCTTTGTTTCCACGAAAGCGTGTCTAATTATTTCTGCTTGTGCTCTTCATAGCCGTCTGTCAGCCGAGTGCTCCTGCGTCGTCTGCTTCGTTCCCTGTTTACTCGGCTCTCACCTTTTGTCGCAATGTCGGCTGCTGTGTGCTCATTCAAGTCAGCCCATTATTCACAGTCTACCCCTTTTTTTACCTTGTTTATTTGGATTGAGAACACTGTTTCTATGCGTTGCTAAGACTCGAGCAGGTACCCGCTGAGTGCCCGTTATCCTGCAGTGGCCGGCGCGTCTGCACTACTTTTTTTTTGGGGGGGGGGGGAGGCACCCCTCAACTTAATGATCCTCCTCGTCTGCGTGTTTATACACGCACGTGCGTCTAAAACCCGTATAAATGAACTGTGTTTCAATCAACAGAGATGTACACATGCCGGTCTCAGAGGGCATTGTCTGCTAAAGAGGTGTTTCAGAAAGAGCGTCTCTAGCTTCACTTGCATGAACCCGGCAACGTCGGGTCGACTTCTCTGACCGAAATCCGGTCGTCGGGTTTATGTAAACACTAGCGGGTCGGGTCGAGCAAGCGTCACGGCTAGTTCGGGTCGGGCTGGGTCAGCTCGAACTTCTGACTCGACCCACTGACTTCGAATTGGTGTAAACGAATTTGTATTTGTTGGAGACAGTCACTTAAGACGCACTTCTGCCGCGCCCCGGCCTGTCTTTCACGGTGCTCGACGGCTCATGACGCGCATACTTGCATTTCCTCTGTTGTCGACTTGACTGACCTGGTAAATTAATTAATTAATTAATTAGCGCGAATCAGGAACGGAACGTCGACTGATTCTATCTTGGCCGACCCTCCCGGACGTGCATAGCACCAACTAAGCGACCTGTCACCGTGCACCACACGAATTTTCTGCTAAGCAATACACTTCACCTGCGTGCTGTCTTCATCATCACTCCTCGTATATACAGACGTCTGCACTTCTGTCTAGAACGTTTAGTGCTGCGCTGCAGAGCAAGGAGAAAGTGAAAACATAGCAGCTAGAGGTTCAGTGTACCCAGATTCAACGGCACTGTGACCCACGTGTGGTGGATTCCATTGTTCACAAGCAATGTTTCTCAAACAGGCCAGCAATGCAGACATATCTACTCGGTAGCATACCAAAGCATCGCTCGATTTAGGCGCACATTTTAAAACCCCAGGTGGTCAAATTTAATCCAGAGTTCCCCATCTACGGCGTGCCTCATGATCAGATCGTGATTTTTGCACGTGACAGCATCGTTTAGCTGCTCTAGACAAAAGTGCAGACATCTGTACCACTCCGTTCCTAGTAACCGGTAACAGGAATCTTTACTTCAAGTGAGGCGTCATATCGGTTTCTTCCAAACAGATTTCCTCCATCGCCGCCCCTGACTGAGATCCACATCAAAAGCGTTCCAGCTGCGATAACAGCGCAAGCATCGCGTGCCGTGATACAGACACACCTACGCCACGAGCGCCGGAAGTACGTCAGCAATTGCGCTCGACCTCATTGGCTCTTCGTACGGACTTCACGGTAGGGATTTCGCCGGCGGGCTCTGCAGGAAAACGTCGCCCACCGAGCCGAGCTCACCACTGTGCCTTCACGCAAGGACACGGTCAAGCTTCTCTACGGCTGGGAGCATCGGTGCGCGCGCGTCCATTTCCGCGAGTTCTTGAATCTCAAATGGCGCCGTCATTACGTATGTCAGCGCCTCCTACCGACCGCCTCTCCCCTCTAGAGTGCCTCATTCAGCTACTACTCATCATCCATCACTCGTTGTTTTTCCTCGAGGCGTCTATCTTTCATCTCCATTTCTGTGCGGCCGCTGATCCGTTCTGTCTATTGTGACTGGTTGCTTTTTTTGTTCTCTCTTTATTTGCATCTCCGCTCGTTCATAACGCGCAAGCGCACAGCTTGTAGCGGAAGGGTTGTCAAGAGAGAAAGGGCACCGCGCGTTCGCAACCAGTCCAGCTGGCGCAGAAACGCCTCGCTGGCCGCACGCAATTACCCTCTCCGCCGCCTACCCGCTCTGGAGATTCGTCCGAGCGCAACTCGCTCGCTCATCAGCCACGTATAGGTGGCCCGTTCTTTCCTGCATGCGAAGTTCCGTGCAGCATTGTGCGAGCTGTCGCCGCCGACTCGTGCAATCAGGAGCGAGAAAGAGTGCGGGCAGTGTACCCTTCATCATTGTCATCACCGCTACCGTAGTCATGATCATGACCGGCCTATTTTTCTTGAAGGAAGGTCCTTCCCACCGATCTCCAATTTGCCCATGTCTTCCTCGACAGGACTACCGTCAGATTCCGCATATAAGACACGTTTTGTTTTCTTCCTACGTTGTTCTTGTTGTGGTGGCTCAAATTTACTTCTCACACTCTACACAGTACCACGCCAATGTTTTAACGGAGTAAGGGGTCCTTTTTTTTCTTCCTTTGTTGTTAAACCACCCCAAACAAACAAATGATAAGCAAATGTCAATGATATCGGCAGGCTCTCAAAGCGGACACCGCCATCTTTTCAAGGACAACTTTTTCCTTGAGACTCACGCAAAGTCGTCCTCGTCCGCTACAGTGTCGTGTGGCCGCGGAATACGTATTTTCTGCGCTCTTCTACGGTACCCTCATCTCAGCAGGGCAAAATTTGCTGGCTGTGAATAAGGCACTTGTGTCGACGGGGCGCTGTAAATAACAAAATTTCGAGCCACCACGAAATTCAAGTAAATTGAAATCACGACCATCACAAAATTTCATGTAAGCTTTATTTTAATGGAGCAGAATGTTAAGGAAAACCCGGAAAACATTCTTTTTTTCTTTTTTTTCTGTGCTGCAGGCGCTCTATACAGGACTGCAAACTTGATTTTACCATCTCAATTCGTTATTTTGGACTGCTCGATTATTCGGATTCTTTGCGGCATTGCCCGTTTCCGAAAAATTGGTTGGCGAGTGTGAATATGTTCATAGTCGGTCTCTAGTGGTTCCACTATTTTGCATATAGCAGTCTGAGCACAGTTGGAGGCTTCAGTTACTAGCCCTAAGTCTGCCTCATGTTATAAGCATGCGCTCATGCAGTAAGACATTCCGAACGGGAAGTTCGGGCCTTACACCAGTAAGTCCCGAAGGATTGGTGCGGTGTTATTTCGTTGGCGAATCTTGTATACTGAATTCTTATATTGACCGTGAGTATAAGAGGTGGAGGAGGTGCCCATGGCGTAATCGTGGCTGTTAATGCGAAAACCAAATCAAATCAGAATAAAAGAACTGTTCCTTCATGAATGGAAGAGGGTGAGCCACAGTTTCGAGTGGAAACCTAGCTATCGCATCGACACACGCAAACAGCAAGGAGTTTCATAAACAGCGTACTCAAGCGTCTCGATGTACGCAAATGCTCAAACCGCGGGTTGTGCTGAAGTGCGGCTGGTTGGTGGATGTCTACAGAAACGAGCCCCGACAACAGCGCAACAGACAGGACGAAGTGAAGACGCCAGACACAGCACGTTTATATGTCGTTTTCAGTTCGTTCTGTCTGTAGATCTGTTCGATTCCCCACCCAAACTTCATTGTAGGTCGTCTGCGTTCTCTTAACACCCTCTGCGGTGCTTGGCCAACCCGCGGAACCTAACTTTGGGTCCCCTATTTCTAAAACACACTAATAGAGAATTTTAGCTTAGGGGACGCAAGCGGCTTGCGTACGCAAGAACTAGGGGCGACGGTACTGCGCATGCGCAGTAGCGGCGCCCTATAGTTCTTAGGGGAGGTTTAGAAATGTTAGTTTCAGATTAGGGTGCGCAAGTGTAGAGGCACACAGGCCGCCGTGTTTAGAAAAGAACGTGAAACGAGCACAAAAGAGCGCGAAGGGACCCGTAATGGAGTTGGCGTCCCTCAACGCTTGGGTGCGGCTTGGGTACCCTATTCTAAAACTCCGTATGATGGAGTTTTAGATTTTGCGTACGCAAACGGCTTTGGGTACCCAAATGGAGCTTTGCGCACCTAAAGTACGGTGCCTCGATGTCAACGCCTCGAGGTATCGAGGCACCCTAACCAAAAGCGCCGCACCCTGCTTGCGTTCTTTCGTGTCCATATTGTTTTCTTTTCTTTTTGCATTGTTTTGTAAGCTCTGAACTTTGCGTGCGCAAAATTCAAAGCTCCCTATTGTCTTGAAGTGACTTTGCGTACCCAGGAAAACCCAAACTGCTTCTCACGCCTTTTGAGTTCCTTTGTACACGTCTGATGGCTTGCGTCCACCAGAACATTGGGTCACTATCGGGTGATCAAGGCTAGGAACCCAACATCCGTTTAAACGGCCAAGGGTGCCTTGGTTGAGCCTTTTACCGGTTCATGTGGCATTCGGTTATGTCATCTGTGTAGGCTTTGCACTAAAGCGAGATGTGCTCAAGCCACTTCACTGGGCCGCAGTTGTCGCAACAGGAACTTTCAGCTTCCGTAACGCTGCACGCTTAAACATATAGAGGGACAGGAGGTGATGGGCACGCGATGCGCGCGCCAGGCGGTTGGTGGACCGTCGGATGCGCGCGGCGGTACAAAAACAAACTGGCTGCCGTAATGCGTGACGCAAGAGGGGTCGTTAGCGAAGAGCGGCGCAAGCAGCTCCCATAGCTGGCCGCAGGTCAGCAAGAGCAACGGCAAACAAAGGAAGCGCGCCAGGCGCCTAGCTGGTGCCTCTTCTGCTCTTTGGCGTCTCCTTCGGAGGCGAAGCAGACGATAAGAAAACAAACAGACGACAACGAGGCGATGTGGCACATTGTATAGACAAATAAACGAGCGGTAGGTGGAGCTGCGCTTCTTGCTCATTCAAAGGATCCGTCTGGTCGGAGTAGACGAGGTGGCTGCAACTCTGAGACTTCGTCCTTTCAATTAGGTATATACACGGAGGCCACACTACTGACGACGCGGATGGTGTCGGTGATTGTGGCGCAGACGGCGCAGGTAAACCTGGTCGTGGTACAGTACGGAGGAGCTAAGTGGTGGAGCGATAGCGGCAGGAGAAGTGTCACCGCTCTCCCCCTTTTCCCACCCCAGAACAACGTCACTTTCCCTGCAGCTAATACCATATCATTGCACAAGTTGAAATGGTCAGCAGACGTTTCGCTAACAGAAAAGCGAGAAGCGGGACGAGAAAATCCACGGAAAAGTACGAGTACAGCTCTAATCGCTCTCCCAAAGTCTATTGCGTGCGGTACACGTTTCTTTTTTCTTTCTTTTCTCACAACGAGGAAAACCGAAGAGTCGAACGAGAGCGTCCATAGCAGCGACGAAGATTCGGGGTGGGCACGCTTGTTTTTGGCCGCACCATTAGGTATACGCGCGCTCGCTGGCGCGACGGCAACAAGGAAACAGGACAATACCAGCTGTGCGACCGTGCGCGGCCGCGAAGAAGCTCGCCAATGCGTGTCGGACCGCCGAGTCCAGTCGTCCGAGCCCACGCATCACGTTCGTGAACGTTTCCCAGTGCGGCTCGCTCCTACGCTCGGGGAAAAATCAGTTTGGAGCTTGGATCGAGCTGTGTAGCTTAACGTGTTAGAGAGACACAGAGAGCAAACAAAGGATACTGGCAGGGAAGTTTAAACTTAATCGTAGGGTAACTGCGAATTATGTTAACGCGTTTCTCTGGGAGCGCGAGTGAGCGTGTCGTTAAGATTCAATCCTGGGGTCTTACCCTCCAAATCCACCGATTTGATTGATTATGAGAGACGCCGTAGCGGGGGGGGGGACTCCGGATTAATTTTAGCCGCCTCGGTTTCTTTAACGTGCACATAAATCTAAGTACACGGGCGTTTTCGCATTCCGCCCCCATCGAAATGCGGTCGCCCTCGGTATTCGAACCCGCGACCTGCATGCTTAGCAGTACAATGCCACAGCCGCTAAGGCACACCTGCGGGTCTGGATGGCATCCAATTGTTAGATAGGATTTAGGTCCTTCCTTTTGTTTATATTAAAGTAACTGACTACGAATTTTTACGGTACCCCCTTTTTTGTGCAATGAAAAGGTTACCGACCGAAGTGTCGAATCATGCAGTGGTAACGCAGAAAATGCCGTGGAACATTTTTTATCACACTTTTTAAAAATCTTTAGTGAGAATGTAGTCGTTCATTGGAAGCATGCTGGAAACAGTGATAGGAGAGCGCGATAGCGATTATACGCCGGCATTGGTGCGAGGCAGACGACAGCTGCGGTCGTAGCTGTGAGAAAGTATATTGTTTTGTTTCTCACGCCGGTGTTCCCCCGATTTGTGCTTTCTGAAGTCTTAAATTATGTGTACAATATTATAGCTACGTACGTGCTCTCCTATCCGACAGCTTTGCTCATTAACAAGTCAAAGATATTTTTCCGCCGAGCCAAGTTAAGTTCTGTAAAGTGAAACGACGATTTGGCCCGTGATACGCAGTTCAACGCGTTGCTATATGTAGTGTCGCCGTAGCCACGCGCGTGCTTTTGATTTCCGAAGCATGTCGTCTCTCAAAGACCTGAGCGAGCCGGAACAAAAGATTTTAGCTCACAAGCGTGCTCAGAATTTCCCGCGCGTACCTCAGGGGCGAGCATGGGTGGGCGAGCATGGGTGGGCGAGCATGGGTGGGCGAGCATGGGTGGGCGAGCATGGGTGGGCGAGCATGGGTGGGCGAGCATGGGTGGGCGAGCATGGGTGGGCGAGCATGGGTGGGCGAGCATGGGTGGGCGAGCATGGGTGGGCGAGCATGGGTGGGCGAGCAGGGGGTGCAGTTGGCGGGGGGCGAGCGCCATTCGTTGGCGTGGACTTGTTCTTTTACTTCGTAATACGGCATAGAATAAAGCGCGAAAGCCTAATAATATATGAAAGGAAGTTTTAAGCAATTAGTATGCGGCACTTAAAAACAGCCGACTAACGTGCAGTAATCTCGCATCATACTACATTCGAAGTGCCAAGGCTTCACCGCCAGTTTGTTGGTTTACTGGCTTGTTGAGATTTTCTGTGCCGATCCCAAGTTATATTTCCTACTTAAATCGCGAGCAGCATGAACGATTATTTCGCTATAAATCGGGGTCATGTCATTTCTTTCAAGGTCTCGCAACACATTCTGGCCAATTGTCGGTTCCGTTAAGGTATGTACGTTGCGTTAGTGTGGAATCCACTATAGCCCTATTATAAGCATATCCATATATCATGTATGCATACTAGAAACACGAAGCATATGGATTTAGACACCGCCATCTTGTCAACAACTTCTTGACGATCCCTATAACAGAAAATTTTATTTTAGGAGGAATGCAACAGGCTCGAGTTCCGCTTACGCATACCCGCAAGGCGCTTTGGTGGCGTCAAAACTGAAGCAGTTTCTTGGGTACTCAAGCCGCTTGCGTTTTCTAACCATATCTCTCTATCGTCGTCTTCGTCCCATACAGTATCGTCCGCCGTAGCCTCCGATATACGTGTACAGTCACCACCGTTCTCTGAGCCTACGTGAAGCACAGAACCCCACCAAAATTAACAAGCGCTGGTGTTGCGGGCTAGCTCAGTTTGATTACAGATGTTCAAACCGAGTTTCAACCGGAGCACGTACTAAAGATTAGTGCTTTTTGGGTCTTTCTAAAGTTGTTCAAGTTGGATGTCTAGTACTTTCTGAATGTGTAATACTGCCATACGATGTTACATTCGCCCCAATCATAGCCACGCATGAAATAAGATTTAAAAAATCCGCCTCCATTCCCCCTGTGAAAGCAGATGTACAGCGAAGCGCTTGCCAACCACAACCGACATTAGAAAAGCACCACCACCATAAGGGAGGGACGTACGTCACACGCGCACGCACATGTGCGGAAGTGCAACATGCATCCTCATTCTTTTAAGCCCTAAGCCAAGCGCAGGTGCCTCATAGAACTAATTGAATTTTACAAGTTAAATTGCGCCAGAATATTCGTATAGCATGATTCACACACAAGCTGCAGGCATGATAGCTTCGTATTGTAGTCCGAACATACAAGAAAATTAATTCTGTTGCGCGGAAACTCAAAGACAGAGCCCCTTCCCAGCTGCCGTTTGACGTCTGTCTGAGTGGCCGTGGCCGCTAGGTGGCGGTACTGTTTCTGGGTGGGCACGAGCCCACAGTAAATGCCGACCCGCTAGAGGCTTACAGCTTCGCTGTAAACGCTCAGTTGTTAGCGCGTCCAGATGCCAATGATACGTCTCTTCGCGGGTGTGAGTTCAATCCCATACAGCGTCGGTGGTGGGCTAAGTTTCGTTTTGGGCGAGGAGGGGGCGGCCTGACAACAACAGCGTAACGAAAATTACGGACAGAGAAACCCTAGTTTCGAGCTTTTGACTGCGGTCGCAGTAATATATACTCTATTGTGTATACAGCGCCCTCAGAATCGACGGGGCCGGCTTCTGCAACCGAGCCCGGCCCCTATACACGCGTCTGTACGGTACGCGCAATCGACCGATTCCCGCGGTGACCGCCCGCGTCTTTGCTGCGACCGCGGTCCGTTTACTTTCTCACGAGACTTCCTTTTCCTCTCGCCAGGAAATAAAACGGGCTGACCGCGAAAGGACGCTACCGCTTTCTTCTTTCTTCTAATTTTTACCCTTTTAGTGACGTCACTGCATCTGCGGCTGGCAACAGCAATTCGTGCCATTTTCGGGCTCTAAACGGCGCGCTAAATATATCGGCCCGTATTCACGAAGGCGTCGTACGCTAAAATCATTAGCAAGCGAAAATTTCAGCCAGTACTAACGTTGGACATACCCTTAGGGAAGACGTCCCTGAAAATGGCAAAGAGCACTTACGAACGAAAACGCTTTGCGAATTAGGACACTGGTGTGTTTTACGTGCCAAAACCACGATTTGATTATGAGGCATAGTTTAGTGCGTGTGTTGGAGGCTACATATCTATTTTGGCCATCTGGGCTTCTTTAACATGCACGTAAACAGAACTACACGAGTGTGTATTTCTCTCTTTTTTTTTTTGCATTTCGCACTCATTGGAATGCAGCCCCCGTGGCCGGGATTCGAACTCGCCACCTCGTGCTTGGCAACGCAGCGCCACAGCAGCTAAGCGACCGCGGCGTGTACGAGCTGCGCATTGTGATTGTAGTACATGGGTGATTGGCAGGCGCGGTGAGGTCTTCGAGTACGGGACACAAGTTCATATTTCGCCAACATGTTGCACGCGTCGCATATACTGATATACTGCATTTCGTGACAACCTAACGATTACAAACAAGCTCCACCCGCAAAACCAAAAACAACATAAAAAGAAAAACGCAGTGTACTGGCTCTTCACCTGTAAAAAATAGCCGAGCCAGCTGGAGCCCGCTCTCACAGCTTAATGACTTTGCCCGTGCTAATGAAAACGCTAGGCTAATAATTGCAAAATGAAAGCTAGTCGTTTCAAGCTAAAGTGTTGCCTTTGGTTGAGCGGTGATACCAGGATTCCCGCCCCCCTACCTCTCATAGGATTTGCCCTAGACGTTCAGGTTTCACCCTGAAACTGGTGGTATAAGGATCATTCTGTAAGGAGAAAGCAGTTGTTTCGAATATCTGAAGCCGCTTGCCATCAGTTGTATAAGCAAACCTAATTCGCTGGCGCAGGCGAATATTGTGTTGAGTTGGACAGCGCACATATAACATTATAACCCGTAGGTTGTCGCCGACTACATACGCACGAGAGTTACGCTACGTGCTTACGAATTACTAGTGCTGGATGCGCAGTGCGGTTCGCTTAATGGGAAACAACTTATTATACTATTCAAACTATTGTAGCCGTTTAAATGTTTAATAGGAACGTATACATTGCGCATTCATTCGAATAGACGTCCGTGTTACGTGTAAGAAAGAATGAAAGAAGGAAAGAATGAAAGAAGGAAAGAAAGAAAGAAAGAAAGAAAGAAAGAAAGAAAGAAAGAAAGAAAAAGAAAGAGATCGACCACTCAGACAAAGTGAACGCCAACCAAAAACCACGGCTGCTAGCCGGATGTCGATGGCGACTACGTCGCAACGACGCCGCCACAACGGTTCACACGTTCCTGTTCACACTTCCTGTTCAACTCGCAAAGGCGTTCTCATAGACTCGTACGATAAATCGGTTAAGCTTCCCGTCCAGCTCTCATATGCCACTCCCACGGTGGTTGAATGGCTGAAACACGCCAGCCTATATACGTGCGCATAATCGACGTGTGAAACCCGACTACGCTATCAAGACGAGACGAAGGGATCCCAGCGTAGCCGAACAGGCGAAGCACTGACAAAGACAAGAAGCCCTCGTGGAAATCGTTATCGCTGCAGCCCCCTGAGGTACCCCTTGCTCGACCACTGTTGACCGATTCCCGGCGGGTCACATTTGTATGGAGGCGGAACACGTAGGTAAGCATGCTCACTCAGAAGCACGGTGACTTGCAACTCGCGGCATACACACTTCAAAGGCGCAAGATAGAACTTCAGTGGATTACAGAATGTATGAGTAGACCTTGAGTGAGGCTGAAACCTTGAGTGACCTTGAGTAGACCTCTAGGGACCTTGAGTGAACAATGAGCGTGAATATGCGCGCGCAGAACGGGAGAGAGCGCCAGTTTAACGTGAGGACGAATGAAAATAAGTGAAGGTGATTTTGAGTGAACATTGGCATAAACGTATGTGACTGCCGGTGAGTGAATGGCGGTGAGTATGTGAGTGAATGCCGTTGAACGGCGGTTGACGCTAGCATGAGCACGAGTCATGGGTGCTTGTAAGTGTGGTTAGAAACGACTATGAACGCGACTGAGCGCTGGTGAGCTTGAGTGAGTGAGTGAGTGAGTGAGTGAGTGAGTGAGTGAGTGAGTGAGTGAGTGAGTGAGTGAGTGAGTGAGTGAGTGAGTGAGTGAGTGAGTGAGTGAGTGAGTGAGTGAGTGAGTGAGTGAGTGAGTGAGTGAGTGAGTGAGTGAGTGAGTACATAGCCTGCGGTGACAACATTGGTGCGTGAGTATGAGTGAATAAACGCGAAAGAGTGGAACGACCTTCCCCACGATATCGTCGTCATTATCTGTCCATTGTTGTTTGCTGGAAAGCACGTCTAAGCATCTTCCGAACTGACGCCGCGGGGCAATAAGTTTGCTTCGTTTCTGTGTTTCCACCTCTTATGTAACATCCCTTTCGTGGGGTCCTTAAGGAGATCAAGTGAAATGGAATGAAATTCTGCCGACTAGCGGGGCGGAATGCAAAGATTATCGAGTACGCCGTGCTTTGCATGCGTGTTAAAAGAACCCCAACTGGTCGAGGTTTACCAGAAGCCCTACCCGTTACTGCGTCCATAATCCCACTGTACAGTTTCGAAGTGTCGAGCCCCACAGCTTTCATCTCTACGTTCTCGAGGGTCCCTGTGTCTCCGACTTCGGCTCTGACTTCGGCAGTGACGCATATGCTATCCGTCTTTCGCGGTCGTGGCACCTGAAGCAGAAAATCGAGAGGGAAAGTGGGGGAACGTTCGAAATAAAGGGGGAAGAGAGTATAGAAACATCGGTTACGAACAGCCAATAAGAAAGAAAGAAGAAAGAAAGAGAGAGAGAAACCAGGCGGGGCGAAGCAAAGTGAGGTGGCTGATCGGAGTGAGGGCTCGCATTTTTCTTTTTTTCGTCATCGATCAAGAAGGCGCCCGCGGGCCCATTGAAAAGACGAGCGGCTCTCTCTTGGAAACGGAGGCGAAGACCCACCTCTGAAGGAGAAAAAAAGAAAGAGACGAAGAAGAGCCGTAGCAGAGGCTTGAGACGGATGATTGAATCGGGCGCGCCGTATTGCCGCAAGAAGCGGCGGAGGCGAACAGGTCTCCTCCTCTTGCCTTTCTCTGTCGTCTCGCTGTCTCTGCTGCTGCACATGTTGCTTGCCCTCGTTATTTATGTTGCTGCGAGGAAGACACGTGCCTGGATGTGCGGATCGATCACAGGTGACGCGGAGGTTATCGAAATACTTCGTACTTCACAAGCTCGGAAATTTGTTCTCGAGCCTCGCCGTTTTGTTCGCATCGTCGTAGTAAGCGTAGTCATCGTTATTTTCGCCTGTTGTTGTTCTTCGTTATTGCTCTTCTTGTCGTCACTGTCGCTGTCGCTGTCGTTGTTCTGGTGGCAGTAGTGGTTGTCATTGTTCTTCACCGTTGTTGTCGTCGTCGTTGCTGTTGTTATTAACATAATAGCAGTACTAGCTAGTCTCTTTATTACTGTTTTAAACTTAGAAAAATGGAAAGGTGAGCCTCTTGGCTGACTATCCCGACATCCCGGTTACACTGCTCAGGGCGGAACTCGGAAGAAAAAAAATTATTGAAATAATGTCGACAGGCACTAAACACACAATCACAATTAAGACGCAAGCTGCACACAAATAATGTCAGTGTACGAGTATTAACGCCGGCATCGTAGTCCAGTAGCTGGGGCCAGTCGTCCGTCACACAGTAGTCTCGCTGTTGTCATCTTCGTCGCTGTTGTTCTTGTTGTAATGATAGTGGAAACAGACTGCTGCTGCTATTCGCTACTGTCGTATACAATAACTACTGCTTCTAGCGTAAACCACTACCGCTACTAGCAATAGTATAGTTGTAGATGTAGCAGAAGTAGATACTTCGATTTGAGTCGTTTCTGTTCCTCTCGTCTTCGTCAGCTCATTATTTATTTATTTATTTATTTATTTATTTATTTATTTATTTATTTATTTATTATCATCGCTACATACGCCCAGAGGGCGTTATTGTAGCGGGGTTGAATTACAAGATAAACGAAAAAATATACAATGAGAGCTGTAAAAAAAAAGAAATATTGAACATTCGTGTGAGCAACAGTCACACGACACGTGTCAGTCAAAGTAAAAAGAGACTATATGAGAGGTGAAGTGGGCTTAGGTTAACATTTCTGCATCACGACTGCGTTCCATGCAAATGTCGCTTCAGTAAGTTGGCAAACGACTCACTGGGCGCTATAAAAACACTATTAGGTAAGTGGTTACACTCATAACATATTGTACGCGGTAAAAAAACGATGACTGGAACACTGTGGTGTGGCCGCTAATTTCTCAAATTCTAATATTTTTATAATTCTAAGGTGCAGAAAAATGGGAAGGTACGTCCCGTTGGGACAAAGTCTCAACTGATAAACGGGAAAGAAACAAGGAGAAAAAGGGAAAATAACTAACAATGAAATTATATCACGAGAACCCTGCAAAGACACCAAGGAAAGCATAGGGGAAATTACTTGTACTTAATAATGGAATTAAAGGAATGACAAATTAATTGCAATGAAATTGGATGAAAAAACTTGCCGCATGTGGGGAACGATCCCACGCCTTCGCATTACCCGTGAGATGCTCTTAGGAACACTGTACGCAGTATATAACAAAACCCACAATCATATCAGTATATACTGTCATCACGGGCTTCATCGCCGGAAGTGTGGCAGTTTGATGCGATTTGGCTGTCGTTATGGCCTCCGAAATGCGCGCAGAGAGGCCACCAATCTTAGAGTCTGCGTGGCGCGCACCCAAACCCGTACAAATTGCAAGGCCTGCATGTATATCCGGGCAGCATGCTAATAATTAATAGCGCGTCCGGCTTTCAACTGCACATTGGTGCAGGGTACGAGTTCGATCCCTCATAGTTTCTTTTTCTTTTTTTCCAAAGTTGGCTTTTGCGTAGTTTGTTGGCCTAATTTGAATTTTCTTTGCCGTGTGGCGTGAGAGAGAACTAGAAAGCAAGGAGAGGCATGCGTGTTAACCAGACGGACGTCGTCCGGTTTCCTACCCCGCTCGGGAGAGAGGGATGAGGGATTGAAAAAACGGAGAGGGTAGTGACAGACAGAGAGAGAGAGAGAGAGTTTTCGTGTACACGTGTCAGTCTCTTCGGAGAGCACTCAGCCAAATTGGACGGTCAACCCTATACAGGGGTAAATATCCCAGGTGCATGGCGTCACGCATCATGAAACCGGCAAGCTACACACGCTCTAAGGTCTTTACTAAGATCCATGGGCCTGAGAAGATGCTTGTAGACGCGGGTTGTCTGCAATTGCGCATATGGTTAGGGTGAAGTTTGTAGTAGAACGAGGAGGTGGGCTGATGACGAGGACACAATGACGTAATGCGACGGCGTAACTAAGAAGACGGACGGACCCTCCATATTCCGTATTCATAAAAGAAAAAAGAAGTTCTTACGCCAGAATTGTTCGTAAGAGCAGGTGCTAGCCAATCACGACGTCGGACATATTACCATGCGAAAGCGGCCGACCAATAGCAAGCAGCACTTTCGAACGAAAACGCTTTCTGAATTCGCCCCTAGTTTCGAACTGTTAACTGCCTTCGCAGAAATGTGTCAAAGGATAGCAAGAAGATATTGTAAATTATAGATGGGTGTGTTGCTTCGCCATGCGCACGTTTGTCTTTGTCTTTTTCTTTTTTCCTCAGTTTCAGTCGGTTCGGCAACTATAGTCGCCAGGGCCCAGAGGGCAGTCGAAGCCAGAGGGTTCCTAGACAAAGGAGCCTTCCCACCTCAGGGTGATACCGAGCCTCGCTAGGGACACTGTTTCGATCAATAAACGTATCTCTCTCTCTTTCTCTCTCTCTCTCGGTTCGGCTGCGTTTCGCAAACAGCTGTAGGTTGTTGATCTAGCGCTCCTCTTCAAATCAGTATAGGGTGGGCACCGCGGAGTCTTCAATTCGAACTGGATCGAGTGAATGACTCGTTGATTGAATCTGAACGTCCGAGAGACTCGGGCGTTCGTTCATTACGACGCTAAACGCACGCACGCGCATGCACAAAAGACTCGAGGGTACGCTTTGGAGGTTGCGTCAGAGCACTAGACGCGTCGAAGACGTCCGTCTGCTTTGGATCAGTTGACAGGTTCGTTTTCAAGAACGGTGAAGAGGGAAAGAAGGCAACACTGAAGATTGTCTGTACAAAAGAAAGAAAGAGAGAGAGAGAGAAAGAAAAGGCAGGTGGCACGTGTGACCCGTCTTTCTGTCTTTACATGCATGGTCCCGTGTTCTATTCCCGGATTCGGTGGTCGCGCACTGCGACGAGAACCAGATTGCACAAAAATGCTAACGTATTCAGATTTCTACGGGCGGTCGAAATTTATTCGCAGATCCCCGACCTGTACCGCCCTTAGCGTGCCACTTTCGGAAGGGAAATCCGAAGAAGTGACAGCAGACTCGTTCGTCTGGTTAGCAGACGACGCTTTCGTCGGGCATAACCTCTGGCTTACGCTTCTTTTCTGTATGCAGGCGAATACATTCAGCAGAATAGGAAAATAAATTCCTTCATTCGTAACCAATTCTTCACAGTACTGAATCAATCTACGGCCAGGAAACTACATCGCACTGTGCGCATCGCCTTTTTTTGTTTCGTTGTGTTTGTCGCTGTTGGTTACCAGCTCTGTCTTATGGCTACGCCATCGAGTCTGACTGTGTGCTTCAGTGCACACAGTCATCACTTCCTTCCTCTTTTCTTCTTTCTATTCCCCCTTTCACTCACCCCAAGTGTAGGGTATCAAACCGGACGCTCGTCTAGTTGACCTCCCTGCCTTTCCTCTCTCTCTCTCTGGTCCGACAATGTTCCATCGCGTGCGACGACAATCGGTGATAGCGTAGTCGCCTCGATAACAGCAGCCGAAAAGTGCGGCCGCTAAAACGTTGCACAAGCAATGATGAGTTACACATGAAGAGTTTCGGGGAAGCAAATACAATATCTCGTTTTGTGTTCAGATAGAGGCAGACAATAGACTCGATACCAGGTTGTGAATACTTTATTTCTTTCCCTTTCGTTTATGTAGCAACTGCAGCTGCTGGTAGCGCGAGATCGAGTATTGCACCATGCTTGGAAGAGGACTCACATACCTTAGAAGGTAGCCGCTGGGTCGTCCAGGCATATTTACGGGACCTAGAAGGTTTTGGGTGAGAAGGCATTAGCGGTATCCCCGGCACATACATCAACGTTTATTACGGCCATATTTAACAGGAAATATTCGAGGGTTAACGCTGCGGTTACAATTAATAGTTTGTTCGAAACGTGGGAAATGTGCGTATATGTACCACATACGAAACCAGGCTTACTAAAATCGCAATCTAAGACACAGAAGAGGGACAGGAAAAGGGAATCTAAGCTTGGA
Source organism: Dermacentor andersoni (assembly GCF_023375885.2). Taxonomy (NCBI): domain Eukaryota; kingdom Metazoa; phylum Arthropoda; class Arachnida; order Ixodida; family Ixodidae; genus Dermacentor; species Dermacentor andersoni. Next base: position 38,012,885 of record NC_092822.1, on the reverse strand, counting down.
TTAAGCTTGTATCACGAACCAACTGGCCCGGTAGCACGTATTAAACCAAAGGAAACATACTTGTCATTTTGCTACAAGGCCTGCTTGAACAATAGGACATTCGTGTGAGCGCATGTAATTTTGAACAGTGGGCATGGACATTAATTAATGCCGATGCATATGGGGCACTTCTTGTAGTCAGCTCTACCCCCTTATTGCCTCTCATACTTACTTTCTTTATCTGTAGTCTTAGTATGTTTCTGTGTCTGTGGAATTTGTGTTCGTGTTGTAAGGTTACCTTTTATTTCTTAACTGTGTCTTGGAATAGCCGAGCCGATTCTGATGTAGCCCACCATCTTGTTCCTCAACAGTAGTTAAACAAACAAAAAACAAACAAAACAATATATTTTGTCTGTCGACTTTTGTTGGCCAAAAGGGCAAGTCTCTATGAAGGTAAAAATCTATACGATGCCTATAGACAATGTGTAATCAGACTAAATTATGTTTTAAACGGGTGTGCCTGTATACGACAGCACTCAGACCGAATTGAAAAACACGAACGGAGGACGAAGACGGACGAGACAAGACAAACAGCTGTTGGATTACCAATACGCCAATTTGGATCACCATGGTATATATCGTCAATATGCCCATTCTCCGTTGCATTGTCGCTGTATCACCATTCGATCACCAATATGTCCATTCGGACAACCATTAATCAATAGGCCCATTTACCATGGGATCGCAATTCTGATCCAATTGGATCGTCATTGGAACACCAATATGCCCATGCACCATAGTATCATGAAGGTGCCCATTCACCGTTGGATCATAATCGGATCGCCATTGGATCACCAATGTGCCCAATCACCAGTGGATCGCCAACATGATCATTCGCATATTCTGCCAAGCACTGTGAAGAACGTTACAGTATGCAGATCCATGGCCGTAAGGTAAAGCCTTACGCGGCACTAAGGAAGGGCGCGCGAGCGAGCAACCCTGTGCTCTCACGCTCGTCGAGAACGGAGACGGACAGCCTGAGGATCCGACACGCTGCAAAGCCTGCTCCATGCGAGCCGCTCAGACCATCCAGGCGGGCAGTGGCTCTGAAAGAAAGAAGGTAAAAAAACAAAAAGAAAAGAAACGAAGACAGAAAGTGAAAACGAGGCCGTATAATCGACGCCCGCTCATGCATATCGCAGCCGTACAGAACCACGAGCAGGACCACCACTACTACCACCACGACGACGACGACGAGGCGGCACGCCTTTTCTGTTGATTCCCCTGCATGCGAGAGAAGCGTCAACCGCGCTCCGCACGATCTCGCCCGTATGTGTTTAGCTCGAAAAGTGTTTATCTCGTTCCGTTGTTTCTTTTGTCTTATCTTTATGCTTATATCTCTCGTTTCGATCTTTGTTTTCTCGATTTGCGTCGAGACGGCGCCTCGTTTTGTTTTGTTTTCTTTGAGGCTTTCTTCTTCTTTTTTTTTTTTTCGGCCGAGTTGCAGGGGTCTCGCGTTTGTGGCCCATTCCTAATTCATCGAGGACTCACGAGCGGCGGCAGAGGCTGGTGCGGCCTGGCCGTCCGCGGCCAAAGCAAACAATTCCACGCGTCGTCGGCGAGCTGCTTATTCGGCCGAGCCTGCTGTTTCGGCGATGCGTGGAGGACGAAAAAACAAGGACCTTCAATCTGCTGTACAACCAGCACGAAACGCCGTCTCGCCGCCCTTCCTTAAAACACTTTTCCGCATACGAACGCGGATCACACGGTATGCGCATGCTCGCAGCTCTTGCGGCCTCTAGAAGAAGTCTTATAGATGTTTTCGCACTGCACCCCCCCTGTCCCTTCGCTCCCTTACGAAAAACAAGGACCTTCAATCTGCTGTGCAACCAGCACGAAACGCCGCCTCGCCGCCCTTCCTTAAAACACTTTTCCGCATACGAGCGCGGGTCACACGGTATGCGCATGCTCGAGGCTCTTGCGGCCTCTAGAAGACGTCTTATAGACAATTTCGCACTGCACTCCCCCCCACCGTCTCCCCGCTCCCCTACGAAAAACAAGGACCTTCAATCTGCTGTACAACCAGCACGAAACTCCGCCTCGCCGCCCTTTCTTAAAACACTTTTTCGGCATACGAGCGCGGATCACACGGTATGCGCATGCTCACAGGTCTTGCGGCCTCTAGAAGACGTCTTATAGACGTTTTCGCACTGCACTACCCCCCCTACCCCGCTCCGCTCCGAGCTAGCACATGTGCGGAGCGCATCGTTCTTCTTTATAGAAAGTTTATATTGTATCGAATTCGAGTAAGTTGATATATTGTTACTGGTATGCTGTAGATGTATAATCGGCTTTATATTCTATCTCACGCATGCGTCCCGCAATGCTGTCAAGGTGTTGTAGGTGTTCACGGATTTTTGAAGCTATATGATAGCGTTGTACCAAGGATTGCTCGGCTATCGTGTGCATATGTGAGGGCGAAATAAAACAATGTAACCGAGTAAAATTGAATTGCAAAGGCTGCATTCGTTTGCGCTGCCAAGTAAGACTGGAGTTATCGTCGATCGATAGCTTATTGACCGTCGTTGATCGTCTGTTGGTAGCTTATTGTCGTCAAAGCTGGGACACGATAATGTACCTAATAGGTACTGATGGGCTCGTGAAGCAGTTCACTTGAAAAAAAAAAGGTCGTTCACACAAACATGAATGATGAGATATTTTGGGGGGAATTTAAACTGCGCTAGGGACGAGAGACCGAAGTAGAACAAGACAGGACGAACGCAGCCCGGTCTTCTTCTACTTGGGCATCTTGTCTCTAGCGCAGTCTAGGTTCCCCCAAAAAATATGTCTTGCCAACTAGCCTCCCAAAACGCTCTCCATGAATGATGAGGAAACACACAGGGCCTGTGTACATGCGTCCTCGCCGTTCATGTTGGTGCGAATATCTTTTTTTTTTCTTTTTTTGGGGTGCGCTGCTTCACCAAAAACACAATAATGGATTAGAAATAGACGTAATAGCGTCAACTGGGACGATGACATGAAAAGCAGCCTCGCCCTCACCACACAACGAAAATAAACCCAAAACTTTGCCGACCACCGCGAGAGGGGAATCGAACTAATCACAATTTACTTCAGTTATGGCGATCTATTTGTAAATCAGGCCGTAGTGGGGAACGCCGGATTAATTTCGACCACTTAGCCTTCCTTAACGCGCCCCCGATGCAGGGTACACGAGCATTTCTTTGCATTTCGCCTCCGCCGAAATGCGGCCGCCGAGGCCATGGAATCAGTTGATGTTCGCCTCGATGTTGGTGAGGGAAATTTGACGATGTCGTGGATGTCGCGAAGTCACATTACAGTTGGCAAGGCTGTGATGCTGATTGCAAGGAGTTAACTGTTTATTAAGACAGAATAGGCAAGCGATAGAACGGAAGCTTTTTACACAGACATCAGACTACAAGTCAAAAGTTATAGTGATGTTGCAATTTTGGTCTTCTTTCACTTTGCCGAATCTCCACTGAATCCCCTTCCAACCGCCATTCACGTAACTAAAGGCACCCCCAACGTCATTCCGTGGCCTCCGAGATCACCCCCGCGCGAGTGGGGGTGATCTCGGAGGCCATGGTCACCCTGGCCATGGTCACCCTCGCCTCATCGTTCGTCCAATCGCACTGCGGCGCCTGCAGTGTGCACACAATGGGGCTTCAGGGTGACACTATCCGGAGTTCCAATACGTCAAGGCCGTTGCTATAAATCCTTTGCAGGGCAACGTGTCCCTTGTCTCAAAAGCAGTGGAGGGGGACACAACACGGCGCCGGGGGGCCGGGTGTTGGTCGTGTGAGGCGTGATATATATTGGAGGTTTTTTTTTTTTTGTTGTTCAATAAACCTTGTCACGCTGGGTGTTGGTCACGTGATGCGCGTTATATATCGGTTGTTTCTTTCCAATAAACTTCAGTTGTTAGTCAGCGCCGTATTGTGTCCCCTTCTACTCCTTTTTGTCGGCGTCCGCCGCGCTGCAGCTACCACGAAGCCACAAGAATGCTTGCAACATTATCCAGGATTTCATTATCGATTTCGAGCATTTTCCCTTGTGAAATCTGGTTGTCTTATCATTTCTTTCTTTGGGTTTGTTTCGTACGCTCAGATTCACGCTACGCGTGTCATTTTCCTTCTTCAGTCTAACATCGAATTTATCCTGCCTCGGAAATTTGGAAGTCAAATCCAATTTTTAAGCACATTAGCTTTATCGAAAACCTCAACTTCGCATGAAGAAAGCGTGTTTAGAAAAAAGTGATCACTTGATAGACGAATAAATTCTGACACCAGTTCAATACATGGTATACTATATGTACACGACCTCCACAACAATCACAAAACAGTAGTCGAGCTGGACTTACACGGACTTAAAAAAGCTGAAGAAGTTCAGAGAACTGTCTCCTAATGCGTAGCATTCTTTGGCTCGGCTCGTACTTTTCTTTTCCTATGTTCAGCCTAATTTGTGCTTTTATTTCCCTGTTAACCCACCCCAAATTTCAAGTTGGTCCATCCCCAAATTCAGGTTAGCCCACCCCCATATCAGCCCCAAATTTAGGGTGGCCATACCTCACATCATCCCCAAATTTAGGATGGCCCATTCTCATATCACCGCCAAATTTAGGTCCACCCATTCCCAAATTCAAGTTAGCCCGCCCCAAACCCACGTATTTCCAATGGAGCCCTATGTACTCCTATGGGGAAGGTGTCACGTTTTGCGTTACAGGCACAACTTTCCTATCGAAATTGCCGGAGTACACGCCAAAGAATGCTATGCATTATTCTAAGCAAGACTCCAACTTTAAAAGTCACAAATGAACAGCACTAACGATTCACCTCTCAAATCCATAAATATTTTTCCTGCTGATTGGCTCACGTTTCTCGCACCCTAAATTATTTTTCATTTATATGTTATTTGTGTCACTGAATTTTTAAATCCCCGGCATGTTTCCATTTTATGCGCACCGTAATTCTCTTAAATTGCCGTTCCACAATGATTGAATGCGAAAGCATTACACGTCCCGTGAAGCGGAAAATCCGGCGAGCGTCCGGCGTTAACATCCGATGGTACCAAAACACACGTGACCAAGTGATAACTTCACGTTCCCGGCGGCGACTTTACAACTGCTAGTAAGTACAGCGGGGTGTGGCATTTGCGGAGGCTCCCGAATTTTGTGCGCATGCGCTAGTAAGATCGGGTGCGAGAAAGGAAACCTGGGGGCGTTTGCTCCTTGAATATCTGACTCTGCCAAGGCACTACGGAGAAGTTTCTTTGCTCGTATTGTATGCGTTTGTCCCTAGGCGGAGTGGGGTCGAGTTTGTTTACGCTCGGACGCTGGCTGCCGGCGCGGTGAAATAGGTGAAGTGGGCAGTGACGCCCCATTTGGTGATGGCTGTATCAAAAGGTACATCAGACAGACTCTCGCGCCTGCGGCGCTCGTGCTGAGTCATCGTGCCGGATTACACCTTCCTCACGCCTTACGGTGTGCTACCTTCAAAATAAAATCGCTGATTTTCCCGAGGGAGCAGTAAGGACCGTAGTAGAGTTCCGGCCGCATATATTGAAAATCTAGAAGGCGTAGCGCCTTATAGCAACTGCGGATGAACGCTCGACGCCCTTTCAAACCATGTGAGAGCACGCCACGCCACCGTAACGCCTTCTACGCTAACCCAACCCAACTTAATCCAACCTAACGTTTACGTAACCTAAACATAAGCCTAACCTAACGTGGGCGACACGCAAAGTCAATAATCCTCGCGGCGTGATCGCTGTGAGAGTACGCCGCGCCACCCTAACGCCTTTTACGCTAACCTAACCTAACCTAACCTAACGTGGGCGAGGAGCAAAGGGAGTAATCCTCACGACGTGGCGTCAAGGCGTCACCTGCGGCGTTTCAGCCAATTACGTTCAACCGCCGTTGCTAAGCCACTGTGCCTTCTAGATTTACCTCTACCTTCTGGCTGTCCCGTACTTCCGACGTACCTTCACACACAGCGGTCACGAAATGGGGCGTCCGTGCCCACTGCTTCACCTGCTTCGCCGTGTCGGCAGCTAGCGTCGGAACGTAAACAAGCTCGACCCCACTCTGCAATGCCGGCACGCCTTGGGGACAAACACATACAACACGACCAAAGAAACTTCTCCGTATACTACCTAAGCAAAGTCAGATATTCAGGGGGAAAAAGCCCCTAGACTGTTTCTCTCGCACCCGCTCTTACTCGCGCATGCGCACAAACATCGGTGGTGGTGGTGGTGGTGGAGCGGGCAAGAATAAAATGGGACAATCCACTTTGCTAAGTTCCTACCCTGTACAAAAAAGTGCTGGCATCACACGACAGGCAATCAACAGTAACTAAACACGCTGTTCAGTAATGAGGTCGCATCTCGCACAAGGCATCAAGAACAGTAATGCAAGCATAAGTGCAAAAAATAAAGAAACGTAGCGAGCATTCTACAAAATTTCATCACGTGGTGTTATTCATAATTAACGAAGGAACACTAGACGACTGCGTTTACTTACCAACGAGAGGGGGGGGAGGGGTCTGCTTCAGAATATAACCTGTTATGTTTTAAGAAATTTTCGAAGGTCTGGCAAGGCAATCTGAGGAAAGTTAACGCCGGAAGCCATTAGTTCGTTTAGTATAGATGACAATTGATAACCAACTCCCTGACGGCTATAATTAGTCCTTGTAACCGGTAGCATATCCAGTGTGCTTTATGTCGATGAAGATAGGGGGATTCACATCTTGACTAATCTTTCTCGTTAAGGTAGCCTGATTTCGAACCACTTTTAATGCGATAACAATTATACTGACACCCGGGGAGCGATCGCGCCGTCGGAGACGCCACCGCCGCGCTGCAACGGTCGATGGCGCATGCGCGAACCCCGCCCAGGAATTTGTCACGTGGCATTCTGTTGAACTTCAGCGCAACGCACCAGCGTAAATGAATGGGCGGCAATTCCAAAAAAAAAAAATACATATCTCGGAACATAGGTCGAGCTTCAACAAGTTGCAGTCAGTAACGTCGAGAGGGCCCTTCTTTCTAATAACATACGCAATTACGGCACCTAGTCGGCACTTATAGTGCTGCGCTATAGCATTGTTTTCGTCAGTAACATAATGTTGATTGCTATAACGCACCACTAAATGCCGAACGAGTATCTAAAGATCGCATCTTCTTAGAAGAAAGTACCCTTTCGAAGTTGCTAAGAAAACCTTGATGAAACTTCGCAGAACTCTCAATATATATATATATATATATATATATATATATATATATATACACACGACATTGGTGGAGGTGCTGGACTTCAACATCCATGCTCGGCACTCCTCTGCGGAACGCCACTTCCAGTCCGAAACCACAACCAGTTCCGGTTCAATATATATATATATATATATATATATTAAAATGCTGCCCATTGAGTTACGCTGGTGTATTGCGGTGAAGTTCAACTGAGTTCCGAACGGGAAATGGCCAAAAGTTCGCAAGTCCTCCTGCGCCTTCGATGGGCGTCGCCTTAATCGCCGCTGCCAGGGCGCCTCATAAGGCCAGCGTTGCGAAACGCCTGGTCGCTGCCAAGGGGCTGTTATTGCCACGCAACGTAACTTAACTCTGGTGCTGCGTCGAGCCAACACGTCTGCCCGCGCATTCTTCGGCGGCCAACGCACACGAGCGCATCGCTAATCGATATCGCCGTCAATGCTTCGTATTCGGGAGAAACAAACACGTCCTTCTTTTTTCTGTGTGAGTTTATTGAAGTAGTTAGGTAAAATGAAATGCTGCAACAACGGTAGCTGCTATTGCTACTAACTCGTCGCGTGTGTTCTTTACAATAATAGCCCTGCTGCACTTCTGGTGACTGAACTGTACGAACTCTTGTGACTTTTAGCGAACATTCATTTGCAAGTGCGTTCGCAATGTCTGCCTCTTTCATATTTTTCGTATCGTTCCTTCTTCCTCTCTGTTTTACTTCCTTCTTCCTCTCTTTTAACAGTCGTCAAAAAGTCTATTATTTTTGGTCTTTTTGCACCACATTACTCCCACATTGTTGTTTTAGACACGCAGTACGCAAGAATGAAAAAAAATAACGTGTAAGGCAACAGCATCATTGCTGGCGATATTCTGTTAACTTCATAGAAAGGCGTATATAAATATTATACTCACGTTTACTCACACGTATACAGATCTCGTGAGTAAACTTTCGCAAGGGAAAGCATCGCGAATTTTATACTTCACGAAGCGGTCCTCGTCAAAGTATTATCCTTGACATGCGCTGGGCGCGTATACTAGTCTTGAACGAAAGTCATTTCTAGGTTGCGCCGTTCTCCGTTAGCTCCGTTATTGTTTTGAGCCATGGACATCTTCAGAATGGCTCCGTTACCCTTATGCCACTCTTTTCTGATGCTCTCTGCTGTGCGCACGCTTGTGTTCTGCTCACTTCTTGGCAAAACCAGTTCCCCCGCCGCAGTGATTAAGTGGCCATGGCATTTTGAAGATTGGGCACGAGGTCGCGGGTTCGACTGCCACTTGCGGCGGTGACGTTACTGTGGGGAAGAAATGCCAATAACCGTCGCTTGCTCAAAGATGTATAGCTGCACGTTAAAGCACTCTACAGGTGGTCAATTTATTCCAAATCCTTCTACTGCGCCGCCTCTCGTAGCCGCAGTGCTGCTTTATGACGTTAAGCTTAACACATCCATCCATCCATCCGTCCGTCCGTCCGTCCGTCCGTCCGTCCTTCCGGTCGGTCGTTCAGTTCAGTTCGCCCCCTTTCGTTCTGGCCTATTCGGTTGCGTCCTGTTCTGTGTCATCCCTGTTCGGTTAATTTCTGTTTTAAAGTATGGAATGGGTGCGATCAGAAAGCCACTCCGGGTTCTCTGGTGAAGCACACGCCAGGTATACGCGACCGAACGCTCCACTATCATTAGAACAAACGTTCGTAAATCGGCGAACCTAGCCCCAGAAGCTGCGACCCAGCCATCGCCCTGCCTGTACTACGCAGTACTGTAGTTGGGAGAAAACAAAGGAAGGAAAGGAAGACGTAAAGGATAAGCGTGCGGCTGACCGCTTTCCAGCGAGCCCGCGTCGAGCCTCGCCCATCAGCGCAGCCTGTACCCCGCTGTTCCATTAGCGCCGAAAGCCCGCGCTGCCGCCGGCGCTACTGTTACCGTTGACGTTGTTGTCTCCTTTCAGGTGCACGCGTGTATATCGTCATATCGTGCCGCCCCACTGTGCCGCTAACGCGTCGCGGAGGACACGTTTAAATTATGGACCCTGAGGTCCGGGGCACGGTTAAAAGGGCGCAGGAGGGCTGGCTACGCGCGGATCCCTCACCCGCCTCTCTCTATTTCTCTCTCTCTTTCTCTCTCTCTCTCTCTCTCTCTCTATGCGCACGCTACTGGCGTTCGCTCGCTGCCTTCTTCGCTTGTTTTGGCCTGCGGCCGGGAGCGTGTTGTTCTGTCAGCAGCGCCGGAGACGTTAGCGAGCTCATTAATTTTCGTCCAGCGGCTGACCGGTGCCCTGCGTGCACTTGAACAGGGTCGCCTCGCAATATCGCAGTTTTCTGGGTTTTTTTTTTTTTTTTTTGCTGGGCAGCGCAAGTAACGCCTAGTTTGCATTCTTTTTGTGCAGCCCGAAGCTATTTTCGAACAATGCGCAGAGCTCGTAGTTGAATACCTAGGATGCGGCCATGTACAGCAAGCCTTCGTTATAGCGAAACCGCTTTTTCCGACATATCGCTTTATTCGAAGTTTTTGGACTCCGGACCGTGGTGCCTGCATTTTTAACTTGATTATATACCCGAGGCGATAGATACACGCGGTACCACATGGTGCAGCATACGCAACGACATTTTTCTTTCTTTTTCATTTCTTTGCATCGGCCGTCAGAGGCAACCGGTGCTGCGAAGGTCGCTCCACCCCATGGCGGCAGCTCTTTGGGCGTTTCTGTACCACGTAATGATAACCTTCGGACGGTGCGCAACCGTTAGCTGGCGCAAGCAGAATTTAACGACTGACATGTTCCCACTACCCAGTGCAGATGGATTTCAGTACAAGTTTCGCGAGTCCCTACGCTGTTGAAGTGCACGTCCTTAGGTCCGCACTGCGGCTAATTTAGGGTCTCTCCACATTTAACGGAACACCAGTTATAACCAAGTGCAGTAGCGACTTCGTTATAGAGATGCTTTAACGTATTAGAAAGCGGTGTCGTGGATTCTGTGTGGGGTGACTGTCCCAAATACCGCGCCACGCTTCTCGTGTTGGTACCACTGGAACCACTGCTTGTGTGTTAGTGTGCGTTAGTGTCCATTGCTATTTCATTGCGATATCAATTGCACGGACACTCTATAGTCGCCTTCGAGCCGTTGCCGCTGCCGTCGTGCTGTCGCGGTATCGACGGCGCATGCGTGGACTGCGCGTTGAGCGTTAGGAAGTCTCCAGAGGCGCGCAGTATACGTTTGGCTGAAAAAAAAAAAAAAAACGACGAAGCCAAGTAGAAGCACCGTCCCGCTCCACTGGTTCGGCTGTCTACCGGAGCCGGCGCTGCGTTCTGTCTTCCGCTGCTGGTGTGAGAGTTGTGACAGCGTCTCTTCTGAGCAGGTGCGCACATATACCACGCTGCGGTACATGCACTGGTATGCGAGCGCAACCAACAGTAAACGTCAAGCTAAGTTTCCGTAATCCTTTCATTGCGCGCTACAAACGCCGACGGCTTTAACGCGAAAGCGTTAAGGGCCACGCGAGTCGCAGAAAGTCCGGCGTCCGCCGTCGGCATGCCGTGAGCGGAAATTCCCATCCATATATTTAGGTGTAGGTATATGACTCGCCTCGCTATGTATCACATGCGGTATACGCGGGTTATATACTGCCACCCCATTCTATCACTAAAGTTGCTCACACCTTTTCCATCGGTCTCACCTCGGCGCGCCAGCGTTTTGAGACTCCTGGCATCTGCCAGGGCGCCGTCCCTGCTGCGCCGCATAAGATGTCTCGCGCGCTCTCTGCGCGAGAATCTCGAACGCAACGCTAAACCTTGCTATCGCTTTTAATGCTTCGCCTTCGTTCGAAACTGCCGATTTTCTTTAATATAAACAATCTTCAAACTGTTGTCGATGTACCGTCTGCAGACTTTACATAACCATCACGACGAGTGTAGGATGAGGCAATGATGTCGTTATGGCAGAAGCTCTAATTATACTTGCTTTTATTCATTTCGCCGTTCTGCCGGAATCTGTGGTATACGCGTCCAGTGACGAAGCGGCAGCTTCCGTCAGGTATACCCCGGCTTTATATTGCTTGATTCACGTTCAGTCTCAGAAGAAAAAAACGCGACCGCTGCACGCACTGCGCTTTCTTAAAACGCTGTTTAGTTGTACAGAATCCTGGGAAGGGTGACATAACGTGACACTGATGCAGTGCCTCGTGTTTAGGTTGAGCGAATCTGGGAAATAATTGACCTGTTGCTTTAAGAATCTCACAGCATGCATGCGGGTCGCAAGTCAGAGCATGGAGCTGTAGAGAATGGAAAGAGGCGCCGATGATGCTACGAGTTATGAATTATGATGAAAAAAAAGTTAGAGTGCCCTACCACTCTGTGGACAAGGATGAGCAACGAAGCTGTGAATGTGGGTCCCTTACTGGTGAAATGCGCCTCTGCCGCGTGTCTGCCCTGTATTGCACTATCTTCGGGATCGGCCCACGTATGAAAAATAGTTGGTCTATGTCCACGGAGACTAGATCCGCCATAACCTAGCCATAAATAGCTTCGCTGTAAAACGGAATTCTGCGCTAACGAGCTTGTGGCAATGACTGTAGTAGGTGACAACCTAAGAATTGCATGGCTAGACCACAGATAAAGAAATTCAAGAAGCGCGGGGCGGGCACTCGGCGAAAACTGGCAGCAGGAAATACGTCATGCCGGTACGTCAGCCGTTAGCATCGGAAAAAAAATGAGATAAAGTTAACAGACAACGTTTTAGATGTTGTATTTTCCCCCGCTAAAACTCAATAAGTACTGCGTATAAGTGAACTTGTGCTTTGCGACTTATTTTTTCTTTCGTTACCAACCGACAAGCCAATGGCACTCTTGATGGGTCAGATGCGTGCGCCATGCGCTAGGCATAACACTGAAGCAAGCCAGGCCGCGCATGCGCATCTGAGAGTTCGCCTGTTCGGCGACCCCGTTTCCTTGGCTCCGGTTTCTTGGGCTCTCGGCGTTTTCTTGCGTTCCATCTGCATTTCGACACGGCACCACTGTGCTATTGGACTGCGGCAAGGTGAGAAGTTTTGTTTGACAGTCTGCGCTGCATTTCAAGCAACTTAGGCTTTATACGGCACGTCACCGAGCATTGTGACGCAGTTGGAGAAAAAACAGCTCGACCGTTGGGGCGCAGTTAGTTTGGCGTGTGCTGAGTCACTCCGGGACATGTTTGTGACGCTTTCTCTGAGCCCCAACATTTATTGTAACGAATTTCTTTACTTCTTGGGGTACTTTAGGGGCACGTTGGCCGCACCCGGCGTGGTGACGCTTTCTATCCCCCCCACCCCCCCCGCTCTCCTTAAATACCTATGTAGGTATATCTTCTTTCGCTACTCACGCTTGTCGAAAGTGACGAGCGATTGCCAAGAGGGATAGCACTGGAGTGTGTTGCTTGCGCCGGCAGAACGCGCAAAAGATTACTCCGAGGAGCTAGCTCAAAAATCGGGAACCTTTAACTCGAAAATTCCGTCTTCTGAACGACTGAAAACAAGCTTTGCACCCACGCATTTGTCTTGAGGCATTCTGCGAGCATAGTCTGGATGGAAGCCTGTGTAGTGTCCATCTGTGTACGTGGCGTGCCGTCGCGTCGCATGAGGCCAAGTTGTGTCGAAAACGCGCACTCGCCCGTGTATTTGTGCTCTTAAAGTGCCGTAACTAAGACCCGGGAATGAGGGAACGCTTGGATATATACCCGGTGTTTTCGACCTATTTTATGTATGGTATTATTTGGCAAGTGTCGAGGATTCTTTATGCCACGTTTGTAAAAGCGAAATAGCTTTGGTTTGTAATGTCCCACATTTACGGGTTTCGTCATATCTTATGTATTGTATTATTTGGGATGAGTCGGGTGTGTACTATACGCCATGTTTGTAAAATTGCTTTCGTTTGTGATTTCCATTCACCATTTTAGCAAGTTTCGCCTCACCACGCGGTTTTCCTGTAAGGTCTAAATACCAAAATGGCACGTGTTACTTTCTTTTCAGCTGATGTCGTCCGGTGGAGTTTCATATATGCTCAGAGTTCGGCTAGACACGTGTGTAAGTGAGCCCCCAGTGGGTCTCCTAGATAAAGAGACCCGGTTTTTGATTAACCTGTGATAGTTGATTTTTTGCCCCTTGGCACTTTTCATAGAAATACAGGATGCTTTCAGCCACGTGTTTCATTTTGTCCATCAATATGCCAGTGCACGCTGCGCGCAGATGCGACATTTTGCTGCTATTTGTTTCATTGTAATAAAGCTCAGTTGCTAGTTAATACGGCTTGTCCTGTCCACTGCTTCGTCAGGTACCATCTGAAGTCGCGGTTCTTTTTCTCTTTTTACTTTTCAGAAAATAGAGCGCTATTCGTGTCGTGCACACGATCTTATTCCAGAAATCTCGGTACTGGAACTATTGCTGCTTACCTGGCGCCACGACATTGTATGAAAGCACCAAAATGCCGGATCGAGGTTTTATATAGAGCGAAACAAAGATTTCCTTAGATCACATGGTGTCTTGCGTCTACTTTATGAAATTGCAAGTTGCACAGAGGACAGATTCGATGGAGGCTTGTAAAGATCGCTCGCAGTCGTATTTATTTTAATAAATGAAACGACAGCAGGATTGGCTGTCATTGACTCATTGCATAGCTAAAAAAAAAAGAAAGAAATGCGGATCCCACGCACTGTGGGAATCGACGTTAGCGAGGCTTCCTGTGCTGTTCGCTTTGGTGGCCGGTAATTAGCGGTGATGTCGACAGCGTATGTTTAATTTCTTGAGCGTTTGGTCCAATACAAGAGCGGTGGGTTGATGTTAAACGCTGCCTTTCGTGCACCACTGTTGTTTGTCTGCGTACTACACAGAACTCGCAGGGAGTCGTGTTAGCTTTGGGCGTTGTTATGCGCCATTTGGAACAGAGGTTGAACAGCGCGAATAGAACAAGGACACGAGGAAACAACTACGGCCAAGGACTGACTGCCAAATGTAAGTTTATTTGAAATTCTCCAGCCATATTATTCTGTTTGACCTCAGTTCAATGTGTTCTAAATATGAACCAGCTATAGGCCTCATCAAGATCTTACTTATCTGAGAGAGTTGAGCATTATCGCCGCCTCGCATGGGACATCGCATCGTAGCGGAAGTGTTAAACATTTATCGAATTATGGGGCTTTACGTGCCAAAACCACAATCGGATTATGAGGCACGCCGTAGCAGCGGACTCCGGATTAATTTTTACACACTGGTGTTCTTTAACGTGCACCTGAATGTAAGTGCACTAGCTTTTTTGTGTGTGTATTTCTCTGAGAGACTGAGAACGACCGAGTTCATCTGGGTTGAGTGAGCCTGTCTGAATGAAATTTGTCGAGCCTGAGTGCCGAGCGAGAGGCTGCAAGCAAAAAATACATTTCGCGAGTGAGTCTGAGTGAATTTCGTTTACTTTGCGGACCTACGGTCACATGTCGAACCAGTGACTCAGTTGTACATTCTTGCACATTTCTGTCTGGAGCACTGAATCGGTGCTCTGCGATAAAAAAAAAAGAAAGAAATATCTATATCATTGCGTTGCTGGCCGGCTTGAGAGACAATGCTCGGGAACAGTGGCTGCCACGGTATTCAGCCAGGCGCATTCAACCTAACAGCTGTTGTGTCAATCACTCTTTCTTTGCTCTTCGGCGCAGCGCTCGAGCTCCCTAGACAGCAGCAGTGTGGACGACCGCACAAACAGCCAAGCCCTGCATCACTCTGCATGACACTCACGACACCGGCATGCTGCTTACCGCGACCTGTTCGAGGTGATGACTTCATTTCCTCGATTGTTCAAGGGCGCTCGCTTAAACAACCCCACATGCGCCGCACCTTCCTGCATCCTTGCCGGCACATCGCTTCACCTAAGAGGTGACTCGGCGGTTCATCACCGTCTCTCTCTCTCTCTCTCGCTATCACAAGAATTCTCCGCAGGTCGTAAAACACGCTGGCTCTCGGGACGTTCCGCGAAACGGTTGGGAACGTCACCGTGAAAAAGTAACAAAGTGGATGTAAACCTATACCTGACTTTGGCTAACCGTTTAAACATTTTATCGCAGCTACCTGTACTTATATAGCTTGTGAGCCCCTGCTGAGCAACGACGGTCGGCTTCATTTTTCCTTATTCGGGCGCGGCGAGTCATTCGCTCCGAAGGTAAGTTTGACCGCACAAGTTTCCTCAGCCATGCGCCCGACGCGTGCTGAGCGGCGAGCATTCTTGCCGATCCCGCCTCCATCGGAATGCGTCCGTCAGAGAGGACTCGGGAATCGAACCATCCCACACACTGCTCATTAGCAGAACGCCACTGCCACTGCGCCACTTTGGCCGGTGAATAATTATTTGATTATATTCGTCAGGAAATGAACGAACGAAATCAATGAACGAATGAATTCCCGAGTTGATAGACGGACGGACGGACGGTTTAACGGACGAACGAATTAACTATCGAGTTAAAGAACGAACGAGGGAACGAACGAGGGAACGAACGAGGGAACGAACGAGGGAACGAACGAGGGAACGAACGAGGGAACGAACGAGGGAACGAACGAAACCGGTGTATCATGATCAAGTTAAAGAATTAACGAGCAAAAATACGACGGAACGTACGAAACCCAATTAACTAATCAATGACCCTGCAATAACCTCCGAATGGGCAACTTGCAGTGACCGATCGACGGAATCTTCCGCGGCATTTCCAATGCCCAGCGCATATGACCAGGGTTCAGCGAACTTTCGTCGAAAGCGTGCGCGAAAAAAAGCCCATCCGTCAGGTCGGGCCGGGCGTGTGTTGTCAAACACGGAGGACACGTGACTGGCGCACGCGACAGAAGTGTTGCTGCTCACGACGAATGTCACACATGCGTGCACCTCGCTTGCCCTAGGTACGGCGGGCAAACCTCGATTACGAATAAAGAAGCTGGTTCCACGCTATGCACGGAACGGCGAGAGGGTAACGCCCCTCGTAACGCGTTTCGTCGACTTATAAATACGCCGTTATTATAACGGTACAAGGAGCCGAATTATACGTCGCAGTGCACGTCGAACAATGCGTCTCTGTGCGTGCCAGCCTGAATATTGCACAACGCCTGCTTCCCCTCCACCGCCGGGCCGCACATCTTTACAATACACAGGAGCACGTACGCTTTCTGTTGCACGTAAACGCTTTCTTTCCGTCTGTGTAGATTCTGAGCAGACAGCCTTGACAGCTGTGACAGCTAGCACGGAGACAGTACGCATTTCACTCCCCTTCTTCGCGTCCTTTCTCTCTCTCTCTCTCTCTCTCAGTCGCCGTCATATACGCACCGGTCTGCATGCGCTGTCCACGGGAGTATATATATATATACCTATGTAAATATGCAGAACAGAGAGTGTTTTCGCGTTTTGGTTGTGCTCTGTGTCGCGATATACATACGTCTGTCTTCAGTACGCACTAGTCGCGCGCGGATTTCCTATATACGTCGACACATATGAGACTGTGGTACCCGTTCAAACTTTCTTTTGTGTGTTTTCATCTTAACTACTTCTTCTTCGGTATTGACAGTATACATCTCAGTGCGCAGAAACCTGCCGCCGTCCTGGTCATTCCAATTTCACCCGCCGTGGTAGCGTAGGGACTTTGGCGTTGCGTGGCTAAGCCTGAGGGCACGTGATCAAATCCCGGCCGCGGCGGCTGAGTTTCGATGGAGGCTGAAAAAGAAAACTGAAAAAAAAAAAGAACACTCGTCCACCGTGCATTGGGTGCACGTTAAAGAACTTGAATTGTAGCACGAAGGGACACAGACAGAGACCAGAAGCATACAGGACGGGCGCTTCTAGTCTCTGTCTGTGTCACTTCGCGCTACAATTCAAGATCATGTTAATGTACCAACTCGCCCAACTTCCTATCTTTTTACGTTAAAGAACCCCAGATTGTAAAACTTAATGCGAAGTTTTCCCGGACGTGCCTCATAACCATATCGCGGTTTTGGCACCTAAAACGCCAGAATTTAATTTAAATTTCATCATCAAGGAAATAGGTTGCGACCTCTGTTGTCAAATCGTTCTAACTTGCAGGCCGACAGTATAGCAGTATTCCCAAGCAGAAAGTAGCACGTTTGTGGCGACTTCATCCTTCTGCCTATAATTTATAGGGGGGTGACACGGCGGTCACTACGAGGAACTTTTCCACCGCACACTTCGATTCGAGGGCAGACGATCTGGACGACGCGAAATCTTGTTTTTGTTTACGGATTCCGTGTTACGAAAGCTTCTGCCGCTTGGGAGAGCGCTCTCCACTTTCTGTCGTTTTGGTTTCCCCGTGATTTCCTCCCTCCACAGCGGCAGCTGTGTAAACAAGCCATGGCACACGCGCTAGAATTGTTAATGCTATTGGAATTCTTGACCTTATGCAACCACTTCGTGCCTGTATATCTAGCCTCTTTACGTCGCTCTTCAATTTAAGCACGAGATCCTCTCAAGCTTACTCGGTGCTGGGCGGGTTTGAACCCGCGTCGCAGGGGCTCCTCAAGCGCAGCATCTCGATGCTTTATGTCTGCGCCGCAATGACCGCAGGCAGTGAGGGATTATTGTCAGCGTCAGCAAGTGCCGGTGCGCCACCGACACGATCTCGGAGGCCACGCAACCTCGGAGAGGAGTTTCGCGCGCTCACCGTTAGGCGGCGCAGCGTGTCCCGAGGGAAGCGCAGGAGAGGAGCCCGTCTGCAGTAGACGGCTCAAACGTGACGCGTTTCGGCAGTGGCAATACGGTGTCTCGCTACCTTGCTTGAACGCTAATAGTGTTAATTAACGTCGGCGGTCATCGTGAGGAAGTGTCCTGCCGGAGTTTTTTAGAAGGAGTAGATTTGGCATAGGAGTTGGGAGCCTGACGGCGATTGCGTTAGGGAATGAACAGACGTACAATGCCGTCCATTATTAAGGGGAACGCACGAACGTACAATGGAGAGCAAAAAATCTCTGCACCAGAGGTGCCGCTATTTTGTTGTTGTTGTTGTTGTTCGTAGCCTAATTATGATGGCTGAAACCAAGTGGTGCTGCCTACGTGCGCCTGCTTGACCAGTGTCTTGCATAAGACAATTTAACGTTGGACGGCTGCGCTTGACGGAATTATTATTATTATTATTATTGTTATTATTATTATTATTATTATTATTATTATTATTATTATTATTACTGCTGATGCCGTGGTCTCTACACTTTCGATCTCGACTGTACATAAGGAGCGCGTGCGAACTTGCCCCTCTTAGAAGTGTTGTATCGCACGCACTTGTGGATGGTAGCGGTGCCACGTTCCTGCACACCTGTGCGGGGCATTCGTCCGACACTGGCAGTAATGCGAGCGCCAGCGAAGTGAGAGCCGTCGATTGTTCCCCTTAACAGCGGGGCCGCGCTGTACCTACGTAGCAAACCCAGTTCGAAACTTTTAACTGCTGTCGCTGTAAAATTGCTGCAATCGACAAAGGGTGCTTGGCTTTCTCGAAAGCTTTTACGTAAAGTATGACAGTGTCCACGTAGCCCCATAATCACACGCGCCGCGCATTCTATCATATACACTATAGTGTGTCCCAGCTAGCGTTAGCCAAGCTCTTCAAAGCAAAAAAAAATATTTTAAAAGCATGGTGCAAAATGCGATTTTAAGACCTACGGTCTTCGGGTGTCAGATCTCTGGCAACCGAATATCGTAAGTCTTATAATTGTATCTAGCACCGCGTTATTGTTTTATGCTTCTTTCTTTTTTTCTTTCCTTTCTTTATTTTTTTGTTTGTTTGAACAGCTTGGCTAACGTCAAGTGGGACACGCCGCGTATAAAAAAATTCGCCAATCAACGCACGAAGCTCTGCAACAGTGAAAGCGTGGCCGCGCACACGCGTACGTAAACGCTCACAGCCGCGCGCGACGAAACAAGGACGCTTCCGGAAGCGCAGCGAACGGCTGATTACGCGCCCCCGGACAACCTTTTCGCTTCCGGTATTCAAGGCAAAATGGCGCGCGCGTAAATGCGCGCGTGCCAGCATCGACGTTGGCAGCGCCGGCGGCGGCGGCGCTGTCAGCGTCCGTCGGCTTGACGGCTGGGACCCACCGGGCGAAGCCGTTTAATGCCCGAGCTGTCAATCGCCGCCGTGCCCGTCTCGGACGTCGCGATCGGAAACGCCGACGCAAACCACTTTCGAGGGGGGCGCCCGACGATCACATTATAGCCGGCCGCGATGCTGCAGCCGACGTGCGCCGCTGGCGACGCTGGCGGTCAATCGCAGAACCCGCCGACAACGAGCCGTATAGACCACGTGACTGCGGCGGTGGTGGAGCGCGTAAGCGTTGTTGTTGTTATTGTTGTTGCCTCAAAACATTGCTCGTACCCACGAAGGGGATTGGCCACACTGTATAGAATGAAACGTACACCCAACAACATACCAGAAGGGTTAAAGGCGAACATTTAAAACGACTCATTTGGCAATTAGCTGATGATACCGATTTTGTGACCGTTGTTGCCTTTAGCGTGGCGTGGTCAGCAGCGTTATATGCAACTTTCTCTTGGGGAAACTCGTCAGCGTAGACTTTCCTGCTGGAATTAACTATCACTCTTCAAAGTTACACCCTTTGGGGTGTATATTTGCCACACTCTAAAAACAGATTGCACCCTTTGGGGTGTAGATTTGTCCCACAACAATAATCGTCATCTGCCTTGCTTGCGTTTCCTTTCTTGAAAACTCGGCGCTCGCTACTTTCCTGTCGAGAATGCCGCGTCACACTGATAACGCGCATGCCGTTCGTGACTGGGAAGTACCGGGCTCGCAGCGTTAAAGAAAGGAAACGCGGGCAAGACAGATGACGATTATTGTTGTGGGACAAATACACACCCCAAAGGGTGCAACTGTTTTTAGAGTGCACACGACGATCATCGTCGTCCGTCTTGTCCGCATTTCCTTTTCTTTAACGCTGCGAGCCCGGTACTTCCAAGTCAAGAACGGGCTTGCGCGTTATCAGCATGACGGTTGGCAGAAAAGTAGCGAGCGCGGCGTTTTCAAGTAACGAAACGCAAGCAAGACGGATAACGGTTATGCACTCTAAGAAAAGTTTACACCCTTTGGAGTGCCCCTTCTGCCACACAACAATAATCGACATCTGCCTTGATGCGTTTCCTTTCTTGAAAACGCCGCACCCGCTACTTTCCTGTCGGGAATGCTATCATGCTGATAACGCGCATGCCGTTCGTTACTGGAAAGTACCGGGCTCACAGCGTTAAAGAAAGGAAACGCATCAAGGCAGATGACGATTATCGTTGTGTGGCAGAAGGGGCACGCCAAAGGGTGCAAACTGTTCTTACACTCCTAGAAAAATTTACACCCTTTGGGGCGTATCTTGTCCCACAACAATAATCGTCATCTGTCTTGCCCGCGTTTCCTTTCTTTAACGCTGCGAGCCCGGTACTTCCCAGTCACGAACGGCATGCGCGTTATCAGTGTGACGCAGCATTCTCGACAGGAAAGTAGCGAGCGCCGAGTTTCAAGCAAGGAAACGCAAGCAAGGCAGATGACGATTATTGTTGTGGGACAAATATACACCCCAAAGGGTGCAACCGTTTTAAGAGTGTAGAGTGTGTGTGTGGCAAATATACACCCCAAATGGTGTACGTTTGTTTGAGAAAGTAAAGCGAAATCTGACGCATGCTAGATCGATCGGCTACCGCGGGAATGGTGGTATATAGTCACGTGGATTTGTCTCAGCTTCGTACTTGAGGCTTCGAACGTTCTTGTGGCTTCTTCGTTTTCTACGCTCTATTTGCCTTTATTAATAGCCTAAATTTTGAAGCAATCCTACTTTCTTTTTATACGCAGTATAAGGTAATAAAAGTCTGCGCAAATGTTGCAAGTGTAAACATTGGGAATTGCGGTATTTATATAATCACTTTTTTTTTTAGCTGAGAGGGATGAACTTACAAACTCACAAATCCGTTTGAATTCACAAGGATGAAGTTTAGGCAAATCCACGTATATTGCCCATCACTCCCACGCCTGGCCGAACTACGCCATGCTTGCAGTCCCCATAGACCCTAGCGTGCATGTAGCTAATTAGGCTGTAGTTCCGCCCTCGCGAAGTTGCCGCCATCACGTGCCAAACGACGTTTTCAGAAACAGTGTTGCCGCTGTTTCATAATTGCCAGTATTCCTTATTATTATGTATTTTATTCTTAGATTATATTATATACCCCGTATTGGAGTCTTTAAATGTAGTGGTGATTGTGCTGTTTCGCTCAAATAAGTTTGCTAGAAAGATGGCATTTGTCCGCGGCTGTCCTCGTCGACCTCATCTTCCTGTCGTGCATTCATGTCAACGCTATTGCTTGTGGTCAGTATTTACGGACTGGCTCGATCTGTTTTGTTAAAGAGCCGACTTGATTGCCCGCTTGAAAGACCTTGGAGAGGATAAGTCGTCATCTAACTCACGTTCGGGACGCGGTCACCAGCTCTGAAACCGGACGACATGTAATGCTATCGCATGTCACGCTGACGAGGAGACACTCGAGAGCCGGATCGACGACGGTGACAACGCGACACGCCCGTCCGAGATCACTGTTCGGGCCGACCTGCTATCTCTCCTTGCTCGACGCGCGTTCGGTGACACATCGTCGGCTTCGTGCGGGGACAAACAGGGCCGACGCTGAGTACGTCGCTTGCTTGGTAAACACATATAGAGTTTACACGGCGATTGGCCAAGAAGCCGGCTGTTAAAGGGAGGAGGAGAGGCGACAAAAAATCCTGATTTTGTAATGCCCAACGTATCGTGCACTGAATTGTGTTAACGGGAAACCATCGGCCGGTTGGTTAATTAAAGTACGGGGTTTTACGTGCCTAAACCACTTTCTGATTATGAGGCACGCCGTAGTGGAGGACCCCGGAAATTTCCACCACCTGGGGTTCTTTGACGTGCACCTAAATCTTAGTACACGGTTGTTTTCGCATTTCGCCTCCATCGAAATGCAGCCGCCGTGGTCGGGATTCGATGCCGCGACCTCGTGCTCAGCATACTAGCACCAAAGCCACTGAGCAACTCGGCGGGTGGCCAGTTGGCTATTTATATTCGGGCGAGAACAGCGCTAAGCGGACGGTTACAAGTGAAGGCACCTAGAAGACGTCACTCCGTGCAACGTTTCGTTTTCTCTGCACCTTCACCTCTGTCCGTGTCCTTAGCGCCTGTTCCGGCCGCCTGCATGTAAAAAATTCTGATTCAAGTACGGAAATGTTAGTGCATAACTTACGTAGCGTTTGTGATGCGCTGGAGCGAGTTTTTCAGTTGTTGATTAGTTTCGCGAGCCAATTACTAAATAATTAGTTACTAAGTACGCTAATGTGGTTCGAACTCGAAGAAAGTTTCATTGCTTTTACTGCACAAACATACTCTTGTTAGCCAGAGATAAAGGCGAATAATTTGTTCCAATCTTCCTGCACGTAGAACCGTGCTTGGGCATAACAGGGCTACTGAAGTACTAAAGCGCCGAACAGACGACACAAGAAGAGACACGGACGAGTACTAAAGCGCCAAACAGACGGCACAAGAGACACGGACGAGCGCTCGTCCGTGTCTCTTCTTGTGTCGTCTGTTTGGCGCTTTAGTACTTCAGTAACATGCAGCAACTAGCCCAACAAAAAGTTCTGCTGGAATAACAGGGCTAAATCGTCACTAAAGGGAAAAATAAGTTCGACCGTGTTAGTCAATTACGCTTCTACGATTGAAAAGAAAATGAACGCCATTCTTACCGTAAAGTCAGAAATTACTAAATGACGTAAGATAGGTGTGGTATCGGCCGCCCTAAATTTCCCGCACCAGCTAGCCGTGAAGTCGCCTATTTCGACGACGTCTGCTCATGCCTAGTTCACTTTTTTTTTGTTGGTGAAGATGCGCTAAATTGCGTTCTAAAAGAGCCAAACACTGAGCTCAGCAATTTTACAGAATCGTTGTGATGCCACAACTGTCCAAATGCAACAATATACGTCAAATGACATCACACCGACGTATACCGGTGCTAGGGTTCCGACACAAAATCCAGAAAACCTAAGCTTGGGCTTCGTCTTAACGAAGCCCAAACTAAATTTCCTTCGACGAAGGCCAAACAAAAATAATCGAAAACTGAGTTTTCAAGAAATGCTTCATCAGTTTAAACTTGTTTACTGCTTTTTCTCTGTAGTTTAACTTTGAATGGACGCCACAGATAAATATCAGGTTAAGCTGTATTAGTTAGTTAAGGTCAATAATCAATGCCTAGAAAACAGAATCGACTAATAATATTTTAAAAAAACGTTCCATTGTGGTACACATTAACAACAACAACAGGCTTTTACGGCGCCATGCGTACGAAATATAGATGTACATGTGACATAGGATGCAGTAAATGGAAGCGCATTATACATCCTACAATGAAGTACGCCACTTTCAAATATAATTATTAGAGCACAAGATAGTATTAACAACGAGAGAAAAAAAGAAGGGGGGGGGGGGGGCGAGCTGGCCAGATCGTTGAAGTACGCTGACTGCGTTCGTTTATTTATTTATTTATTTATTTATTTATTTATTTATTTATTTATTTATTTATTTATTTATTTTGTTCTCCCGCCTACAGTTCCAGTGGCCAGCAGCCAACCTGTATATATATACATATAGATAGCGCACATATATGCACACGCAGCTCTGGCGACAGAGACGTCAATGACCCTGTTTACGCGGGGGTCCGTGTCCCATTCGGTGCCGGCGTCCGGAACCGGAAGTGGCATCGTTCGGCGTTCGGCGTTCGCAGGAATAACGGCGGAGATTCATGGGAGGGAAAGGGAAAGGGTGCCAACCACTCTGCACGCGCGCGCGTGTCCAGAAGATGGGCTGTCACATTATTATCCCCGATGAGCGCACCGCTTAGCTACGTCTCGCCCCAAGGCAAGAATAAAAAAAAAAGGGGGGGGGGGGGGCACTACATCTCCGGGGACAGCAAATAAAGCGGCGGCTCTTTTCTTTCCTGTCCGTCTGTCCGTCTCCTTGAGGCATGATGGCGGACGCAGCTTTCGCTTTCCTCAGCGGTCGGCGAAACTGCACTTCTGGAAAGATGATACAGCGCACGTGAGGTCACTCTGCAACAGTATACTTCCGTCTGCTGCAGCAGCCATCACCAGAACTAGTGGTGCCAGCAGCAGCAAGAAGCAGTTAGTAGTAGAAGCAGAAGTACTAGTAGTTAGTAGCAGAAAAAATAGTTATATCGTAGTAAAAGTAGCGTGGTATAGGAGAGTAGTAGTGGTGACAGCACCAGCAGTGGGAGAAAGAAGTAATAGTAATAACAGGAGCAGTTAGTAGTATGTAGATGTTGCAGGCGCAGCAGTGGTGATTGCAGTTAAGAGATTGAGTTAAGTAGTAACTATGGTATATCAAACAGTTGCAGAAGTAGTTAACCGTAGTAGCTGTGCTAGCAGCAGTAATAGTAGTATAGTGGCAGTAACAGCAGCGCTAGTAGTAGTAAAGTAGTAATAGTAGTAGCATGAGTGTGGGTAGTAGTAGTAGCAGTAAGAGTAGTTAGCAGTAATCGTCGCAGTCGCAGCAGTAGTAGTAGCAGTAGTATAGTTTTAGTAGTAGTAGCAGCAGCAATGAATCTTGAGATTTAGTAAAATTTGTTGTTGAGCGAGCTGGTTGAAGGAATGCATATCAACGCGACGCCAAAAAAAGAAAAGGACTTAAAGGGACACTAAAGGTTACCAGAAAGTCAAGTTAAAGTGGTAGAGCAATGTTCTAGAACGTCTAAGGCGTCAATATAATCGCGAACAGAGCTTTAGTAACCGAGAAATTGAGGTAAATGCATGACACGATTTGAGACCCCCAGCGACATTCCGGTACTAACCCGATGACGAAAGCACTCCTCATAATTTGTGTTACTAATACTCAACTACTCGTATTAAAAATATCATTTCATTCGATTATAAGACGGAAGAAAATGCTACTTGACTACGTCTATTCGATTCTAAGAAAAAATAATATTTTGACGTTACCCTTCAGTAGTATGGGTGGTCGAAAGGTTTCGTTTTCGCTCGACTCTGCGCGCTCGACTCTGCGGCGCGCACGCTTTGGAGTTTCAGTAGTTTCGTTAT
The DNA here is from genome assembly GCF_023375885.2 of Dermacentor andersoni. Taxonomy (NCBI): domain Eukaryota; kingdom Metazoa; phylum Arthropoda; class Arachnida; order Ixodida; family Ixodidae; genus Dermacentor; species Dermacentor andersoni. The sequence continues at coordinate 37,987,489 of NC_092822.1, read as the reverse complement.
CGCGTCGTGCTATGCGGGTTCTGCTGGCTCGCGAAACTTTCATTTGGAACAAGCAGCGAGAATGCCACGTCCATGTGATATCGTGGGAAGCCCTCGTTGCTTTCCCGCTCCGGAGAGCCGGTGTCGAGGCCGCCGTCGTAGAACGCAACGACGCCGGCTGCGCGAGCCCTCAGCAGCAGGTCGCGCTCGTCAGTGCTCAAATCGCTGAAGTTGAGCCCAGCATCGCGAGCCAATCTGCCGTTGTCAGGGTCCATTGCGACGAACGTCGAAGTTTGCGTCATAGAATGAAGTACCAGCTTATGGTCGCGCGTTTCTCCTTCCGCTAGCCACCTCACTCCCGCTTTCGCTCTGCTGTCGGCTCTGTCTTGGCTCTTTTTCTGGCCGCGCGTTTGTGTTTTGCGCAGAAAAGCCGTAGCGCCGTCTGCGGACGCCGTTCTACTCACCGATGGCGCAACGTCACTATGAGACCATGATGTCAGTGCTCCTCGATCGGAGGGCGGGCGATTTGAACTGCGCTAGAGGTACGCGGACGCTTCAGAACGCATTTTCTCTTAAAGTAAGTCTCTCCTTGGCACGAAACAAGCGTTTCGAGGTTTCTGGGATGGTATTTCAACAGTCCACGTTGACTTAATAGTAACCTTTAATGTCCCTTTAAGAAGGAGGGAAGAGGAAAAAACAGAGTTGGTGCTGAACAGTGCTGAACCCGCTCTGTTCTTTTTTACTCCCTCCGGCTTTAGTAGTTTGCTTCCTCGTCGATATACATGTAGAACACATGCCGCCGTAAACTGCTTGTTGGTGACACTGTTATTAACCCAGAAGAATGGCTTTACCGCTACGTATCCCAGCACCTGTCTATCAACCTTAACCTATAACGTACTTTGGAGTACAAACTGCGTGAATCTGAACTTGTCTGCTCTTGCAGATTGCCTCAAGGTGTCATAATGACAGTCGCGAGGCCCACTAATTACAACTGGCATCACATACGCTACAATTCTGAAACCAAAGCCGTCGTTTAAATGTAATTCCTTCTTCAACTGTGCTCATTCCCCTTTCCCCCACCCCCACTGTAGGGTAGCAAACCGGGAGCTCTTCTGGTTGACCTCCCTGCCTTTCCTGTCCTTGCTCTCTCTCTCTCCCTCTCTCTCTCAGCGTCCCTATACCTCGCTAACTCCAAGTTTTGCGTCATTTACGTGTGCATCTTCCAACATTGTGCTGGATCTATCCATTTTATTTTCTCTTTCCGTAACGGTAACGCAACTATCATGGAAGCGGCGCTATTGAACTCGCATACGCGAACGTCGCTGTGCGAGGCAGAGCCAGCACGTATCGGAAAATCTGGAAGCAGCGCAGATATCGATCTAAACAGAGACGGTATTCAGCGATCGCTGTCTGTTCGAAGAATCACGACGCTGTCGCAAAACGCCGCTCCTACAGGTGAGGCGGATTTTAATGATGTGGGGAAGGTGGGGGGGGGGGGGGGGCTTCTTTTTAGGCCAGGCTTCGTACGCATATTTGGTGCAGAGATCGAACGTCGCGAATTCTTTTTTTTTTTTTAACCAGGAATACTTTGCCGGCGTCCAACCACTATTTGACCTGGAGTATGTACCATTACAGGCCCGACTGGGAAGGGCTCTCTACTTTGCCCGATAACGCTTAAACGAAAACAAAAATTATATTAGTTCATTGTCCGCCACTCTAGATTTCAGTGGCTATGGTGAGACGGTGCCGGCCTTGAGGTCGCAGGTGCGACTCCCCGTCGTAGCTACCGCTTTCATCTAGGGGCCTGAGAGCGAGCTCGGGGGTTCCTATCTCAATACACGGAAATGGAGAAATCATTTTTTTCTCGACAACTACTGCACTAATTTTGATTAGATGTGTTGCATTTAAAAGAAATAGATTAAATCTAGTGACTGTAGAAAGCAAATTTTTTATCTAGGCCGTCAACTTTATGTACATATATATATATACACTTGAGAATTCCTAAATTTCTGGATGCTGAAGTATAACGTTCACAGCTCTGTAACTCAGCAGCGAAAAACGATACTACAATTCTGTAAATTGCAACTAGTAATGCATCTAAAGCGAACAAAATTGATATATTATACAGCGCTCTGAGAATTTGCCACTAATGTGTGAGTAATACCTTTAGCAAAACACTCGTAAACATTGTAGGAATTTCCCGTAATCTGCATATTTATCTACCAAATTTCTGTCTTGAGATGCTCTAACAGATAAAGTTGACATGACTGTAATATCTGTTTTTTTTTTCTTGTGCAGAGTTACAATTTCTAAGCTTAGTGTTCCTATGTTTTATTTGTCTAACTTGCCAACTTGCGGCAATATTTGTAAGAAAATTTGACGTTTCAAATAATGATTTTAATTTTCACGGCCAATAGAACTTAACTTTCTCACTCAAACGCCACAAATGTCATTCAAACCAGTTCGCGAATGTTTAATCAAAGCATTTCTGCGTTTTACACGCATTTCAATTGAGAAACCGGAGTGCCGGCCTCGAGCTAAAGCTTCCTTTTACCAGGCGTATCAATATACGGTTTGCTTTCTTGCACTGTGATAAAGGGAGTAAGTGAGAAAGGGAAGATAAGATATTAAGGAAGGGGGAGAGTACGACACCAGGGAGAGACACAACACACGTGCGAGATCAAAAGCGCGTTGAAATGTCTAGCTGTTTGTAGGTTTATGGGCCCAATACTGAAAACGCCTGCGTGCAGAAGTTTCCCAGAACGTATAGAACGGCTTAAAGAACCTCACCACCCTTCCCTATACAGCGCCTCACATCTCCGATCTGACGAGGCTCATTGACTGATTTGTCGATCGCTCGAGCGATTGGTTGATTACGCTCTGGGAGATAACTGATTGGTTCGTTGATTAATGAGTTCACTGATTCTTTATTCACTGAGTTAGTCACGTGATACTTCGCTTTTGATTACGATGTTCGGTTTCAGGGTGATTTAGTGAACGAGTCATTCATTCATTCATTCATTCATTCATTCATTCAGTCATTCAGTCATTCAGTCAGTCAGTCATTCAGTCAGTCAGTCAGTCAGTCAGTCAGTCATTCAGTCAGTCAGTCAGTCAGTCAGTCAGTCAGTCAGTCAGTCAGTCAGTCAGTCATCACCCGCCACGGTGGCTCGGAAGCTACGGCATTCTACTGGTGAGCACAAGGTCTCAGGTTCGATCACCGGACGCGGCGGCCACACTCCGACGGGGGCGGTATACAAAAACGCCCGTTCACCGTGTTAGCCAACCCCACGTGGTTAAAATTAATACGCAGCGCCTTTCCCCTCCCCATTGCAACGTCTTTCATGGTCCGTGAGATGCTGTAGGACGTAACAAAATTCTTGATTTAAGCCCGATTGCGTATTACCAAGTTGCCCGGTAGGGGGCCACTGGTAGCGACCAGTAAATGCTTCCGCTTGCTTTGCGTAAGGTCAGGCTAGGTCACGTGACTTTTTGCTACCAGCGGTCCCCTGCTGGGGAACTTGGTATTACCGACGTATTGCTTCGATCCAATGAACCGGGTCTTGGAATCGGTCAGTTGATCGTATGCAGTTATTTTCACAGCTCGGCGGCCTTTAGAACGCAAAACAAGGTAACAAAGATATAAACGGTACCATTCTGTAATCTGTAAACACTCCGCTTTTATCTGCAACTGCGTCGTATAGTTATGCGGTGCCCGCGTGATACGCGCCGCAATTATAGCGTTGGAGTTGCGCATCCCCTTATCGCCAGCGATGCAAGGTCACACCCGCGACACGAACGCTCCTATGCACGAAAAAAAAAAGGCTATAGCAGCGGTGTGTCGATAACGGGCTTCCGCTTATCCGCACAAACAAACGCACGAATACACGCGCAGATGGGCGCAGGGGGTCGGTTATATAGACTCTCGCGTTCGTTCCGTACTCGGTCCCAGATGTGTCATGCAGCAGGAGGACGAGCGAAGGCAAGGCCTTCGGTCGGCCTCGCTCGCAGTTGGAACAAACAAACGATTCTCTCAAACCAGGGGAAACTGCACATCGCCGTAAAGTTGGCGCAGGTTGTGACCCGCCACGGTAGAGGAGCACGAGGTCGCGAGTTCGATCCCTACCGCGGCGACCGCGGAATGCAGAGAGAGAGAGGGAGAGAGACGCTGCCATGTACCGTGCATTGGATACACGTTGAAATACCCCCAGGGGGTCAAAATGTTGTCCGCGATCTCCCTCTATACGGCGTGCCTCACAGTCAGATCGTGATTTTTGCCACGTAAGAACCCTCCCGATTTTTAGCGCACATTCTCTTCTATTACTACATCATTTATTCTCTTATCGCATTAAACAATACTTTGACGTAATAGTTCTGCAGAAACCCGCAAGGTGGAAAGAAGTAATTAATTAAGGGAAAATGAGACATCCACCCAATCGTAGCAATTGCTACAAGGGACACCCAGACGGGTTCCTCGAACGAGAAAGCCTGGCAGTTGAAGAAAAATTCGTCCAGGTCCGGGACCAATCGTCCCGGACCAGGACGAATTTTTCTTCAACTGCCAGGCTTTCTCTTTTGAGGAATCCGTCTGGGTCTCCCTTGTAGCAATTGCTACGAGTGGGTGTATGTCTCATTTTCCCTTAATTAAACAATACTTTCAAACTTCAACCCCCCCCCCCCCCCCCCTTCACCCCAGACAGAAATCGTGGGTGTCTAAATCAAGTGACAAGCCGAGACACGATGCTCCGGAACAAAGACGAGAGAGAAAAACACTCGAAACGAAGACGGAAGCGGGGAGTCGTCGACGCCCGCACCCGTTGTGAGACGCGGCGATGTTAACATTCGCACAATCGCCGACATTGCCGCGTCGCTGCACAACCGGTTCCGTGTCTTATATGTTTCTCTTCTCTTCGTTTTCTTTTTCATTTCTCTCACTTTTCTTTGGCGAGTGGATACACGTCAATAGCGCTCCTTCTGCTCAGCCAGAAAACTGCCGACTGCACTTATCGCTTTCGTTCGCCCGCAGCCGTTCCTCCGAGTGGTAATGAAAACCTAGAGACGCTGAAGTGTTGGCAGGGCCTCGAACGCGTGGCTGCTGCTTTGTTGGCCGCCACCCCCTCCTCGGCCTTGGCAATGGCCTGACGTCCACTGTTCTGATATAATGTCTGTACCTTCCAGCACAATGGCGTTGGCGGGCTAGTTGGTGCGAATCTACAATTACTTTGTTTAGAGCGCAAAACAACGGCCACGAGAAAGACGACAGCTGAGAGTAGCGCCTCGGTCCTGTCGTCTTGCTTGTGTCCGTTGTTTTGCTCTCTAAACAAAGTAATTATGGTCTGTACCTTTCTTTGCTGCCGCTTTGCGTTTATTTATTTATTTATGTTCCCGTTCTACATTTGATTAATTGATTGATTGATTGATTGATTGATTGATTGATTGATTGATTGATTGATTGATGTTCGCGTTCTGCGTTTTCGATATTATATGCCGTATTTTCCCCCGAACGATTAAATTTAAATCCGCGCTCATAAATGCCGCATACCGGCAGTGTCACGTGTTTTGAAACAAGCTCTAATTGTAGTAGTGCGTGTTAGGCGACTGAGGACAAATGCATGTTGTTTGTAATTGTTTTGAGTTACTCGAGAGTATTCTTGAACTCCGTTTAGTTAGCTAATAACCTAACCTCAATGACACTGATCGCTAAATATTCGTTTTGTGGCGTACAGGAGTTGTAAAGTTTAGCAAGAGTTTAGCAGGAGACGTAAAGCGTGCTGACGAACGCCCAATGAAGTTGTTTCTATGACGCCATCTTTTCCGTGGTTCTTTTTTCTTCCCGTGCTCTGAAGAAAGCCCGCAAACACCTGAAAAGAAATTGACGTGTTGAAGAAGGAAGGGAAGAACGAAGGCTGCATATCCATGGCCATCGGAGAAGGAATTCCTTTCCAATCGAATCCAATCCACGGCCCACTAAAGACAGCGCCTGCGCCGTCCCATCTCGGAGGCCATATGGCAATCGCGCCGAAAAGAAGCCGACGAATATGTCTGGACCAGCTTTCAACACCTGCCGATCGCTTATCATTTCGCAATCACGGCCGAGGACCGCGCATTGTGTGCACGTTAAAGAACCCCTGGTGGCCGGAAATAATCCGAAGCGTCCCCCCCCACCCCCTACGGCGTGCCTCATTATGAGATCGTCGTTTTACCACGTAAAACTGCAGAATCTAATCTTAACTCGAAAAGCGCTGCAATAAGCACAGTGTTTGTGTTCCTTCGCGATATGCTCGGTTGTCCCATTGCCTTCCCTCTTCATTTATTTTCTTGGAGACATCTTTGGAAGTGTCGAGCACAGAATGCGGACCGATCCCAAGGGCAGTGCAGCATCTCGAAGGCACGTGCTGTCTAAAAGGTACGTCCTCACCTGCGGAAATAAGCGCGGGCAATCGGCGGCGCGCTCATTTCGGCAGCGCTTGTGGTGTCGTCTTCTCGTCTCGCGTCCCGTCTACGTTTTTTGCGCTGTTAACACCAGCAGGATGGAAAACCAACGAGCCCAAGCTGCTACATATTCTAGAGAATTCTTGCCGCGAAAGCACCTCTCGCGGCCCGCGTTTTCAAGCGCGCGCTTATTTCCGCAAGTGAGGTCAACACAGCGCCTCGAAAGCGGTAGCGCGATCACGAGCCAACGACGCGACAAACGGTCACGTGACGCACGCGCCTGACGTTTCAAAGGCACGCGCCTGAACTTTCAAAGAGCAACTCTGACGTGAGAGAAGTGTGTGCGCGAGCGAGGCCTGTGTGGTTAGAGAGCACTGGGGCATGCTGTGCTGAAAAACAGAAGTTCGGTGATCCCAGCATCGGTGACGCGTTACTCTATGACACTATAGGTCAACTTCACGCACTTTGGAAGCTATCTGACAAGAATACTCGAGGTGTGCTGAGCGTTCGCACTCGCGTCGCAGCGTACACGAAATGGCAAGTTCGTAGGAAATGCGAGGTCTAAATAAACGTCACTACGATAGATGAGGGTGTGCGAGGTCGTCAGTGACGAATGCGCTCGCAGCAGTCGAGACGTCACAATCGTCACATTCTCTGAGTATGCTATCGTATATTTCGAGAGTTAAGGGTGCTAAGTTCAGGTCTAGCCTATCTCTATATTTTTATGTTCCTTTTTTTTCTTACTTTAACGCTTTGATTGCTTCATTGAGCTAACGCGTCTTTACCGATTCGTCTGTTATATTGCTACGCGCGTGTGATGTTTGATTGTGTGAACGAGGCGCGTGGGCGCCATCACTCGAGAAAAGAGGAGGAAGAACGAACTCTGCTCGCGCTGTGAATCTTACCGGTCAGCGCTGCAACCGCTGTTGTAAATATAACCTGTAAATAGTTGCTCGTCTTAATGACTCGTCCTTCGCGTGACATTGTGGTGGAGGTGCGGGGCACGGCACCCGCAATCTGCCAATCTCAATGAACCGACTAGTCGATTAATCTAAAGGTGCTCGGCCAGATTGCCCTGTAATATCTTCCCGCTCATCTTGTATGCGATTACATAAATCGCAATTCCTTCCCGCTTAAAAAAGAAAAAAAAGAAATCTTCAGCTGAAGATTGGGGAGGAAACGACGATCACGTCTTTGCGCGCAGAGCACGAAGCTTTCTAAGCACAGAGAAGCGTCCGCATTTGTGTTCCTAATAGGCACAGGTCGCATAATATTGCTTTCTTTCATTCCTTTTCTTTCTTTCTTTCTTTCTTTCTTTCTTTCTTTCTTTCTTTCTTTCTTTATGTGCAGCAGTGCCTCCAATGTTCTTTATTGCCGCGTTCGATGAAGCCACACCAGGCAAAATGAAGCTCTCGTCCTTTTTCCCCCGAGTATTATAATGGACCGTCGCACGTCGCAAACCGACCCGGAAACACGGTCAGACGCCGCCATGCACACACGACACGCATTGTTTGTTGCACACCGTGTTTTTTTGTGTCTCGCCCTTCATCCTCTTTCTCCTCGATGGTGCATTGAATTGATCTGCTAGGACGCCCTCCTTGCTTCTTTTGTTTCACTCGAAAAAGAGAAAGAACAAAAAAAGAAAGAAATTGGAGAGGCAAGTCAGCCCGCATTGCCCGGGTGGTAGTTGGTGCCCGATCGTACGGAGAGAGCTACGGCGCCGCAAGAGAGGAGGGTGTGGAGGAGAGAGAGAGAGAGGCGCCCTTGCGAAGTTATTCGCCTTACCTTTGCCCACCGCATTAACGCCCTCTCCAGTCGATCTTCGCAAGGGCGTTCCTGTAATACGGGGTCACGTGCGACCCATTAGGCGAGACCTTATGCCCTCCCTCTCCAACTTCTTCTCTATTTCTCTCTCCCTCGACCGTCGCCTCGGGCGTTGCGGTCGTTGTTGCCCGAACACTCGGCGCAGGTGGTAGATTGCACCGGTTCAATGCCGCAGTTTTGACACGGCGGTGGATACCGAACGAGAAACATGAGGGACCGTGATGTCGCACGCGCAACCTTCAGCCACCTTGCGGGCTCCTGCAGAACTGATTCGTCGTTTTCAGTGTGCTGCCTGTGCTCCGAGCTGTCGATTGATTCGTACTCGCTGGGGGCCATCCTGCCGGCCTCCTGGTTAGATAAGAGGTTTAGTCTGGGCTGGTTGGCTGGTTGGTTAATTGCTCTTATAGTCAGGCGGGCGGGTGCACACGGTCAAAGGAGGCATTACACGCCACACGTTACGGCATGGCCAATTTCGTCGATCGGTTAGGATTGACGGCGTGCAGTGAAGTACGCGAGGTAGTGGGAGATTCGCACCCGCAACTTAGCGGGCGCAGCGAAAGAGAAGCTTACGCGCCCGCAGAGCTACACTCTGACAAAAATTTGCACCATTTCGGGCTTATCTTGCCCACGAACAGTAATCGTCTTTTATCCTTTGTGCCTTTCTTCTTTGCCGCGCGCCCGGTATTATTCCAGGTCACTGACGGCATGCACATTACCAGCATGACATAGCATTTTTGACTGGAAAGTAACGAGTGCAAAGCTTTCCAAGAACCGAAGCGCAAGCAAGACAGATGGCGATTATTACTTGGGGACAAGATACACCCCAAAGAGTGTCAACTTTTTTTCTTTTTAGGGTCATATCAGCTCCAAGTACCCTCTTCCTTCCTGTATCTACATTCTTTAAAATTTTACGCCCTTTGTTGCTTATCTTGTCTCACAACTATAATCGTCATCTGTCTTGCCCTTATTTCCTTTCTTTAACGCTGCGAGCCCGGTACTTCCAAGTCACGAACGGCTTGCGCGTTATAAGCGTGACACATCATTCTCGACAGGAAAGTCGCGTGCGCTGAGTTTTCAAGAAAGGAAACGCAAGCAAGGCAGGTGACGATTACGGTTGTGGGACAAATATACACCCCAACGGGTGCAGCTCTTTTAAGACTGTGCCATCTTTCCGTCCCTTGTCGCCCTTCCCGACACTGCTGACTGATGTTCAGGTGTCAACCGCGAGCTAGACCGATATGGTGTGGTCAGCAGGCTTTATTTTTCTCTTTCAAACAATCTCTCTATCTAACAGATACGTAAGCGGCATGAAGTAAAGAGGAGGACACGAATAAAGGCACACATTGGCCCCCGTTGTATGTTTATAAGTAAAACCTCGTTATAGCGAATTCGGAGAGGGAGCCATAATTACTTTGATATATCAATTACTTCGTTATATACACTATTGCATGAACTGTAGTATGAATCTCTATAAGGATTTCAAAGAGAATTTCACTTACTTCGTTATATCCATTATTTCGTGTCATCCCGTTACATTATAACGAGGTTTGACTGTATGCACCTTTACTCCTGTCCTCATCGTGGTTCCGCTACGTGTACGAATCTCCTGGTTAGCTCAGGCGGTAGAGCGACCACCCCGGGAAGGCATTGGTCCCGGGTTCGATCTCCCCGTACCAAGAGGAATTTTTTTTTTCAACTGCGAAGCTTTCTTCATGAGAAACCCTTCTTGTATGTTTTTTTCTTTTGTAGCTTCACAGGCTGCAGTCGGGGTGAATGAAAGTTTTTCCTGCGGGCATCCACAGAACTGATTTTGTCCAAATTATTCATGTGCAACTCGATTAAAGAACAGTTCATTTTTAGCCACGTAAGCAAAAACTGCGTCGAAATGTACCAGCCGGTCATAGCTGGGAAAATACCATCGACGGCATAGCAATGGGTGGACCTGTCTACGTTGAACCTTCTTTATTTGGCCCTCTAATCAACTGTCTGCGTTTACCAGGGGCATCGCGCATTTTAAATGGTTATGCTCGCCCAGCTCGCCCAACTAAGCCGTTACGGCCAATATTCCGATCACTGTACGTCGTTCGACAGTACAGACGTCGATGGCCTCGTGACCTTGAGCGCTCGCAGGCCCACCCTTCTCTGGTGATTAAGCACTGACTCATGCCATTGTTCGCGGTTAAAGCAACGGAGACGCAGTGAGGAAGGATTATGTGCCTATTTGACCCGTAAAGCCCAAGGGAGTAACCGGAAGTGTTCCGCCTCGTGACCCCTCTGGCTGGTATTCTTTCTAAATCCGGCCGGATCCCTCCTCCCTCCCCAGTTCTCACTGTGTTTCCAACTTATTTTACTTTATTATTTATTTTTTCGAGGCGGGCGGTCGTAACCCTGTAATGCTCACGCACAGGTCTGCACCAAGAAAAATCGGAACGAATTGTTGACCTTGATTCCTAGCCTCGGAAAGTACAATCGTACAAAACAAGCAAACAGTGACGTGTTATTTGAGGTATAGCCTAATTAGTAAAGCAATGGTTCAACTGTTAAATGGTTTGTTGAGCTATGTTCTAATGGCTGGAACTTCACTACGGCACATCCAATGCACAACTATGAAACTTTGAATTAAGTTAGGTGCGCATAAACCAGCATTTTGAGTCATTTAATTCAGTAAAGCGCATATTATACGTTGAACATGTAAGTGTCAAGACACTGTAACATATATATAATAGGATGCAACTCGGCATCGTCGCATCGTTCAGGAAGACCAGTAACGGTCTGTACTGAGAGTCATTTTGAATCCGCTTGCTGAAATCGACATCGACGGTCACTGCCGAGCACAGGTTGTCTGATCAAGGGGTCCCGGATGCATCTTGCGACTGGGCGAGGGCAGAGCAGGTGGTACGCATCGGCGTCTTGTGCCAGTGTCGTTCTGTTGGCGCCGCCGTCCTTCGCCACAGAGCCGGCTGGCTAGCTGCGAACATTAATTTAAAAAAGCAAAGGAAAGAAAAAGAAAAGAAAAATGGGAAGACAGATCGAGGCATCCTCTATGGCCAGAGTGAAAGGAATTGTGAAACACAGCTTTAGCTGGAATGGCGGACGACACAAAAAGATGCTATCGGCCTATATATATATATATATATATATATATATATATATATATATATATATACGGCGTTGCGTTGAAGGCCGCGAGGTGGCGGGTTCGAGTGTCAGCCAACGTCGACCGCGTTGCAATGGGCGTGCAATGCAAAAAGCGCTCGCGCGTATACCGTGATTTCGGTGCTCGTTAAAGAAAGCCTACATAAGGTGGTCAAAATTGATGCAGAGCTCCACACTACGACCTCCCCGATAACCCACCGTACGTCATACCGGGACGTTAAACTGCACGAACTATTACTATTATTTCTTTTTTTTTTACGCCGACAGAGGGGTGCGGGATGTATACACAATCGATTTGGGTGGCACGGTTAAATTATATCGGTTTAGGTTGAAGGTACGCACTGGAGACATGGTAACTTGGAATGCATTAGCTCTGTGCGCAGCCAACGGAGGCCGGTGGTTATATTATACGCGTACGTAGATCGGCGACGATTTGTCAAAAGCTGCGCGTGTAACGCAAAGCTGAAACATGTGCGCGCGGGGAGGACACCTCATCGGGTAAACGACTAGAATGTCCTGTACTAGTATGCACATACGTATATGCATATATATATATATATTGTGTGTGTATGTGTGTGTGTGTGTGTGTGTGTGTGGCACGTGCGTAAGCATATTGCACAAGCTAATCGACCCGCTAACGGCACAGCCAGATCATGTTGCTCAGTATAACTTATCGTATGCGCGTGGGACATTGCTGGTGCATGGCAGTGGGGGAACATGCAAATCAAAAGGCGATAAGGGCTAATGTGCGGGCGCGCTACGTGAAGGGTGTCCGCGCCGCGGTGCCCGTACGCGGACCGTAAACACGGTAATTTCCCGCTTCGAAAAGTCCTTCCTCCAGCGCGCTCGCGTGCGTGCGCGCGGTGGCGGACGATTTCAAGGCGCTATTTACTCGGCCAACGCGCGGCGTGGTGTATACATAAAGGTCATTTTAGTTGGGCCGCGCTTGCGGTGTAGATAGCTGCTTCGATCGGGGTTGTATACGGGCGCGGAGGCTGTCACGGGTCAGCACACTTTACTTTCGCTGAACAAAAAAAAAATCTGAAAGCCTATAGACTCTTTAAAAAAGAAGAAAAAGGTCGTAGTACCCACTACTGTTATGATCTCGATCGAGTGAGGTTGGTCTTCACCGCAAGAATAAGGAAACGACGACGAAGCCGGGCACAGTGATGATGAAAAAAAAAAAAGTGGAAAAGGTTGTATTCACTTGGATGAAAATGGCAACCATGTACCAATGAAGTGAACGAAGTGAAGTGATTGTATTCACTTCATTCACTTCATTGGCACACGGTTGTGAATCTCATCCGAGTCTCGAGCTGTTCTGATTAACACGGGGGCCGGGACGGCCTTAAATAATCCCTGGCGGTCATTTGGTTGTCGACGTCATCGTGGGGAGCCTGTGGAAGTAGGTTCTGCCGTCGACCCAGCGCCCTTCAGGTTTTCTTTCCTTCATCCGTCCCTTTCTGTCAGCTGGAGTGAAAAGGGGTTGACGCTGTTTCGGAGAAGAGGGCAATTATGTCGACATGGGGAAGCCAGCTTGAACGCTCCTCACACTTGACAGGTCAATCGTACGGGGGCTAAGACGGCCTTAATTACCCCTTTCGGTCACGTGGTTGTCGACGTCTTCCCAGGGAGCCTTATGAAGCATTTGTGCATTCGTCAGGCTCTGTCGTCGACGGCCTCCCGCCCTTCGATTTGCCTTCTCCTAGTCCATCCCTTTGTGTCAGCTCGGGAATAAAAGGATTGGCGCCGCTTCGGAGAAGAGGGCAATTATGTTGATATGGGGACGCCCCCTTGAATGTCTTTCACACCCGACAGGTCGATCATAACACTACTTAGTGTCACACCATTCGTTACTTTAGTACAACCGCAGTTGGTAGCGATAGAGAGTCACTGTTACCTAATGGTTCTCGGTTACCAGTTCCAAACGCAGTCATAGAGCCACCTGACACAAAGATTCTCGCACCTGCTGCATGCATCAGACGAGCCGTGGGGCGTATTCCAGAGTGCGTCCCATATGTGTGGTATAGGATAGGAACTTTGAATTCGGTGGTGCTAACTGCGTTAGGAATTGGTAGCCGATACCAATTAGTAGCAGAAACTACGTCGTTCAGTCAGTGCTGTTGCTAACTCTGTCGTTGCGAGCTAAAGTCACACCAAGGTAGCAAATGGTGTGACACTGGGTAGTAACTACCACGACCCTTTTTTTAAGAGCGTGTAACACTCTCCTTCATAATATGGTCCACTTGAGAAAGATAAAACGCAAAAAACACACCGGCAGGACGACGACGGCAACAACCACAAAAGCATGTGTGTTTTTTGCATGTGTTTACATTGCGTGCGTGGTGTATCTTTATGTTCGTTTCCTGTCTTTTTTTTTCCTCTTTTCCTCGTAGAGTTTCAGACTGTGGGACAGCCTGCCCTAAAGAGCTGGACCTTGCCTTCCCATTCTCTTCACGTAAACGGATGCTAAAGGAAAATATTAAACCGGGTTAGATCGATATATTATTCGACTAGAAGTCTATCACCGTTTCCTGTGTGCCCTTACGCGAGTTCATTGCGTGGAAAATTGCCACCGATGGTGTCCGGCTGCTACTCCACAATTTAAATCGCCCGCGCCAAAGCGGACGTTGCTTACGTAAAACCCGCGTGACCTCGCTCTCTGCTGCTCTGGGAATCGGCCACTGCTGACACATTTACAATCCCAGCCTCGGCGACCACATTCCGACGGGTGCGTTATCCTCCTTGAAGCCCTTGGGTTCAGCGATAGCAGGGGGTAAGTAAACATGTCCGCAGTAGAGATTAGTAAAAGGCGATTGGAGGTTTGGTGGCAGGAAAGGAGGGAGACCACAAACAACATAGGCGTACGAAAAACAAAGTTCCCAATAATGCTTCAGAAAGTTTGACGCTGAGAATTTTTATCTGTTAAAAGATAGGTAAGACACTGCGCAAAATAACAAAAAGAGCTTGGTGGCGCAACCCATCGCCCCGTTTCAAAGGGGGCGCTCATAGCATCCATCCATCCGTCATTTCATCGTTGCCTTCTGCCATGTGAATTCTCAAATAAGTAAGGTTTTGGAACACTTCAGTCGGCACGCGTTGTGGTTGAAAATTAAATTATGGGATTTTACGTGCCAAAACCACTTTATGATTATGAGGCACGCCGTAGTGGAGGACTCCGGAAATTTCGACCACCTGGGGTTCTTCAACGTGAACCTAAATCTAAGTACACGGGTGTTTTCGCATTTCGCCTCCATCGAAATGCGGCCGCCGTGGCCGGGATTCGATCCCGCGACCTTGTGCTCAATAGCCTAACACCATAGCCACTGAGCAACCACGGCGGGTACGCGTTGTGGTTCTAACGTGAAAGTGGCGTCGAACGTTGCGCAAACGCTGCAGCAGTTCCGGTGCCCCGTGAAGCCATCAATAGGCAAGCCATTTCAATTTCGACAGTGACGTTTCCTGAACAAACGTGCGCAAGGTCGCGGCCGGAGATAACGATAATAATGGACGCCGTTATCAATATGTGCACAATTACAGCGGGGCCGGATATAGGCGCCTTTGTGCCGCAAATTCGCTCCTCATTACCAGAACGGGCGCCCACAGAAAGGGATTGCGCTTTTCAATAGTTCGTAGCGCGACGTTTGTATTCCGGTATTCTGTAATTCGTGGCAATCATTTATGTTCTTTTTTTACTACGATGCAACCATCATGCAATATATTTTTGATATATCAGGAGGTCCGTATATATATGTATCGGTATGGTCTACAGACTGTCTACGTAGTATAGACAACATGTGGGCTTCTGAGCTTATACTATTTAGATAGATAGATATATTTTCTGGTGAACGTACTTTTCAGATACTTATTAGGTATAGTTGATTTTTAGTGCCGCTTTACACACGGGTTATACGTTTTACCACTGTAAATGTCACGTTCTTCGCCCGTTGTCGAAACCCCCGTCCCTCCCCGGCTTCTTTTTTTTTTCTGTTTGTTCGCAAAGCGTGCTCTTGGCGCTCCTCGGTGCACCATACAAGGATTCACCAATTGTTATCGTCACGATCTGCATAAGTCAGTGCACCCCTCACGCGCGCAGCCGATACAGTGAATTACACGCACAGTTACGTTCGCCGCACGCTTCTTCTTGCGTCGGCGTTCCAAGCCGGGCCGGCCTAATACAATGGGCGCGAGCAACCAAGCGCAAAGGGCAACCCGCCGGGCGGTTGCACCATGCCCCTCAGATCGCGCGCTTGGGGACGCGAGCACAATTGCGGGAATTCTGAGAGCGACGCGCAATTTCATTTGCCTCCCTATTATTCGCCCTTCTCGGTTTCCATGGTTACGCTACACTTACTCCGGCGCTCACTTATTTCGTGTTTCCGTTCGACTTTTTCTTTTTTGTCTCAGCAGCTTGTAATCTCTCGTGCACGCAAGTCTTCAGTCGGCAAAGCGCGTGCCTGCAGAGCGATTCCACGCCGGAAAATGCGAACAGCGGGCTAGCTCTCCAGCACCGGCTGAGCCGAAGCCAAACGAAGCGCGGGTTAGAACGATAGGAGGAAGGGAAAGAGAAAAGCAGAAGGCCGGGAGGTTAACCAGAATAGCGTCCGGTTGGCTACCCTACACCGGGGGAATGGGAAAGGGGAAAACAAAGTTGACCGGGAGAGAGAGGAGGGAAGGAAAGAAGGAAATTAGCGGTGAGTTCACTGACGCGTTTGTTCTTACAGAAATTGCATGAATAGTCACAGATGGTCGCACAAACCCGTCGTGCTTAAAACGATAAATGCGAAGAATTAGCACGGCGTCGCAATTTCCGCAACCGCTACCACCGAGGGACAGGTGCCTTTATCCCCGTGCCATTCGTACGCGCAGCGTTAAGAGGAAGCTTTAGCTCGGGCCCAGCTCCGACGCGGCCCATTGGAATACATGTAAAGCGCAAAAACGTTTTTCTGAGATGACGCCTGGACCGATTTTAAGGAAATTTGCCACATTTGAGAGAGAAAGTTAAATTCTAGTGACTGTTGGAAGCGGAATTTCGATTTAGGGCCTGAATTTCCTGAAAGAGATTTTCAAAAATTCGAAAGTTAAAAAAATGTAGAAGCACGAAGTGTACAAATTAATAGCTCTGCATCAAGAACAGCTATCGCGGATCTGTAAACGGCACCCATTAGATCATTGAAAGCGCACACATTCGATATGTCATTTTGTATCTTGCGTGAAGGAAGGAATTACGTGAATTTGTTACGTTGTGTGCAAGAGTTCTGCAAAACCTGTATTTTCATATTACCGTTTTTTTTTAGATTCATGTGTGACATCAATTTTGTCCGCTTTAGATGTACTATTGGATGCGATTCACAGAATTGTGATAACACTTTTCATTGCTGAATTACAGAGTTGTCAACTTCATAGTTTCGCTTTCTGAAAATTTTGGATTTTTGCCAATATTTAATGAAAAGATTGACGAATAAATAAAAAATTCGAAACCAACAGTTACTATATTTTCAGTTTTTCCTTTAAATGCAATAAACCTCGCCAAAGTTGGTGCAGTGGTTGCCGAGAAAAACGAATTCTCCTTTTACGTGTATTTAGATAGGAGCACCCGAGCTAAAGCTTCCTCTTAAAATCAAACTCTAGGATTTTACATGTCAAAACCACGACATGATTATTAGGTACGCCGTAATGGGGGACACCGTATTAAATTTGGTCATCTGGAGGGTCATTAACGTGCGCCCCCAATACACGGTACACTGTTGTACTTCTGCATCTAGCCGCCCCCATCGAAATTCGGCCGCCGCGGCCGGGATTCGATCCCGCGCCCTCAGGCCTAACCTTGAAACACTTTCAAGCCATGCTCGTGGCTTTTAGCATGATATTACGAGCATGTTTGCTCGTAAGGGCGTTTGACAGCTCTTCAGTAGCGAAAATCCGGGATTTTCGTCGCAGACAGATTTAAGTTTCGGACTAATTCTATCAGCATTATGTCCATTGACGATGGTGACGAATCTTCCCTGAACATCCAAAATGCGCCCCACATTTGGGGTCAGAATTGAGCTCAATCTTCTAAGCTTCTCGATGATGTCCGCTAAAAAACATGAAGTGAACCCACAAGTGCGCTGTCGCCTCCGAATATAGTTTCTTGCTTCTTTTTTGTATTGTTTTTAAGCACACCAATTTTTTGAAAATTTCCTGAGGACGATAGCCTAATTCTAACCCTTCTTCTAAATTACTCGATGAGGCGGCCATTACTTCTACGAGAAATCAAAATTCTTAGTCGAATAATTAACATAAATACTCAAATTAATTTTGATGGATTACTTTACAGCACGCTTTTCAATCTACGAATTGTAGCTAGTGGGCTTGCGAGGCATATCCACTTGAAACGAATACTGAGGATGGCACCGCGGTTTCGATATTTTTGCCGTAAATTAATTAAGTAAAAATCTCATTCGTGTAATTATGTTAATTATTCAGTCAGGCATGTTGATTTCTTCTAGAAATTTAGCTCAAGGGCTAGAATTGTGCTATCCGCCACAGGGAACTTTTAAAAAGGTGGTGCAGCTAAAAAAGACACGTGGTATATTGTCGCGTACAACAGTTTTATCTCTTTTCACATCGGCATCCGTGTCCACTGCAAGGGTGTTGATAACAGACTTTATATCGACAAAGTGTTTGTGGTAATGATCGATTGCCTTCATTTGGGACAAAACACGGAAAAATGCAGTTCTAGGCTCTGAAAACCCCAAATATGCTCCAACATAAAAATAGGCGTTGTGCCCATTTTATGGGCACTATAAAATGTATAAGTGCCATTAAAATGATTTCAGTCCCATAGTTCGTGCTTATGTGTTTAATAGGCACGATAAGTACGTAAGAAAAAATAAGTCCCTTGTCTAAAGTTCTGGTCTCTTATCATAATTGTACCTCTATAAACGCTTGCTTATACATCCTGCGAGTACTTATAGATTTGAAGGTCTGTTTTGCCTTCTAATGCTCTTTTGATAATTTCAAGTATGCGGCTGGTTAACGGACAAAAGCTCTTCACAAAGTTATTTCTCACATCTTCTCACATGTCTAAAGTCAAAATTTTCACAAGTCTATTGTGATTTGCAGGCTTGCAAACAGGTTGCGTGTTTGTGTGTAGAAGGGTTTAGGCGCTGGTGCACACAGACTCTTAAGACCCTAATTTGACAGATTGCCCGTGATATCACATGTATTTTATCACATCCGTAGAATTTCTATAGAAGTACTAAAATATTTCTGCGAGGTTAAGACCTCATATACAACTTTGAAACAATAGTCTGTTTAGATGTGCAAGGAATTTCGAGGTCGTATGCAATTTTAAAACCAACTGTCTCATTTTCTTTTAATAAGCTGTATGTGGATTGAGAGTCCGTATAACAGTCTGTATATACATATATATGTGCACAGACTAATGAGCTTAAATTTACTTCTGCCAACGTGTCGTCTTGCGTATTTACATAGCTCATGACGTCAAACTTTGTCGTAACTGCTATAATTACGTCGCCAATGCCCTTTGCGCAAATCCCGCGTCGGTGACGACCGTCTTCCTTTGCCTGCGTGGCAACCTTGACGTGACATCACGTTTTCATCAGCCTTTTCTGTAGAATAGGTCACGTACTTCCGCAATCACTCAGCGGCGACTAACTTCTATCTGTAAGCAGTTGCGACATATGATACAGAATGGTCCGGGCGGTCTCGAAATGTTCAACGGAGATAGAGGTTCTAAATGCAGGCTTTTTGTGTGTGTGTGTGAATTGGGCCCCCCCCCCCCCCCATTATTAGCTTGAGCCAGGGCTTGCACTTCAGGTCAGGGACGCCGCTTCTCGTCGTGCTGGTCACGCAAGGTTAGGGTGACGTTAGTGCAGGCCGAGAGTATACAGACACATACATGTATTAGTGAAGTGGCGTCATGTACGCCGTATGGCACCTTTCTATTCACAGCTTTAATGTCACCGTCGGAGATAACGTGATCGTGACAGCGTGCAGATTTTCACCGTGTTGCAACATGGCGGCCACGATGACGTCAGCTCATAACGGGCGCAGCTTTCACGATACGTCACGGTCCTTATCGAGCCCAGCGCATAAATACCGCCCCATGTCCTGCCTTTTTACGATGGGCGGCAATTATTTTCCGAGTCAGTGAGCCTAGTGTACCAGGAGGGCACCGTTTCCCCTCGATTCGTATACTTTCGAAATAAAGTGCAGGGCGAGTTGCAGAAGACGAAGCAAAACGAAAACAGACGAAAGCAAGAATGAAAGTGGCGCAACGGCAGCGCGAACAGACGACGTCGGCCCAGCTGGCTTGCAGACGAAAAAACAACGCTAATCGGCACCGGCAGCAGTCAGGGAGCGGAGCGCGGAGCCAGAAAATAAATCCCCACCAAAGTCGTTAAACAATAGAAAACAGTCCACTGGTAAGGTCGCCCCTCGGACGGCTATTTATCGACCACGTCTCAAAATGAAAGGCATAAGAAATAAAAAAAAGGAAAGGGGGAGAGAGAGCTCGAGCAGAGCGAAGAAAACAGAGCGCCGCTGGCCGACGTCGTCGGAACGCTTTCGTCCATTCTGGACGCATCGGCAGTTTGCTCAATGGAGCGTGACCCCCCCCTCTCCCCTCACCCCTTCTCCAACAACTTCGCGGGCGACCTTGTTCGGTACGGGGACTGCACCAGGCTCCCCTCTGCCCTATATACAAAAGCCCAAACGTGAGCCGCGTTTTCGTCTTGCTCGTCGGCTTTTGGCTTCTTGCTTCGGCCGCCAGTATAGAGCGCGCACGCCTCTATACAATCTGTCGTCTGTTTCAGTCGGCCAAGCCGATGCCATAGAAAGAAGCAGGCGCCTACACTATCTGTCGTCTGCTTAAGCCACCCAATGCCACTGCTTATTCGTGTCAGCCGAACGGCTCTTCCACTGGATCAGGCTAGGAGTTCGGCTTGTTTCTCTCCCTCTTCTGGTGGTCGTAAACGACGTCGCTGCTTCCACCAAGCTTCTGTTTCAGGATTCATGGAGGCTTCGTGTTGTTGTTTTCCCCTGAACTTATATAATTTGACCTTCCAGATCGGCGCCTGCTTGGCGCCCTTCGATCAAACTTCCGCAACAGTGGGAGTGGCGTTGGACAGTAAGAGACAATTTATTACGGTCCATGAACACGACCTCGGGCGTTGAAAGTGCGCTAGGCTATGTACAGACAGACAGAAGGAGGGTGGGTGTGTTTGCGGAAGCACTGGACAGCGAAACATCGCCCTTTCTGGCAAAAAGAAATACGTTGACATAAAGGTTTACTTTGACATTGAAAAGCGACGTCACCAGAAACGAGGCACCACTTGGACGCCTCGCCGTACCAGAAGAGCCAATCGGGGCAAGAAGGTACGTTACGTAACGAACACCTACTAATGTTTCACTACATCGCCTAGCACTTCCGCTTCACGTGTGCGTGCCTGCGTGTAAAACAACCATGACAAAACTTTCTGTAATACTTCAAGCGTACTATTAAAATATGCGCACGCTAACTTATCCAACTTTTCGTGCGCTTACATATTCCTGTGGTCATGTGTGGGTAACAGCATTCGTTAATGGATGCGCGGAAGCCCTTCGAGCCGAAGCGACAGACAACTCGCGGCTGTTTCCCATGTGATGCGGAGCACCTACTCATCGAAGCGGTACTTCCGCGACAGGCATATGCGCCTGCACTAGATCAAGGAACTTCCGTAATAAGCAAGAGCAGCAACCCTTTCGGTTGACATCTATGGGAAGCTTAACAAAAAAAATGCAATGACGCGCATGTTTGTGTCTGCAACTTCGAAAAGCAGCTTTTAAGTTCGCTCAACGCTCATTGGTGCTCAAATCTCGCGTGGAGACCGCATTTCGTGGTTCACTTTGAATAACAGCGCCTATGATATACCGGAACTCAGAGAAACAAACCGTAAACACTTGTAAACACGTTCGAAAGGCTCGTAAAACGGTTAATGCGCGTCGACAGCACCGTAATACCTTACTAGGCATAATTAATTAATAGGTTCTATATCATTCTCATAAATGTAAAGACTGTTTCGTTTTTATCGTTTTCTTCTCGGTTCCAGTTCTCTTGTAGGTACTGACCGCCCGCAATACCTCTATCCGTATGGATAGCAGTGCTATTCAGGTACTGCATATTTCTTGTTGTGAATCGTGGCACGGTAGGGCTAAACAAATTTCTTTAACTTCGTTGCGCGTGCAGAATGGGAGCTCCTGGCACTGACAAAGTCGGTCGTCGCCAGCCGCAACACCCCTTCCCCACCCCCTGCCCCGTCCCAACTTAGTTCACTCAAGAATCGGCAACCTTACTACTACTACTACTACTACTACTACTACTACTACTACTACTACTACTACTACTACTACTACTACTACTACTACTAATACTAATACTTCTTCTACTACTACTACTATCAGTCGCACTGCTGCTCTTACTAATATAGTACTGCTACTGTAGTGGTGGTGCTATTACTAGTAGTACCTCTACTACTGCTATCAGTTGCATTGCTTCTCGTACTAATACAGTCGAGCGCTTGTGCAATGAAATGCATAACGAATTAATAATTATGCCCCGGTTGTATTGTGAGCCGTGCAGTGCGCTACCTTTACAACGAAGTGACCTGTATAACGAACGATTTCGGAGGCTTCACGCACTTCGTTATAGAGGCGTTCGACTGCATAATACTGTTACTGTATTCGTGCTGCTGTATTATTGCTACATCTCTTACTAGGTATACCAGTTCTACCGTGTACTTCTTCTTATAACAAGACTATACTACTACTACTACTACTACTAAATCATTTCGCACCGGAGATAGTCCATACGGCAGCTGTAGCTGCAGAGTTGAATGTCAAGGGCATGTCAACACTGAACGCAACCCGTCTCCAGGGCTATAGGAACAGCACAAGTGCGCTGTACCGCGAGGTACAGGTAACTTTTGTCTGTACCGTGCAGTTACATATGTGCGTCTCGAGGGTCGCGAAGGGCACAACAGATGGCGGCGACCCGCGAACAGAATGCGAGATGGCCGAGATAATAGAACAAGCCGAGCGAGCGGCCGCAAAGGCGGAAAGTGCGTGGGCCAGGTAAAATAAAGCCCGGTCGCTCGCACGCCACCGAAAACCCTTCGATCTCTCTCTTTCTTTTTTTTTTTTTGTGCAAGGTCAACGGTCCTCGCGGCCTACGCTTCTGAGTGCTTTCCTTTTAGCGGCGCCGCGTTATGAAGTGCGCATATATCTCTATCCGAGCTTGGCGAAGCAATTGCGCAGGCAATCGTCGACGCTTCGAACGAAAACATAAGCGCGAAGAGATCGCGACGTACAAGACTAAACTGCCGCGGAGGAAGAGTCCTTTCGCAATTCCTTGACGCATGTAGCACTGTGCCTCGGAAATCCGCTGATATGCGACTCGTAGAAGGTCGCCTCACCGCAGCTGCTTTCTGAGGTCAAAACAAATTTATGTTTGACTTCGAACGTGTACGTGTACTCTTGACCCTCGCCCTGACGCTGACAATCCAGTGCGGCTAGCACTTGGACTAAAGTAAAAGCTTGACTGAAATGAAATGAACGAAGATGCCCCTTCTCGCAAGTGCGGCTAACAGGCGAAGACATGTCTTTTTCCGTTTTCTTCTTGACAGTTTCTTTTGAAGTTGGCGAGTACGGGATGCAAACGCTATATCCGGTCTCTACGTGAGGCTTATAGCGCGTTAAAAAGACAAGGACGAAAGTGAGACGTGACACACACAGGCGCTAACTTGCAACAATCTTTATTTCGAGCAAGGGACCCATACATATATACAACTTTTTCGCGTACATCATACATGCGCTGTTTGCAAAAAAACCTTACACACTATTGCGCAGGTACGGCCGCGGAAGCGTATCGAGGCACTGTAAGCTACGAGCTAGCTGCAGCACAGGATCACGTGATTCTTGACGTCAGACGTGTGCGATAAAGTGCGCTTGTAAATGTCTTCTTCGTCTCAAAGTTCCTGCGGCCTTTGCGGATGGTTTCGCTCCAGTCAGCCTCTGCAGTCGGTGCAAGAGCACGTTTATCTAGGTCGATTGCTCACAGGGAACCATGATCATGAGAAGGAAACTTACAGAAGAATGAAAGTGGGTTGGGTTGCATACGGCAGGCATTGCCAAATCGTGACTGGAAGCTTACGACTGTCGAGAAAAAAAATTGTGCTATCATAGCATTCTACCGGTGCTAACATGTGGGCAAGAAACATTGAGGTTAACAAAGAAGCTGGGGAACAAGTTAAGCACCGCGCAAAGAGCGATGTAACGAAGTTTTTTAGGCGTTAGCTTTTGAGATAGGCTGAGATCGGTGTGGTTCAGGGAGCAGACAGGTATAGCCGATGTTACAGTCGTGTAAATCAGTGTCACCAAGTGCATTAGCATGTGTATATAGTTACGTACGCGCTGAACCACCGCATTTCAGAGAAGTGATTGGATTCGGCTGGGCCGACATTTTAATGGGCTATCATCATCATCAGCCTGGCTACGCCCACTGCAGGGCAAAGGCCTCTCCCATACTTCTCCAACTACCCCGGTCATGTGCTAATTGTGGCCATGTTGTCCTTGCAAGCTGTTTGATCTCATCCGCCCACCTAACTTTCTGCCGCCCCCTGCTACACTTCCCTTCTCTTGGAATCCAGTCCGTAATCCTTAATGACCATCGGTTATCTTCCCTCCTCATTACATGCCCTGCCCATGCCCATTTCTTTTTCTTGATTTCAACTAAGATGGCATTAACTCGCATTTGTTCCTTCACCCAATCTGCTCTCTTCTTATCCCTTAACGTTGCACCCTTCACTCTTCTTTCCGAAGAATGATGGGTGTCAGCCAACGTAAGAAGCCAATCTGCGCATTTTGTTTATTGATCGCGTAAATAGGTGTCAGCACGTGTATTTCAGCATGGGGAGTAATGTATGCGCCGAAATAGCTGTAAGGTGGATAGCTGTAAGCTGCCGATCACGATTTCGTAACACGTGCCGTGTGCTAACCAACCGCTTTTATTTTCCGGTAAATTTTCTTCCCTTGAGCAGGATCACCTTTGATTAAATTGTCTTGGTATATGTTATCCTAGAGGCTGACTACCAATCGCGAATTACGAACTTGTTTTTAATTCAATTCAACATTACTTTAGTATCCTGTATGTTAATCTTCAACCTTATAGTCTTTCATTCCGTTGACTTAGCCCTAGCTTACCTTTAACACAAGTTCCCATGTTAGGAAAAAACGATAATGATATGCACGAAAGAGGGGGAATGTTATGAGTACGAATTGATTCTTCTAGCAAAACATCACGTGCACCGCGGTCCTCCAGGCTCCGTGGGTCGAAGGTGCAATCTGTGTCGTTCGACAATTAGTCGGCACACATTACGTGAGCTGCAACAACAACAACAACAAAAAAAAAAAAAAAAAACTGCACGCCGCGTTGAGGAAAGACTGAACGCGCATAGGCAAAATGTCATGATCGAGGACACTGTTTCTACCATATCCGCTACGCTCTACTTACATGCCAACCACTTCTAGGTTACTGCCTCCTAGTGGACGGTACAGGCTCTCTGTGGATTATTCTACATTACCGCAGGCTATACCTCTGGACCGAGCCACATCCCACACGGCTGGAGAACCGTCGCAGCGTGTCCAGCTCGCAACGTCTCGATGGACTTTCTCCGGTGGCCTCGCAGGAGTAGGGACTCATTCGGCCCTACCTGTTCCCTAGCGGCTCACTCCGTTCCAGCCTGCCTGGCAGGAAGACGGACGTGTCTATCGCCTAGCAAGGACACTGAGGTGTGCGGCAACGGCATCTAGGTCACGTGTTCGACTCGCGGTCGGAACTGCGAGACACGGGGCGCCCCAGATGAATTGGGCAAGTTTACTTAATGGTAACGTGAGGTGGTATCTACTTCAACATTGTGTTTTGAAATCTATTACTGATTATGTACACGCGTAGCCCTAGATAACGTTACAGATAAAGGCGCCTCATATTCGTATTACAGAAAGTTTGTGGGGTTCTTACGTGCCAAAAACTTTTATTTTACCTGCTGATTAAATTTTGCATGCCTTTATGTGTGTATATGTACATATATATGTTGTAGGTGTGTATGACATGTGCAAGGCCGAAAATGAAGTGCCTCCTATTATGTGCCGATGTTTATTTCGAATAAAGACAAGCTCTGTGTTATTGGGAGTGTAACGTGTGATTTTTTCCCATCTGTTTCTTGATGTAAAAGGTGAGTCCCAAGTGAAGCTTTTCTCATTTTTTTTAGTATTACGCCTTCCATGAATCATACACAATACCTCACGAATTCAAGTGTGCCAGAGAGCTGGAAGAATGCGAACATTAAACTAATCCATCAGAAGGGAGAGGTTAAAAAATTGAACTATAGGCCCTGCTTTCAGTATTGTATAAAATGTTCAAGATAATTTCCAACAGAATCAGTGCAACACTTCAATAATAAAAAAAAAAGCAGGCTGGCTTCAGGAAGGGATATTCTGCAATGGAACACATCAATGTCAGCAATCAGGTAAGTGAGAAATCTGCAGTGTAGAATCAACCTCTATATATGGCTTTCATGTAATATGAAAAGGTTTTTGATTCAGTAGAGATACCAGCAGTCATGGATGCATTGCGTAATCAAGGCGTACAGGGGGCAAACGTAAATACCTTGGGAAATATCTACAAATATTCCACAGCTACCTTAGTTCTCCGCAAGAAAAGCAGCAAATCACCTATCAAGAAAGGGATCAGGCAAGGAGACACAATCTTTCCAGTGTTATTAACTGAATGTTTCATCATCATCATCAACAGCCTGTTTTATGTCCACTGCAGGACGAAGGCCTCTCCCCGCGATGTTCAGCATGTTTAGCAGTATTCAAGCTGTTGTACTGGGAGGGCTTAGGAGTGAGGATAACAGCGAATTACTCAGCAGCTTTCGGTTTGTGGATGACATTGTTTCAACTGATCACCAGTTTTGCAGAACAGGAGAAATGATTGAGTACCTTAACAGAGCAAGCGCATGAGTGCAGTTCAAGGTCAATATTCAGAAGAAAAGCAATGAAACAGGAATTCATGATCGCCAGTCAGGCTGTAGAGTACCATGAAAAGTAAATTTATGGAAGAACAAAGATGGGTTAGAATGGATACGGCTGGCATTACCAAATACTGACTGGGAGCTTATACCTGTCATTGAAAAGAAAAGCGTGCAATCATTGCATTCTACCCGTGCGAACATATGGAGCAGAAGTATGGAGGCCAACAAAGAAGCTCGAGAACAAGTTAAGGACCGCGCAAAGAGAGACGGAACGAAGAAAGTTCAAACGGCGATAGCCGATATTCTAATTCACATTAAGAGGAAGCTTTACCTCGGGCCCAACTCCAATGCTGCCTATTAAAATACATGTAAAACGCAAAAATGCTTTTCAGAGATAGCCCTTGGACCGATTCTAATGAAATTTGTTGAATTTGAGAGAGAAAGTTAAATTCTAGTGACTGTTGGAAACGGAATTTCGATTTAGGGCCTGCATTTTGTTTTAAAAATTTTTGAAGAATTCGCATGTTCGAATATCATAGACGCACGAAGTTTACAAATTAATATCGCTGCATCGAGAACAGATATCGAGGTTCTATAACCGGCACCCATTAGATCATTCAAGGTTGTAAAATTCGATATGTCAATTTGTTTCTTACGTGAATTTGTTACGTTGTTTAAAAGGGTTCTGCAAAACATTTATTTCCATATTATTGAATTTTTTAGATTCATATGTAACATACGCATTTTGTCCGCTTTAGATGTACTATTAGATTGAATTCACAGAATTGTGATATCATATTTTGTTGCTGAGTAACAGAGTTGTAAACGTGATAGTTTCGTTATCCGAAAATTGCCCATTTTTAATAAAATATCGACGAACTAAATCAAAATTTTCAAACGAACAATCGCTAGATTTTAAGTTTTCTTTTAAATGCAACAAACCTCGTCAACTTTGGTGCAGTGGTTGCTCATAAAACGAATGATCCTTTTACATGTATTTATACAGGAGCCCCCGAGCCAAAAAGGCTTCCTGTTAACAAAACAAAACATGGAGCTGGACAGGCCATGTAATGCGTAGGACAGATAACCGATGGGCCATGGGAGTTACAGAATGGGTGCCAAAGGAACGAAGTCGAGAACAGCAGAAAATTAAGCTTGGTGATGAAATCAGTGCAAGAGAAGGATAATTGGAGATTGCCGGGAGAGGCCTTCGTCCTGCAATGCATATAAAAATAGGCTGATGATGGTGGACCTGCTTTGACAGGAAATAAACATCATTATTGTTGTTATCCTCATTACTAATTATTTAGAACCACGATCTGATTACGTGGCGAGCCTTAGTGGGGGAGTAATCTTGACCACTTCAGGAGCTGTAACGTGCCTCTCATAATTTCCGCGCACGCAAGTCACCGGGTGACGTGTCACGGATGCGTATAGATTAAAACGTGATTCAAGCTCGCATTACGAGTCAGCGGCGCTATGCGACGTCATGCCAGTCGGCAGATTAAATTATGAGAACGTAGCCAGCGATAACTGCCTAGCTGGCCAAGCTACTGGTCAACGAATAGAGAGCGCTGCCTGGGCCGTTCTCGTAGCCGAGTGGGTGAAACGTTCAGTTCGTAACCGTGTGGACGATGGTTCGAATCGCGGTACCTGCATCGAATAAAAAAAATCCTGGCGATGAGGCCTCGAACTGTCGTTCATAAAGGGCCGAGAGGGATCCGGCAGGGAGACCTGGGGCGTAGCGTCTCCATCGCTGATGCGCGGATTAAAGGTGATGCGGATGTCGGCATTTGGCGCCCCGGCGAGAACTCGCGCGCACAGCTGCATGGGGTTCCGAAGGAAAGCACGAAGCATGGCGAAGATCGCCTGTGAACGACCCCACGGGAAAAGTCCGGGGCGCCTTTCGTCACGAAT
Organism: Dermacentor andersoni; assembly: GCF_023375885.2. Taxonomy (NCBI): domain Eukaryota; kingdom Metazoa; phylum Arthropoda; class Arachnida; order Ixodida; family Ixodidae; genus Dermacentor; species Dermacentor andersoni. The sequence continues at coordinate 37,959,104 of NC_092822.1, read as the reverse complement.
GCGTGCGTAATATTGGCAAATGTGATTTACTGCCGTACGCACTTGAAACAGCACGAGCACCCCACAGCGCAGCTGAGTTTTTATGGGAAGAGAATCTCGCCCCTTGACGGCAATTACGATCTTTTTTCGCTTTCGAGATCACTTTTTCGAGGTGGCTGAAACGATGCTTTCATGGAATATAGGCTTAACGTTTTCTTTCAATTTTTCGTCAATATTATTTGACCTTATTCCTTGGTTTATTGCCTAGACGGAGTCCGCGCTTGCGTGGGGAGGGATGCATGCGGTGAACCACCGCTTTCTAGTGAACTTTTTCGGCATGGCTGTAACAATATTTTCATGGTCTATAAGCTTACCATTTTTCCAATTTTAGGGGGAAAATTATTCTTTGCCTAATCGTTCATTTATCGCGTTAAACGGCATCTGCGCGTGCCCGGGGACTGATATATGCGGAGAACCGGCGCTTTCGAGGCACTTTATTTTTCGTGGGAAAAATGATATTTTCATGGGCTATAGGCTTACCGTTTTTTCTATTTTAGGGGGAAAATTATTCTTTGCCTAATCGTTCATTTCTCGCGTTAAACGGCATCTGCGCGTGCCCGGGGACTGATATATGCGGAGAACCAGCGCTTTCGAGGCACTTTATTTTTCGTCGGAAAAATGATATTTTCATGGGCTATAGGCTTACCGTTTTTTCAATTTTAGTGGGAAAAATTATTCTTTGCCTAATCGTTCATTTATCGCGTTAAATGGCATCTGCGCGTGCCCGGGGACTGATATATGCGGAGAACCAGCGCTTCCGAGGAACTTTATTTTTTGTCGGAAAAATGATATTTTATGGGCTATAGGCTTACCGTTTTTCGAATTTTAGGGGGAAAATATTTCTTTGCCTAATCGTTCATTTCTCGCGTTAAACGGCATCTGCGCGTGCCCGGGGACTGATATATGCGGAGAACCAGCGCTTTCGAGGCACATTATTTTTCGTCGGAAAAATGATATTTTCATGGGCTATAGGCTTACCGTTTTTTCAATTTTAGGGGGAAAATTATTCTTTGCCTAATCGTTCATTTCTCGCGTTAGACGGCATCTGCGCGTGCCCGGGGACTGATATATGCGGAGAACCAGCGCTTTCGAGGCACTTTATTTTTCGTCGGAAAAATGATATTTTCATGGGATAGGCTTACCGTTTTTTCAATTTTGGGGGCAAAATTTTTTTTTGCTAATCGTTCATTTATCGCGTTAAACGGCATCTGCGCGTGCGCGGGGACTGATATATGCGGAGAATCAGCGCTTCCGAGGCACTTTATTTTTCGTCGGAAGAATGATATTTTCATGGGCTATAGGCTTACCGTTTTTTTCAATTTTAGTGGGAAAAATTATTCTTTGCCTAATCGTTCATTTATCGCGTTAAATGGCATCTGCGCGTGCCCGGGGACTGATATATGCGGCGAACCAGCGCTTCCGAGGCACTTTATTTTTCGTCGGAAAAATGATATTTTCATGGGCTATAGGCTTACCGTTTTTTCAATTTTAGTGGGAAAAATTATTCTTTGCCTAATCGTTCATTTATCGCGTTAAATGGCATCTGCGCGTGCCCAGGGACTGATATATGCGGAGAACCAGCGCTTCCGAGGCACTTTATTTTTCGTCGGAAAAATGATATTTTATGGGCTATAGGCTTACCGTTTTTTCAATTTTAGGGGGAAAATTATTCTTTGCCTAATCGTTCATTTATCGCGTTAAATGGCATCTGCGCGTGCCCGGGGACTGATATATGCGGAGAACCAGCGCTTCCGAGGCACTTTATTTTTCGTCGGAAAAATGATATTTTATGGGCTATAGGCTTACCGTTTTTTCAATTTTAAGGGGAAAATTATTCTTTGCCTAATCGTTCATTTATCGCGTTAAATGGCATCTGCGCGTGCCCGGGGACTGATATATGCGGAGAACCAGCGCTTCCGAGGCACTTTATTTTTCGTCGGAAAAATGATATTTTCATGGGCTATAGGCTTACCGTTTTTTCAATTTTAGGGGGAAAATTATTCTTTGCCTAATCGTTAATTTATCGCGTTAAATGGCATCTGCGCGTGCCCGGGGACTGATATATGCGGAGAACCGGCGCTTTCGAGGCACTTTATTTTTCGTCTGAAAAATGATATTTTCATGGGCTATAGGCTACCGTTTTTTCAATTTTAGGGGGAAAATTTTTCTTTGCCTAATCGTTCATTTCTCGCGTTAAACGGCATCTGCGCGTGCCCGGGGACTGATATATGCGGAGAACCAGCGCTTTCGAGGCACTTTATTTTTCGTCGGAAAAATGATATTTTCATGGGCTATAGGCTTACCGTTTTTTTCAATTTTAGTGGGAAAAATTATTCTTTGCCTAATCGTTCATTTATCGCGTTAAATGGCATCTGCGCGTGCCCGGGGACTGATATATGCGGCGAACCAGCGCTTCCGAGGCACTTTATTTTTCGTCGGAAAAATGATATTTTCATGGGCTATAGGCTTACCGTTTTTTCAATTTTAGTGGGAAAAATTATTCTTTGCCTAATCGTTCATTTATCGCGTTAAATGGCATCTGCGCGTGCCCAGGGACTGATATATGCGGAGAACCAGCGCTTCCGAGGCACTTTATTTTTCGTCGGAAAAATGATATTTTATGGGCTATAGGCTTACCGTTTTTTCAATTTTAGGGGGAAAATTATTCTTTGCCTAATCGTTAATTTATCGCGTTAAATGGCATCTGCGCGTGCCCGGGGACTGATATATGCGGAGAACCAGCGCTTCCGAGGCACTTTATTTTTCGTCGGAAAAATGATATTTTCATGGGCTATAGGCTTACCGTTTCTTCAATTTTAGGGGGAAAATTATTCTTTGCCTAATCGTTAATTTATCGCGTTAAATGGCATCTGCGCGTGCCCGGGGACTGATATATGCGGAGAACCGGCGCTTTCGAGGCACTTTATTTTTCGTCTGAAAAATGATATTTTCATGGGCTATAGGCTACCGTTTTTTCAATTTTAGGGGGAAAATTTTTCTTTGCCTAATCGTTCATTTCTCGCGTTAAACGGCATCTGCGCGTGCCCGGGGACTGATATATGCGGAGAACCAGCGCTTTCGAGGCACTTTATTTTTCGTCGGAAAAATGATATTTTCATGGGCTATAGGCTTACCGTTTTTTCAATTTTAGGGGGAAAATTATTCTTTGCCTAATCGTTCATTTATCGCGTTAAATGGCATCTGCACGGGCCCGGGGACTGATATATGCGGAGAACCAGCGCTTCCGAGGCACTTTATTTTTCGTGGGAAAAATGATATTTTCATGGGCTATATATAGGCTTACCGTTTTTTCAATTTTAGGGGGAAAATTATTCTTTGCCTAATCGTTCATTTATCGCGTTCAACGGCATCTGCGCGTGCCCGGGGTCTGATATATGCGGAGAACCAGCGCTTTCGAGGCACTTTATTTTTCGTCGGAAAAATGATATTTTCATGGGCTATAGGCTTACCGTTTTTCCAATTTTAGGGGGAAAGTTATTCTTTGCTTAATCGTTCATTTATCACGTTAAACGGCATCTGCGCGTGCCCGGGGACTGATATATGCGGAGAACCAGCGCTTTCGAGGCACTTTATTTTTCGTCGGAAAAAAGGAAATTTTCATGGGCTATAGGCTTACCATTTTTTCAATTTTAGGGAGAAAATTATTCTTTGCCTAATCGTTCATTTATCGCGTTAAACGGCATCTGCGCGTGCCCGGGGACTGATATATGCGGAGAACCAGCGCTTTCGAGGCACTTTATTTTTCGTCGGAAAAATGATATTTTCATGGGCTATAGGCTTACCGTTTTTCCAATTTTAGGGGGAAAATTATTCTTTGCTTAATCGTTCATTTATCGCGTTAAACGGCATCTGCGCGTGCCCGGGGACTGATATATGCGGAGAACCAGCGCTTTCGAGGCACTTTATTTTTCGTCGGAAAAATGATATTTTCATGGGCTATAGGCTTACCATTTTTCCAATTTTAGGGGGAAAATTATTCTTTGCTTAATCGTTCATTTATCTCGTTAAACGGCATCTGCGCGTGCCCGGGGACTGATATATGCGGAGAACCAGCACTTTCGAGGCACTTTATTTTTCGTCGGAAAAAAGATATTTTCATGGGCTATAGGCTTACCATTTTTTCAATTTTAGGGGGAAAATTATTCTTTGCCTAATCGTTCATTTATCGCGTTAAACGGCATCTGCGCGTGCCCGGGGACTGATATATGCGGAGAACCAGCGCTTTCGAGGCACTTTATTTTTCGTCGGAAAAATGATATTTTCATGGGCTATAGGCTTACCATTTTTCCAATCTTAGGGGGAAAATTATTCTTTGCTTAATCGTTCATTTATCTCGTTCAACGGCATCTGCGCGTGCCCGGGGACTGATATATGCGGAGAACCAGCGCTTTCGAGGCACTTTATTTTTCGTCGGAAAAAAGATATTTTCATGGGCTATAGGCTTACCATTTTTTCAATTTTAGGGGGAAAATTATTCTTTGCCTAATCGTTCATTTATCGCGTTAAACGGCATCTGCGCGTGCCCGGGGACTGATATATGCGGAGAACCAGCGCTAAAGAGGCACTTTATTTTTCGTCTGAAAAATGATATTTTCATTGGCTATAGGCTACCGTTTTTTCAATTTTAGGGGGAAAATTATTCTTTGCCTAATCGTTCATTTCTCGCGTTAAACGGCATCTGCGCGTGCCCGGGGACTGATATATGCGGAGAACCAGCGCTTTCGAGGCACTTTATTTTTCGTCGGAAAAATGATATTTTCATGGGCTATAGGCTTACCGTTTTTTCAATTTCGGGGGCAAAATTTTTTTTTGCTAATCGTTCATTTATCGCGTTAAACGGCATCTGCGCGTGCGCGGGGACTGATATATGCGGAGAATCAGCGCTTCCGAGGCACTTTATTTTTCGTCGGAAAAATGATATTTTCATGGGCTATAGGCTTACCGTTTTTTCAATTTTAGGGGGAAAATTATTCTGTGCCTAATCGTTCATTTATCGCGTTAAACGGCTTCTGCGCGTGCCCCGGAACTGATATATGCGGAGAACCAGCGCTTCCGATGCACTTTATTTTTCGTCGGAAAAATAATATTTTCGTGGGCTATAGGCTTACCGTTTTTTTCAATTTTAGGGGAAAAATTATTCTGTGCCTAATCGTTCATTTATCGCGTTAAAGGGCATCTGCGCGTGCCCGGGAACTGATATATGCGGAGAACCAGCGCTTCCGAGGCACTTTATTTTTCGTCGGAAAAATGATATTTTCATGGGCTATAGGCTTACCGTTTTTTTTCAATTTTAGGGGAAAAATTATTTTTTGCCTAATCGTTCATTTATCGCGTTAAACGGCATCTGCGCGTGCCCGGGGACTGATATATGCGGAGAACCAGCGCTTCCGAGGCACTTTATTTTTCGTCGGAAAAATGATATTCTCATGGGCTATAGGCTTACCGTTTTTTCAATTTTAGGGGAAAAATTATTCTTTGCCTAATCGTTCATTTATCGCGTTAAACGGCATCTGCGCATGCCCGGGAACTGATTTATGCGGAGAACCAGCGCTTTCGAGGCACTTTATTTTTCGTCGGAAAAATGATATTCTCATGGGCTATAGGCTTACCGTTTTTTCAATTTTAGGGGAAAAATTATTCTTTGCCTAATCGTTCATTTGTCGCGTTAAACGGCATCTGCGCATGCCCGGGAACTGATTTATGCGGAGAACCAGCGCTTCCGAGGCACTTTATTTTTCGTCGGAAAAATGATATTTTCATGGGCTTACCGTTTTTTCAATTTTAGGGGAAAAATTATTCTGTGCCTAATCGTTCATTTGTCGCGTTAAACGGCATCTGCGCATGCCCGGGAACTGATTTATGCGGAGAACCAGCGCTTCCGAGGCACTTTATTTTTCGTCGGAAAAATTATATTCTCATGGGCTATAGGCTTACCGTTTTTTCAATTTTAGGGGAAAAATTATTCTTTGCCTAATCGTTCATTTATCGCGTTAAACGGCATCTGCGCATGCCCGGGGACTGATATATGCGGAGAACCAGCGCTTTCGAGGCACTTTATTTTTCGTCGGAAAAATGATATTTTCATGGGCTATAGGCCTACCGTTTTTTCAATTTTAGTGGGAAAATTATTCTGTGCCTAATCGTTCATTTATCGCGTTAAACGGCTTCTGCGCGTGCCCCGGAACTGATATATGCGGAGAACCAGCGCTTTCGAGGCACTTTATTTTTCGTCGGAAAAATGATATTCTCATGGGCTATAGGCTTACCGTTTTTTCAATTTTAGGGGAAAAATTATTCTTTGCCTAATCGTTCATTTATCGCGTTAAACGGCATCTGCGCATGCCCGGGAACTGATTTATGCGGAGAACCAGCGCTTTCGAGGCACTTTATTTTTCGTCGGAAAAATGATATTCTCATGGGCTATAGGCTTACCGTTTTTTCAATTCTAGGGGAAAAATTATTCTTTGCCTAATCGTTCATTTGTCGCGTTAAACGGCATCTGCGCATGCCCGGGAACTGATTTATGCGGAGAACCAGCGCTTCCGAGGCACTTTATTTTTCGTCGGAAAAATGATATTCTCATGGGCTATAGGCTTACCGTTTTTTCAATTCTAGGGGAAAAATTATTCTTTGCCTAATCGTTCATTTGTCGCGTTAAACGGCATCTGCGCATGCCCGGGAACTGATTTATGCGGAGAACCAGCGCTTCCGAGGCACTTTATTTTTCGTCGGAAAAATGATATTCTCATGGGCTATAGGCTTACCGTTTTTTCAATTTTAGGGGAAAAATTATTCTTTGCCTAATCGTTCATTTATCGCGTTAAACGGCATCTGCGCATGCCCGGGAACTGATTTATGCGGAGAACCAGCGCTTTCGAGGCACTTTATTTTTCGTCGGAAAAATGATATTTTCATGGGCTATAGGCTTACCGTTTTTTCAATTTTAGGGGAAAAATTATTCTTTGCCTAATCGTTCATTTGTCGCGTTAAACGGCATCTGCGCATGCCCGGGAACTGATTTATGCGGAGAACCAGCGCTTTCGAGGCACTTTATTTTTCGTCGGAAAAATGATATTTTCATGGGCTATAGGCTTACCGTTTTTTCAATTTTAGGGGAAAAATTATTCTTTGCCTAATCGTTCATTTGTCGCGTTAAACGGCATCTGCGCATGCCCGGGAACTGATTTATGCGGAGAACCAGCGCTTCCGAGGCACTTTATTTTTCGTCGGAAAAATGATATTCTCATGGGCTATAGGCTTACCGTTTTTTCAATTCTAGGGGAAAAATTATTCTTTGCCTAATCGTTCATTTGTCGCGTTAAACGGCATCTGCGCATGCCCGGGAACTGATTTATGCGGAGAACCAGCGCTTCCGAGGCACTTTATTTTTCGTCGGAAAAATGATATTCTCATGGGCTATAGGCTTACCGTTTTTTCAATTCTAGGGGAAAAATTATTCTTTGCCTAATCGTTCATTTGTCGCGTTAAACGGCATCTGCGCATGCCCGGGAACTGATTTATGCGGAGAACCAGCGCTTCCGAGGCACTTTATTTTTCGTCGGAAAAATGATATTCTCATGGGCTATAGGCTTACCGTTTTTTCAATTTTAGGGGAAAAATTATTCTTTGCCTAATCGTTCATTTATCGCGTTAAACGGCATCTGCGCATGCCCGGGAACTGATTTATGCGGAGAACCAGCGCTTTCGAGGCACTTTATTTTTCGTCGGAAAAATGATATTTTCATGGGCTATAGGCTTACCGTTTTTTCAATTTTAGGGGAAAAATTATTCTTTGCCTAATCGTTCATTTGTCGCGTTAAACGGCATCTGCGCATGCCCGGGAACTGATTTATGCGGAGAACCAGCGCTTTCGAGGCACTTTATTTTTCGTCGGAAAAATGATATTTTCATGGGCTATAGGCTTACCGTTTTTTCAATTTTAGGGGAAAAATTATTCTGTGCCTAATCGTTCATTTATCGCGTTAAACGGCATCTGCGCATGCCCGGGAACTGATTTATGCGGAGAACCAGCGCTTTCGAGGCACTTTATTTTCCGTCGGAAAAATTATATTTTCATGGGCTATAGGCTTACCGTTTTTTAAATTTTAGGGGAAAAATTATTCTGTGCCTAATCGTTCATTTATCGCGTTAAACGGCATCTGCGCATGCCCGGGAACTGATTTATGCGGAGAACCAGCGCTTTCGAGGCACTTTATTTTTCGTCGGAAAAATGATATTTTCATGGGCTATAGGCTTACCGTTTTTTCAATTTTAGGGGAAAAATTATTCTTTGCCTAATCGTTCATTTATCGCGTTAAACGGCATCTGCGCATGCCCGGGGACTGATATATGCGGAGAACCAGCGCTTTCGAGGCACTTTATTTTTCGTCGGAAAAATGATATTTTCATGGGCTATAGGCTTACCGTTTTTTCAATTTTAGGGGAAAAATTATTCTGTGCCTAATCGTTCATTTATCGCGTTAAACGGCATCTGCGCATGCCCGGGAACTGATTTATGTGGAGAACCAGCGCTTTCGAGGCACTTTATTTTTCGTCGGAAAAATGATATTTTCATGGGCTATAGGCTTACCGTTTTTTCAATTATAGTGGGAAAATTATTCTGTGCCTAATCGTTCATTTATCGCGTTAAACGGCATCTGCGCATGCCCCGGAACTGATATATGCGGAGAACCAGCGCTTCCGAGGCACTTTATTTTTCGTCGGAAAAATGATATTTTCATGGGCTATAGGCTTACCGTTTTTTCAATTATAGTGGGAAAATTATTCTGTGCCTAATCGTTCATTTATCGCGTTAAACGGCTTCTGCGCGTGCCCCGGAACTGATATATGCGGAGAACCAGCGCTTCCGAGGCACTTTATTTTTCGTCGGAAAAATGATATTTTCATGGGCTAGGCTTACCGTTTTTTCAATTATAGTGGGAAAATTATTCTGTGCCTAATCGTTCATTTATCGCGTTAAACGGCATCTGCGCATGCCCCGGAACTGATATATGCGGAGAACCAGCGCTTCCGAGGCACTTTATTTTTCGTCGGAAAAATGATATTTTCATGGGCTATAGGCTTACCGTTTTTTCAATTTTAGGGGAAAAATTATTCTGTGCCCAATCGTTCATTTATCGCGTTAAACGGCTTCTGCGCGTGCCCCGGAACTGATATATGCGGAGAACCAGCGCTTCCGAGGCACTTTATCTTTCGTCGGAAAAATGATATTTTCATGGGCTATAGGCTTACCGTTTTTTCAATTTTAGGGGGAAAATTATTCTTTGCCTAATCGTTCATTTATCGCGTTAAACGGCTTCTGCGCGTGCCCCGGAACTGATATATGCGGAGAACCAGCGCTTTCGAGGCACTTTATTTTTCGTCGGAAAAATGATATTTTCATGGGCTATAGGCTTACCGTTTTTTCAATTTTAGGGGAAAAATTATTCTGTGCCTAATCGTTCATTTATCGCGTTAAACGGCTTCTGCGCGTGCCCCGGAACTGATATATGCGGAGAACCAGCGCTTCCGAGGCACTTTATTTTTCGTCGGAAAAATGATATTTTCATGGGCTATAGGCTTACCGTTTTTTCAATTTTAGGGGAAAAATTATTCTTTGCCTAATCGTTCATTTATCGCGTTAAACGGCATCTGCGCGTGCCCGGGGACTGATATATGCGGAGAACCAGCGCTTCCGAGGCACTTTATTTTTCGTCGGAAAAATGATATTTTCATGGGCTATAGGCTTACCGTTTTTTCAACTTTAGTGGGAAAATTATTCTGTGCCTAATCGTTCATTTATCGCGTTAAACGGCTTCTGCGCGTGCCCCGGAACTGATATATGCGGAGAACCAGCGCTTCCGAGGCACTTTATTTTTCGTCGGAAAAATGATATTTTCATGGGCTATAGGCTTACCGTTTTTTTTCAATTTTAGGGGAAAAATTATTCTGTGCCTAATCGTTCATTTATCGCGTTAAACGGCATCTGCGCGTGCCCGGGAACTGATATATGCGGAGAACCAGCGCTTCCGAGGCACTTTATTTTTCGTCGGAAAAATAATATTTTCATGGGCTATAGGCTTACCGTTTTTTTCAATTTTAGGGGAAAAATTATTCTGTGCCTAATCGTTCATTTATCGCGTTAACCGGCATCTGCGCGTGCCCGGGAACTGATATATGCGGAGAACCAGCGCTTCCGAGGCACTTTATTTTTCGTCGGAAAAATGATATTTTCATGGGCTATAGGCTTACCGTTTTTTTTCAATTTTAGGGGAAAAATTATTCTGTGCCTAATCGTTCATTTATCGCGTTAAACGGCATCTGCGCGTGCCCGGGAACTGATATATGCGGAGAACCAGCGCTTCCGAGGCACTTTATTTTTCGTCGGAAAAATAATATTTTCATGGGCTATAGGCTTACCGTTTTTTTCAATTTTAGGGGAAAAATTATTCTGTGCCTAATCGTTCATTTATCGCGTTAAACGGCATCTGCGCGTGCCCGGGGACTGATATATGCGGAGAACCAGCGCTTCCGAGGCACTTTATTTTTCGTCGGAAAAATGATATTTTCATGGGCTATAGGCTTACCATTTTTTCAATTTTAGGGGGAAAATTATTCTTTCCCTAATCGTTCATTCGATATCATTCGATATTCGTTCATTCGATAATCGTTCAAAAACGATATTATCATGGGGTATTTACGCCAAATTTTTTTTTCAATTTGAACACAAAATTACTTGAGCTTATTCGTTGGTTTATTGCCGAATTTGGAGTCCGCACGTGCGTGGGGAGTGATGCATGCGGTGAACCAGCGCTTTCTAGTCAACTTTTTCGACGTGGCTGAAAGAATATTTGCATAGGCTATAGGCTTATTATTTTTTTTTTTCATACCGTAAATGGGCGTCAGCGCGTGTACTAATGCATGGGGAGTGAGGTACGCGCCGAATCGCCCCATTGCAGATAAGTGATCGGACCAAGTGCGGACATTTTCGTGCACTATAGGCTTACCTTTTTAAATGCGTAAGCATTTCCATGCCTACCCAACGAAGAAACCCGTCCGTCCCTCCGTCATGTAAGGCGATTGTCTTGAACATAGGGCCCGCAGCAGCGAGCGCATCGACGTTCGTGGTGCCTCTCGCTTCAACGTGAAGTGGCGAGAACACAGCCGTCGTCTGTTTCGTCGTCGTATTCTTCTGTCTACTCTGACGATGAAGCCGTCGTCGGAGTACGGTTGATCATGTTTGGTAATTAATGGTTCTCATCGAGAGGAGGCAGCGGTATAGGACCACGTCTGCGTACGAGGTCTACCAAACGTGACATTGTTCAATTACGTCACGTACTACATGCAGCACGCATCGGCCAGTTCCCATCTTCAACGAAGCAACGGCCAAGCCAATCTGAACACAAAGAAGAAACGCAACAAGAACCAAAAGACAGGCAGTGTACATAATAAATGTCTTATATATTTGCTTTATTTACAAAACCTCTCCCGTCATTTCAACCCATCTACATCTACTGGGAGTTATCTGTAACACGAGTGAACATTGCTACTATACCACTAGCCTCTTCGTTGTCTCATGCTGGTCTTAGTTGACATTTCGGTGTTGCAACCACGCTTCTCCGTTTCACGAGTCCTTCGCTGTGTTTCTCGCAGTTGCACCAAACACAGCAGCATACGACGACGAAACAGCCGGTGATTAGTAGCAAACACTTACGCGTATTTTTTTTTTTTTTTTTGTAAGAGTCAGTCTGCGCATATTCTTCTGTTCATCACGTAAATCGACGTCAGCACGTGTACAATAACATGGGGAGTGATATATGAGCGAAAACAGCGCTTTTGAGAGAAATGACTAGACGTTCGCTGAGTCGACATTGTAATGGGGTATAGGCTTACCTTTCTTTGTCCTCGGAGAAGGCAATCTGGGCATTACCGTTTATTCATCGCGTAAATCGGCGTAATCATAACTCGTCCGCAACGCCGCTACACCAGGCCGTGGGACGAACAGCAGCATTTCCAGACTATACCCAGCGCGCATGAGCCAATGCCGAAGCGTTGCGATGTCCTGTTGCCACGTGACCATCTTTACGCATCACGACACAACGACACAAGCGGAAAGGAAGCCAAAAACACGTTAATTCCGAAAAAGCTAGTACAGTAAATTATTTATGGCGCTCCGATGGCTTGGCATTATCTTTATAAAGCTTCGAGGACCCGGGGGTATCGTTTGACATAAATGGAAAGCCGAAATATCATGTCAGTTACGCGTAGTAGCATTCACTAGCCTTTTGTATTTCTAACCTAAAGTCACAGAAGGCCGTGCAAGCGCTACTGCGCTTCTTGAGATCTACCGCAGCCTTTGTGAACGTCTCTAACTGGAACACCCTTCGCGTGTGTTTCTGTGTGTCCATTTTATTAACCTTTTCCTTTCTGTGCTCTTTCTAATCGCCGTCTCCAAACCCCAGTGTAGGGTAGGAAGCCGCAGACTAATATCTGGTTAACCTCCCTGCCTTTCCTCTTCATCTTTCTCTCTCTCTCTCTTGTCCTTCTATCTGACATGGCGTGCCCGCAGTCGCGTGGTCGTGTTTCATGAAACACGACCACGCGTCGAGCTCGTAGCTGCAGCTACGAGCTCGACGCGAGACCTTTGAGGGTGTAGCGGAATGCGCAGAAATCAATGCGCGACGGATTACCCCTGCCCACGAATGAGTGCCGCCTCCTCCGATGCAATCGCGCCTTGACGTCAGAAGATTCGATTTTTTTTTTCGCCAACATCGGTTAGGCCTTGTGTAGCAGCGCTACAATTTTCCCCCGTACCTCCTCCGGCCAACGAAGCGGCTATGGCGCAGACGAACGTTATACGAGCTTGCTGAGCAGTTTCGAGATTGACGGTGTCCATTATAACTGCAGCGGAACGCGATAGCAGACGGCAAACGTAGCAGACGGCGTAGATTTATTTATATTATTATTATGGGGTTTTACGTGCCAAAACCACTTTCTGATTATGAGGCACGCCGTAGTGGGGGACTCCGGAAATTTGGACCACCTGGGGTTCTTTAACGTGCACCTAAATCAAAGTACGCGGGTGTTTTCGCATTTCGCCTCCATCGAAATGCGGCCGCCGTGGCCGGGATTCGATCCCGCGACCTCGTGCTCAGTAGATTTATTTAGACGCAAGGAGTTATATTCCGCGCATTCCGGCTTCCCTAAAGACGGCGAACGAAATATATATATATATATATATATATATATATATATATATATATATATATATATATATATATATATATATATATATATATATAAACATGCATATCCAACGCCATGTTGAAATCTAAAATGATGCGAAGCTTGTTTTGAGTTGGCGGCCGTAACAAGAGCACAGCCTTATCGCCCGCACACCTGTTGCCTGCGTCACGAGGAGAAAGACGATGCACGCTGCTTGTCGATGGGAGGGATGTTGATAAGAGGTGTGCGCACAGAGGAAATGCGAAACATGCCTAAATGCATTTACGGGTTCGTGCCCCTTACGTCACATCCGTTCTGGAGGATAGGCCAAGAATAGGCACATACCCAGTGGGCTATGTTGTCTACTCGAAAAACGGCTGCCTGAACATACCCAGTGGCCCCAAGCTGTCAATGTACTTCCGCAACTATATACACTGCAAAATAATTTACAACCTCAACAGCGAATACGGGTGTAAATGGGGCTGTAACTCGCAGCCTTACACCCAAATATGATGTAATGCTGGGAGTTATACACAAAGTTACACCCCTGTTTGCTTTGAAGGGTGTAAAATACATATCACAGCGTACGGTGAGGACACGACGACGAAAGTCAAACCCCGAGGAGAAGGCAAAGAAAGCTTTACTTTACAAGCAAAACCTGTCTTTCTTTCTTCTCTCCTCGTCCGTTTTAAAGCGAAGCGTTCTTGGCGACCTCTCCCGAAGTAAATCTAAAGCGAACAAAATTGATGTATTATACACCGCTCTGGTATATACCGCTCATTCGTGAGGAAGACTTTTGCGAAACGTTTTGGAACGTTGGAACAAATTTACGTAAACTGTAAATTCATATATCAGATTTGTTCGCTTTATATACCCTAACAGATTCAGTTTATAGCACTGCGATACCTATATTTTAGTGCATAGCGAGTTAAAGATTTGTAAATCTCGTGCCCCAACTATTACTATTTTTTAAAAAAACTGGAGAGCTTACGGGAATTTTTCTCTTTGGCGTCAAGTCCTAAAGCAAGTCTTAGGCGAAGCACGAGGAAAAAGACATACATTGCGATGCGTGCGTGTTCCCTTGTTTCTCTTGTACTTCGTTCTGAAGCACTGGCCTTCCAAAATCTCGGCTCCCTGAGCTACATACATTCTTAGCGGGCTTATCCTGCCCTCCAAACAATACCTGTCATCTGTCTCGCGTACGTTTTCTTTCTATAGCTCTCCGCTATGATATACATTCAAGTAACGAACGGTATGCTCGTGTCAACGTGACATTGCCCTCCTGTCAGGTAAGTAGTGGGCGCCGTGTTAAAGGAAGTGTACGCGAATTTGATGATGATCATTGTTTGGGGATAAGTTCCGAAATAACGCAACGTTATATATATATATATATATGTGTTGAGAGAGAGAGAGAGAGAGGGTCACTTCATCTCTTCTGGCCTAATGGCCAACTGCAAAGAAATATAGGGCCGTATAAAAAGCCTAGGTAGTTTCAGATAGTGTGGACCGTGAAAACGACACTACTTCGAAGATGTACTGCAGACAAGGCGGCGATGCGACGCCTGTCCTGCGCCATTAAACCAGGGCACTGCTAGAGACGAAGGGAACCGCGTAGTTCTTTAATTAAACACCGTCGCAAACCAGCCACCTAACGTGACCAACGCGTCGGGAGGCCCATCAGGAACACGCCTTAGGAAGACCTATCAAAGTGTCTGCTGGCCTTCGGCAACCAGCTTCTTGATATGACGTAAATAAAATGTTCGTCTGTTTCCGTTACGAGCAGACGCTAACTGTACTTCGTTAATTGCGCGATTCAATTCGGGCTGTGAAATCTAATTCCGAGGTTTTGACGTCTCAGCGACCCACGAGCTGCAGACAACGTAGCGGAATGCGGGTTCCTTATTGTGCATCTATAAATCTCAGTGTACGAGTTTTTTTTTTTTTTTCATTCCATCGCCACAGGAAACCGTCCACCACGGTTGGCAATCGGTCACGTGACCGTGTTTAGCAGCAGAATGCCACAGCCACTGAGTCACCGCGACAGCCAAAATCCGGCTATTTACCATGACCAACCGAAAAATGAGAGAGAGAGAGAGAGAGAGAGAGAGAGAGAGAGAGAGAGAGCAATCGCAGGATTCAGTGCCGCTTGTGGTTAACCTGTACGCGTCTAGAGGGCGCCACAATTTGTTAACTTCAGAATTTTGGCTCAGCAATGAAAGTTGTTTCTTTAAGGCATCGGGTAGAAAAGAGGGGGGGGGCGATTTCGCAACTGGTGCAAGGAATGAGCTACGGGGGCCGCATAACCCGCATTTTTCTTTTTTTTTGCGCGCCGGCGTCGAAACGTGCAGTCACCGGCAACGGGATCCCGGGCCGGGCTGGCCGGCGCGACCCCGGTCGGCGTTTTATCGATCGGCGGTGGCGGCGGCGGCCAGCCTCCTCCCACACGAACTGGGTCATGCTGCGGAACAACCCGGCGCAGCGGCCCGCCGGGCTGCTTCGCCGTTCTCTCAATTTCGTGCAGGGCGGTGGAAAACGGCCTCGCGCTGCAGCAGCGACCGGTCCTACGAGGGAGAAGGGAGAGTGCGGCCGAGTGTGCGCCGTGGCGCGAGCGGACGACAGGGCGGGCGATGGTTTCGAACGTCTCGTATCCGTCCGCCGTCAGCTGATTTTGCCTCGCCTGTGAATCCCCCCCACTTCTGTCCGCGTCGTTTATTAAAAACAGGTTCGGGACGGGTGCCGTAACTGAGCACGACTGTCGTCGTTCCTCGGTCGTTCGGAAGGCGGCTTCGAATGAAAGAACAACGCGCAGCCGAATTCGGGACTAGTTTCTGAAGCGTAGGTGTAGCGGGAGAGCGCGGGCCGCGCCGCCGTAGCATACCGTAGCTGCTGTCATTTCGGTTGGTGCTGCATGCGACTGCGAGATGCGAGGTGGGGGCGCTTTCGCCGAGAAACAGCAGAATAGAGCCGTGTACATGCGCTAGTCGGACTAAGAAAAATGAATAGAAATAAAGCAGAAGCGGCGCGCGACAGTCGGGAACCGCGGGGAAGTCTTTTTTCACGATTCCGGGCACACGCCCGGGTTGCGTCGTCGCCCTTCCGTGCCTGTCGTCTGCTTCAGAGACCCCGGCGGCCGCCATTGGACTTGGCAGGGCTCACGTCAGCGCGTAGTCACATTCGGTGTCACCGCAGCGCGTCGCATGGCGTCGCCGCGGAATACGAAGCGACCGTGAGCAGTGCGCGCGTTTCCGAAACCTGCCAACCGGACTCGCACGGCCGGTTTTGCATACTATCTACACGCCGTGCCTGCCTCCGTATCGGCACAGGTGGCGAATGCTTCCCCCCCCCCCCTTTTTTTTTTCGTTGCTCGTTTCCTCGCGCGGGCGGCCATCGTCGACTACAGCAACGGCGGGCCGCCTGTGCAACGGAGCGCGTAGCGATCACGTCGGGAAAAGGCGACGCGCGGACGCCGGGTGTGTGTGTGTGTGCGTGCGTGTGCGTAAGCAGACGATCACTCCCCACCCCCGCATGTAGACACACGCACAAACGTTGTCGAAGGACGCATGTTGTAAATGGCCTCACGTTTGCAGCTACAGCCGGGAGAAGAGGGACGCGGTGGCGGGGCGTCATTGACCCAGGGGCTTGCTCTGGTGCGAGCGTAACACTCCAGTTACGCTGGCCCGCGGTCACACAGTGTGCCCTCGTCAGCTGGCCGGATGGCCACCGCGGGACGGCAGTAGGCTTTCCATCTTGCTTCCGTCGCGCTGTGAATCCGGGACGTTCGGGAAATGGAGCGGTGACACGGACGCGACGGCGTTTTTCGGGCTTCTCTAGCAAAGACCTACATACGCCGTCAACCCGGAATAGGCGGAGAGAACAGCGGCTTTTTAGGAGGCGCGCTCGAAACCTACGGCACGCGTTGCTATTCAAAAAAAAAAAAAAACCGGTAGCAGTAAGCTATAGCCGCTAATAAACCAGAGCACCAGTCAGTGCCGCCCCCTGCGCCGTGCTGGATGTCAACGTGAACGGAACAAATTCGGCAGCCTGACGTAACTGCGTCCGCGAGGCTCCGTGTAGCCTGTTTGCGGACGCGAATAACGAGCACAGATGCCATCCGGTTCCCAAGGGCATCCTGCAGTAGACAGTCTTGTTTGGTGCAGAACACATAGGGCAAGTCACCTCCGTACAATGTTCGCATAACACCAAGTGCCATCGTTATAACAAACCCAAACTGAAAACATTTGTGATTGCATAAGTCACTGCTATGCTATGTCGAAGCCCCCAGCACAAAGATAGCACAACACGTAATACAGCTCAAACACGCAGGCTTACCAAAGCGCGCCGTCATTTCGCTGACGCAAAGCATGGTACAACAGCCTTTCGCACACTGGCGTTGAAGGGGATGTTGCGTTATGCTTCGTTTGCACACGTCTACACTGTTCTTTTCTTTTGCTACCCAAAGTAAAACTTCACTGTCCCCGCGCTTTCAGCAAGCCTGCGCGTTATTTTCAACCTTGGAGCGTTTGGAGGGCCTATGTGGCCAGCACCTTGTTTACCCTCATTAAAATAGAAGGAAGCAGAAGGTGTGAAGAACAGGCGGGCGAATGCTTGCAAGGGTTTGTGTGCAGTATCTTTAGTGCTCCTTCCGGAGGCTGATGATACCCTAACATGACGAAGGTATTAAAAAAATAGCCTACACAATTCGTCACTCATATCAAGATGTCATGAAAGGGCTGACATCGCGAAAAGGTGGCAGCACTGTTGTCAGTGTACTGGTACTGGCAGAAGTGAAGGTGAATGCAGACAAATACTTAGACATGACTTCCAGGGTCGGTCACTTCACCTGGCCTCTACGAATGATGCCGCAATCATTACATGTGCAAACTTTATACCAATAGGCATGGAAAATTTTGAATTGTGGGGAAATGCTATGATGAAAAGGCTGTACTCAAACTCGTCCATGCATTTCCCATTACGAGGCAAAAATTGTATAGATTGTAGGGTCAGCAATAGTGCAGTGATAGGCCACAAGTTATTGGACATTAGGATACACTGAGTTAGCCGGTAAACCACGGTAGTTTCAGTTTATGTATTCTGCCATCTTGGAAATAATCAGCTGCTAATACAAACTTTCTTTGTTGTTTCACATCACAGTTTTTAGTGAACATAGTGTTGCAAAGCCAAAATCAGCCAGCAAGGCTAGTTTACAATTCACATGTTGGCCATAGCTACATGTTAAGACGATATGGTAAGCAGCCGCACACATAAATATCTATTATGAGAGAGCCTACATGCTCTAAATATGCTTACGATTGTAAAGCACCATTATTGCAGCACATAAACTGGAATTCAATGCTTCTTGGCACAGTATTCAATGCTGATGATGTCATCACACATATCTCTGGGCACTGGTGACTATTGCACAGCAAATCAAGGTTATCTTACACTGCACGGCAGATGCATTAAATGCCCTCGCATAGGGTAAGACAACACAGTGAGCAATTACTGACCATGCCTAATACACCACTCCTTCCATTTTAGCCTTTAACGCTGCAAGTGATGGATGAGATGCACTTATTCCAATTAAAACCCGCTAGCTATAACTCCCTTGACCATTAAACCCCAGTGATGCATACATTCTTGACATCACAAGTTAAATGGCAAAAGGAATCACTCAGTTGTAGCAAAAGGCAGGTATTATAGATGCTAAAGGAACCTGATGCATTAGTGCACCATAATTTCCATGCCCGTCACTATCTGCCATAAAGCAGTTCAATACGATTCTCACTTAATTAGCACCTCGTTTTTGTCATCTGC
This sequence comes from Dermacentor andersoni, assembly GCF_023375885.2. Classification (NCBI taxonomy): domain Eukaryota; kingdom Metazoa; phylum Arthropoda; class Arachnida; order Ixodida; family Ixodidae; genus Dermacentor; species Dermacentor andersoni. The sequence continues at coordinate 37,940,006 of NC_092822.1, read as the reverse complement.
AGAAAACTACTCTCTGGCACGCTGATTGCACTCAATAAAAGGTCAAATGTTTAACACCCAAGATCCGGTCATCCATATATGAAAACAAAGTTGTCGAAATGTGCCACTTTCCTTGAAAGCAAGGTCCATCACAGCACAAATTTTGCTTGGAGGAGACTTGCTTTTAGGTTTCATGCTGTTGTAACTACTATGTGTGCGGCCGCTCTACATAACACGTCCTTCCTAAATTACTCGAACGAGGGCCTGATAAGTGATCTGCATGCTGGCAACTTGCCTTACCAAAAAGCTGCACTTGGTTCAGGTAAGCGCATATGATATCGTGGAATGCGAGTGTAACTACAATACATGACCCCATGTCGCTGCTGATTAGGCTCCTTCAGCACTGGAGCTCTCGTTTTCAATCGCAAAAGGGCTCTAGGTCAGGGCGAGGCAGTCGGCTGCCTCCACCACCACTTTTTTGCAAGGCATGAACAATCTACTGGCAGGCGTAGCACAGGCGACTGCCTCCAAGCTGCAGTGTTGTGTGTACCACCGTAACAGTCGAATAAAAACTAGAAGAAAGCCTAAGTGTATAAAAGTTCATCACACATTGTTTAATTCCAGTTCACATATGTACAATGCTGAAAGTTCACATAGCAACCGCGCACACACTAAAATGCACACGCGCACTCACATACATGCACACAAGCTATTTCCACTGCCACTAGGTCGCAAAAAAAAAGAGTAAGAGACGGTCCACCACGCCGCAACATTTCACAATTCACTAAGCACTCACAGAAGCGTCCTCTGTACAGGGTTCGGCAGACAACATTGACGCCACCAATGGCTGAAGGTGTACGAATCCACGTGACACCCGCACTTGACTAAAAGAGCATCGTCGTCTCCTCTCCTCCCAAGCCCCAACCATGAGATAGAGAAAAAAAAAACAATACACCCAAGTTGAAAAGCCACAGTGCAATGGCTTCACTCTAAGACACAAGATAGGGAAAAGCACAGGCACACAATTACTGTGTGGTGTCTTCCTCCCGTACACTGACATACACAAGATGTATAGACTTGAACACCGCAATTAGAGGAACAGAAAGTCAACAATGCCAGACGCCCAGAGAGCATGGAACTCAGAGGGCGCGGCAGCTCAACACGAGACCATACAGCTGTGTGGCGTGTTGCAGAAAGGTCCACGCACCAACTTATGGGTCCCCAACAAATGTCAGGTCGTCGCAAATGATGCAATCGTGTGGGCGAGGTCGGCAGTAGGCACAATCGCAACATTCCAGGTTAACTCAATCTTGCAAGCTACACCTTGAACCACGCCACAAGAGAAATTTCCAAGGTAAAAGGTCGATCATCAAGAGCAGGACACGCAGAACAGGCAATGCCAATAGCTTTTCTTGACGCTGCAACCAAATTAAGAGTTAACTAGCATGCATGCGTTCCCACTGCTGCATTCTTGCTCTCAATTTGTCTGCCACAACAATTGTGCACAAACCAGCCCAGCAGCGATTTTCACTTGAGCAAAATTTGTGGCAGCAAAGGGCTGCTAACCTGGCCTGAGCCAAAATTAGTGTCTGCACGAGTAAATTTTACACAAGACATTCAGTCACAAACAAACCTCAGGCCCACAAATCGCAAGAGCAGCCGACCAATATTTTAGCATGTAGCAGTAATCGCCATTCCAAGTCCAACAGAAAGACTGCGGCGCTTCAAAAATACTAGCGTGAACATGAATTCTAGGCTGTGCTGTAATGGTCATTGCCCACACTATCTGCACCATCTGCGGCGACCTTCATGTCAAGATACTATGACAGCTCACAAATGCACACAAGTGACGAGCAAAAGCGTATCCATTAACAAACACCCACAAGATGTGCGTACATTGACCAAAACTGCGCGGGATGCAAGAGTTGACCTTGCACGGAACCGCATTACAACCAACATGTCACGGAAAGAGAGGAAACTGAAAAGGAAAGTTTTCAGACAAGACACTAATCCCAAGGTCTCCATGGGGACCAAGTAGCCAATGCAGCAGGGATGGTGAAAAGAGCCTTCCAGTCAGCTACTGCAATCTCGTCTGCAGCAACAACTTCAGCCGTGTCAAAGATATAAGAACAAAGGAAGGGCCCAACCACACCCTGCCACGCCCTCTTGGCAAGACCACCAAGAGTGATGTGCTTTGTCAAAAAACAAAGAAAAGACTGAAGTAGTTCACAGCACAACACTGAGTGTTAGCAGGTGCATGACACTAACCAGTTGCTCCGCTTCCCAGTTCCGAAAGTGGCGGCCCAGCTGCTGAGCCAGCCGTGCTGACAAAGTGCCCTTGCTCAATCTTTCAACACGGCTCTCAGGAGACAGAAGTGCTGAGCAAGTTTGCCGCCAACAAAAACACAGCGACCTTCTGGAGACAAAGAATGCACATCAGAGCACCAAAGAGACAGGGACACCACAGGACAGGCAACACAAGTCTCTCGGCAGCTCTTCTTAAGATGGAAGGACAAAACGGAACGGCTGCCAATAACACCAAAGCAGATCTTTGGAAAGGCGATGTCGAACTTGCAAAGGAAATAGTTAAGAAACAAACAAACAGGGTGTCGTCGATTACACCAGAGCAGGGGCGAAGAGTGGAACCATCCTCCGGCGACTCGAGCTACCACAGAGTCGCAGCACGATGTGGCCCCTTCCTAAATAGAACCATCCCCTGGAAGACGGCAGCCTTGGAGAGATCAGTGTGTGCTGGCGGCATGACAACTTATACAACACTAAGCTGCTGCTGCTGCTGCCCAGGGTGCCACACATTGACACCCTCCCCCCCTCGACAGGACGAGAGCTATTTAAATGCTGCCCCACCGGTTTTGAGCAAGCCAAACAAAGGTCCCTCAATGTCTGGCAAGGACCACATAAGCTGCACCAAGTTTAATACCACTAGTTTCTTAGCAAATGTGTGACGGCACATATGCAGCCAAGCAGAGAAACAAGGAAAGGAAATGCAATGATGTGCATCAAAAGCGCGATGACAAAATGTGCAGCACTAATTGATGTGCCTCAGTAAAGGACATGCAAAATGAGTAATGCTGCCATCTTATCTCTACCCAAGAAGCACACGTGATCAGACCATCTTTATAAATTGCTAGCATTGAAGACTGAAAATATCTCGTGGCTAGCAGGCTGCCGACTATGGAAGAGTTCGAAAAGTATATTGACACGTGTGCTTGTATGATATTTTATCTAACTAGCCTGCGTTGCTTACACTCGTACAAAGCTCCTGAATTTGTGTTGCTACAACCATCTGTGTGCTTGGTAAGAAGGCCTCACGATTGAAGTTCTTTAATCACATTTGGCAGCGGTTAAAGCACCACCAGATGCTGCGCGCCCTTTTTGACCTTGACCAGACTTTCTCGAGCAAGCTTCAGAGTGGCCTCATGGTTGCTATAGCCCACGGAAAAACCATGAACCCACGTTAATGTTGCAAAAAGCAGTGGTTACTCATGTAATGCAACTGATACTCAAACGAAGCCAGGTTTGCCTAAAGCATAATTAAAGCCCTTCCTCCACTTTGCTATTGCATAAAACCAAAATTTTAGCTCACATGCAATATCCCACATCATAGGCAATACCACTAGGCCTTACAAATATTAAGCGGCATTACAGGAAAGCATAGAGCCAAGCTGAATTCATATGCTAAATTTCTGAAATAGCAAATATGTAGCCTTTATCAAGACTACGTGCTTCAAAAACAGAAGGAGTAGAAAATCTAACTGGCAATGCCACCAGCGAACTCTTAAAGAAACAACTTCTGATGTCATAATGACAGCCAAATTGCACATTATTGAAAAAAAAAATCTACTAGAATTTTCGTGCCACTTGAGCATTTCAGAAAGTTTAACTTGCAGGCATCTGCAAATCTATCGGGGCAGAAAAAAGCAAACAGCTCTAGCAACCACGAAACATGACATTACACCAACACTATTGCTAGTGCCAGAATTTGAATAACAGAGAAAACTACAGACGGAAGTCCAGCGATCCTGTGCAATGATGTCCACTAATTAGTTGTCCTAGCCTGCCAAACAGGTCCCTAGAGGGTCCAGAAGCAGCACTGAAGTTTCGCTCTGGTTAATTTGGTTACAAACAAGTAGCATGTACGATTGAAGAAATCTTGTCAAACCTGCAGGATTGCTTACTAATTGTACAATTTTTTTATTTATAGGCTTTAAATAGCACTTAAGCATACGACACATGCACCTGGCGGTTATGCGATATGACACAAGTCCCAGCATGTCGCCTTCGAGACTCTTTAAGCGCCCCACAGGCAGTTGCAGGCACCAGTTAATCCCTGAGGTCTTACTGAGGAGCCACATGCTCTTGGTCATACATCACTTGCAACAAGCGATAGTGGCAACAACCTTCATTTTTCTTCTCTTCTTCAATTCTGTTATTGAAAGCATCTATTTTTGTTACCTTTCCGTGATGCAGCCACCTGCATTACAAACACAAAATTTTGCACAGAGGCTGAACTTTATCTATGCTAGCTGAAACTACGTACTTTACATGGTCAAGAATTCTTTTGCAGTTGGCTTTTAATGCAAGGAATTCTCGGAATTATTTAATGCTAGGAATTACTCGCGTTGCTATAGCAGAGGTATCATCCTGACAGCCCATATGCTCTGGGCATATGTGTATATATATGATAGCCCCATATGTAGTTGAATGCGCTTTACAACCACATCCCCCTGCTGCATGTTGTTACTAAGCAAATCTGCATTGACAGAATTACCAACACTAAAGCGATTGTAAAGAGCCTCGCCTGCTTCTAAGGCCTGCCATAACAGAATGCATAAGTGCATTTAGGTCACATACACTGTCAAGAGCTCATGCAAGATTAATTTTGCATTTTTATGTTATAAAGCTCAATCTCCTGCCATTAGCCCCATAAAACCACTTTCAATGTTGACTCGATTGCAAGTAGTATTGCCTGCCCCGAGCGATCACCACAACGCAATGCACAATTCTTATGCACCACACAATTTGAAAGATAAGCTGACCATTCCAATACAAAAAGTGCATGTATCAACCCTTCACTCATTCAAAAGCTGACTGAAACAATCATTTTTTTTTTCTGGGGGGATGGGATGGTGGCTTATAAGAGCTGTTCATGAGAGATGTGGCTACATAATTCATTCATGCGGTGCAAACGCCCACGCACATTCAAGGCTATGTGGCTACTACGCTTAGGCTGTAGAAATTGCTATAAATTAGCCTACGTTCAGTGGGAGAAACAAGCTTAACAATGTCTCTTATTTGAGTGCTACCAGAGAAGTACCTAACATGCACAAGGGGGAAAAAATATACCCGCGAAGAGACCTATCAAGCAACTGGATTTGTACACACGAAGAAACGCTAGGCTTGAAAAGAAAAAGTGCAGAATGATGTAGTACTTAAAGAGGGATCGTTTTAAAAGCATTGCTCAAAGGCATGACATGATCTTTCAGTGTTTGTCAACTAGCTATTCACAGCGGGTTCCTAACACATGTCCACAGAACGCTACACGCTAACCAAAACTAGTTTCTTCCAGTGCTCACCAGACCACCTGAGCATGAGGAGACAGCACAGCACAACGAAGCCTCGCAAAGTAGAACCATTCCACACAGCCACAAAGTATACTTAGCTCACGAGAAAGAGTACAACGCCAGTACAAAATGCGTGTAACGCTGGCATGTCACAACATACAACAAGCATGTGTTGTTCGTGAGTAATGCGGCACCCTGCTCAACAGCGTTCAACCTGCAAAAGCGCTTGAGCAGGTCACACACAGATCTCAAAGAAAAGATGTGGTCCCAGCGCAAGCGAAAACTGGCCTCAATTAAAAACAAAAGCTGCGTGCAGCTATAAAAAGGAACGCCCCCCCCCCATTTTCCCTTACCCCCAGGACCCGAGCTCCCCGCACAACCAACATCGAAAAGGCGAAACACCGCGGAAGGGTAAGGGGAGACCGTTGCCAGCATTTCCGGACAGAGAAGCAAAGTGGGACAGTGGGGCAGCAAAGGTGGCTTCCGCACGGAGGAAGGAAGAGCATGCACGCCTGAAAGAGACCGCGGTTCAGCCAACACCGCTTTGCCATCCAAATTAAACTTCGGGTGGCGGCACGTCTGATGTGGCGGGAAGCAGTAAGGGACCACACGAATGGGCATAGATCCAATGCCGGAGAGACGACAGAGAAAAGGGACGGGGAGTCGTTCCTGAAAGAGCTACAGCTGACTAATGAAAAACAGACTGGAGGTCTTCAACCTCATGCCCGAGCTAAGGGGGGCCCTGTCTGTCGTACGGTCTCGCACGCGCAAGCCACTTCAGAGCTGCCAGGAGGTCTGCCAACAGGGGATCGGTCACCGACTGCTTCCTGCACACCTGTATTGCAGAATGCACATTCGAGAACAGTCATCACCCGAGCGGCACTGAAAGGAATCGACCCAGGACCTTGCACGTAAATGAGATTCATGCCACGGTACCACATTTTACCCTTTCACCAAGAAAGTAACGTCAATTAAATGAAGTGTGAGCAAGGCAACGTAAACTAGAACATATTTTTGCCTTCCTACATTCAGCAGTGTGAGCTACATTAGCCAAATTCAGGCTCAAGTCATCGAATTCGGGGGCTGCAGGATGTTCTTGTAACTGAAAATGCATGATGGCCAGATTCCAGAATCAGGTGAAACCACACATAGGGGATATTCTTTTGCTGATACCTGCCAATTTTAAAGATAAGCTCTGTCAATTCAAATTCTCTTTTAAGTTGAACAGTCTTTGTTTAATTTTGTGTAGATTCAGTGAACCTCTGGTGACACAAACAGACAACTAACGGCCATTCATGTATTTGCATTTCAATTTATACTAGAATACATCACCGTCACACTTCACGTAACTTGAGACACAATTTAAACATGAAACATTGCAAACTTTCTTTCCCACTCCATTAGAAGATGTCCCAGGAAAGTGTGATACAGGACAAAAAAATGCAGAGAATTATAGTGGGCACACAAACAGTAAAGAGAGTGATGGACTTTCCTCTCACAGAAAGTGGGAATTAAATGTGAATTGCAGCATCATACTTTCCAGGGAACAACACGAAGTACCACTTCGAAATTATTTTTTAAAGAAGTTTCACACTGTAATCTCTTCTAATGCTTGGCATGAACACACCTGGGAAAAAGCATTTACAATACTAAATAGTCAGTCGTCACTGTGCAAAAAAAACAAAGCACAGCTTGCAGTGCTCAAGCATACAATGACCTACAACTAACTATCAAAACATGGGACAGCTGGCTAAGTCAGATCCACCAACAGTATCTACACGAAATGTTGAAGTAAAATAAAAAGAAAACACTTCAAGAGCACCACTATTTCACAACCACAGTTATCAGTTCATCTAGTTGGATTTGACTAATCGCAATTGTTTGGGGCACAAAAGAGGAACCCAACGTCAGTCCAGACTGACTTGTCAACTATTCGTTGGGCCAAAGAAAAAAAAGGAAACCCAGTGTCAAAGATCAGTATTCTGTGTACTTCAATTTGACTATCCACGATTAAGGCATGAAAAAAAAGACTCTCAGCTACCTGCATCAGCAGTCGAGATCTACTTCGAGTAGACCCGTGCCAGCTATCTGCACGGGCTGCTACAATCTATCTTAACTTGAATCCTCAAAATCGGCTAGGGGTAAAGAGATGGACCAAACGTCAACCATCCAGTTTATGCTGACACACACGCTCTTTGTTCAAGCTCGCACAATCGCTAAGGACTTGTGGTGGGCGAGGTCATCTTGTCGAAGAAAAAAAAGAAAGAAGCAAGAAGCTCCGCCAGGCCAGAGGTGACGTCGCGAACACCAAGTGCCCCTGCTGTTATATTGAAGACCCGGTGCAATCGTAGGCAGAACAGCCTCTGTGACGTCAACCCGTGCCACTGCCCAACCAACACCCTTCTCGTTCATTCATATCAACCATTGGAACGTTGTTGTACTTGCGAGAAAAAAAAAAGAAAGAACAGAATCGCGCAGTCAGAGCGATAGCCGCCAAGGCGCGCAAATGTTATAGAGGTGGTAGCGCACTGCGCTGAGAAATGTAGCTGCAGTTATCACAGGACATTGGCAGTAGTTTCTTCGTTTCGCCGCCTCGAGAAGAGGGACGCGTTCGCGGAAAAGGAAAGCAAAAAAAAAAAAAAAGTTTGCAATCGAAACGATGTGGCGCCCGCTCTTTTGTCAGTATACTTTCTTGTCCAGTTTTTGAGCATTTGTTGCTGCTGCTATTTCTCTGATAATAACACCACTCTTTGGTTTCGCTGGAGAGCCGCCGCGTCGTCACTACAATTACGAGAAACAAAGTAAAAAGAAAACTGAGTATTCTCATTTACAGAGTTTGGGCTGACACGCTACGCGACAGTGAGGAGGGAACGAAGTTAAAACCACAAAATGGCGCTTAAATGAGAAGCTGCTGATCGGACAACGGCACTAGCGATTCTCATCACACAACAGGTCGTCCGTCGGGAGGGGTCGGAAGAATATATAGAGACCGGCGGCGACGCGAGAAAAAGAAAATCGAGCCGCTGATCCGACAAGGCGCATCGGCACGGCGTTGTCCTACTCGGGATGCCAGGCTGCGCGCATCCAACATGGCGGATGCGCTTCACCGTGAACGAGAAGCCAGCTTCTCTGGTGACTCACTTTTTTTTTTTTTCGTTTTCCCCCCTGCCCCCGAGGAATAAAGAAAGGACAGCAGCTGCTCGGCGACCGAGAGAAAGAATCATCGACAGAGGAAGGCGCGCTAAGGCGACAATGCGCCCTTTAGGTTTCGAGCACAGCCGATGCAGCGACAAAGACGCCAGGCTTCTTTTTCTTTTACCTTCCTTTTGCAAAGCGGCAGCGGAGTAGCGCCCCGCATGGAGAAGGGGAAAGATGAATAAAGGAAAAGAAAAAAAAAAGTAACCAAGCGCCTTCTCGCTCACTCTCCAACCCAAATATAACCGGAAAGAGGGGTTCGCGGCTCGACCGAAGAAAAAACTAATAATAAAAAGCGAAAACTGCCCGTGCAACCGGCGCGGGCGGCCAACCAACCCGCGATGGGGGAGAAGTACGACGGACGAACGTGCATTAGGATGAGAACAAAGAAGCGCCGAGGCGAAATCAAAATGTGGGGCTTTTTCGCAAGTAGGGCTAGCACAGTCCGTACGCAAAATATCACAGATCTGCGGACTCGATTTTGTTTTTGTTTTTCTTTTGCGACAATCGCGTCTCTTCTTTCTTTTATGAAGTCTTTAGCTGCTTGGTTTTTCGCCATAACCCTTACTACCATCAGGTAATAACCAACCTTGCCGCATCTGCAGACCCGATTTCTCAAACAAACACCTTAAGAAAATTCGCGCGAGTGAGGACAAAGAAAGAAAAAAGTTGAAAAAAATGGATTTAAATAAACGGCAGTGAGCCACACACAGAGGTCAAATGAGGTCAAAACGCAGGCGAGGTCGACATGCTAATGTATATACTATATATACCGAGGGGAACCGCCTAAAAAAATGCGTTCATCCCTGACTCAATCGCGCCCCCCCAAAAAGAAAAAAAATTTGTACAAACAGTTCAGCGCGATCAGCGAGAATACAGAACCGACGCACAACCACGTGTTTTGCAAGGCAGGCAAAACGTCTAAAAAAAAAAAGGAAACTCCGCCACAATGACATAGGAAAAGATTTCGGTTGAGGCATGCGTTAATAATTTATGCGCCCGTTCGGAACCGGCTTTAACGGTCAACAACAGGGGAAACAAGTTTGTTCCCACAAAACGAGCGGGCCTCGACGGGCGAATTACAAATCGTGTATCAGATGAATTCATTCGACCTGAGAAATGGAGAGAAAAGAGGAATATCACTGCTGGCGGAGTGTTAGGATATTTAGGAGGGTTGTTGCTTCGACTTGCCGATTTACACAAGAAGTGCGCCGCTGCCTCGTTCGCGCGCTGCTGTTCTTTTTGCGCCACGATAGTGTATATCCGATGCAGGGTGGGAAAGGTCGCCTCGGTGGCTGCTGCTGTCGTCATAGAACCAGGACGAAGGAGGTGACGTACAACTACTTAACGCCGCTGCGTCCGCGGGCATTATCACCAACTGCCGCGGGAGTGAGTCACTTAGACGACACCAAACGAAACGGCCACAACCGATGGGCTCCCGAAGAAAAAGCAAAAAAGAAACCCCACCGCTCAGCACACTAGTTTGTCGAAGCGCACGGGGCCCATTGGAGCCGAGCTCTCCCACGAGGGATCCAACACTGCACTGGTCTCGCGTCGGGCCCCCCCATTTTTTTTCTTTCCTTTTTGACACACAATGGTGGAGCCATGGGTCTCTCAATTTGACGTAACACGATGGCGGGGACGGGTTCGTAGACGGGGAGGAGGGAGGGAGAAACAAAAAGAATCCGCGCGCACGGGATCACCATCACGACACGGGATTGCCAATCTGCGGCAGTTTGAGCGTACTCGCGAGCTCGTCTCCCAGTCGGGTCGCCTTGGACGCGATCACCGACCTCGACGAGGAAACCGAGGAGCGCTGGGTCGTCGAGTCCGATGCCGTGGTCTGGGGCGTCCGCGGCAGCCGCCGGCGTAGCCAGGCGTGCCGCAGAGCGGCCGCAGGCGTCATGCGGGTCGCGGGGTCCCACTCGAGGCACCGCTTGAGGAAGTCCACGAACAAAGGGTCGTCGCAACCTTTCAGGGCGGTCGTCCAGTCCTTGGAGCCCGGCGGACCGCGCAGCTTCCCGCGCCGCGACCGACCCGCGCCCAGCACCACGGCACCGTCCGGTAGCGTGGTGACCGTGCAGTAGCGCGGGTAGCCCTTGGAGCTGATGAAGTTCTTGGCCCGCTTGGCCTGGTCGAGTAACTTCTGAGGCGGCGGGCCGAGCAGCTCCATGATGCAGGCCAGCTGATCGGCCTCGTCCTCGCCTGGCAGGAGAGGGTAGCCCGTGAGCAGCTCGGCCAGGATGCAACCCAGGCTCCACATGTCGATGGGCATGCCGTACTTGGCGCCCAAGATCACCTCGGGCGCCCGGTAGAAGCGCGACTGGATGTACGTGTACACGCGCTGGTGCTCGAAGCACGAGGAGCCGAAGTCGATGACCTTGATGCCCGATCGGCCCTGCTGTTTGAGCAGCACGTTCTCGGGCTTCAGGTCGCAGTGGATGATGTGGCTTCGGTGCAGCGCGTCCAGGCACTGCAGCAACGAGTGGGCGAACTTGCGCACCAGCTGCAGGGAGAAGCCCTGGAACTTGTTCTTCTTGATCAGCTCGTACAGGTTGATGGAGAGCAGCTCGAAGGTGATGCACGTGTGGTTGCGGAAGGTGAAGTGCTCGAGCATGTGGATCAGGTTGAACGTGTTGTCGCGGTCCTGACGGCGCAGGAAGTCCAGGATGCGGATCTCCTCCTGCGCCTGCCGGTGGAAGCGCTTCTCGTTGCGAACCATTTTGAGCGCGACGTGCTGGTGCTGCTTGTGGTCGTACGCCTTGATCACCTGGCCGAAGGAGCCCTTGCCGATCACCTTGAGCATCTCGAAGCGGTACGCGATGTGATCGTGCGGCACGTGAAGGTACGAACCTTGGTCGTCGTCGTAGCCGCAGTTGTTCGGCGTGCCCGGCGTACCCTGGCGCTTCTTGGCGTTGGCACCGATGAAGTAGATCTGCGGGTAATTGAAGATCTCGTGGTGCTCGTACGGACTCAACTTGTGCATGTACATCTTCATCACCTGCTCCGGCGTGGCCACCAGCGTTTTGCCCGCGCCGCCGCCGCCTCCGACGCCCGCCTTGTTGTCGGGCGAGTCGCCGTTCTGGTCGACGTCGAAGAGCTTGTGCACGCTCGACTGGAACTTGAAGCCCGCGATGGTCTGGCTCTTGATGGGCGGCAGCAGCAGGCTGGACCCGTTGCCGCCGCCGCCACCGAGCGCCGACGAGTTGTTGTTGTTGTTGGCGGCATTTTTCTCGATGTAGCCGGCCTCCGACGAGGGCGCCGAGCCGTTCATGTTGGCGATCAGGGACCGCGTCCGCGACAGGGGCATCGCGGGGCACTCCCGGGAACTCATAACCGCCGCTCGACGTCGCGGCCGCCAGCCGACGCCGCCGCCGCCCGCTCCACCGCCGCCGCGCCGCCGAACAAGAGACCCAGGCCTAGCGCGGACATGGACGCTCGGCCACTTCGGCTGCGCTGCACTGGGCCACCATTATCCCCGGCTGGCGCTGTGGCTGGCCCCTGTTGCTAGGGGGGCCACGTCACTAGCGCCCCCTGCCAACGCCCAATGGCGCGCGCGCTCTCGTGTCACGTGGTGTGACTTCGGCCAACCGCCGTGCGCGTTGGGCCCCACCGCCCAATCAGCTGGTCACCGGGAGAACGGCCTCACCCCCCCAGGAGTAACGCACTCGGAGAGAGAGGGTCGACGACGCCGTCTGCTTCGATCGCGTCCTGTCAGGCGGCGCCACTTGCCGGGCTAACTGGCCGGCTGCTGTTGGCTGCTTGCCCGGCTTTGCTGGGCCTGCTTTGCAGCTTCTCCCGCTGCTGCCGTGTTGCTCGTGGAGAGGCTGAGGCAGGTTTGGCCAGGTGATCGCCGCCGACTGCTCGCTTATCCTGCTTCGCCGCGGCGCTGTCTTACTTCCAGGAACCACGCGAAGCCGCGCACAGCGAGCGAGGAGGGAGTGGACGAGGTGATGTAAACAGGCAGGGACGTTTCACCGATGCGGCGTGTGACTCAGAAGAGCGAGCATCACTCCTATACACGTTCCAGGCACGCGGACACAGACACAGCTGTTGTGGCTGCCTGGCTGAGGTCCTTTGTTTAACTCGTTCCGCTCCGGGGAAGCCCCCCTTTCCTCCTCCCCCTCTTTCCCTCACCGCACCGCGCGGCTTCACTCGCCGAGTTCATTGTTCGGGGCAGGGCAAGCGGCCCACGCCAGAAACGAGGAGCGCGCGAGCATTCACTTTTCTTTTGCCTGGCCAACACACTTCTTGCCAGTCTCGGCGGGCACGTTTTCACGTGTTTCGGCGAGTACCACGACAGGTACACGGCCGCCCGTGCCCGACAGAGCGGCGGCGCTAGCCCTTTCTTCGGAAAAAAAAAAAGAAAAGAAAAGAACAGCGAGGCGATGACCGCGCGCGACGGTTTTCATCCGAACGCCGCGCCTATTCCTTGATCGTTTGCACGACGAACGAACTCCTTTGGGTTTCTTGGGCGTTCGTTTCGGGTGCTACAGCTAACCGAAAGTCATCGCCCCAAGTTTCGTTTCCCGATTGGTCACCGGTGACCTGGCGGGGAAACACGGAACTTGCTTCAGCAGAATCCGACGGGGATATAATTAAAGGGATCGCAGACTCACTCAACTTCTGAAAATGAGCGGCAAAATGAAATGCCAAGCAGCATGGCACAATCTGCGTGCATATGCAACGGCCAGCGCCTTGGAACAGAAGCAAAGGTCCGTGAACCACGGCGCTTATTTCTGCTTGGCGCAACTGCCTCTAGCGCTCTTTATGGGCTCGCTGATAGCGAGTCGCGCTGTGTGATAAGCGCCGATAACCTTCAAGTGCACAGATGCGTTCCACAAACATGGATGCACCTGCCAAACTCGACTTGTTCCGCGTTCTCTCTCGCAGATATACGGGCGCATTTTTTTTTTTTTTTCATTCACCTGTCGCATATAGCCTGATTGTAGCACGTTTACTGGAAGCGGCAGATATTACTCGGCAGAAAGCGAAATGCATTATCAGCTTATTAACCAAAAAATCACTAAATAACTTTTTTAAAACTTAATTATTATATCCGTTCACGGCACATATTGCAACTTACAAATTGTAGCCAGCGAGATTGAACGGAACACTTGGAACCAATTCTAAGAATCGCACGGGTTTCGGGATATGCACCTTGACAAAAAGGAATCCAGGCTTAAATTTTTACCTATACGTTATTTGGATTAACATATTTAATGACTATTGACTTCATATCTGTATCAGATAATTCTCAATTTCACAATTCCCAGCTGCTAATTTGATTCCGGTTTATTTTCGCCCAAGGACACAGACACACTTGAGTAGGCTGAAGCCGAACCAAATGTCACCTGCTTTGGGATTGTCCCGCCACACAATTAGGATACATAAATTTGGTACGACTGTCCCGGAAGTCGGTCTTGCAAGTACGGGCAACGCTTCCAGCTAGTTTTCCTTTATCAAGCGAAGCGCCCTTTTGCTTGAGACGTCATTTTTGTTCTCGGGTAAGGTGTGCCACATCCCAAGATGGCAGCGGCGAAACTCCCAAACTGTGACAATTTAGGTAAGCTTGTCTTGGAAACTTCACTGTGTGCCTGCGCCCACGACCGGTCTGTTGAGAATGGACACACCGACTGATTGGTCCCTCTGGTCTCAGCCACTGCACGTGTCCATCTGCCACTTCCTGAGCTGGCCCGGGCAACAAAGGTACACCAACGAGAGGGAAGAGGCCATTTGTGTCACAAGTCGACAAAAGGACCAGAAACCTGAAGCCAACGCTCAAACACTGGCACCACTGTTGTGTGCATCCACAGTTACGACCTGAGACGACCGCAGAGACAAACAATACCACGAGGTGAAAAACCACCTTTCCTCGGAACCCTCCGCCGGCCCTTCACCACTGTTAGTAGAACCACTCGACACTCAGATAGAGTCACTACTACACTGTACATATCACGTAAATACATTTTTCTTCTCATCTTTTTTCTTTTTTTTTTTTAACCATATCGATGCCAGTCTTCGTCTTCATGTTCCTGTGGTGAAGCCCACCTCGCCCGGTCGTGGTCATACCAGCGTGTGGCACAATACTTATCTCCCTCCAGAAATGCAGAAACGTCGTCCGCCGCAACACCCCAGGTGGTGGGTGTTGTGTGTGTGTGTAGGTGCGAGGGGGGGGGTATTTCTGTAAGTGTCCACCTATAGTGTAGACACCTAAGTGTCTTTCTGTCACAGATGGGCGCACCTCGTGGGAATCGCCCATCAGCTTGCGCATCGGTCCTTTCGTCGGTCACACCGATGAGGTCACACCTCATCGGACTGACCTGACTGGGCCTCAGTAGCTTTAGTAGACCAAACCTTATCCAGCATACATATGGAGCCATCCCTTCCCCAAATAAAGTTTTTCATATGACAGAGATCGATATTGATATACGTGTCCGAAAGGGTCTTAACGTGATTTGTAACGCGAGCCGATCATTGAGGCATGCAATGGCACTAACCCATAAGTGCCCCCCCCCCCCCCAGAAATATATATATATATATATATATATATATATATATATATATATATATATATTATCGCGAAATATATGCAGGGAAGCTATCACTTGATTTTAGCAACCATGTGATTTGCCGATAATGATGGCTCGATCGCGCTGCCTCGTTGTCCAGTACCGATATAGATATATAAAGGTCGGATAAATGGAACGATGATACCAGCTTTAGTTAACTGCCCGTAGGCGGCACAGTCGATGCAAATTAAGGATACCTAAGTTGCGTCGATGTCTTTCATCGGAAGGCCTCCGCTAGGCAATCATCCCTGAGGAGGAACAATAAAGCACTGTGGAGCCGCTATCTCGAAGCAAATTTGTCACCAGTGTTTCGTTCGCACCACCAAGAATAGGACAGAGCTCAGACGATGTTCTCGGTACCTGCTTTGAGGGTACAATCGAATATATTGTCGATGAAGCTCGTGGCGGTAGCCACGGTTCTATTCACATGCAGAGCCATATTATATTGCTACAGTGCGCGTCCCATTTTCGGACCGGGTGGCAGGAGATGCAGATTAGAAGAGCGCAATGACGCATTTCATGTATGCTTCACCACAGCAATATTAGAACACTCGGACGCACTTATAGTAAAACGATTGTTGGTTAATCTCGCGTGCTTCGCTTAGACGCGTGAACTTCGCATAAACGAAACACATTTTCCTGGTCCCTTCGGGTTCCGTCTAGCCGGAGTCGGCCGTAGCCGTAAGAGGACGCAATAAGACAAGTCAAGTCAAGTCAGGTCAATTTATTTCAGCATTTCTTTTGTACAGACAGAAGAATGCTAGGACAAGCACAAAAAGCTGCTAAGCTGCAGCTTGACTGGGTGCTTGCCCCATCACTTGGCAGAAACAAGAGACAGAAAATACATTTGAGGGAAAAAAATATTTACAGATTTCAAATGGTCATGTAAAAGCATGGGAAAAAAACACAAAGTACATCATACAGAATACTCAAAAATCTGTAGCGACTGCTCTGTTATAGTATGTCACTGAAAAAAATATAATGAACAGTAGCGCACAGAACAGCAGTCTACAAAAAACGCTAAACACATGACGTAAAATAATTAGAAACCTCTCTACAAGAAAATTGAACAGAAGTACAACATAATTATTTCAATTCGATGTAGTAGTCTAATCATACTGTCAACGAACGGTCAATATCTTTTAAGAGCACCAGCGATTTAGTAGAAACGTTTTCCATTTTTTGCGGGTTAAGTTATCTATGTCGATATTGTCTTTTTCCAGGTCACCTAAAAGGGTAGCTATGCGCGATTTTAACCTGTTTCTTCCATGACATGTTCTTGAAAAGGGAGTCAGCCAAGTGCTTCTATTTCTGAGCGTATAGGGTATGTCCGATGGTTTTGTTAAGGTGCATAAAGTAAGAAAGGTGGTTTCGTTTTGCTTAAGACTGTTTTTGTATTTTATTAGTAGAGTAAATTCATACAATAGCTGAAATGGAAGTATGCCATATTTTAAAAACAGATCCTTTGTATGCGCATCATGTACTACATTCGCTATATGACGCAGTGCTCTTTTCTGTAGAGTACACATTTTCTGAATGTTCCTCCATGAAGTAGTTCCCCATATAAGAGTACAGTAGTTAATGTGAGTTGCAAAGAGAGCGTTATAAAGCAATAATTTAATCTTGTCCGTCAGTACATGACGAAGCCTAGAAAGCACACCGCACGCTCGTGACAGACTTGCACATACACGATGTACATGAGCATCCCAGCTTAAGTGTTCGGTGAAGATAACTCCTAGTGTTTTAACCTCACTCACAACAGCTATTTTTTCACTCCCTAGGTACAGATCAAGTGAATAGTTAACTGGTTTTTGAGAAGGTGTGAATAAAACTGATTTTGTTTTTTTGGTATTAATTTCAAGTGAATTTGCCATACTCCAGGTGTGCATTTTTTGAAGTGTTGAGTTTGCTAAGCAAGAGAGCTCCTGAACATTGTATGCTTGGATGAATATGGTTGAGTCATCGGCAAAAATAATAAACTGCGCATTGTTACTAACTTTTACGATATCATTTATATAAAGGTTAAATAAGATCGGCCCTAATATGCTCCCCTGGGGTACCCCTGCAACAATATCTTCTAAAGAGGAAAGGTGACTTGCGATTGCTACTGCTTGTTTCCTATGCTTTAAGTATGATTGTAAAAGAGAAAGAGGTAGGCCACGAAACCCATAGTATTCTAATTTAGCAAACAAGGTTCGATGACTTATTCTATCGAAAGCCTTGGAGAAGTCCACAAAGATGCCTAGCGTTAATTTTTTGTCTTCAAAACCCTGTAATATTACTTCTTTCTGTGTTAGCAAAGCGAGTTCTGTGGACATGCGCTGGCGGAAGCCGAACTGTTGCGGTGATATAAGAGAGTGTTTTTCGCAGAACGAGGCGATTCTTTTACCAATTACTTTTTCCAAACCCTTAGAAAAAACTGGGAGAACAGAAACGGGTCGATAATTTGAAAAATCGTTTTTGTCCCCGCTCTTGTATAAAACTGTTACTTTCGCGTGCTGCATTTTTTCAGGAAAAATGCCTGTAGAAAGAGAAATGTTATATATGTGGTTAAGCACGTGCACAAGAAAGTCAAGTACATACTTTATGGGCCGTATTTGAAGACCATCAATATCTCGAGCTTTACTGTTCTTTAGGTTTGAGAATATGGAATAAATTTCCTCGGGTGTAGTCGGAGAAAAAAATGCGGAGTGAATGTTAGGTTCATTTAAAAAGCTCATAGCTGCATTGTTGTGGACGCCTGACACTAAATTAGTAAAGTATGTATTAAATTGGTCAGCTAGCTCTCGGCCCTTCATAAGCCTATTATTGGATGTAAGCTGTAGTTCATTGAACTGACCACTACGATTCAAGAGCTTGTTAAGTTCGCGCCATAAAGCTTCCCCTCGGCCGGTACATCGCAAGAACAAGTTTTCGTAATACAAATTTTTCGTACTGCGCAAACGTTTTGTTACATAATTTCTAAATTTTTTAAATGAGGCTAGGTCAGTAGGATCCCGTGTGTGCATGAACTTTGAGTACATAGCATTCTTTTTTTGTATTAAGTCCATACATTCAAGTGTAAGCCATGGCTTCCTGATTTTCTTAGGCTTCCTTATCGTTCTAGGTATAAACGAGTTGTCATACGCTATTTTAAAAATTTCCATAAAAATTACATACGCCTCATCAGCATCTGTGCATTGAAATACTGGTGTCCAATCTATGTTTTCTATTTTATGACGAAACATATCCAGCGTTCTTGTGTTAATATCTTGAATAATAAATGTATCGGGATTATCTGTTCCGTTTTTTTGTAACTCATTTTGTTTGCAAAACATAAATATGGGCAAGTGATCACTCACATATGCGGCAATGACGCCCGACGCAATGTTGCTGTCTGTGCAATTGGTTATAAACAAGTCCAAAAGGGTTTCAGAAACGCAACTAATGCGTGTGGGTTCTGATATGACGTTCATGCAGTCAAACGAGGCAAGTAACAGTTGTAACTCACGGGAATCAGATGTGGGTTGTAGAATATTGATATTACAATCACCACCTATTACCAAGTCTAGCTTATTAGAAGAGGAAAAGTCGAGCAGTTTTTCTAGGAAATCAAGAAATTTCCCAATATTTCCATCAGGAGGGCGGTAGACAACTGCAAAAAGATGTTTTCCGCATTGCACGGCTAGTGTTTCATAATCATCGGTAATGTTAGAAAAGTCATTAATAATTGAACATGAGAGTTTAGTGGATACAAGTAGCGCTATGCCCCCACCTCGACGGTGCTTTCTATTTAAAAAGAACGTGTTAAAACCAGGTAAATGCAACACGTCCATATCAGAAACGTACCAAGTTTCTGTTATCATGATCACATGAAAATCTACGTTGAATGAAGAAAGAAGTGCTGTTAGGATGTCATGTTTGTTTACTGCGGATTGCGCATTACAGTGTAGAAAACCTAGATAATCGCGTTCAAAAGGGCATACTACATCTTTTGGGTCAGTCATTGTAAGCCGTCAGACAGTGTTGACGTGGGCTTATCCGTAACTGTAATATCCGTAATATAAGACGATGAATAATTCCTTATAACAGTGTCCCAACGATTAAGGGAGGCATCAACTCCGGTTGGGGATATTGCCGTTGCCTGTAAGTACTAACAGCTATGCGGTTTTCCCAGAAATATTCACATTGCCACGAATTATATATGCACTGTAAAAAGAAATTTAATATATATATATAAAACCGAAAAGAGGTACGGAAGTGCTGTGGGTGTACCGAGGTTAACCTTTCCCATATATATATATATATATATATATATATATATATATATATATATATATATATATATATATATATATATATATATATATATATATCTCGCAAGAGGGCTTGGAATATTCTTTTTTTTTTTTTTCGTTTCGCAAGAGGGGCAAATTGGAACGTTTGCTAAGCACCCCCAAGCTGTCAGCGCATTAAACTTGTTCCTCCCAAGCATGCAAATCACTTTGTGAGCGTCCATAAACGCGCGCACTTATGACACGTTGCTTTAATCGCCCGTCCGCGCGAGCGGTCCGCAGTGCGCGAACGATGACGCAACGCAATGCGCTCCCGAAGCGCGGCTGACGCAAAGCACCGCATACATGCATGAAGCAATGCCCGTACATAAGCCACGTCACTGCTTACCCACAAATTCACGCCTTACTTTATCACAAAGAGAGAAAAAAAAACATTTTTTTTTTTTTTTTTTGCGCACCGCGACTCTTGCGTCATCGCAATTTACAGCACCGCGCGGTCAAAAGTTATTCTCTTTCGACACCGCGCCATAAACACAAGTGTACTGTGGATTTTGCGTGCGTAGCCGTGGGCCCACACTTATCGCAGACAATTTGGCCTGCTGAATGGTTCGGGGTTTGTCTCCTTCTGACGCGTAGCCCAGCCCAGCCACGCAATATACCCCCCCCCCCCCTCCCCGGTGGGGGGTACTGTGTGTGTGTGGGGGGGGGGGGGGGGCAGGAGTATTTCTGTAAGTGTCCACCTAGT
Source organism: Dermacentor andersoni (assembly GCF_023375885.2). Lineage (NCBI taxonomy): Eukaryota > Metazoa > Arthropoda > Arachnida > Ixodida > Ixodidae > Dermacentor > Dermacentor andersoni. The sequence continues at coordinate 37,919,659 of NC_092822.1, read as the reverse complement.
ACGTATAGACACATAAGTGTTGTATACATATAAAAATAAGTGTCTTTCTGTCATAGATGGGCGCAACTCGTGCGACTCGCCTATCAATTTGCGCATCAGACCTCTCGTCCGGGTCACACCGGTTTTCAGTGACCCCATCATCCATCTATTTGCGTCACAATCAGAGTATCGAAACGAAACTGAACCGAAAACCGGAAAAAAAGAAAAAAAAACGTTATTTTGCTCGATACGGAACTTAACCGGAACGTTACGTCCCCCCCCCCCCCTCTGGAGCGAAACCGTAAGGAAAAAAATAACGTTTTTTTTTTTTTTTTTTGCAGCTTTTCATCCATGCATTGCTTACACTTGCTTCTCAACTACGCTACCTCATTTGTAAGTACAAACAACCCTACCGTGATTTTAAAAGTAGAAGCACCGTTAGTACGTTTTAGCAAGTGTTACGGTTAGCAAGTGTACACTTGTTGCTGACACCCAGTATGACTGTGAACGTCAGGCACTGATCTCTCTGTTGGCATTACTTAAGAACGGGTTGTTCAGAGAAAAAGTGTTACTGGGCCCTTGACTCGGCATATCAATGAAGCGAGCCATCAATGGCTCTCTTACAATATTTAGTTAGCCCAGTCCTAGATTCAAGGCTGTGAACGGGCCCTTCAAACACGAACATGTAAATAATCGCATCCTACTGGCTGTCCTCCTCATTACTCCTTAGTCCCCTATTTTTCACATCTTCCCTTTCCTCCCGGGCAGAGTAGCAGGCCGGACTTTCTGCATTTCATAAATATAGTCTCCTCGCTTTCGATGAAGGTTGGCTTCACATGGATTCCAGCATTGGTGTTGCATCTGCATAATTATTTTGTAACTATACGTCCGGCCTGAAGAACAAACAAAAGGGGTTAATCTTTCCGCGGAGCTTAGTAGCCACTGGCGTCGAGTTCCTGTAGAAAATAAATTTGTGTTGTTTTCCTTTACATAGTCCTCGGTTAGGCAAATGAACTGGAACCAGTTTGAAGTGCTAATTTTTTTTTCGTCCCGGAGTTGAACCGGAAGTGAACCGTTCTTGGTGAATCAAAACGAAAACCGGAATGAAAAAAAAAAAAATGGTTCGACACACTGGCCACAATCTCGCGAGGCGCTTTGGGGACAAAATACTTCACCGACTTCAAATGCAACTTTAGCCTTTCGATTTCCTACAGCCTTGTCAGTTACGGACAGCGTCGAGACATCATATCAGCAGAAGTATAATCTGTAGGTAGCACAAAAGGAACTAAAACAATGACTAAGAATGTCTCAAAGGCGGCGTTATCTTTAGGGCATAGAAAACAACATCGCACTTATCGCACTTATGGCTTGCATACAAAGCACGTTACAGCCACTCGCTTCCGCAGTCCGATAAATTTGGCAAGATAAAGCCGCACGCGCGACTTAGCATTGCAATATTTTATCGGGATTGAGGCGCGCGCTTTAGTCCTCTCGAATTTCCACATCGCAGATGAAAAGCCAAGGCATGCCCTCAGTGTACCCCGAAAAGATAATTCTATAGCAAGGCCAATGTTTAATAGATAGGTTGTCTCGAATTTACTCCTTATTAGACTTGTACAAAATACTCAGAAAACAAATTAAATGTAGATGCGTTACAAAGTACCACTCGAAAAGAAATATATATGTTTGATTGCAGCATTAAATACTGGATCCAGAAATGCACCTGAGATAGAGATATACTAAAAACTCGATTAATGAAGTATTTCGCTACTTCAAAGATTATACTTCGTCTTCGTTTCGCGCAACCTTCTCTTTGTCTTGGTACTACACTTTGCAACAAATAGCCGCACACTTTTAGACACTGAATAGCAAGACTACATCCAGCAAATGCGGTGTGGCGCTATATACATCGCAATAAAGATGCGCAAAGACAGTATAACTATATACCATTCACGATACGTAAAAGAAGTCGCCTTCTAACTTCACGTGATTTCTAAGATTAGAATTGGACGTTCTTGCTGCGTCAATAGTCTTTCTCTTCGGTCGGTCTTGGTCATAGACCTGGGTGTTGATATATATATATATATATATATATATTGCAGCATGGCGACTATACGCACATGCCCGGATGTCTCCGGGATCGGTCTACGTCACTCGGCATGAAACCGACCGAGCAGACGCGAAAAAGCCCGGGACAGAAGGCACAGAAGGCGTCGCTTGAAGACGTATACGATTCGTTGCAGTGAGGATATACAAGTATATGTACCATATGTTGTTTCGCAGCGTAGTTCTGTAAAGAACAGGCGCCCAATTCAAAAAAGGTTTTCGTTCGCAAGAACTTTTTTTTTTCTCACTGGTCGGCGGCATTCGCTAATGACGTGTTCGCTGTCGTTATTGGAAAGTTTCTTTTTTTTTGTTTTTTTTTTTTGTTCTTACGAACTTTACTAGCGCAAGAAACGGTTTTGTGAATGCGGGTTCAGATATGTAGGCGTAGTACAGATAGCTGTACGCATAAGCCGATTCGTTATACGAGTGCAAGACAGCAGCATCATGCACCGCCCACCAGCCACGGTTAGCGAAATTCGGGAAGATTCTGGAATCGCGAAATCCATTGCAGACGTGCCAGACTGTGAGTGACGGAAGGCTGTATATTAGTGCACCCCTCGACAGTTAGGCAGCAATAAAGGCGCGTAAATCTCCCGGGACCGAGCGCAGCGCAAAATGTTGGGTCTCTGGGTCGCGATTCTGTAGCGATGCCTTTTTCCCGATGCCAGCGGCTTTCGCGCTTTTGGACACAAAGGAAAGGCGTGTCTTCACAAACGGTTCAGCTAGGAGACGCACCAGTCCAGACTTCTTCTAAAGGACACTAAAGAGAAAAAATAATTTGAACTGTATTAGTAAATTACCTTTCTACAGCACGCACGTACGCACACACCATCTGCTGGGGCCTAGTTAATTTTTAAGCGATGAAAAAGGACCCAGTTGTATCTTAAATGCGGCAAAGGATAAACTTTGCAAGTTTCGAGAACATCTATTGAGTCACTACGGCCCAAGTACGATTTAAAAAAGAAATGAGCTTTGAAAATCGTGACGTCACACTGACGTACAACAGTTGGGGTTTCGGCGCGCAATTCAAACAATGAAACTATAACGTTCACTTTAAAGTTTCAATTGTTTTTTTTTTAGTAATAAACATCCTACCGCGAAAATAGCAAAAATTGAGTGTTGAAATAATGCTTCATGAACATAACAAAACTGATTCAGTATTTCCCTTTAGTGTTCCCCTGAGACCTCGATCTGTATCATTTACAACGAAATTTTAAACGGAAGTACTATAGCGCCAAACAGACGACGTGCCCCCCTGTCGTCTGTTTGGCGCTATAGTACTTCAGTAATATGCACCAACTAGCCCAACAAAAAGTTCTGCTGGAATATCTTTCTTAAACAGAAGGTTGGATCACGTGGTGACGCTTATGCAACGATTACTGTCGAACTGTGTCGTCACTCCCGACTTGTCAGTATACGCTCTCCTGTCGATGGGGGAGGGAGCTTACCATACAGAAATGCGGTGACGTCGGCCCGAGCTAGTGTGCTGAACCTTCGTGTTGGTTGCTTTCTTCGCGTTCCCCTCGCCTTCCTCCTCCCCCTGCACACGAATAAACTCGTCCAACCTCCAGCTTTGTTGACGAATCTGCCCATTACAAAAGCAACGACAATCTACTATCCCGAATCCAAGCATTCGTACTGGTACGCACAATACGTGAGAACCAGATTCCCTACAGACGTCGCGTGCCGTGCTTAAACTGTGAAGAACGTGAGGCGAGTGAACTTTGGTTTGAGTGTAGCTTTTCGTCCCGTTTACGGACGCGACGGATACTCCGAGAAGAAATCACGCCAACACAATACGACGTAACGCTGGCACGTGCCTCGCCATCTGGCTCGAAACCGTCATCGCCTTTGTTCGCGGAGCGGTGTGCATCTGGAAGCTCTCTCGGGGTCTCGAAAGCAGAACAGACGTTGCGACAAGCCGCTGTGCCTGCATATACGTTACGTACAAATATTTGTCTCCAAAACGGCAAACACGCTCGCTCGCGCACTCTAGGCGTCCGTAGTACCGCATTATACGCGTGTTATCTTCTTCCACCGCTTACGGCTGACGCGCGTGCTCGGGGTCCGTGCACATCATGTTCCATCTTTTATTTATTTTTTACTTATTTTGCGTGTTTGTTTCTTTCTTTCCGCACTCCGCAGCCAGGGCGGGAGCCGGCTTCTTCGCACACACGGAAACCTTGTCCCACACACGGCAGATCACGACATCGTCCCGCTGACTGCTTTCCTGGCCCCAACGGATGCAGAACGCCGTTATACGTTTCGCACAGACACGTAGTACAGCACGCGCAGACGCACAAACAGCGAGCAACAGTCTTCACCGCCCGCGGGCAGGCGGGCGGCAGCGTGGCACAGAGGACCTCAACCTTGACCGAGATTTCACCTCCGACCGCCAGGAGGAGAAAGAACTTGAAACGCCCGCCCCTTCGTCGCCGCCGTCGTCCCCAACCCGCTCTGCGGTCGCCCGCTGCTACAGCGCGCGGACTGCTGACCTATTTGACGTCATTCCCCGGATCCGTGCAGCAGCAGCGGCACAGGCAGCAACGCGCCCGATGATGCAGGCCTGCGAAAGAAACGCCGTCGCGCTGTGGACACGACCGACTCGGCCGTGGAAGTCTGTCGCGTCGAGGCCTGTCTTGTCACGCAACGCGAGCGACGCCTCGCAGAAGTTGCGTTACGCAGACTCTATGCATAGGCTTTTACTCACGGTCTCCTGCGGGCTGACCCTCTGCATATGCGTCATTTGTAGCCACGTGCACAGGCAGGTTTTGTGCGTCTTTAGCAACACGTACAACATTCACGGTTTGCGTCGATTCCTTTGTGTGGAGGTACTCTGCACCGACTCCTTTTTTTTTTTGTGAAGATACCACGCGCAAACCCTTTGTGCACAATCTTAATGAAATGCCTGTACGAAGTATGTACGCAAGGAATGCAAATATGGGTGATATATTTTTAGGGGAAGCACGTGAACAAAAGAAATTGAGCATACAGCATGTCACAGATATTCTTTGGACAAAACCTTTGTACAGACCACGTGCGGCATCTACATGGATGGTGTACGCATGACAAAGCGCGTGAAGAGTGTGCAGACAGACGGATGAGTGGACGGGTACATAGTGTCTGTGGAGACTGTTAAACAAATTCCGCCGCACTGTCAAATTTGCCACCTTGGCAGCTCTGACTGGCTCACGTGGCTACATACTTTCTGGCCAGACACTAACATGGCGGAATTCGACAAAATGGCAGAATCCAATGGCACCCAGAACAGCACCAGAGTCCACAGGTACTGAGTGTATGCACGACAACGCATGTGAAAAGTGTGTGGACAGACAGACGAGTGGACAGGTACACAGTGTCTGTGCAGACTGTTAAGATGAATTCTGCCGTACAGTCGCATTTGCCACCTTGGCAGCTCCGATCGGCTCCAAATACGAACATGGCAAAATTCGACAAAATGGCAGAATCCAATGGCACCCAGAATGGCGCCACAGTCCGCAGGTATCGCTACACGTTGTCATTTGGTAGGCAATAAGAATGACACGTGACAACCACCAGCAGGGATGTTTTAGTTCATTTTTTTATTGCTATTTTCAACATACGAACCAAAAGCAATGCAATCAAGAGCTTTCAGAAGCGCAGTGCTCAGTGATATGGCACAGGTCAGTCTTTAGCAGACTTCCCAAATGGCGGCCAGCGCGCGCCAACTGAGCGTGTTAAAATCAGCAAAACAAAAGCAACTTCTCAAAAAAAAAGAAAAAGAGTGACACAGGGTTTGAGTACAAGTGGCAGCGACACGTGCTCCACTGTTACTGAAGCACACAAAAGTATCGCAGGGCTCTTTACGACTGTTCATGGAGCTCTGTACAGAAATATGCTTGACAGCTGCACTCCCCCCCCAACCCCTATTTTTTTTATGACAAGCAAATATTTTTTTTACAAAGCTCATAATTGACTCGCAGGAAAACAAAAGCACATTTGTGAACGCATATTGACAAAGCAGTAGGGCAATGGCCCCGCGGTATTGGGCAAGGACGTGCGGAAGGACTTTGACTTTTCTTTAATACACACACATCGTTCAAGTGCAGGCGATGCAATGCATGGTGGTAAACAATTCTGCAATTTATTTCCCTATGAAAAACGTCCACAAAGCCCGCACATCACTGGCAAACTGAAAAGCAAATAGACAGTTATTTCTCGTGACATCAGCAACATCATGAGAAATAACTTGTGACGCCATCCCCCATGTGCAGCATGGAAGCATACCAAATGGTGCCACGGCCGCAAAAGTTATATCAGCTTTCTTTTTTTTTTTCTTCTACTATGCACTCAGTGCTGTACGATGACATTTTGTCCCTATTATAATCACCAGTCATGCTCTCCACAGCTCCTGCCAATGCCGCAACCTGTGAAGCTGCATTTTCCTAGAATTTAAAGTCTTAACGATTGTCGCACCCTCTCCGCCAGCGTGAGATAGCTGATGGCTGCTGCCGAATGCTTGTCGCCTGGCACAACTGGAAATCTGTTCTACGGTCCTGCGGGGGCGCAGCGGCCTGCACGCTGTCAAGCATGGTCACAGGTGATGGCTGAATTTCAATGTGAAGCTTCGCACACAATGCAACTGCAAAGAGCTGCGACTACCTGCAGTGCTGAAGGAGCAGCCTTATGTCTACTCGATTTGCTGACACTTGCTGTACTACTGGGCTCTCAGTGTAGTGCACTTCACTATTTTATCTTGTCGTTACAGCGAGCCTGTCGCACGGCAACAGCTCAGCACAACTGTACATAAGTGGCACAAAGTGCCGTGAGAATTGGTTTCAGCTGTGGCTAGTGTTAGGTACATCGGGCGACCTCTTAATGTTTCAGGGGGTTGCACTCATCTAAGGCGGTGATACACACTGGTGCCCACGACATGAGCTGACTAGCAACAGTTTGAAGTGTATTCAACGTGAAGATTGCAGGATGTGCAACTAAAGAAGAAGAGAAGAAAAAGAAACTACACTTGACTTCCATGCTCGGCTGTCATTATGAATCGGGAGTGGGCCAGCTTATCTGGGAATGCAGTTACACAGACTCAAACCAACTCGTGAGGCATCTGAAAGTTCACAATGCCGACAACCTATATATATATATATATATAGCCAACTACAGTTTGTTCCTCATACAATGCATTCAAGTAAAATTTTTTTTTCTCACCAAAGAAACACACGACAGCACTGTTCCCAAGGTAGCCTTGAAGGCTGTGATGCTTGATGCAATTTGTGTGTATGGCCCAAAAAACGTGTGGTCGAGCCCAGCTGATGCAACAACTGCACAATACACTAGCTAAGTCTTTCAGGTGTGTTCCTTTAGCAAGCAAACAATGAATTATCAACCTCAGCCAATGCAACTCCCCTCTCTTTTCAGCAAAGTGCCTTCAATCGAACTGCACGATAGGTGTGCTGACAATAACTACAAGGCCTTGTACTCGCCTGCCTTTTTGAAACACAATAGCAGGGGACGAAATATAAAAAAATAAAACAAGCAGATTTGGCATAACACTGATATTATGCTCAAGCATTTGTCCACATCTTGTTGCTCTTTACTCAAACACTGATTTCCTGCAGTCCAGCAAGATCCAGTACCTACAACTAATTGAGTTCCTATTACCATTCCAAATGGTAAAAAAAAGAAAGAAAAAATGAAACATGGCTCTAAAAAATCAGGTTGACCACAGCAGTGTGGAGGAAGACAAATCGCTGTCTCTTTGTGGTCATTGTGCAATCAGCGATGGCAGCTACACCTGAAGAAGCTATGCTAGATCTCGGATGGCAATTGCTCAATGAAAAGCATTTGCCTAAGATTGCGCGCACTGAACTTCAAAGTCTTGCTTCAGATTGACACTTTGCAAAAGACCCGATTGTAAACCACTGCTACAGAGTGAAGCGTGACTGAAGGATCAGAGGCTTGCATGGGCATGGCACAGGCAAGCAAGCTTGTTTATGTCTCTTCCAAAAAAGTGCACTTGCAGACATTTTGCACTTGCAGACATTTTGCATCTGCAGACCTCAATTGTAAACTACAGATCACAAGCATATATCTGCGTACCATAGCGGCTGTTAGCTACAGAGTGGTGCACATTTGAGAGTTATTGTAAGTAGCAATAAATGCTAAAGTCAAGGAATCCATTGGTTGGGCTAGTTGGGCTTCAGCACATAAGCATACCGTACTGCTTAACTACAAGGGCAAACGAACACTTGTCTCTCATCTTTGCTCTGGTAACAAAGTAGTAGCTCAATATATTTACGACAACAGACTATAAGCCTATGTTCTAGAACTGTCAACCTAAGAACACTAGACATCTGTGTGCGTGCCCTGATTAAGAAGCAAGAAAAGTTGCTAATGAAACCTTACATGTGCATACTAATAAAGGCCCTGCATTTTGCACCAGGATCATTGGCAAACCAAACGGAACAATTTGCGGAGGCACGCTGCTGAAACGCATGGCTTCGGAGATCAACACAGGCCATTGCTTTCCGGGTGCCCCTTGGTACAGGCCTAAATTGGAAGACGTTCCAGTCGCACTTCTGGGAGAACACAGAGCTGAGGTGCAAAGTTCTACAGCGAATGTCGTGTGTTTGAGACGACGAGTGGTAACAGAAACTTTGGCACTACTTAAGTACACGGTACAGCTGCGGACAACCTCCCCCAATCACATTTTGCTGCTCAAAACGAAGAAAAAATCATGGAGCGACCGTTTGCACTGATTACGGGGCGCGTGACCCTTCCTCCACGCCACGACAATGTCTGTTGAGCCGGACCTTTGTCTTAGACTAAGCGCAACAAACCACGTTAGCAAGCGTTCTCTGATGACACTTCGTCAAGTGCATAGCTACCAAGCTGGCAAGAATTAAGGAGTGAGCGTGACGACACAGTGCGTTGACTCGAAGTGCACAGTGTGGCCTGTATCAGTACTTTCAATGTGATGGCTTTGAGAAGGAATCCTTCCTCACAGCATTGAAAGAAACTTGCAAAAAAAAAAAAAAAAGAAGCCTTGTGCTGCTCACGCGCCCCAGAATACATTCTTAAAACACACACACACATGCACACACACACAATACACTTAGGTGTCCCTAAAGAACTCTCGTGCCGACATCAGCTGTACAACACACAATCATACACTGTAGTTGCAAGAAATGTCACGTGCAGTGACGAAAGAAAGAGGCGGTGCCTCATTAAATAACTTATAAACCACAGTCGGCACAAATAAAGACGCTTAGTGGGACTCCGAAGTACGGTGTTCCATTTGGTGGGCGCTTCTGACTGGCTAACTCACACGGCATCATTACCTTGGCAGCTGCACTAACAAAACTCAACGTGCTGCTCGAGCGTTGCCAATTAAATGGCACAATCGTGCACTCAATGTGCCGTCCATCGCTTCAATTCGACTAGGCCTCGCTAGCTAAACCTCACTGAAGAACTAACACAGCGAAATCCTGTACAGTAAAAAGGTAGACGCACATACGGCGTTACAGATATGTTCTCGTATGCATACAGCATAACCGAGAAAGGCAGAAAGTCGAGGTTGACCTGAAGCAAACCTTTCTTTTTCCTGCCTTGCTTGAGACGTCGAGAGTTGCAAGCGCACCAGGATATTGTCCAAACAAAACCAGTGGTGCCTGTACAAGGAATCCTCTGATCGAGTGCTCGTCTCAAAAGTTGCATCACGTGGGGGAAAAAAGAAGGGAAGGAAACTTCAATTTCACTTAAACTCAGAACTTGTCTAACACCACAGTTAAACCATTACTGACTTTGCACTCGCTTCAGCACTATACTTTCACAATGCAAACTTCTTTTCACAGTGAACTCCTGTTGATGCGTTAGGCTAGCGTATGTACAATGAAGCGAGCCCTCTTTTCAACAAGCAGACGGTTCATGGGATTCTATCAAACAGTGGTGTTAAGCGTTCACTTCTTGTGTATTACACAAACAGTTACAGTACAACAGCATATGCAAAGCAGTACTCCGATGACTCATCATTCTCGGATTGCTCCTCACACCTTACAAGCTCAACTTTCTCCTGTTCAGGTCTTAATAAAGTAAAATCCAACGATGCTGTGCCGTTCATCTCCATTATTCAAGCAACAGCTGCCAGAAGAAGCTTCCATTCCACTAGAAAGGTTCTCACCACTTTGAACAGGTCTTTTCTTTGACAGCAGCGAAACATTCCAGGCTTTTTCTTTCTTCTTCTAAGAATACTCTTATTACACATATACAAAGACACGCAGTATGAAATTTACATAATTTACTACAGACAAGCTTTAAAAACACATTGATAAAATCTAGTGGTCAGAAAGCTGCATGATTGATGGTGTCGGTCGTGGCAACAAACCACCGCATACATCATACTTGACTCAAAAAGTGCAGCTCCAATGAATATAGAGCACGTGGTGTGAAACATCTACAAGAGAGTATTGATGGTATGGTTTGGACAATGCTCAATATGAATCGAACGTAGACACCCCACAAGAGGTTACAGCATCTACATACGCCTTCCTGGCCTAACGGTGACTACTACATGAAGGCAACGACTTAGAAAAAAATTGGCACAAGAAAATAAAATTTAAAAGAAGAGAGAAAGGGTTGAAACGCAGCGTGACATCACACAGGTGCTGCCTGTCCTAATGACTCCAGAAACAGTGTAACCACTATTCCTTGGTAGTCTACATCTTTACACTAAGCTTGTAGTCTGCACTTAGAACACCAAATCACACTTTTCGTACTGCACAGTCCTCTGAAAGATACATTCTTTCGGCAGCTTGGCTTCTGCAACTTTGGGCTCTCCCGCAACTTTGGACTCAAAGTATTTGTCTTTTTTTTTTTCTTAAGTTAAAACACTGCATGCCCAGCACTTCATTGTCAGGAACATCATGTGCGTCTCAGCATACCTTAATGTATAAAAAAAAAATGTGAAGGTTAACAATATAGACAGGAACGAAACAATCGGCATTTCCCTGTCACACTTGTACGCATATTATCATCCCAAAGTTCCTTTTTTTCTTTTACATAAATGCTCCTCAACTAGCTCAACTTGCAAGTCTGCTTCCCTTACTGTTCCTGACAACAAAGTACTAAGCACACACTGTTAAAGAAAGGCAATTTACACGACTAAAGGCTAATTCACACCAGCGGCTGACAGTGGTTGCACAACCAAGTTCATTGCAAATGGTCACTTTTCTTGAAAAGCGACCATTTTGGGCCAGTTGGGGCCGCATAACATAAAACTATTCCAATATGTTTTTGTTCCAATCTGCTGACGTCAAATTTGCGTAACCGCCGATGCAAGCATTGGGTGGTCACCCGCAGGGTTGTCTGAACAAACCAATCAAATGCTCCCCTCGTTCATAGGAGGTCACTTTTGTTTGCCTGAAAAACGAATAACATTGTTCACACTGAGCGGCTTGTCTTACCTAATTGGCTGACAAGAGGCGAGGAGCACGCTCAAGTGGAGAGGAATTCGATGGGGCCGAGCCACTGCACTGAAAATCGATAACCAGAGGAAGAGGCTGCTGCCCGTTTCTGCTATTGGTCCGCTTTCTCTTACTTAGCTTGCGGTGGCTCGTCGACAATCACGGCGGCATGCAACGGAAGCTTAAGAATGACACTGAAACGGATCCTCAGCAAAGAAGAGTTGGCAGAATGAGTTCGCAAACGTGCCGAAAGTTTTCGAAAACATTACACAGCCACGCAAAGTTTCATTACACGCAAATAAACCCATGCTCTCCGGCAGGGGTGAGTAGCCAGTACCAGAACGATCGGCGGCAGCCATCTTTTATTCCTTTCGAAACGGGGCAGCCTGTCGCTATTCAGAAGAAAATTCAGTTTTGTTCGGCATATTAATGCACCTTTAGCGTGTACACGTCACTTTGACGCGGTAAGTTTTTGTGGTTTTGTGACGTCGCGCGAGAGGTAGGTGAAGTTGGTGCAGCCTGAAAACTTTTGACCAATACCCGAAGGCTAATGGCAAAAAGGCGTCGAATCAGAAATAACTATTTTTCTATTGTTCGGTCAAATCATGCATAATCAGTGGGCACACGTCATATCAGATGGGAGGTTATCGCGGTTTTCGCGACGTCGCGTGACAAGACAGGTGAAGGGGAGGCGGTCCATAAATGTTTTTGACCAATCGCGGAGGGCTGATTGCAGAATCTGAATAGAAATGTTTGGAATAGTTTTACGTTATAGCACCCTTGCTCGCTGCTCGATTTTTCAGTTGTGTGACTGCAGATGCGAAACTGCTGAACCAATCAGATGAGCAGAAACAGGACGTCTGTATATGATGACGCTTTTATTACGGGGCAATGGCCTTGCAAGTAAACGTGAACGACATATCAGAGGGCATTTCGGTGTGGTGAATGGCCGGTTGCACTTGCCAATGCAAACATCGGCCGCCTCTAGTCACTTTTGGTCGCCAGTCGCAGTCAGTCACGTGACCTGTAGTCGCCGGTGTGAATAGCACTTAACACAATCTTATTTTCATAACAAGATTACACCCTAGAAGGTGCACACCACATTTAAAGATGTACAAGCAGATCATACCCTCATTTCACTCCATGAAGTCTAGCAGCAACCCAGGCGCTGCATCTTCTGCCCCTTATGTGAGCAGGAATGCCATCACTGCCAATGCTGCTTTTAAAGCAAGGCTAAAACTGAATGCTAAGTTGCATTTGAGTAAGAGATTATGGCTCAAGATTCATTTTGTGCTTGTTCTCTAAGAAACAAAAGACTTCCAAGGACAATAGGAGGTTAATGTAAGGTTCAAACTCTTGTGTCGGTGACGCCACAGTGTGATGTCACAGTTTCTGTGGTCTCCTCGCAAATTTTGCTCGCTTTTCTCTAGAAAGAAGTCCCCCTAGAAGATGTCCGGTTAAGCTTACCTTTGTTTTTGAGCTGCAAAGTTAATGCTCTATTCACAAGAATATAACTCAAGATTTTTTTTTCAAGTGTAACTAGCAGCTTGAAAAAGCATGTCACATTAAATCTGCAATCATGCTCTCATTACAGCAAAGCTAGTATTCTTTCTTCAAAATTTCACACTTATAGGAAAGAGCAGCACGAGGCTTCAACACCAGACCACCGAGTTTTGCAGAAAGGACAATTTCAATGGCGTAGAGAGAATACAGATGAATGTAACGGGATGTGGAAAGAAAGCAGGAGCTCAAAGCAGCCCAGCATTTACAAAGCCCGAACTATTTGGACACAGTTGCCCAAAGTGCATGCATTCCAAAGCAGCATGTCCTTGCATACAGCACTAACCATTACCCACAGCCCATATGGCTCATAAGCCTGCGATAAACGTTTTTTTTTTTTCCCTTTTTAAACCTACAACTACAGCTACGCAAAATAGTTTTCACTGAGTTGCAAAACGTTGTCCCTCGCATTATATTCATGGTGCTGTCATAGCCATAAGGATACAGCATTTTTCTAAACGGTAATTGTTAGCCCGTGCAGGATGTTTCCGGAACCTGTGACATCACAGAGGGCTGCTTCGGGGATTTGATGTACATTACCACCTTCTCTATCTTATCTCTATCGCTTTCCTGGCATCACTGAATCACTACAGTCTGAAAAAAGTCACCAGTATGCAATGTCAGCCGTAAAACATGCCATTCCCAGCCTGATGCTTTAGTGTTACTATCACACACTATTATTCAGGACAAACTAAGCCTCTGAGAGTCCTCCTCGCGGCAGACGTGTTCATGGCACTACCTTCTCTCATCTTCAGGCGTCGGCGTCGACGATGTGACCAGACCAAAGCGATCGAAGGTGCACTGAAGGAACAGGAACAGCAGCAGCAGCAGCAGGGGGTAGGAGGGGGGGGGGCGGCCAAAGCATCCACCAGAAGCGTCCAACCCGCAAGCGAAGCCGAGGCATTCCAAAGGCATTCACTCTGCATGGTTTTGTATGCGCCGAGCTGCCGCCGCACAGGTGGGAAGAGAGGGATCGTAGCAAAATACAAGCAGTCCCAGCAATTTATCACCTCTGCACTCCACCCTGCGAGGATGAAGGGAGCGTGGAAAGAAACAGTGGAGGAGGCGGGGAGAGGTGGGAGGGAAAAAAAAAAGGGTCAGAAAGGTAAAAAGCAGCCGAGTGCAAGCGAGACTTTTGACCAAGCACATACGAGGCACAGTGTAAAAAAAAAAAAATACCTGTAAAGCCAATTACTGGCACAAGGCAGCAATTCCTTTCGTTCGGTTCTATTCCTCACGCATCGCCCACCGATCATGGCCAGCCAATCCAACGGTAACGTGGGAAGCTTGGTGAAACCAGTAAGCCAATTACAGCGATAACATGAGGGCTACATCTGCAGCTCTCACAAAGTGCAAAAGGGAAAAGAGTGATGAATAATTACATTACCATAGCCCACATTCACGAAACCTCCCCTAATGGCCTTGGTGGGGGGTGTTCGGGCACCCATAAGCCACAGAAGCAATCAGCACGATGATACTATCACCGCACTGACAGCCCACTGAGGGAAGCCTAAGAGAAGTTTTGTGAGCACGAGCCCCGACTGGCACTTAAGAGAGTAGACAGTTTTAGCATTAGCCTAGAGGTACTAGTGCAGAAATACACCTAAACATCGGAAGGCATATCCAGTGAACAACAGCACCAGTGCCTTTATTGAAGTGCGCAGAACTCTTATTGCTCCTCTGCTGCTGTAACATGTCCGTAGATCTATAATCATGAACAAGTTCACTGCAATGTGGATCACGGGTGAGTCATGGCATTCACTTTTCACTGTACAGCTGTGCAGGGCTTTCCTGCATTGCGCAAGTGATGTCATTGCTAGAAATCAACAGAGATAGAAAAAAAATGCTTGTTGTTTCTGGTCTGATGCATTGGGGCACCATCTCTTCGCCCCTTGAGGAAGTTTCCTAGGAGCACGGCTCCCTAGCGACTCACGGGTGGGTCACGACGCACCAGAGGAATATGACATGTGGCAGCCCACTGGTGGGTCTCGATGCATAGGAATTAAGATTTCAAAAATGCTGTTGCAGTGAATGTGTTAAAGGTATTTCAGTATGTTTCTCTTTGTCAGAGAGACTTGCAATGAAAGGATCCTTTCAGTATGCTATGGTTGAAACACAGCACTGCAAGATCACCACCAACACCGTTGCTCTTGGATACGTCTTCTCGTATTCAAGCACATGTCTCTGCTAGTATCCCACCTGAATGCAATACTCTCTAACTTGCCGTCCTTAAATTTTGAAATGAAAACAAACTTGACAAGACACATTCAACACCGCGCACAGTGACTGCCCGGCAAATGCGGCTTGAACTTGTACTCGCGGTAGCACTGTGTGCGCAAGAATGCTTTTTACATAACACCATTATTGCACACAACTCTAATATTAAACCATACAGCAATGGCAGTGAGTCTTCATCAGGCTTTGCCTTTCATTGTAGCTACATTTCCTGATCTTAGAAATAAACTTTCATAAATGCTAATTCATGCCACCAGCGCCACTAAACAAACAGATTTTGAACTGGACCTGCTGATATAGGAACAGATTAACACAAAGGTTCTTAACTGGACTTGTTGGTTTACACACATTATGGCACAACAGTGCAGACAATGGGACACAAAAACAGGACGCGTGTCCTGTCCGTTTTTCACACGTGCCATCGTCTGCACTGTTTCACTATTATGCAAGTTAAAACTTTTATCATTTAACATGTAACAAATTAATGCTTGAGGAGTTGGTAGTGGGTTCTTTCTTTTCTGTTAACAAAGCATTTGCTATTCCAGTTGACATTCACAGCCACAATTTTCTGAATGTGGTCAAACCTTGATATAATGCACACAGTAAATCTAAAATTTTGTTGGCCATGTTTTACTTCAATGAGCATTCTACTGCCATAACGAAACCAAAATTCCAAGATTTGAGTGAGATAACATTGGTATCAGTGAAGCAAATATTTATTCTTTTGAAATATGTATTCTGGAAGCAAAAAATGTCAAGCAAAGTGCATGTTTATAATTTGAAGTTATTCGTATGCCATATATAGGCCCAGCGAGTTGCTGAAAGGACATCAAAATTGACAGGAGACCTTTGCTGGCTTGTCAGAGGCATCACGCTTCCAGTTTACGCAATCACCCAATCGTTAGGTTTTTTTTTGCCTGCCAATATTAGCGCGTGTGCTTATAACAAATACGTAGTGGATATAACCATGGTATTTTCGTGTCAGACACAACCTCATTACAACAAGGTTCGACTGTACTATATTTCATTCTATTAGATGATTTCGCTATCTGAACACTCCTAGTAATTAGCTTGTAATGCAACCAGAACCATGCAAGTCGCTCCACTAACGCCTTAATAGTCACACAGGCAACACAATCAGTTACAAGTAACCTCGCTTGCTTCTCACTTTTGGTTGATGGCACTCTTGTGAACGTGCACAAAACGTAAGTCACAAAACAGACACTGGGAATTGCTAAGATGAAGCAAACATGTTATCTAAAGATGCCATGCTGTTACAGGATGCACACACGTACAACAGAGAAAGCAAAGAGTGAATATTCATACGAAATCACTGGGTACTGCATTGCTGATCCAAGAGATGTCTCAATGCTACTCCTGCCCAAACCATTATCTATTCTGTGCTCAGATTTTCATGAAGCGTTTGCTCTTATTGGAGGGGTGTGTCAAAAATCAGGCACACCAATAGCAGTCATCCGCTCTTCACTAAAGAAATTAAAAGGCACTTTTCTCTACTGCAAGGCGTAGCTGAATATGCCAAATTCTGCAGTTCCACAAATGGGTTCTACCAAGTGTAACTGCGAAAAGTGAAAGACGCACAGTTTTTCTCCTCTTTCTGAAAAGTGCACTGGTAGAGAAAGGTGGTGTCGCTGTAATTTGCTGCACAGAACTGCGCATCTTCACACCACCTCAAGCTGACTTTTAACAAACAATGCGAGTAACGTTTTTCAGGCCTGATGTGGCACAAAATCTGTCCCTAGATGCTATGACACCCGAGAACAGACAAGCCAGCACTCTAAGCAGGAGACACATTTATGCCTGCCTCCATTGGCACTGCCACGCCCAGTGCGCCTGTGGGAAATACCGCATTTACTCATTTATAAGACACGCCCCACTTCCGAGAAAATCGACCCCAGAATTGCCTGCAAGTTACAGTGGGATGCAAAAATTAAAACTGTGCACGTAGCATTGACAGTAGCCTACTGCCAGAGCCAAAGCTATAGCAATAATGAGATGACAATAAAAAATTCGCAGTTTCGCACGAAAGCAAAGCGTTCAAAGCGATAGCAAGGTTTAGCGTTGCACTGAAGGTGTCTCAGAAGCTGCCGTGATGAGGAGTACTGCCAAGGGTGTCGAAGGTGTCGCATCTCGATGGTGCAAGAGATGAGACCCGAGGAAAACCATCGGCAAGTTTGTCGGCACCCAGGGAGAAGATTTACCTTGACATTTACTGGCCGTTCTGCTTGGTCCAGTGCGAGCCCCAAGGTGCGGTTTGCATACAGCTAATGTTTGCACACAGGAACACTAATGCGCGCGTGCACAGCACGCGTGCCAGCAGCGGAAGCCAGAACGCTGCCCCGGCTCTGTCAGAGCCAACTGAGCACAATAGACAGTTTTAGTACAGCGTACGCTATACCATTGCGTACGAATCCTGTGCGACTCATGGATTTACACGCGAACAAGCGACGCTTTTACACCGCATCAGGACCGACTCCGCGTACACCCCAGCTTGGTTATTCAAGACTGGGCTTCGCGCTTCCCCACTCTGTGTTATCTGTGGTGACATTGGCGACATCGAACATTTCATTTGGCTATGCTCGCAGTTTGACACAGAAAGAAAAGCGATGGTTGACGACCTACAAAAGAGCGGTCTTACGCACAGGAGCTTTGAAGACATTGTTTTCCCCGGAGGGCCCGCGGCCCGCAGCGCAACGACTGCTGATAGCCTTCCTGCGAGACACGGGGCTCATCGACACCTGGTGACACACCCCTGATCTCAACTCGAAGGAGGATCAGGCGGAACAATTGCCGGCTATGTATGCCAGGCTAACCCCGCCTGCTTCAACATCACCACCACCAAAACCACCACCACCATTGCGTACGCTAAAAAATAGCGGATCGTCACTGCACATGTGCTGAACGCTAGACAAAATAACGGGTATAGCGGCCGTATGCAACACAAATGACTTGGCGTTAGCGTTTTTGCGTGGTTTGCGTGAAACATGGCGGCGGTCCCGGCTGCCCGCTTCGAACTGAATTTTGCATTGCTTTAGTAAAATGCACTTCGTTCGTAGCAAATGATTGTGTAAACGGCTTTTGCTTAGTTTCAGGCCACTTCGACGACAGAGTATTATGGATAACCTCGTGGTGTATTCGAGATCGCTTCTCGTTTCGAACGACTCGAAGCCTAACGAAAGAAAAATTCGAGAACTCAGCGCCACCTATCGCTACAGGTGGGAAATAGCCGCAATAATGGCATATGGCCTCTGAGATCTGAAGATATCGCCGGCCAACTAAAATTGTAGAAAACGTGCGCTGCTTAGCGTATGCTACACTATAGCGTATAGCGTACACTATAAGTTGCGTACGCTAAACTAAAACTGTCTAATGTTATGAGTGCATCCACTTGCAGACAGACGCACAGCGCATTTTTGGAGACAGTCTACCCTTCCATGTGCAGGCTGCATGGGCGCGTCAATACCGTGACAGCACGACAACGACGGTGGTGGCAATATCACGTATTGAGCATCCATGCAATTCAAATAAAAAAAAGACATCTTTCCATGTTGCTGAGTAGGTTGGCAACAATGGCCCGCTGGCTTCATTCTGATAGTTTATTTCAAAAGATAAGTTAATTCACATGTTGAAGTTAACAGCAACAGAGAAGAGTGATGTGTTTTCGGCATTTTAGAAATTTGCACATGGCATGTCGCTGGACAAACTAGCGAAGTGGTTGCTCTAAGCATGTGCCAACATCCTGTTCTCAATAGCTGCAAAGCCATTCATAAGGATTATTAAATATAGCAGATGGCACAGAGGACAACCTATTGCAGTTCACTCATAGCAACAAAAATCTGTATGACCGTAATAAATTACCATTCTGTGAAGGATAGATTTCGCACATTTCACATTTTCTTGCTTTCTTTCTTTTTCTGACTGAGAAAAAATGTGAGCATGCTGCTTTCTTCATGT
Organism: Dermacentor andersoni; assembly: GCF_023375885.2. Taxonomy (NCBI): domain Eukaryota; kingdom Metazoa; phylum Arthropoda; class Arachnida; order Ixodida; family Ixodidae; genus Dermacentor; species Dermacentor andersoni. The sequence continues at coordinate 37,900,358 of NC_092822.1, read as the reverse complement.
TAATAAAAACTGAGTATATTTTAGAGAATGATGGGCAGTTTTCTGACTTTGAGCATATCGAAACAAGCATGCAGGAGATTTCGGAGGCATGTTAGAACCAGGTTAATACGGTACAATCCCTTCACACTGCCCTAAAGCATCACCTTGAGAATGTGCAAAGGCCCAGTGACAGGCTGCCGATCCATGCTGCTTCCGTGCAGAGAAGAATGTGAGGGGGTCCTTGAAGGTCACGTGCAGACAAGACAGCGGCGCTCGAAGAAAGCGCAAGACCAGGGGCCGTTTTCGAGAGCCACTCCGCGATGAACTTGCCACCAGCATTCACACGCATGCAGGGTACAACAAGAACCATGCACAGACGAGACTATCTACTAAGTTCAGCGCACGTCCTGAACAAAAACTGTGCACACTGCCGCCGGTTACATATCGAGCACAACAGAGGAGTTACAATGTGAAACCCAGGTTGCCAACAAACTTAACAACGGCTGTCAAACGTCGCACACAGCACAGGTATCAGACATCGGATAAACAAAAAGAAGGCACTACAGTCGCCGACCGACAATTCGGACACAATGGGGACCACCAAATGGTCCGAATAATCGAGAGTCCACAATGCGTACTGGATTGGCCCAAAAATAAGTGACTTTACTTCACAAGTGGCCAAAACAGGTGTGCTGTATTCTCTGATTGTCACTTTCGGAGAAACCTTCAATTTTGTGCGACTATAGACCGTTTCATCGGGCGAGGAGGATAGGGCTCGCGGAGAGCCTTTCCTCCTCTCTGGCTTGGGTGATCCGGCGCGGCGCTGCTTGAAAGTATTGCTGTCGCGTGCTGCGGAACGATTTCGGAATGCTTTAGATCGTACTTTGTGAAATTTATGCCATGTCCGTTCATATAAGGTTGTCAAGGAAGCCTTTCGGTGCGTCGGTAACTACAGTAGGCGGAAATATCTCTTGCGGACACAAAAATGTGACGCGTTTTATCAGCCGCGGTGTACACACATTATCAGTCGCAGTGTGTGTATGTGTTGTGAACTATTTTGCTTATATCGGTTTTAATTCAACAAAGAAAACCAGTGTCTCTGTATTAGCAGCATGAAATCGTAAATCTGCTCACTATCGAATCGCTTGGCATAGGGAGTAAAACATAAAGCATAAGAGCGCATGTTCGTGCACGGCCAACCTAAGGCAACCACGAAACATCAAAGTGGCAGGCGCTATCAAATATTTGTGATGCACCGGCATCGTTCTCGCGCATTTCAAGTCTAGTAGGCTTCAAATTACCGTATGTCTACGCTAGCCTTCCTGCATGAGGCCGATGGCGCTGCTCAACACCGCGATTACTGCGGCTGGTGAACCAGCACGACACATATGTAAGTTGTGCGCTTCGGCATTGCCTTTTTGGCCTGCACACGGCCATAATATATGAGAGGGATCGCATAAAACGAATGCGATGCCTATTTTTGAGGACAAAATTTCCGTAATACGTGTGAGTGCGTCGTAGAGAACGGAACGAACACAACCGAAAAAAAAAATTCAGTTATCATCATCTTTCACGAAAAAGCAAGAGAAAACCGGCTAACGCCGCAACAGGACCTCGCATAGTCACGCCGCACAACGTTTATAAATATATAACCACTGATGCCGTATGCTTGGACCATGCGGTATATAGAACAAAGATATATATGGTAATCCAGCACCTACCACTGCTTAGGACGCTCGCGCAGTTCGTAAACAGTCCATTTGCTGGACAAGCTTAATTCAGACTGTAAGGTATGCTGCTATTACTTGCCAAAACTATTTTATTCAGGGGCGGAAACCTCATCCATCGAACCAAGTAGTCACGCAATGTAACCTGCAGCAAACAGTTTGAACGCGTGTCAAAGTATAACATCATAGCTCCTATAGTAGCAGAACGGTACCCACGCTGTTACTATTGTCGCATATGTTTAATGGCTCCTAAACCGCAGCTTAGAAATAGAGGATAATACTGCAATAAGGTCACATTAATGATTGGAACATTCGGAAATACACAATTGATCTCCGAGGCTGATTGTAGGCTCAAATATGCGCGCGCACATCGCGCTGCGTGTTCCGTCCCCACCTCAACGCCAGCAGAAATTCCGGCCATGACGCCCTAAACCACTTCAGCACGTCTCACAGAACCGTTTACCACGTAGAATACGCGCGTCATACTAAACAAACCACACGACCGCGAAAACAAACACCACAACCTACCGCCGAGCGTATACCTGCCATGCAAAAGACCGCTTTCACCCAAGCCAGTATGGCGCTGCTCATAGGCGGCGCCACTGCGTTCACAATATGGCGGCGCCTTCGAAAAAACGGTCTATAGCGCAGGGCGCGTCGGCGCCTAGGAGGAACGTCATTCTCGGTCGTTCCATGCACGCTATCCTTCAAGTGACTAGCATGTGACACATCGGTGTCTGCGAGAAATGGTAGTCTTGGCCCAGTACCAAGCACGCTATCTTTCGCATGACTAGCATATAAAACCCCGGCGTCTACGAGCAACGCCATTCTTGGCGCTCTGCCAAATGTGCTATCTTATCAATGTGTGGAAACGCAGCTGCCCATAGACACGTCTGGTGCTAGTCATGCAAAGTATCAAGAAAATGAAGGTATCTTTCGAAAGTGATCGTTCAAGAATACGGCCTAAGTTTGTCAACGCAGGTTGCTGCGTGCGGATATGCTTGCACTTGGTCTAGACATTCCGTGGCCGTAGTTTCCTAGTAATGCCTTTTATGCTATTCCATTTCACGCTTTTCGAGCTTTGTCAGTGGTCACAGCGATACTCCGCATGCATAATCAACAGGATCAGCCAGCCATGGACAGCGGATGATAAGAGTGGTGTAGAATCAAGCAGAAGGCGTCGCTATAAAAATCATCGCCCTTATCTCGACCACTGTCGTGCTGTCACTACAGATAGACGAAAGCAGTGAATGCGTCCACTGAATTCTCAGTGGCGACTACTAGCAGAGACATGACCTTCGCGAGGCAAGATGATAAGAAGCGCGCACTGGCAGTCAACCTGTTGACATAAAGAAACCAAACGAGGTGGGAAGTATCAGGCGGGCAGTTCTACGGGAGCGCTTTCGACTAGGCTTCGCTTGTTTCAGTTTCACAGAGCTGCGGCAAGATGGCCAACAACTACGTCACTGACACCTCGAAACGAAAATACTGCTTTTTCTGCTTGAATCGGTGGCCACATTAGCACACTGTCCTGCAGTCGGAGTTCCGATTGTCACATGACGCAACGTGAGGTGTCCGAAATTTTGGTGCAGGAACAATTGAGAAGCGCCACCGTCATCGTCACCACTAGGCGATAACATGCAGAAAGAAGCGGATTCAGAGGAAGAATTGGAAGACCAGTGGGAGGTTCTGCTGGTGACGCAAGACCCTGACAACCAGCTGCGGTTGGTGAACAGGGTTCGGGCGGCGGCAGCGAGCCATGGCTACCTGGACTGAGGAGGCCACCCACCTTTGGGCTCAAGAAGCCTGGTCTAACAATAAAGTTTATTTCTCTCTCTCCTCATACATTAAGGTTTTGGGGCTAATAGCGGTGCCGTGGGGTTGTCCGGATGACCAAGCACGTCCGAATTATCAGTGTCCGAATAACCGGTCGTTGACTGCACCACTTGTCATATCATGCTTGTGAGTGCACATAACACTAGAAATCCAAAATGCACACTTCGATGCGAGTGAACAGAACGAGAACAATTCGTAACGAAGAAACAACACATTATTTTCTCTGACAAATTCACTATCCACATTGCCATTCACCAGTTTCCACTCATCAAATGATTACACACACAAGTTACACACATACAAGGAAGCTTTTCATTCTGTACAGGTTTCCTTTGTTTACTTTGAAGCTGCCATCACTTGCCAAGAAAAACCACATGTCGCAACAACAGTAACGCAGTCATGCCCCGCTCGTTACAGCTTTGCAACAGCCTCTTTCGAACAGATGCCACTATTTCAACCAGGCAATGGAATGGGCTACTTGGATGCTGCCCATTTCTACTACTAGAGCCAGTGCCTCACAGGTGCAAGAAGCTGCACATACCTGTGTTACCTGCATATGTTAAGCACTTGGCTCACATATCTACACATATCTACACTAAAGGCACTCAGTAACAAAAAAAAAGCACATACATTACCAAAAGAACACAAGTTGATGTGGCAATGCCATAAGAACACATAACAGTAATTATTTTTATAAAAGCTAAACATTTCTTTTTAAATCTTCCATCAATTGAGAACAGTCACAAAAACATAAATAACCGACCACTGCTCTTGGCACGCTTCTACTGGTCATGACCTGTGCTCAATGTGTAAAAGTAGTAACAAAAGCTGTAGTTCCCTCTATTGCGAAAAAGAGTAAGTCCCATGCCGCAAAACAAAGCTGTTGTCAGCACAGAATATATGGCACATTGACAAAAAAAACCGTAAAACAGGCCTTAAAAGAATGTCAAACGAGGGCAGTCAGAATTAGACCTCACTACCCTGTAGGATGCAATTATAATGGAGCAAATAAAATTTAGTAGTCGTCTCATGTTGAAAGCAGTACCAGTGTACACACAAAAAGGAGGAGACAAAAGAACAAACACCCTTGTCACGAGGAAACAGCATAAAAAGGACAAAGCAAGAAAATACACTGAAGAAAAAGAGAGAGAAAAGAAAACCCTTGTAACGATTATTCTGCCTTACAAGGGTTTTTTTTCCGGGCCCCTCCTTTACTGTGTTTCATCTCTATTTTTACTGGCTCTACGTGACAAGGTGTCAACCTTACAAACCCTCTTACAAACAGCCTGCCTGATGCGACTAATACAAATAAACAACTGTGCGAAATAAAGAATGAGGTCGGAAACGTAATGGGAAAAAGTAAAGACATTGTGCGTTTGGCTTTTCGAGCGTCTATGGCCAGTTCATTAAAAGCCATCCAGCAATGACTAACGACCGTGACACCTACATAGTTATGACCAACCAGCAACACGACGATGAATGTGCGAAATGACAAGCTCTACAGACTGTCCAGCAAAGTGCCGGTTCAGTAAAAACAGCTCGATGAGAAACCAACATCGATGACCTGCCATGAGGTGAGGCCTCTCAGTGGAATTGAAGAAATACAATGGACCAACAGTTGACCTTTAGGCCTTAGCCCTAATGGCTGAAGTATGCTTTGTATAGTACAAGCCTGATTAGACCATGTGTTTGTTTGATACGTGTCAACTGCTGACGTCAACAGAACATAATAGACCGCAGGTCAGCTGGTGAGGACAGTGGCTGCATACATGACACCACATGTTCAAATCTGGCTCACCCATGTTTTGCACAAGATTATTTCATCCCAGGTAGCCATGCAAAATGCGACCCGTAAGAAGAACTCTGATGATTGTAGGTACTTATTTGCTGCAGTGGAGACTAATTGAAGCAGCCACTACAATTCTGTTAAAAGTGCAGCTGCATCAAATTTAGCTGCCCTCCTTGGCAGATCACATAGTCATGGCTGTTGAGGTACAGGAAAACAACAAAACAAGAACCTTTTAAAGAGGTGCTAAATGCAGTTTACCAGCAAAGGCAGCAACTACATTGCATCGTTCAAATGAACAAGCAACAGAAGTCACAGCTATGCAATCATATCTTCGAAAAACATTTTGCAGTTGTTTTGACGCATCTGGTTGTAATGAAACAGTAATTACCATGTTTACTATCTCAGGCGGTTGGGAAACTACGTGGAAGGTTGAGCAAATCAGGAATGAAGATGAAAATGTGGACTAATGTGCTTCCAGGGGCCTCACTCTTTGCAAAGACCAATGCAAGACAAACTGCAGAAACAGGCCACAGACTTCAAAGTACCCTGTAAGGGTACTTAGTGTGCAATTGCATTTCCGTTTGCCTGAAGTAAATATTTGTCAGGTCGGTGGTCCAATGTTCACCTTCCCGTCTATCAGGGCTAACAATTTGACGGATGTCACAATGGAATTAAGGTGCCAGACATCCACAAGGTTATTTGGCTTCCCTGCAGCGAACCATCTTGCATGTCCACTGCCGCAACAACAATCAGGAGACACTGAAGGAGCCACCTCAGGTCGAAAAGGGTCAATATCTGGCACAGGAAGGACTCTGGGATGATGGCAACATTTTGTGTGCCCGGAAAAACAGGCCCTCAGCGTAGTGGGAATGAAAGCCAGAAGATGGGATTCCCATTGAATAGAAATGCTACCTCTGCTCACTTTTTGTGACTAACGTCAAAATGTCGAAAAGGCACTGGCTTTGACATACCCTGTAACTAACGCGATCAAAGACGAATTCTCTTCCAATGTCAGCCAAAGACAAGCAAGCAAATGTTTCTACATGCTAAGGATGATAATTTGTAGGGCCAAAGCAAGATGCAAGACTTCCACAATGCTCTATGACCTGCCCAACACAGGAGATCTAACAGGCCTGATCCACCCCCCCTCTCGAAAACAGACATGATAAGTGTACCCGAAATTTACCAACTTTATCATATCCTGACAAAGTTACGATGCGTAGTTGGCAATTAGCTGTTATCCTACTGCTTTCTCACTACCCAGTGCTATTAATGTTGATGGTTCTGCTCTCTACCCTATCGGGGGCTGATGATTGAATAGGAAAAAAATTGCTAGACATCTATGGCCCTCTAGGAACCACTGCGCAGTGGACTGTTTGGCTTTTCCATGGCCATGGAGACCAGAACGCTCTGAAAGTCGGCCAGTTCCGGTCCAATCAGATCGAGGCCCGACGCAGAGGCTGTAGTAGCAGGCCCCACCCTCTCCGTTGCCGACGTCATCATGCAGCGAATGTAACGGGCGGGGCTTGAAGTGAAGCCACCACCCACCTGTGCTGTGTCTGGTACCGTGCGGGGTGGCACAGGAGGCTTCGGTCCCAGGTCCTTGCGCTGGAGCACTGGCTTGTTGGGCGGCACGGGGGGCGGGGTGGGCCTCAGAATGGTCCCGGTCGCTGACGCCATGCCAGCTGTGCCTGGTGTCGCCGGTCCTACTGGCTTTTTGACCAGAGTCCGGTCGGGCGTCGGCTTTGGCGGCACCTATTGTGAGGAAATGGCACGCAGTATCTTCAGCACTGTAAAGTCTCGAGATTGGAAGTATATACACATTTAGTAAACACAACCTGTCTCTAGGAGCAATGAGCCGAGGAAGGCAACGTGGAGTTGAGAGCAGCGAGGAACTATTGAAGCAACAACTTGGTTCCAATAGTATTCTGACAAAAGGGGGAAGAAAACAATAAAAGAGCTCTGCCACGGTCCTAGTAAAAGGACCTGTCTGTACTGGCTTCTTAAACTCTTCGAGTTCCAACGATAACTTTCATATGATAAGAGACCCAAGTGATTGTATCTATCAACAATGGGTGAATGAAGGGAAGCCAAAGCCTGGAGCCAATGTCTCGACAAGGGGACTTGAACTTGTTAGGGACTTGGCAAAGACAACTCTCCTCAATAAAAACACTGGGTGGATACAGAGGCCTCACTGGTTTGACGTTTTGATAAGAGGAGTTTTCTTGTTCCCAAATTAAAGGAGCCTAAGCTTGGAGTCATGCACAAAACAAGAACATAGGTGTACACTGCTTCAGAAACACATGCAAAGGAAGTAGACGAAAGCTCTAAGACGGCTGCCACGACTACATACCTGCGGCACTGTCGGGGGAGGAGCCTTGGTTGCAGAGGGCGGGACCTTGGGGCCGACTGCCACCCCCCGGGGCGGGGTCGGAGTGGGAACAGCCGCCCTGACAGTGGGTGCAGGTGCGCTGGCAGGGGTGATGATGGTGGCGCTGCGGACCCCTTCTCCGAGGGGTGGAGGTGCGGGTGCAGGGGGTGGAACCAAGCGCTCCGCCTCCTGCCGCAGTCGCTCCAGCTCCAACTGCTGCTGGGCATTCTGCGCCTTCAGCTCAGCCACCTGTTGCCATGCGTGCAACCCATTCCAGCTCACTGAAACTCCCCAAGCGTTGTTTGTGCGATTGGTTCAAGGGGCCTTAAAGGGGCCCCGAAGCACTTTTCTAAATAATCATAGAATGGCCTCACTATTAAAGATGTTTAACTAAGAGGTGTTTGAAACATTTGCCTGTTGTGTGAGTGTTCTTGTTGAACAATTATGTTGGTAGCAATGCATTACTTCAGTAGAAGTAGAATATGATAATTAACTGCATTAAAAAAGCCTTGTGTGCTCTCTGGTTAAACTCTTGCATCACAAGATGTCCCTATTAGCGTTGGAGAAAAGAAAACATAGGAAGATCCTGGCACATTGGCCAAAGTACAGTCGAACCTCGATATAACGAAGTCCAATTTGCAGCCGAAAATTTCGTTATAGCGCGAGTTTCGTTAAGTCGAGGTTCGCATGTTTCAGCAGTCCAAATAATGATGCAGGTTCTTGGAACACTCCTGGCGTATGGAACCTTGTAGATAGCAAAATTACAAAGATAACCAATAAACCCCGGAACTAATAACACAACCAAGAGCGTGATGCCCGATAGCCAGCGGGTACGAACGCATTATTCTCCATTACGCGTACCGTGAAGAGCAGGTCTGCAGCAAGCGCCGCGCCTAGTGCTCATAGCTGCCACTAGATGTGGCTATCAGTGCCATCATCATCATGATTTGTCACCACTAAAAAAAAAAAAAATACTTCTTTCACGAAGACATGGCAACCCGTGGCGTAAAGAAAAAAATTACGCACATACCAGAACTATCAACTTGAATATTCTTTCGAAGAAAATTGGAAGTAGTATTAACTTGGTGGATCCATGAGGCCACCACTTACCATCGGATGATACCACGCTCAGTAAAGCAATGACGACGTTGATTCATGAACACTGGAATATTTTATTTAACTTCCCGCAGAGCAATTCTATGCAACTCAGGTGGAAGCGAAGAACTCCGTCAGCTTCATCAGCCGCTTTTTAATATCGCAGAGGACAGAGCAGCTGCCACGAGTCAACATCTGTTGTGTACGCCATACTTTCGTCACAGCCATTGTACTCACGGCGGAGCAGGGCCTTAAAATTAAGGCGAAGGTCCGGGATTGTTTCATGACCAGGCTGCACTGCACTGGCAGGGACCGATAGCGCATTTCAGCGACGTACGCCACAAGCTTAGCCTACAGCACCGGAAAGCGTCCACTTCTGCACGCGTCACACGTGAAAATTTCACTTCGCTGCAGTCGCCACTCTCGCACCACCCGTTTGTGATTTGTTTCTTGTCCTCTGCTGAGAGACAGTTACTGCGCTGCACTTAACCCCTACCTTTCCTCCCCATCAACAAGAATCTCCTTCTCTCTCGGCGTAAAGGATGGCAGCCCTCTTGAACGCTGCTGTGAACAAGTGCCGAACGATTAGTGGGCCTGCAGCACTCATGACGACTGGGGAAGCATAGAAGGAGCACGTAGCCGGCAGTCAAGTGGAACGCGTCAAACCAATGCCAATGCCTTTCAACATAGAAAGAATCCCGCGTGCGGTGTCTGCTCTTCCCACTCCGTGGCTCTTCCATAACTACCGACACTCCCCGCAAGCGCCGCCGTTCTGAGGGTGTCGCCGTAAATGGGAACAGCGGCGCTTCCATCAACTAGCGACACCCCCCCCCCCCCCCCCATAAGTGTTGCATGCACTGTAAAACTCTCAAAAATATTGGAAAACCCTTCCGAAAAGCTAACAAACACGCGGGATAACGAAAAGATACCGGTAGAGCCATAGTGCAAACATAAAATAGTAACTACGTTGTAGCTCTCGTTGGTCTCGCTTTTTTAGCGGGGCCATGTTTTGGTTTCGATTGTAAGTCGACCCCCTCCCCCCCCCCCCCCCCCCCAACTTCAGACTTTCAAATTTTAAAAAGAGTTGTCGACTTAGAATCGTGTAAATACGGTAACCAACTGAGAAAAAATGCCGAACGACCGCTGTTCGTAAACTTATTTCCGGTTGACGCTTTCCCGTTCCAACAGGCCGGGGACGTCATAGCGTGATGCGTTCCGGAACTTCTGAAGCAATCCGGCTAGCACTACATGAGCGCGTCCGCTGCGGGTTTCATACGTACACGATAGATGGCGCAGCGGCACGTTCTGCTCCACGTATTGAAGCGCGCCGGGAAAATTTGAGCATTAAAGGGCGCGTGCAAATCGCTGTATGCCCGGCTAAAGTTTTTTCGTCTGCCTGTCAAAGGCTCCTGGTACGTGCGTGCGATGCGCGAGGACTTTGTTAAATCGGAAGTACAGTATAAAGTGACCTCGTTAAATCGCAAAAAAAAATACATGGTTTTCAATGGGGCAGAGATTGGGAAAAATAAAAAGTGCGTTATTTCGAGAATTTCGTTAAATTGAGGTTCGTTATATCGAGGTTCGGCTGTACTCTCGTATGCACTAGAGCACTACTGTGCTCCTGGTGAATGCAACTGGACTACAGTCCTCAACTGATAATTTGGACTTCAGCTGCACGACTGTGTGCTAATTCGATTATCGAGATGAGCAGAAATTGTAATTTTTTTGTTTTGACACGTTGCCAGCACCTCCTGAAAGCACCAAAAACTGTAATGACCGTGCCCAAGCTATGGAACAAGCCAAGCTAAGCGAAGCTGCAAATTTGTCAACGCAAAATTCTTGCATTTGTCATTTGTGCCCCACGCATCAAGCACTTGTTCCTTTAGTGTTAAAGAGAGACGCTGTGTTGGGCTACTTCTTTGGTTTCTGTTACTAGTTTATATATCTCAGAATCAGCAAGCAGCTTTAAAAATTAAGTGACAGGGCTTAACCCTTCCAGTGCCGGGTGTTTTTCACAGATATTATAAAGTTGATACAATGGCTTACTTTCGGTTATTCACGAGGGAAACGATGATATGGATAATGACAAAGGCACTCTTAGTATGGTTCTCACTAGAGAGTGGAAAATGTATGGGTGCGTCATTGACATGGTGGAACCGAAACTGCAGAAATGTACCGGCACGCCAGTGACAGTGGAAGGGTTAATGTCCCAAAACGGTGCAGTAGGTCATGAGGGACACCGTGGTGGAGAGCTCTGGATTATTTCTGACCACCTGGAGTTTTTTAATGTACACCTAAAGCCCGGTGCACAGACTTTTTGCATTCCGTCCTGACCAGAATACAGTATCTACGGCTGGGAATTAAGCCTGCAACCTTGCGCTCCCTGCCACGCCATAGCCAGTCAGCCACTGAGGCAAGTGAGAACGTTGAATGGTGCCAACTCCACCCTTGATATTTCCGCCTATGAGGGCATCAACGCAGCGAGGGAAACAGCAGACGGCTGTTGGGAAAAAACAGTCCAGCACTCCCTCTGCTTCAAAGTGCTGTTGACCTCTGTTCAGGTCGACAGGGGATGGATATTTGGTGCAGTATGCATTCGCAACTGCACGTTCATCCAAATGTTAACTACAAAATGACAATAGTTGAAATATAGGCTGTGCAGGTCGTACTGCGTACAGCAGTGCATATAGTGCCCAGCGATTCAAACGCCGCACTCGAAACACAAACCTGCAGGCGTTTTCTGCAGCACCAGGGAGCGCTATAGACACCAACACAATTCATTGTGGTACACAATGAAATTGCAAGCCTTTGTGACATGTTACGACTGCCTATCTGGTCTTCCAGTGTTCACCCAGCACTCTCCGGTGACACAGAAAGCACCAGCCGCCGTGCGGTCTGATTCATCATGTAACAATCACTGAGCACTTTACATGCCGCACTGCATTTACAAGCTTCTTCTTTTTTTTTAACCAATTGCAGAATAAAAATGCTTCCTTTTTGGCCAATCCTTGTATAAGTGTGCAGCCACACGTTGGCAGCCTTTGTTTGGATACTTGTGGAATAAAGACACTCATTTTCTGGCAAATCCCTTATTTCAGATTCCCAACTAGTATTAGGTAGTCTTCAGTGTCCAAATTATCAGTGGGCAACTGCACGCGATTGCTTGAGCATAGGGGAGTGAACATTCCTCTACAGGAACGGGGATGCCTGCCTCCTTTCTCTTTCCTTTCTCCCCCCCATTACCTTTCACCAGGTGTAGGGCAGTCGATTGCGCGCAAGCGTCGTTGAGCTCCCCGCCTTTCCCTTTCTCTCTGCCGCAACAAGAGCAGCAGCATTTGACAAAAACATAAAAGGAAGAAAGACTAGCAAGATTTCTATGCTAACCTGTGTCTGGAAGCGTTCCCTCTCCAGCTCGAAGTCCGCTGCTTGCCGCTCCAGTTCCTCCTCCATCTGGAGCGACCGTTTACTCTCCTCTTCCAGGCCTTCCACCATTTCGGACGACCGAGCCTTTTCGTCCTTTAAGCCCTGCAAAGAGATTTATGTTAAAAAAAAAACAGGCTTCATTAGGTGCTCCGACGTGCTGGAATAGTCCCCCCTCGAAAAAAAAAAACAAAAAAAAAAAGAGAGAGAGAGCAACAGTACAAGGGACAATGGGAAAAGACGCAGTGCTTTTTGCGTCTTCTTTCACTGCCTTTCATAGTTTACACTCTTCATTTGTTAAGTGAAGGGCAGGTGAGGCCAGTGTTAGAGGTGGCACAGCAGTACTGAACGAATGAGGTTATTAAGACAAAAGGTATAAGTATAAAACAGTATAATGATATACAATAACTATAGGGTTTTACGTGCCAAAACCACTTTCTGGTTATGAGGCACGCTGTAGTGGAGGACTCCGGAAATTTCGACCACCTGGGGTTCTTCAACGTGCACCTAAATTTAAGCACACCGGTGTTTTTGCATTTCGCCCCCATCGTAATGCGGCCGCCGTAGCCGGGATTCGATCCAGCGACCTCGTACTCAGCAGCCCAACACCACGGCGGGTTATAATGATATACAGGAGCAAGATATCAGCGCAGAGAATTAAGTTAAATTATGGAGATTAACGTCTTAAAGCCGCGCAGTGGGCTATGAGGGTGTTGTAGAGGAACGCTTCGTATGACTATCCATCGTAATGCGGCCGCCGTAGCCGGGATTCGATCCCGCGACCTCGTACTCAGCAGCCCAACGCCACGGCGGGTTATAATGATATACAGGAGCAAGATATCAACGCAGAGAATTAAGTTAAATTATGGAGATTAACGTCTTAAAGCCGCGCAGTGGGCTATGAGGGTGTTGTAGAGGAACGCTTCGTATGACTTTACCCACTGGGGTTCTTTTAGCATGCTCCCAAAGCACAGTACAGAAGTGCTGTAGCGTTTACACTTCACTGGAATGGGGCAGTCACAGCCGAAACCGTACCCGCAAAAACCTTGCGCTCAGCCGCACAGCACCATAGCCACTGGGTCACCTCAGACACACCCAGTGCCAACTGGGTGTATGTGTGCCGAAAGTAAAAGAAACAAGAAATTGCATTGCCATTGCAAACATTTCATCGCATTGCCCCCTCCCCCCCAGCCTCACATGACTCGCTTGCGTCTCCCTTCCACCCCTCCGAAACACGAATCAAGAGCACTGATGACCTTCGTTGGAGCTCTCTGCTCATGTTTCAAAACGGTGACGGGAGAGGCGCGCGAGGTTGGCAACGCAATGAGAGGGGTGGCTCACGTTTCTTTTTTCCCCCGCCATGATTATGCCTTTCTTTTCCTTTCCGTGCAGATACCCACAACCCAGATTTCATTGTTATGTCCAATAACATGGCGTGGTAACATTTTAGTAAGCGGTTTATTTTACCATGGAACACATACAAAAGTTCACCGGGTGGTTGCTCATTGTTATATTCAACATACTGATAAAACCAGCATTGTTATAAGTGGGCTTGACAGTAATTACACATGGAGTGGGTTACTGATAACGAGAAGCTGCAGAGACTTAGTAATAACAGCAAAATGACGCAGCGAATGATATTTCTGAGAGAGGACGAAGATGATAATGATGAGCAAGACAATGTAACAAGTGATAGTGTGTACTGGGTCTGGAAACTGAGAAGACTATGAATGCTCAAAAATACGTGCTCACCTGAAGAAGTTGATCTCCCCGTTGCCGTTCTTGGATTAGCCGCACAATTAACCGCTTTCTTTCGGCCAGGAGGAGCAATATCATCTGCTTCTGTCGACTTCGCTCCATTTCAAGTGCTTCATTCGCCTGCGTCGTGCATCCCATAGACCTTAGCAACAAATTTAGCAGGGGGACTTCGATAAACATTGCCGAACCACGGGTAACATCAAAGTCTTTCTTTTCGTTTCTTAATACTTACAGGAAGCAGTTCGGCTACAGTTGTTGCACGAATAAAAACATTAAGCATTTCGAGCCAAATATGTCTAAACTAATGTCAACCTACGTTTCTTTGTTGATTGAAAGTATAACTCATGCATGCTGTAATGAATCATGCTCTTCAGGGCTAGGACACCTTTCAGCCTAGCTTTAAAATAGTGTGCTCTGGAGCTCCACTCTGCTCAACCTCCTTTCCGCTTCTCCCACTCATCCTCCTTTCACCTGTTGTCTTTCCCTACGCCTAATCAGTCCCACCTTCCTCCAATCTGGTGACGTTATGCCCCTCAAGGAGACAGGTAATTTCAGGCCTACCTCCAGATCATTTGTTTGCGTTTACAAACAACAAAGAAAATAACAATCGGTACAGTAAAACTCTGTTAATTCGACCCTCGTTAATTAGGAAAATCTGATAATTCGGACTCATCCTCTGGTCCCGGCAGGCATACACATTATTTAATGCAATGAAACTCTCGTTAATTCGGGCGTATTTGGCTGCACATCGGTTAATTCGGACAACTCTTGAAGCTCGGCGAGAGCCGCAAATGTGCGATGGAAAAGAGCTAAAACGGCGTTTGCGTCCACCAAAACCAAGCGGCGGAGTACACATCACCATAGTCATCCGTGGAAATCGTACGTGAATGACAGCAACGCCAGAACGCATCGTGCCTATTTGTGCCTTTAAAGCCTTTTTTCTTGCCTTTACTGCCACACTTAGCACCGCATTGGCTGCATGCCTTTACGACTGCGTAGTGGCCATGCATGATCGCGTCGATAGCGGCCACAGTTTCGTCCTCGGCGTTTGCGACAAACAGTAGTTTCGCTTTGGCTTGGTGCGCACATTGGCCGCATGCCTTCTGCACTGCATAGTTGCCATCCACGATCACGTCAATAGCGACCGCGGTTTTGTCCGCGGTGGCTGCGGCAAACAGTAGTTTCATTTTTACTCAGTGCGAAGCTGCCGAGGATGATGAGCACCGTCTACATCGTGATGGGTGGCAACTTGGCGACACTGGCAAAAAAATAATCGGGATGTGCGCGCGGTAGTGAAATGCATCTAAATCAAGACACGTGCCACGGCCGTGCGGTGAAAGAAGTCGCAAGGCCTCTGCTGCTGCGAGCACTAATCAGTCATGAGATGATAACTGCAGCTTCCGCACTGCTTTTGTGCAATATAGAAACAGGATTTGCTGATTCATTCAGTAAATAAAAGCATGTTCACATAATATGCATTTGCTTATTGTTTCCTTGATACCCTCGACAATACAAAATTTTTTTCAGCCCCGTGAAATCCGAATTAATCAGGTTTTGCTGTACTACTACCATTCCTACTACAGCTGCTACTACAATGACGACAATATCTCACCTGCTGGAGGTCCTTCTCGAGCCTCCGGCTCTGCTGCCTCTCGAGGTCCACCTCGTGGCGAAGGTGCTCTCGTTCCTTTTCTAGCAGAAAGGTGACGTTGTCGCCCTGGGCCGTGTCTTGTGCCCGCTTCCCTTTCTCCTCTTCCAGCTCCCGGCAGAGCTGCACAGTGAAGAGCACAAAGGACACCTGTTAGAGGTTATACTAACAGGACATTTTGAACTTCTTATGTTCTTGCTTTAAACGAAGGTTCCAAGACCTCGAAACCCTAGAAAAGATCCTGGCAAACCTCGCAGCGCCCTAAATAACTTTCCTAAACTGCTTTCCTACAGCCACTTTCAGTTTAGTTTTCCAGGTGGTGTATGTGTCCTGACGTCACAGAAAGTGGTCACGTAGGAGCAGGACATCGCGATGTACAACACAGATAGCAGTGTTGCAGACAACCAAGCAAGGGCTAAAATGTCGTGATGTCCTGCTCCCACGTGACCATCGTGACGTCACTACACATCCACCTCCTGGAAAATAAAAATGATAATGGTCATTGAAACGCAGTTATAGTAATTTACTTAGGGCTGCCAGTATTTTTTCCAGTCTTTCAAGGTTCAGGACTTTCATCTAAAGCACGAAAATTAAAAGTAGAAAACTTTATGTCAGTGCTCCATTAACAAGTAGTGCCAGATGAGTTGCCATGTGAACAGTCAAATGATGGCCTGTCTGCAAACAACCGATCCTTCCATGCACACAACATGTCTGCTGCTGCTATAGGCCATTTTAAACACCTACAGGAGCATCTCATTGCCGCTTTAGACACAAAGGTCAAAACTTCCAGCATTCTCCACAGAATATGCAATACGATGGAAGCGGGCAGGACACACACAACCAATTGCATTGCCAACTAATGATATCGTGCTCACCTGTCTAATGGACTGTTGCTGAGAAGTGTGACACACAATGCGGCGAAGTTCCAGGAAAAATTGCAAAAGAAGGAAAAAATCTTTCACAAGTAAAAAGACTTGACAGGATATGACAAAATATGTTGACAAGGCGAGTCCTTTTTTTTTTTTGCACAACACAGAAACAAACACGTCAATAGTGAAAAAAAAAAAAAAAATCTAATGCCAGCTAACCACTGTCAAAGAAAATGACAGGAACTTGCTACAAGGTATCTTCAATTTGGCTGCACGTTCTGCGCTAATTCGGGCATTGCAGCAATTTAGTCCTCGATTTGAGGATGCACCGTGCACCATCCGCAGTGCCCTCTTCGTTTTGGCTCCATGCAAGGCAATTTCAGCAGGGGTTCACGGCTCTCCTGCACTCACTGCATTGGAAGTGCAGATGTCGTGCAAGCTCTCTGTAGCAGAAGACCAGCAGACGACCAGAAGAGAGGCAAGCTCTCTGTAGCACCATTTGGTTCATGGTGCTCTCACAGTTACTCTAGCTGGCATAAGAATGTGACATGCAAGTATGATGCCCAAGTAGATGTTAGGGCACGTTAGTAAAGATTTGTAATGTGTTAAATTGCTACAGATTGTATAAGGTTTTTTTCTCTTGGCAAGCGATTTCCGACAAAAGAAACAGCCTACACATCGACCATTCTGTTCGCATAACGTAGTACTGTTAGACAGCGATAATTGCGATTATTGCAATGACAAAAAGAAAGTATCCCCCTTTTGCTATGTGTGCATTTGCCGAAAAGGCTTTGCTCCTCACAGTAGACAACAGGGGCCGTATTCTGTATCGGTTCGCTTTGGAACCGGTTCGGTCTGGCTGTTACGTCTGGATTACGTCACTAGGAGAAAGAGTGGAACGTGACGGCGTGAGGGGAACCAATCAACTAGCGGCGGTCTGCCGGAAGATCACGTCATCATTTTTGTTTGTACTTGGGGGACGGTATAGCGATTGAAGGATGCTGCTGGTTTGATAAAAAAACATTGGTTTGTATAGAACACTTGCAAATATAATTTTCAGCAATAAATGTGAGCTTGCGGCGCAAACGGCTACTGGGAGTTGTAATTTTATTTGTGTTGTTTTCTTATTTAGTCGCTAGGTGGTGTGCCATACGTTATGCAAACAACTTGCCTTGCTTTCTTTACGTTTTGGACTTGTTCGCGCGCCGGAAACGAAACCGTGTCGTCGCACAAGGACACGCGGCTGGGTCCTCATGTTTCAGCGAGGCAGCACGAAATACTCGTTTCATTTGTTGAGGAGCACCCCTACCTAGCAAAGGCATCGTGTGTGTTGGGCCAGCACAGCTGACGGCGGCTTTCTGTTGCGCCGTGGATGGGAATCTAACCCATCCTTTTTCTTTGCCCACAACTGTAATGGCCTTGGCGACGGCTGTAATGATCCGGCTGACCAAAGGCTGCGACAGTGCAATCGCTTCTTCATTCCCGACGCACAGTTGAAAGCTCCCGGTGGAAAAAAACCGCAGCGCGCACAGCACTTTCATCGTAGTGTCGACACCACGAAATCTTTGAGGTCCGAGATGTTCTTCCACCTCATCGCAAAGACGTCGCACTATCTTTGGAGAGCCTAAAATGCCTTCGAAACTCTTCTTCGGCCATGCCTCTCGTCACGTCGTTGCCTTTCGGCGCTCGCCAGCAGCACAACCAAAGGAGCCGCCATTGCCGTCTCTGTCTCGTCTAGGTGCCGGCTCGTCAGCTGGCGCGAGTCTAGCCGGCAGCCACGGTTGCCCTAGCAACCCTTGACATCATGCTCGCCACCGCGCGCGACCCTCGAGCGAACCACTTTTCCGCGGTTCCTCTCGTAGCAGGGAACCGGTTCCTTTCCAGATGATTGACAACTTGTGTGACGTCAACAAAATTTGTCGTCCCGCCCACCAGGGATGACGACAGCGAAGCGCCGACCAATGGCAGCAGCCAGATCGAACCGGTTCCAAAGCGAACCACTACAGAATACGGCCCCAGGGCTTGTTTGTTGCTGCACTTTCCTCTTCGATTTACAAGAGGCACAAGGCAAGCAGGTGTAGCATTGCATTTGCACGACATGAACTCATGTGGTATCATGCGCGGCACTCTCAAGAACTGTTTCAAAAAGTGCAGCCAATTCAAAGAGACCGTTAATCTTTAACAACAGCTGCATATGCTCATCCCCTCTCTCTAGGATATGTGATGTCACACCATTACATCTGCCTTTCTGTTATATGTTAAATACCATCACTGTTGCGGGGTGCCACGCTTGATTTATGTCGTGCAAAAGTGAAACAACACTATCACTGCAAGAGACTCGTCCCCCAATTTAACAGCTACAGAAGTGCACCATGCATCACTCTTAACTACCAACCTTTGCACAGCGCTGTTCCAATGCTCGGAGCTCATCTCGGTTGCGCGCCTGGACCCGCCGGTGCAACGCGATGAGTTGTTCCAAGTGGTGCAATTGAAGACCGTGTAGAGCTCGCACCGAGGTCATGTCGAATCGCCCATCGTAGGCATTGAGCACGTCTCGTTGCAGGGCTGCCCAGGGGTCGCTGCCCGATGCCCCGTTGGCGCCTGCCTTTCGCGGGTACAGGAGCTGCTTCACCTGCTCGGCCTGCATGTTGAGAATGGTGCAACAGTTCTTAACCATTTCCATACTGCAAGAAATAATAAAAATTGTTCAGAATTTCCCAGAATGTGGTGTGAATGCAGGCATGTTTCCAATACAAGCGCTTTAGCAACCCATCATCAAGTGTATACAGAATGCCACTAACATTGATAAGTGCAACCATCTAGTACAGAAAACAACTAGAAACAAGCAATGGATGTACAGGCGCTGACAAAAGTGGTATACTCCACGCAGCGGGAGCCGGAGCAACGGCGAACTGCATTGCAACGCCATCTACAGGCAGCATCTGGGATCGAGACAACCAATGGGTGCCCTTTATTATCTGCAGGCATGTCGCTTGACTTGTGTCAATGTTTCGTGCTTCAGCTCGCTAAAATGCCGAGCGACGCCGCTGCAGTAGCAATTTGCGCGGAGTATACCACTTTTATTGGCGCCTGTACTTGTCATCGGTTCACACTGCGAGGTATTTTTCCTCTTGATCCTCCTTCCTCTGTACTAGTCATCAGCTATATTAGTACAAATTCCCATGACAATACTTGTCATCAGTACAGGAGTTAATCGAAGATGAAACTATATTGTGCCTATGCCCAGATGGTGTTAGCAACCCCTCTGTCCATCTAACAGAGAAGGAACTATGTGTTTCGTGGGTGATGATGGTATTGCGCATGTCACATGGTTGCTCAGTGAATGCGTAAATGTGCACTTGTGGCAACAAAACCTTGCTGGTAGCAGTTGCACCTTATGTTTTGCCCTTCTACTGACATGTTAACCATGCACAAGCATCAAAAATCATGTGCCAACAAGCCCATATTTCCACCCTTCTTGAGTCTGGGCTGAGATGAGAAAGTATTCCCTCCAAAAAGAACACAAGAAGTTGACCAGTCTAGCTAAAGGACCCAGTGCACAAAACTATGGTACAAATAGTGATGTAGGGAACTGAAACACTTGAAGCAACAAAGAATTCATAAGTTCTACAGAGCTGAAGCAAGGGTGCAGAGATAATGCGCAGCATAAAAGGGTGAGTTTGGAAGAACCACGCTCAATTTATGCTGAAGCTCCAAACAGAGTGGCTAAGGTAAACTTCAATAGTGTAAGGTAGCTTGTCAAAGCAATGAGTAAAGACAATAGGTGTGCCAGCAAGATGGCCACAAAGGCTAAATGTTAGTGGTAAAAGAAAACGTCTGCAAAAGAAAAGTGGGGTCGCGACACTGAAACAGCTCTTTAAAAATCTTGAAGCTGAGTATTTAAAATAGTGAGATTTAGTGTAAACATACATGTATTAGTGTTAACCTCTTCAAGTGGATTTCAGGGGTACAGCTACAAACAGCAACAATGGTGGAGCCACCTTGTGCCAATGTGTTGAACTAAAGTGTGGACTTTTTTGCATTGTGCACATGTATTTTTTTCTTCACACCCCTTTTTCTTCTGCAATCCTTCTGTTTTTCTTTGCTTTCTTTCCTTCAGATATTGTAGGGGCAAAATCAATTTTGTTCTCTGAAATACGTAAATTTTTCTGCAGAAATGTAAACTTAATGCTCTTGTGCTTTTCCCCCATCGAGAAGCCATCATGCAACAGAAGGATGTCCCAACACATTGTAGTTGCACGCATTGCCACAAGATGTCACCGCACACATTTCTGCTCTAACCGACAGGCTGTTACCGCATTAAATCTATAACATCAATATGTGTGACTTAGTAGGGCTATTTTCTTTACCTACACTGGCTACATGAGTGTAGGTGGCGTAGAAAGTCACCATTTTATTTAACTGGTGTAGAAAAAGCATAGCTCCACCCACCTACACAAAGCCAATTTTCATAGCAGTAGTGTAGCATGAAAGCTACACTTCCTACACTGCAGTTTCAATGATTGTAGGTAGCAGACGACAAATAAACAGGTTGGCATTGCAACTTGTGGCGCTATTTTTGTCTGTGACTGTTGGCTCTGATACAGCGACGATAGTGAAGGTCTTCTGCAGGGACGGGCACTAAAGTGCAGGCATGACCATGTGTCACAGACGGTCACAGAGGAAGGTGAGCTAATTGTTCAAGATAAAATTACCTTACTCATGGATGGTGCAGGCTGTTTCAGACTCTACACTGTATTATATAGACAGAAAAGTTGCCTTCATGCACTGCGCATTTGCAATGCATTTATTGTATTTAGCTGCAGTTTGTCTAGATTTGTTGCTGGAAAAAAACTCGTACATCGGCTTTTAGTTTCAGGCAAGGGCATATACTCAACCACCAAGTGCGAGGTCAGGTGCTTTTCGTCTGCTTACACAGAAGACAACACACAGTCTGCTCCGATTGGCTACAGCCCAGTGCACCACATGATGTAATGGCCTCTGCCCAAAACTACACTCGTCTGCACAAGCCTGCACAAAGTGTAGGTAAAAAAAAATATAGCCCTAATGCTAAGTCTCCCTAATGGATAGATAAGCAGATGTGGTACTAGAATAACCAATCTCTCAGATACCTGTTTGCTGCAAGCCTTCAAGCGGACACACACACACTTTGCACAGCTTGCTGGAATAATAGGTTACACAGGAAAAAAATATAATGTGAGGAAACTTGTGACTGCAAGGCCAAAACAACACCTCTCAACCAGCCCAAGAGACTACACCACAGAATAACACGACAACGAACAGCACGACACTCTCACCGTGTTTTCACTACTCTGCGGTCGATTCCTGCTAACCTCGCAGTGTATGTATGCTACAGCCACGTCATACATCAGGCATCCTCAAGCCATTTGCATAGTCCTTAAGCCAAAATACCACTCAGTATTTTTTTTCCTCAAGAATGAAGCTATGAATGTAAATCATACAGTGGCAACAGGTGAAACAGAAAATGACAATGGAATGTGGAGTGATCGGAGAAGAAGAACCTGTATTGGACGATAAATACATGTTGAACACATCCCCACTGATGTTAGGAAGCAACAAGTGGATGCGGCCACGATATACAACAGGCACGTTAAGCTGATAAGTGAATATTATATTAAGAAATATGGGCAAGCATAATGGGTAGGCAAGGTTAGAACAAGGCAAATATAACGGCAAAGTGTATGAAAAGGCCTTTATCCTACAGCAGCCTGGATTTGGTTTAGGATGACAATGGTGTTGAAAACACAAATAACACTTTTTTTTTTCCATACACATTGCAAAACACTAAAAGAGTTGGCATAATCATGTAGTTTACAAAGATTTAGTGTAGGCATCAAAACTGCACTGACTGGCCTCGTGTTCGTATTTCCAAAGTAAGAAACCTTAACATGACTAGAGCAAAAGCATGTGCCCAAGAAGAGACCCATTACTAGCACTTGAAAGTGTGCCTGAGGGCAGTTCAAAGCACGATCGCACTGCTTACTAGGACAATCCGGTTATAAAAGCAAAGGAAAATATGATAATGTGCCATCCAGTCATATAAACATAGCATGCCTAGTATGAGCTGATCAAAAGGATATATGCCAGCAATATATACGTGACTGCAGCGTCACATGTTACGTATGCAATCTACGTGTAACTGTTGTATCATATGTTACACAAGTGAAAAGAACAGTGTTGCTTGTCTGCACTTACTGTTTACGGGGACACACGTGGTTGGCAAATTTAAATTACACCATTAATACCAGTGTCGCACAGGCACTTCTGACCATGATCGAGCATAACTGGGATTAAATTTCTCGATTTCAATTGGCTCATTTGCCATGCTCTGGAAGGGAACGAATCACGATAAGAAGTGCCAGTGTGACTGGTTATAAGAATAAGTCACTGACCTCAATTATTAGCTATTGACATTTGCATAAAAGCAAAAGAGTGCAGCAGAAACACTGAAAGCGATAACTGTCAGGATTTCTCATGCACTTAGTGCTCATAGCATTCACCTGCCAATAATATGAAACATAACTTGCCTTCAGTACAGCGATCACAATTTCTCGAGCCTGAAGTTCACCCTCAAGCACGCTGAGTAGCTTGAGGAGGTCAGCTTTACATAGTTCCATCTTAGGGTGCCTCTGAAAAAAAAAAAAAATATATATATATATATATATATATGAATAGGGTTATGTCATGCACACATGAAGAGGCATAATCAAAAGTCAATAAGTAGCCACAGACATGCTGATAAACCAAACCGCCTAATGTAATCCCCTAAAGACAAAAACAGAATCAGTAGCTTGTCAAAGCAATCCATACATCAAAACAACCTCGCATCTCTCGGTAAAACAGAACTAATGAACACGGAGAGAGGACGTGACCACAAGCGCTGGCAAATTACAGTAGCAGTAGCTTACAGTGACAGTAGCTACTCTCGAGCGTTTGTAGCAACCAAGAAGCGAAGTAAACTAGACGGTTGGTTAGATAAAACCATAGAATATTCGAAACAACGTTTGTTATAGGGCTTTACGTTTCGGTTCAACTCGCATCAAGGAGAGTCCATGCATATTCACCGCTACTGGACGAGACATTTTCCCAACTGTGCGCGATTCGCTGGCGTACGGATACGCGCAGCTCACTTCCACACAGGACACACACAGATGAACGCAACTCCGGTACCACGGCCGCTGCTCATCAAAGCGGAGGCGATATGCAACTGCTGCGATAGGATGGATAGACGGAGCTCCGACGGCGCGAGAGTCTAAGAGAAGGACTCGATAGGAAATAATAAATAAACATAGAGCGTTCCGGGTCGAGTCGTCGATACAGCGGGAACTCGAGAAGCAAAAAAGAAGAAACTTACACAACAAGAGAATTCGGTCAACCCAAACACGCTCACAAAAGAGCGTTCCCTCACGCACGCGCGGTCATTTACGGGCAAAATCGTTGTTTGCCGCCGCGGCTCGCCGTGACAGTATTTTACACGCGCCGACGAAGCAAGCACCCCTTCCCTTCCCCCAAAAAAAACGCTGCCCCCGCGACCGAACGCGCGGTTTCAAACGGATTTTTGTTTTCTTGTTTTACGTCCATACGCACGCGCAAACACGGATACATCAACATGCGCCGGACTCCATGCCGACTAAAGTGAAAGAATATGCACGCACATTTCGGTTCGACCACGGGTAGATCCACCGAAACGAGGCGGCCAAGGCTACTCGCGTTGCCCGAAGGCTCACGATGCGAACCGCGCTGTCATGCGGGGTCGTCGAAAAACGTGGGCGCCGTTTCTAGCGTTTCGCGCCCCCCTCTTCATCCTTTCTTTATCTTTCTCTTCTGGGAGGCGCGAATTCTTATTCATAGCGAGGCAATACATACAAAGTCTCTGTACTGATGTAGCGCATGACACCGCAGCCTACTCACGCGACCGCGCGAAGCGGGAGCGGAGAAGGAAGGATGCGCTCGGGATCGGAACGGATGATCCGGGGCGATCGGCGAACCGATTTACCTTGAGCGTGCTGCTGGACAGCTTGTCAAATCCCTCGTAGGAGCAGGCGGCCGAGCCGGGCTGGGACTTGAGCGCTCCGCGACCCGCCATGTCGTCGCGGAAGGGGATACAAAGCGCCCTGGGCTTGTTATTTTTATTACTCGCCGACGCTGCCTGCGACGGCTGCTGTTTCCGCGGGTCCGGAGACGGCTAGCCGACCGACTGTGCCGGCCGATGGGGCACCACGGAATTGCCGACAGTCGCGGCCCAGGAGCGGCATCCAAGCGGGCCAGGTGATACGGATCAGCGAAGAGCTTCGCGTAACATCGCTCGCTTTGCTTGCTACGGATGGCTTTCACTCGGCGCCATCTTTTTTTGCTTGATGGCTGCTGTCCGCCGCCATAACGACGTCATGCGTCACGTGACACAAGATGGCGATTTCAGGGAAGGGGGTTCTTGTTTTGTTTTTCGTGGCTATTTTATTTTCTCGCTTCGCTCAGAGCGCACGAGCAGCTGTCACTCGCCTAAGTTTCTCACGTGATTAGAGTTTCGACAGCCGCGAGCAAGTACGCGTGTCTTGGCCCGCCGTGCTTCTTGACATAGGGCTGCCTCTAGTTTTTCTTATACCTGAGAACCAGTGAAACAGTATGCTATGGATGCGCAGTTTCGGTTTCGTGTTTTAAGTTCACTTTCTTATACCTATGAACAAACGCAAGTGTTCGTAGCTATTTATTGAATGGATTAATTCAGAAAGAGCATGTGTGATAAGCTTTACGGATAGGCCATTCCTATCGCGACAGACCTTTCAAGTTCAGCCGCTTTCGTTGCAATGCTTCGTAGCCTAGTGGCGAAGCCCACTTTATGCGCAAACAGTTTGAGTGCGTATTTTAGACAAAATCTGGGCCTTGTGACACAAGGTATTGTACTGAAGTAGTCGTATATGTAGTTATACACTGTTGGTAGGAGTTCAGGTGATTATCTCAAACATAAATAGTGGTATGTGACACGTTGTATATGGCCTTCGCATGAACCTCCGGCCGTCTACAACCGAAGAGATTGTGTAAGCGGCATGAAAGTTTGCTGGGGTTCCAAATTTCCGATCTTGCGACATGCCGGAACCTTGCTGCACTCTGTCTTATTCCTCACATCGCATTTTTGGCACCGCTATTACTTTGGAAACCGCGACGTGATGAAATTCAAGGTAATTCTCTCGTTGACGTCACAAAGCCAAAAGGTGCGGGGCTGCGGCTGACTGGGGCACGTATAGCCGCACACACACGTTCTACACGTCAAAATGCACCCATTTATCTAAACAAAAATTGTTGATGCTTAGCTGACTTAGGCGACGCTAACCATGTAAAACAAAACAAAGTTTCATAAAACCTGCACTACAAACAAACCGTATAGTTAATTTCTTGACACCAGGTGACGCGACCATATGTAAAAAAAATCAAATAATGAAGTTATTTTTATGCGTTAAATTATTATATTATTTGTTTATTGTGTTTTGAAAAGCACAGGGTACGTGAGGAGTGTCGCTGTAGTAATATACTTGTGAATAATAATTTCCGTATTTCTGACTTGCGAAACCTTCGCGAAACCTTTCTCGCAATATATTGCTTCTCGATCGCGGCTGAGCGCTTCTGTTGCGCCAGTGCGTTGCTAAATATTTCTCATATGACTGCTTACAAACGAGTCACGTTTTGCGCGAGAGGTCCTAGAAGAATGCAATCGCGCTTTACGACTGACAACTGCCGCCCAGCGACAAGACCGCCGTCGTCTGCATCATTCTTTTTTTGTTGTGGTCACGTGACAAAAAATCAGGCGATAGCCGTGACGTCATTTGCTCGTACCAGCGACACCAGCTATACCCCCCTCTCGCTCGTCATGTGTTGGGTGCGTTGTTGATGAGGGGAGCTGCTAGCTCCCTGAGGTGTGTACGCAATTATTAGCTAATCATGGGGAACAAGATGTCCCGTCCGACTCGACCGAGCTGACGAACTCAACGCGGTGTGGATTCGGAGACATCGTCCGCCTGCGCGAGGGAGGAGATTCGCGATTATGTTGGCCCGAAGGACACATTGGATCGCCCGATCCAACGGTTACTGCTGGCGTAGGCCGTCAAGCAGCAGGTGAGCAACGTTTGTCCTACGTGTTTCACTTCTTCGCATACGAAGGCGCAGGAAACCAGCGGTTGTCGCTGCTCAAGCGAGCGTCCAGAGTTGCGAGCTGCAATTGGCGCACAGCTGACGAGCGGCTGCAAATTGCTGGTTTCGGATAGTTTTCGCGAGGAAAGGAAGGGAAAGTGTTGCGTGCGTCCGTCACGTACTGCCTGGCGCCTTATCTTTACCTATCGCGCGGCTCCCACGCACGTTGTGTGTCAAAACACAAGAGCTGGAGGTGCTTAAGTTCGAGGATCTGATATACAAGAATGCTGCAGTTCACGGGGACGCTTATTGGCGTACGTGTCGGAAAGTCAAGGCTGTATGTCGCTCTACGGTGTTTCGCGGAAGTCAAGTTTTTTGCTCGACGCGATCCTCGCGATCCGTTCTGGCGCTCATCTATGTAAGCAACTTTAAAACAACAGCAATCGCAGCTGCAGCTCTGATTGCAGCTCCCAGTCAAAAAAAGAAAGTGAATTGGTCCAACTGGTCATACCAGTTGCTATAGCAATTGGACCCAAATGGAATGAATTGGAAACCATCTGGAATGCTGCACTTGAATAGGAAAAACCAATTGGACCTCACAGATTCCAATTGGTCGTTCCAATTGGTCCACCATTTTCCATTGGAAGACTCATTGGAACAGTGATTTCCGATTGGTCTTCCAATTGGAATGCTTGTTTGTCCAATCGGAGTGGACCCATTGGAACATCGCTGTTCCATTTAAAATTCTAGTTGTAATGTTTCTTACTAACATGGCAGCCTAATTAAAAGTGCCTTTAGCTCACATTAGAATTCCAGACCCACTGAACTGTCCAATTCGTTGTTGATCTCATAACTTTCGGTCAATTGAACCAAGCATGCATTACGTCTTAAACCAGTTAGCTGGTATTAAGACAGTACCATGTAGTCCTCTCATGTCCCTTTGGGATATATATATATATATATATATATATATATATATATATATATATATGAGGCATCATGTTGATCAAGCGATTTTCAAGAGTTTCATGTTGGAATCTATATAGTTATAGCAACTGGAAGGATCTTGAATGCCAGCTCCTCTCAATGGGACTTGATCCAGTTGGTTTTAGTGCGACTTCATTGACATGCCAATTTGTTTCACTGGGAAGTCACACAGATGAACCATGCTGTGAAACAATAAAATATTTAACAAAAATAACTACGTAATTAAAGCACACGTCCTGAAATACGATATTTTTGTGCTTTGATATGATAAATAGAGAGCAGCAATTATTTCTTCTTTGATATTTAGAATCTGCGATAAAAATGTACTATTTGTTTTGAAAAACTCGCACTATCTGCTGGGCTAGGGATGGTCGATTAATTTTTTATTTGATTAAAGATTAATCATGCATTCATTCTTATAGCCTTTAATTGATCAGTCACTTTCGATGCAGGATTTTTTATTGATTAATCGAAATTTTTGCCGGGCACTTTAAAAAGGCTGAAGCAAGGCTAACTAGTTTTTTAGGACCCTATCTTAACGTTTGAGAGGTGGAACCAAGTTAGAAGTACAAGTGTATAAAGTTTGATGAAAAATTATCTTTAATTTGTTAAAGACTAAATAGAGTTGGCACTAGTGGCCTTTGAAAATATAAGCAACATAAGTGTGTTATAATGTGACACAGATACATGGCACTGGTACAAGTCCAGCTGTACAGGTCCAGCTGAGACACCAGTTACTTTCAATTGGACGACTACAGAGGTCCAATTGATGAGCCACTTGGATTCCAGTTAGATCTAATTGGCTTGCAATGGAAATCTAGCTTGGCAACAAGTTGCATTTAGTTAACTCCAGTCAGATCTAACTGGCTGACTAACTGGCAGCCAGGGTTTTATTATTATTATTTTTTTCAAGTTGGTTACCATTTGAATACAATTGGAAATCTAATTGGATTCAAACGGCATTTCCAGTTCGTTATGAACGGTATGGTCCAGTGGGTGGCAAAAATCCAAGTGGATCAACACCAGCTGATGGTAGTTCGAAAATTATCAATCGGGCCCATTGGACTTTTTTGACTGGGTGTGTATATTGGATCCACACGTACAAGCACCAGAGTTGTCGACTACGTGCAGTGTTGCGAAATTACGCGAATACCACCAAGTTCCAGCTGTTGGGAGTACAAAAGCGTTACAACCGCCTCGATCACTGTGCGCTAGTTTTAGCGCCTGCTTATTTTCAAGTTTCGCACATTTCAGGTTGAAAAGAAAGCCTGGCTTAACGCTGACCCGCCAGAACAGCACTTCCAAGTCCATGCCAAACCCGTACTGGACGTCGAAGCTCACCAACTCGCTGGAGCGTCTTCAGAGCAAGACGCGCCTCAAGTTGAACGCCCGCGTGTTGTTCGACAGCATAGCTGCGTTCAGGGATACTCACTTTCAAAGGATGGTACTACTATTGCGCAGCAGTGCATCGACGCAGCACAGGATGCAAGTCAGGCCAAGAACCGATCTCGAAACGCAAGGGGCATCGCAGAGCTCTGCAGACGACGGTAGAGCAGACGTCGAGAATCTGAAGCAGACGCCCTCCGAGAGCCTTGGTTCTTGGCGAGAGCTTCTTCGCAAGGCCATCACACCGGATCCAGGAGCTGGAGACCACCAAACAGTACAGCTGGGTGTGCAGCAGGCAACGAACAAGGACCTGTCATCTGGCGACAGCGTAGTGAAAGGAGAGATGATGGTCAGAGACCCCGCGAAGGGTGACACCTCCTGGCAGGAGTTTGCAAAGGCACAGGAGTCCGAGGTGAACAAGATTCTGTCCGAATTGGAGCTGGCACAAGACCAGAAGCCCAAGCCTCAAAAGGAAGATGTAGCTGCTGCAGACACTAAAAGCAAGGTTCCTGCTATGTCACAGGTACAAACACCTCTTTATGTGTAACTGTGTAATTGGCTCTTGGCCTTAACTGGCATCATGACTGGTATAATGCAAGGATCCTTTCTCTCGATTTTGTTCCGTTCTTACGATCCATCGCTCACGAGCAGCCAATACTGGTGATAGCGTAGATGGAGCACTGCTCAATTCACTGACGAAGCAAAGTAGAAGAACTGGAAAAGAAGCGTTGCATTATGCCAACCCATGTTTGCCATTGACTTATAAGTACACACAATGTTTCCATCATAAGGTTCTTGCACTTGACATACTGGCATGGATGTTGATCTTAAGTTAGTTTCATGCACAACATCACTGTTCAGTTTCACAGTGCACATTGTTGTTTTGGAGATGCACGCAAGTGAAGTCTGCAACATTTTGTACACTGTGAAATCAACTTAAAACGTAACGGAATGAAGTAAGTACAAATGTGACTACCTGAGTGTGCGATTTGGTATTGATATGAAAACTATTGCTGAATGTGGTGTTATAGATGAGCACTCATTTTGGGCTGTGAGTAATAAAATTTGCTTTCATGGGTGAACTTGGAAAACGGAAAAGAGCGTGCATGCTGTTTCACATTAATTGTCCCTGCTTGTTTCAAGCCAGCTTCAACAATCTACAGAACTGTTATTAGCATGTAAGTGCTTTATTATTAAGAAACGTTATGACTATACACTGTTTTCGGGACTCAGATGCCCACATCAGTGGAGGACAACAGCCCGCCTGGAATATTACTCTGTGGGAAGCAGTGTAATTGTCCGAAGCTGCTAACGATAGTGAAGATCTGTGCTGTTAACAATTCCGAGGTCTGCAGTGGTGAGGCATTTAGGCTACTACAACAGTTAGTGTAGGTCAAACAACTACTGACAGTATCAAGAGCCAAGTGCGTTCATTCACTCAATTTTGTTAATTCCCAGAACCTGTCGCCTACTTCACCTTTATCAGTGGCTTCTGTTATTATTCCTTTGCTTTTGTTTGCTCCATCTGTGATTCACATATATATATATATATACAAGCAATGTTGAATCATACGCATTGCTCTCTGTTAGGTGGAAATAGACCGAACATCACGCGCCCTCCTGAAATCAGTGGTGGCAGCCTCATCACCGGCGTCTCAAGTGGCGCGATTGGAGGAACTAAACAACCACATTCTGAGCAATCCCAGCAGTCTGTGCATACTTGTCAAGGTGAGCTGAGTATTTGATCAAAAACAAGTTACAACACAAAATCCCACAAGGACACTAGCTAGTAGACAAAGTTGACGCACAGCGCTTTGCGTGCCTTATTCACAGTGTGTCTTCTACCGTTCTCATGGCTTTCTTGTGCTATAACTTGCTTTTGACAAGACGGAAACAACAATCCCGTATTGCTACCGTCCATCTGTTTCTGGTCTCTAATCTCATGCATGAACTCCAATTCTGAATTCGGTAACTGCATATTAAAAAAAAGCTTCCCGTGAATATATGAAATGCAGGAGAGTTTCATTCTCACACGTGCTCACTTGTATACCTTGCTGCAGGAATGTTGTCATTTAGCAACTGCCAGACTGACTTGTGTTAAACCTGCTAACTCCTGGTGATCACTGTTCAAAAAAGTTTACATCCTAGTGACCATTCTGGGCAGAGTCTTTATTCATACGCGTTCGCAAAACATTGTGAAGAAAGATTACAAAAAGCAATAGTGAGCACAGAAAGAAACAAGACTGCAGATAAAGTTACCCATTACTGACAGCACATAGCAGTTCTTCAAATTTTGTGACACTGCACCTCGTGGCGATCGTTAGGTTGTCAATAAGCTTTCAATTCATTCACCGATTGTACATTGCATGAATGATGACTAGCATGAAACAGCGATTTCGCAAACCCCGTAAATGTCCTCTTACAATAACATGAAGTTGAGTTGGATCACGCCAGTTTGTGCACTGTTAGTGTATGGCTTCCTTTCATTATTGAAGTAAGAGCGCGAAAATAGAACTCTTGGCTCAAAGTTCTACTTCCACACTGTTACCCGCAGCGTTAGCCCAGTGACTATGGCATTGGGCTACTGAGCTCAAGTTCGCGGGTTCAATCTTGGCCGTGGCAGCCACATTTCGACGGAGGTGAAATGAAAAATTGATCATGCGCTTATATGTAAGTGCATGTTAAAGAACCCATATGGTCAAAATCAAAGGCGTGCCTCATAATCAGATTGTGCTTTTGGTGCGTAAAACAGCAGAATTTAATTTATTTTCACACTGTTGGTTTAATTACGTCCAACCAGCTAACCGAAACCTGTGCCTTGCCTTCCTTTCGTGGTACTAATCTACGTTCGGCGTTTCCTTAGGAACGGGCCATCGCTCACATTCTACGAATGCGGGAGTATTCCAACAACAGTTCTGTCATGTCCACGGCACGGGAGACTCTGGCCCTGCTGGGCTACGTTGATCCGCCGAGGGGAAGGGGCCTGCGTATCCTCTCCA
This sequence comes from Dermacentor andersoni, assembly GCF_023375885.2. Lineage (NCBI taxonomy): Eukaryota > Metazoa > Arthropoda > Arachnida > Ixodida > Ixodidae > Dermacentor > Dermacentor andersoni. The sequence goes on along the minus strand of NC_092822.1, from coordinate 37,868,330 downwards.
TCGACGGCGGAGGCACTAGGTGAGCCTTTCCCCTGTGGTCAAGAAATTTTGGTGAAAGGAACACTGGAGGGAAATGCAAAGCTGAGCTAGGGTAGTGGTGTATGCTTCTAGTACCACACATACAGTAGTAAACAAGTTTTGGACTTTTGAGCAGAACTGTCCAGCAAGTTAGCGCTTCGCTATGCCAGACCGCTAGCCCCAGATACTCACCCGAATACTCACTCTCAAATATACCACTTCCGCGTTCACCCCAAGTAGCCTACCCATCGTACGTGCTGCTTGTGTAATCCCAAGAGTGTAGCACAAGGAAACCATATACGTCAGCCAGTGCATCCAGAAATGTGCTCGTGCTAGTCAGAATAAGTTCAGTGATAACGGGAGAGGTCAGCCATGCTACTCTAGGTTTAATATATAAGAGATGAAGCAAGGAGAGAGAAAAGAAAGAAAATATACCTACACACGCAAGCATGTACTCACACACAAGCTCGGGAAATGTGAGCAACAGTGAGCACCATATCAAACGAACGCAGCGGAAAGTGGAGCTTTACAGTACCGGCAGTGAACAACAGATTATTCATCTCTGTCCCCCTGGTGGCAGCGGTGCACATCTGATTTGAAGATATATCTTTTTGTAAAAAATGGCAGCCGATACCTTAAAAGCGTAGGTAATTAATTTTTTCACAGAAAATGACAATATTACATATCATTTTTCCCTACTGCAAGTACAAGTTCTCTTAAATAAGGGGTGAGTCTGCTTGGAACAGCTGTAGAGCCGAGGATGTTCACTTTGTCTCTTTTGAAGTGGCCTTCCTTGACAAGCTGCGCACCGTCTCCCCATCTTGGTGTCACTGTCGGAACTTGTCTCAAGTGAACATGCTCAAGTGGTGTGTCATAGCTAGTCACATGTTCAGCATATTTGCCATAATGGCGACCTCTCATCTTCAGTTTCAATTTTAGGGAACGAGATAAGTCAGCTGGGCTTGTACAACATAAGCAGAAGGGGTCATGGAACCATAGGTATTCACATCTTTAAATGCGAAACTTCCTTTGTGGAGGTGGATGGGTTCTGACGCTGCAGTGAGTTTCACTGTGCAAATGAGGGTATGTGTAGAGGAGGAAGGTATATGTAGGGTGAGGTGCCAATTGATCGACTGAATAAGTGATGACGCCATCCCCGCTGTAGCAAATGCACATCTGCAATCAGTCGTGTCTGAACTCGTCAGAGATGGCTCCAAATGGAGTGGCCTGTCAGTCGGTGAGGAGTGACACGTCATGTTAAGCTGTTCTAGCCAAAACACGAGAAGCTCAGTGGCGGTGAGAGGCGGCCAAAGCTGCAGAACAATGAGAACCTTTCTGTCAAGTTAATAAAATCTCTGTATTTGAACGACGCCAGCAAGGGGATCGCACCGACCACGTCCGATTGCACAGCACCACTCTCCAGTTCTTCCTCACCAGAAACCCAACATCGTGGCTGAATTTCATCTGCCGGCAATTATCAGAAGCTCTGTCAGTTCTGGAGCAACACGGAAGGTGCTTCTACCAGCATGTCGTCTCACACATACTGTGCGGTCGGACGCATTCGGTGCGGTCGCCATGCTGGCATTGCTCAAATAAAGAGCTTTTATTAACTTGACACTTTCCTTGCTTCGACAACAATCTGTAACTGGTATCTGCTTAATTTTTTTGTCAGAAACTGTTGATGTCCACATGTGAGCAGATCTGGAGAAAAAAGAAAACTTCTTCCGGATTACTCAGTGGAATTGATCGTATTTTGGTTGTCTCCCCATTTCATTGCAGGGGCATTCTGGCCATCGAGTTGCTGCGACAGCTGGAGCTGTGCACGGGGCAACGGGTGTTCGAGCTGTTCGACTACGTGGCCGGCGTGAGCACGGGCGCCATCCTGGGCTATCTGCTTGGTGGCCTGCACACTTCCCTAGACCGGTGCGAGTCCCTGTACCGCAGCATGAGCCTCGAGGTGTTCACCCAGAACGCTTGGTGGGGCACGGGGCGCCTGGTGTGGAGTCATGCCTACTACGATACCTCGTACTGGACTGATGCCATCAGGTGCGCGCAGCAGTATCGCACTCTTGTTGTTGATGGTGCAAGTAGATCCCAACTCCATAATGTCCGACCTTGTTATGAGAAACCGAAAGGCATAATCAACTAAAACACTAATATTCACAAATTAAATTTTTAATTACCTTATTGCACATACAATTGCAATTTATGAATTGTAGCGGTGAGTTTGCAGCGCTCATCCACTAGGAATGAATCCTAAGGATCGCACGGGTTTTGAGATGAAATGTAATTTACTGCCATGAAATTCGCGATAAAAGTGCACTGTTGTTCCACTTATTCGTGTAACAAACCGATGTTTTATGCATTGAAGCAGCACAAAGAAATGGAACGCTCATGTATTTCGTTTCACACTTTGGAAATGAATATGTCGAAACTGGTGTCGTCCTGAAAAGTCGTTTCAAGTGGATACACCTTGTGAACTCACCGGCTGCAGTTAGTAAATTGCAATATGTACCATAAATAAATAATCAAAAAGCTAATTTGCAAATTTCTGATAATTAATTAGTTATGCCTTTTGATTTCTCGTGCAAATAATGTCTGCCTCCTCTGAATAATGTAGCTCAATGAATGGGATTATGCTATCTGCCAAGGCGATTTAAGAAATTCTTTATGGCATTAAAAAAAAAACATGGCAGTTAATTGCTGCATCTTCATTACACTATGCTGTGTGGCCTGTCTGTATGTATGTATGTGTGTGTATATATATATATATATATATATATATATATATGTGTGTGTGTGTGTGTGTGTGGTGTGTGTGTGTGTGTGTGTGTGTGTGTGTGTGTGTGTGTGTGTGTGTGTGTGTGTGTGTGTGTGTGTGTGTGTGTGTGTATGTCATGACTTTTTCTTTTCCTTGTCCTGCCAGGCGGGTCTTTGAGGACAAGACCCTATTGGAAACCACAAGAAATTCGTGCAGTCCCAAGGTAAGATATCGTAAAACAGAAAGTGTTGAATCTATCAATGATGTGTTAGAGGTAGCAGTGCTAATGACACTGCTCCACCAGGTGCCTTTGCATTTGTAGAGTTTCTTTTCTGCGCTCTAGAAATGTCTTCTATGTTCGATTATGCTAACCTCTGCCCAACTCTCGCATGACTTGCAGCGGTCATGAAATGCGTGAAACTAGGCCTCAGTTGTTGTGCAGGGTTCCAAGCAGCACCGTTGTCTCCAAAGAAAAATGTGGTCGGAGAGCTGGAACATGAAGTATATGAATTGAAAACCTAGTTGTCATACTGCTCTTTAATGTAGTAAGATGAACTGTATGCCTATATACATGTAATGTTATGTACTGTGTATATAACTCATACAATGTAAGTATAGTAGACAGTCGTAAAGGCAAACTTGAAAGGACCGCGAAAATCTGTTATTCTTGTCAGAAGTATGTCTTAAGAAGAATCAATTCACGGATCTGGAAGCATTGCAGATCCTGAGTTTGGTGCAGTACTGTATATACTATCATCGACAAACGAAATATGAAAGTGCAAAATAACATTCCTTATTAGTAGTAACTTGACAGTGCTACCTCTAGTCACTATTTATCCGGTCACCAGAAATAGTATAATTTCAGACTGAATGTGCTAGGCAAAAGAATTTATTGCAGCTGGCTCTGGATTGCTTGCTATTGAGTTATCCATGATTGCACTTTATGAGATTAACTGTATAATACAGCTGGTTAAACAGCCTGTTGCCAGCGTAATATTTACAGTGTTGTGGTAGTTTCATAGTTGTCTTCTTTTTTTCATGCGTTATGAGGCTTGCAACACTTGCTAGTTTGTCACCTTGTGAAATATTAGGAGCTGCTCAAGCTGTCCATTCAGGGCCAGTGTAACGTAGTGACTGAGAAAACACGAAAAGCAAAAAAATAGAAAAAGAATCATTTACATTTTGTCAACCCAGCTCCTTTCTGGGCTGTCCTTTGGGGAAATGAAACAAGTTGGAACCATACATTGATTTTGCAGGTGGGAGCCATATCAGTGGCAGTGAACCAGCCAACTCTGAAGCCATACGTCTTTCGCAACTACAACCTCCCGCACCGAGTCGAGTCGCACTACTATGGCAGCTGCAAGTACAAGATGTGGCAAGCGATCCGGGCCTCGGGGGCTGCGCCGGGGTACTTCGAGGAATACGACCTTGACGGCTTCGTCCACCAGGTCCGTGCTCGTTGAGTCGCTGCGTGTCTACATCCAAACCGCACGTCTCACTAACCTGTCTCACTTGCTTTGCATTGCACATCTGACTGTGTACCCAGCCACAATGCAAAAGTGTTGCAGTCTAATTAATTTTTCAGTTCTTGTTTCCTGAAGATAATTGACTTGTCGTGACGAGTCAATGGCTGTGGCGTCCTACTGCTGAATGTGAGGCCACAGATTCAAGCTTGGCCGTCATGGCCACATTCCGATGGAAGCATAATGCAAAAATGCTCTTATGCCAAGCTTTGGGTACACGCGAAATAACCTCAAATAGTCAAAATAGCCCTTCACCATAGTGTCTGTCATGGTCCCTGCATTGTCTTGGGATGTAAAACACAATCACTCAATCGGCATGCCAGTTGGTCAGATTGCATGTAACCACGCCATCAATGCAAAGGGCCAATGTTGCCTGCTATTTCATGTCTTGCAGGATGGCGGCCTGATGTGCAACAACCCTACAGCCGTGGCGATCCACGAAGCCAAGCTTCTGTGGCCCAACGAGCCAATCCAGTGCGTGGTGTCGTTAGGCGGAGGTCGCTTCATTCCGGAGGTGACGGAGCAGAACCAGGGGTTCACGTCGCTCAAGAAAAAGATCCTCAAGGTCATCGACAGTGCCACTGACACCGAAGGTGTGTTTCCTTGGAGCAGCTCAGATGGCTAAACGTAACATTGCATGTCAATTAACGGCCACATGTACAGATTGACTGTAAGCCCTTCTTCGACTCCCACTGAGTGAAGCATATATTCTAAAGAAAGATTGCTCTCTTTGGGGCGGATCTTTTTCCCGAACAGTAATTGTCATCTGTGTTGCTTGCATTTCTTACCTTGAAAACTGTGCGCTCACTACTTTCCTGTCAAGAATGCTGTCTCGCTGATAACGCACATGCCATTTGTGATTTGAAAGTCCCAGGTACGCAGCATTAAAGAAAGGAAAATACACGCAAAATAGGTGATGATTATTGTTTGGTAGACATAGACACACCCGAAAGAGTGCAAACTTCTTTTATACTGTAGCATCTCTTGAATGAAGAGTGAACAGCACTTAAATAAAGCTTCTTTGCGATTCCTATGACAAATAATGTCTGTCCTTAGGCAACAGCATTGTGAAAGGAGAGGTGATGGTCAAAGACCCCGCGAAGCATGATGGCTCCTGGCAATATATTTCAAAGGCACAAGGGTCAGAGGTGAACGAGATTCTGTCCAAAATGGTTTTGGCGATTCCTACAATGAGATGCTGCTTGAGAAGTGCACCCTTGTTCGGCTGCACTCAATGAGGTGCTGAAAAGCACCTTGATACAAGGTCTTTGCTAAATCTTCATGTAGCATCATTCAAGCACAACACCTGCTGCGGTCCAGCGGAAACACCACCATCCACTTTCTTTTGGTGTGAGATCAAACAGAAAATTGTTCCAGAATACAGGGGGTAATGTTGTACACTTGACCGCAAAAGTGTACTACGTGACAAAATGCTGAATATCTCCATGGCCTCGGAATGCACCTGGGTATACAGTAGACTGTGGATAAGCAAAACTTGTTGAATTAAGATTCCGGATAAACAGGATGACGGTATCAACTTTCATTGGGTGCCTATAGGTACAATGTTAGTTAACTTTGGCTAAAAGAAACCCATGTTCTTGTGAACTCAGTTTAATGGAACTTTACCAAAACTAACACCTACCTCATCGGCTTATGGAAAGTGCGACAGACATGTCGAACTTTTGTCATGTAATGCTATGAAAACTTGCGGTGCTGTTGGAAACACGTGATGCTACAAATAAATAAAAATAAAACCTAATTCATCAGCCAGCTGCTGTAAAGTTTAGGCTAATTAAAGATGTCAAAGTTGCAATGGTGTTTCTATCATGAGGGCTCCTCTGGGAGAGTTACGATTCCCGAGGAGAAAGAGAGCAGCACTACGGAGTAGGTAGGATCTTGCAGCTGGGCTGCCTCTACTGTTTCGTTCACACCACCACGAATAAGAGACCTCAGATGGTGCCTTTGTTACCTGCTGTGAGGAGACAGTTGAAAATATTATGGGTGAAGTTCACGGTGAAGACTTTGTATTTATACATATAGACGAAACCCGCCGTGGTTGCTTAGTGGCTATGATGTTGGGCTGCTAAGCACGAGGTCGTGGAATCTAATTCTGGCCACGGCAGCCGTGTTCTGAGGGGGGCAAAATGCGAAAACACCCATGTACTTAGATTTAGGTGCATGTTAAAGAACCCCAGGTGGTCCAAATTTCCAGAGTCCCCCACTACGGTGTGCCTCATAATCAGAATTTAATTTTTTTTATGTATTGATGAAGACATAGATATTACTGTTCCAGTGAATCTTGCAGTTACGGATCAGACGGCAAGATGTGCAGTCTAAAGTCAATAGCACAGTTCTGAATGCGAAGCCTGCGCAGAATTATTGGAAATATTTTAGCACGTGAACATAACGTTGCAGTAGCAAAGCTACAAAATTAGAAGCAGAGCGCACATAAAGTCTTTTTTTATTCAGCCGTAATATCAAAACACCCACACACTTTTTGAATAAAACGATTCTTGGCGACTTTTGTGTCCTTAGCGTAAGTGAAGCTTCGGGAAAATGGAACACATTTTAATGTGAGAGCGTTAAGGGCCTTGTGTCGCGGAAAATCTGGCGTCGGCAGAGTTGTCTGCGAGCGAAAGTTTATACATATACTATTTAGGTATATGTATATGCCACGCCTTGCTGTATGACATGCTATATATGCGGGTTATATTGCCATAGCATTCTATCACTAAAGTTGCTCATACCTTGTCTTACATTCCTGACAAATTTATTCCTCAGAATATATGGAATGACAGCTCACAAAAAAATGTCGTGAAATAAAACACCGACAGCGCTTGCCTTTTATGTTAAATCTTCTCAGATGTGAATATTAAATGTGTGAAACTATTACAGAAACCTGAAAATGATGTAATTTTTTGGTGTGGCTGTACACTACCTCTGTGATCGGACCACGCAAGAGGCCACGTTCCTACCAGAAAGCTTACCTTCGTGCATAGCATTAGCCGCCAGCGTTTCCCAGTAAACATTACGGTCACATAAGCTGCAGTTGCCGGGAGATGCTAGAAGCAGTCAGGCATCTTTAAATGATATCGTGTTCCACTTTTAAAGCTGAAGCTTTAGCACCCTCCAAATTTTTCTGTCCATTCGAGTTCCATTTAGGCGGAGTCTACTGTACTAGAATTTCCAGCCTGTACCAGTGCAGAACCTCAATGTTGTGCAGAACCACAAAAACCTGAGGAGTAGTTTAGGACCCCTTTTAGGCCTGCACCTCCCACTTTGGAGCACCAAAATTGTTTGGGGAAAAAGAAATAGTTTCACCAAGTGTTGCATATCTACCCATGTGTGAAGGCTTGTTTTAGTCTGTCTAAAAATGAACCTTCTTATTTTTTTTTCAGCTGTTCACACTACAGTTCAAGATCTCCTGCCTCCAAACGCCTACTTCCGTTTCAATCCATACCTGTCGGAATGGATCACTTTGGATGAAAACCGCGCTGAAAAGTTAGACCAACTCAAGCAGGACGCCCAGATGTACCTAAGGCGCAACTCCGAAAAGTTTGACTCTGCCGTCAAAAGTCTGCTGACGAAGCGAGGGCCGATGCAGAGGGTCAATGACTGGCTAAGGATGCAGTTGACTATTAAGTGGTGATAGTCGAACGTTACAGACACGCATCACTTGTAAAAGTAAGAACTTTAGAACAAAGGAATATAGTGTGAGCAAATGGTCTTTCTTGCATTTGGCAAACAACGCAATTTGTTCCTTTTTTTACTATTTTAAGGCTAGGAACGTTGATCGTAAAGGTTAGGCAAGCGATTTGAAGAGATATTTCTCCTCGACTTCTTACGCAAATTGTGTTGGATGCGTGCGTGATTACCTATGGAAATTATTGTTGATATAGTGAAGTACGCACCTTGTATGATAACTGTTCGTACAAATAATTGATTGAGTACCACCTACAACAGGCATGATGGTGCCACCCCGACTTGTCAATTATGCACATTTTCACAACCTCAACGTACTTACTTCCACACAACACCGTTGTACTTTTGTTATGTAGTGGGGCAGCCTGCCCAGCACAGATATGTTATATCTGTTCTCTGCAAGCTTTTATATGTATATTATTTCACCCGTACTTCGCTAGTCAGCCTGCAAGCCTCTGTCACTCTGCATGCTTCGTTGTGTGCAAATGGACAAGTTTGTCACTGGGGACTCGACATCGTCCTGCCTCCTAACATTGTAAATAAAATAATGTTGATTGTTTTCTTGTGTGTGTGTGTGGAATTTCTGTTTTCGCTTGCATAAACCAGATTTTCCATTTGGTGCAAAACGACTGTTGAAGAAGGAGAGAAAGAAACAATGAAACTTTGAATAGGCAATACTTAGAACACAATGACATAACGTATACTGCATTTCAGTCTGTCTCAATTTACAATGATTGATCACCATCAGTAGTGACATTGCTCATGAATAGCAATTGTGATCATTCCTGAACTGCTGCCAATGTTGTCGAGGCACAAACAGCCTTGGCTATCTCGAAATAAATGCTGCTGTCAATAATCTGGCTTCACATACAACACTGTGTAGAGCTGCTGTGGAACACATACAACAACAATAAGGAAGGTTCCTGAAAATTGGTTACTAACTTCAAAGAAAAGAAAGTGACAAATATTTCAGTAAGTCGATTAGTAATTTACAAAGTGTTGCGTTGCCTTCACATAACCTTTTAAAAAAAGATGGATTAAATCGCTTAATCAATGTGCATTCTATTTATTTTTCTTTCCATAGAGGGCGCTTAAGTGTGTTAGTGAATATTAGTGAATAGTGTTACTGTTTAAGCTTCCTCAGAAAAGTGAAGAAGACTAACCGACAAAATGTGACCGGACTTTTAGAATCGAGAAAGGCTTGCTGGCATGACCACAACCATTGTATGATACCACGAATGCGTTAAATTTAGCGCTCTTAGCAGTAGTCCTGTATCACGGTAGTGTCAATGTGGTAGTTACTCTACATTCAATGCCTTGCCTAGAGACTCGTTAGGCAAAGCCATTGAGTTTCCAGTGAGAAACTATGGGTAAAGCACCTCCATTATCACAATTTTTCACTGGCCGTGTATACCATGGAAGTCGTGGCATAGCCCGTAGAGTTTCATATACTGTAGGAAACTCTATGGCATAGCTGGCACCAACGTTGGCGTCGTGGTGGCATCATTCAAACTCGGCAAGCGTCACATCCGGTTTCTGCTGTTCTCCTCACGCGGCTTCCGGTTTCCTTCCGCAACTTGTGGGGGGGGGAAAACAGACATGGCAGCGAGGAAGATGGCCGCGTCCACGGTGGTGCAGCGAAACCTGCCGTACCTGCGACAGCAGTTCCTGGCCGCGCTGCAGACTTGCAGCGCGGTCGTCAAAGTGCTAAGCCTGGCCGTGTTCCTCTGCTACTTCCTCTCCTACAGCCAGGTCGCGTCGCGGGCCGTGTGCGTCACGCCGGGCTACATCATACCGCCCAGCTTCTGGATATGGACCGCGTTCACGCACGCGTTCTTCGAGAACAGCGTCTGGATGGTGATCGCCGACATCGTGACCGTCGGGCTGTGCGGGAAGCTCATCGAGCCCCTCTGGGGCGCCATCGAGATGCTCACTTTCTTCGCCATCGTCAACACGAGCGTCGCGTTCCTCTCGGTCGCCTACTACATCGTTCTTTACTCGATCACCTGGAACCCGGACTACCTGTTCGCCGTGCGAATCCACGGGCTGGCCGGCTATTGCGCTGCCGTCATGGTGGCGGTCAAGCAGATCATGCCCGACCACGTACTGGTACCGTTGCCGTTTGGCAAGATCCGCAACCGGAACGTTCCCCTAACGGTGCTCCTGGGCTCGATCATACTGTGGGCATGTCAGGTGCTTCGAGGCACCTACCCGGTGATGTTTGCCTCGGGCGTGCTGTCGTCGTGGGTCTACCTGCGCTTCTACCAGCACCACAGCAACGGCAGCAAGGGTGACATGGCGGACCACTTCACGTTTGCTAGGTGCGTGCCCTTCGCGAAGCCGCGGTTGGCCTTCAGCGAAGTATGCGTGCCCGTGACATGTGACGATGCGTGGTGGTGACACAACTAGCAGGGGGTGTGGTAGGCGCGCGCGGTTCGCGTCTTATCTGCCTGTAGCTGGTAAAAGCATCGACGTTTGTTTTGCCCTCTTTAACTAACCGATGCACCTTCTTTTGCCGAGGCTCGGAGACTTGAAGAGCGGTTACAAGACGACGCGCTCGACTGAACACAGCGTCCGTTTACGTATGGCGTATTGCAAGATACGCCAAAGCCTGTGTCGCACAGTATGTCTGCGACGTGCAGAAAAGCTTGACGTTGAGCGAGTCTAAACGTGCGCTTATCTGCGGATCTTCAATAGGAGGTTATGAGGAAAGCGTTTACTATTTAATATATGGAACAATCTAAAGGGAGTTTCACCTGCGTACGCATACCTTAATTTCAATATTGCGTTGGTCGTGACATATAACGACAGCTGCTACATTTACGTCCGCGCTTATAAAACTACATGCGGAGGAAGTTTACAGGATTGCTTAAGGCTCTCCCACAGTTTGTCTATGCAGCCTTTAGTCATGCTGTTAACTGTTTGTGTGTACGAGGTGATTGTGCTATTTCTTCTTTGCCTTCTATCTTCTCATATCTCCATTGCTGCTGTGTAGGCTCAAAGAAGGCACAGATATGATTCACAATCCTGCCTTTCCTCTCTTAACCGAGTCCATCTAAATGTAAATGGCAGTGCTTGTGTAAACGCAGACTAAATGCTGAACGTGCATTCTTTCCCCATCTCGCAGTGCTGCATTTCTTGTTGACATGATAACACAGGCAACTCCAAAAAACTGATTTCCCCTACGTTTCTGTGTTTGAGACTACCATTATATGTGCATCATGGGCAACATTCCAAGCATTGGCAATATGCATGGCTTGTGTTTATTTTCAAGGAGTTTAGCTCAGTTTTCGGTAGACTAGTTTTGAAGTATATTGGTTCATGAAATGCTTTGGCAATTTCTATGTAACGGCAAACCTACTCTTGGGCTAGGACGTAACGTGAATAGGAAAGAAGGCTCATCAAAAGTTCAAAATGCCTCTTATGCGCAGTTATTGAAAACCACTACATGACATGGTGTCATAACATACCAACATCAACATCCTGTCACCCAAAAATTCTTCAAACACACTATTGTCACACTCATTGACAAGCCTGGAACAAAAAAAAAAAAATGGGTGGGTATTGCAGTTTACTTAATTTTTACCCTTGATGTTTCATAACTGCCTATACTCGATTTTTCTTTTTTTTACTTAAGAGGCAACATTGTGGAAGCTAAATGTCTCACTCCGTGCATTTCATAGTGCAGTTGTTTTTGAACTGCTACGCTTTCTGTGGAATTACTTCACGTATTACAACTACAACTTGATGATGTAAGGTTACATGAAATCACATGTTATTTGTTCATCATTGTGCTCCCGGCATGCGATACAACGTGTTTTGGTCGCAAGCACAAGTAGGGTGCCATGGCCGCAGAAACTCGTAGCTCCTTTTGCTCTGTGATAAACAGAGTCATATCTGTAATGCAGCCGTATAATAATTGCACCATGTTTTGTGGCATAATGTGTGAGGTTTGTTGTTACATAGAATTACATGACACGTACTTATGTCTTTCATTCGTACGTTACATGCTATCTTGGTTTGCGAATGCTAGCAGCCAGGGAATTCTCTCTCGACTTCATACTGTTGCCTACTATGCAAGGAACTGAGTATAGGTACCTCAGGACTATTACACTGAAATGCTGTGTTCTGTTGCTAATAGAAGAAAAACTGGTCTTATGGTCAGAGTCCCTGCACATATTCTTGTATGAAGGAAGAATGTGCTTCAATTCACTAGTAAGTGAAGCAGAGAGGTTGCAACACTACACTCAATTTAAACCTACATTCATTTAAAATTGAGTACTCGTGTCTTCTAGGTGCACATTATTATGCACCCTGTAACCATTTAAACTACTGCAAAAAATGTGGTTGTTTTTCTTGAGGAGGTAAGGCAGTGATAGTCCATGTTCAGCATGGATTAACTTGCACATAATTAAAGGGACACTATGTTGAAAAATAACTCGAGCTGTGTTGGTATATTACCTTTTTATGACAAGAACAACAAAAAGCTGCTCTTACGGTGACAGCAGGCTTGGTGAACCAAAAGCAAGAGACAACTGGTGATGCTGTCTTGGAAGTTCCCGCGCCAGATCACTATGACATCATGGATATTGATGGTGTCTGCTGGAGCCTAGTTAATTTTTTTTACTAGTAAATGTAGACTACATTGTATTCTGAAGGAGCCTAACATTTAAATTCACAAGTTTCAAGAATATTTACAGCGGCAGATACTAAAAGTACCTTGAAATGCGTGATGTCACACAGCCATATTGGTAGTGTGCTTTCAGCATGATATTCAGAAAATGGAAGTTCAGAAATGGAATTGATGAGCCCCTTACCCTGAAATTAACAAAAATAAACTTCAGAAATGAATAATTTATCCCTTTATGAACCGGTTTGGTGTTTCCCTTTAGCATCTATGTAATTGTCATAAAGTGGTTCTCCCACAACAGTAACATGCTATTGGAAAAATTTGACTCTTGCATTGATACAACCAATCTTAGCAAATTGTAGGCCATTGCTAAAATTAGCAAAAATTTGCCATATGTCCTTAAATTTCTCACTCATACTGTACCCCAGTTGCGAGTTAAGAGCTTCTGTTATATGAGCACAGTGTAAAAAAGAAAAAAAATTGCCTCAGTGAAGTGTAAAAATTCAAAAGTTGGTGACATTGCTACTCAAGAGACTTGGAAGTGCTGAACAATGCTATGGTTGGCAGCACGCTAGATGTTCGTTTTGTTTAATTAAAACAAGTGTCCACTGATATTAGCACGCAGTTGCTCTATCAGTTGCTCAATATATCAGTCATATTTATTTTTCTTTAATTGGCAAAAGGGTTTTGCCAAAATGCTTGCAGCAAATCGAGGGTGGACTTTTCTAAGGAGATTGCACTCCATTTCTTTACTCACCTTTTCGCGCTTTGTTGCTGCTCCGCATGGTGCTCCATTTACGTTATCTCAGGTGGATTGGCTGATTGTGAGTAGCGATAGATGCAGAAAGAATAGAATCGAGCATGATAAATTGTTACATCGTACCTGGCCATACCTCTAGTGACTGAAAGGCTAGCTTCGATTCATTTTCTAGTACACTAGCAACTTATAATTATTGCAGAATATATCTGGTACAGAATGTACATTTACAGCTGCTAGGGCGAAATTCATGCGTGTTCCCCTTCTATCCCCCCCCCCATCCCCCACCCTTTCTTTTTCCCCAACAGTTTTTTTCCCAACGTGCTCCAGCCTCCCATCGCTCTGTTCAGCAACCTCATCTTCAACTTCTTTGTGAAGATCAAGCTGTGTAGGAAGCCACCGCGAAAGTACAACCTGTCCAGTGGGTCTGCATCCACCGTCACCATCAACCTCCCGGGCACCGATCCTCAGGATGCAGAGCGGAGGAGGTAAGTCCTGGAGTTTCAGTAGCGTGCTAGTACTAGCCTGTTGGCCAAAAGTTTTTAGCATAACAAACTCGAACTTAACAGGAAGACATAAAAGGAAAAAATGTCATCCACCTAGCGGAGATCCACTAGGTGGAAGAAAGTAAACGACTGTGAAATTTATTGACCCTACTGTAGCATGAAGCTGCAAAGGAAACCCATAAGGGTGTGCCAGAAAAAAAAGCATCGTAGTTGAAGAAAAATTCGTCTTGGTCCGCAATTTTTTTTCCTAGTTGTATTTTTCTTCAAGTACGAAGCTTTCTTTCTGAGAAACCTGTATGGGTTTTCTTTGTAGCTTTGTGTTACATCAAGAAGTGACAATATTTCCCTTTCAGGCTGCAGATATGTTAGGGCAAGGAACCACCATACTAAAACATGGGCTTTGCGTTTGAAAAGTAAATTAGAGGTATCACTTACGCAGCCGTTGCCTCTTACATAGAGAGCATTAAATAGATCCAGTGCTACAGAGTGATAAAAACCTGGATTCAGTAGCGAATCTCGAGTTCCTAGAATGTAGCGATCCCTTTAGTTAATTCTCTTCCTTTCTTATCATCCACCACTTGCTGGTGACAGCATCGACGGAGTGCCATTCGAACCACTGATGAAGCGTGAAACGAAACGGAATCAAATTGTTACATTATCACGACCCCAGTTTTTATCATTGTGAGTTCTTTCAGTCATGCACCTGCAGTATGTGTCCGTGTGCTTACGTGTGTATACTTATATCCTTGGTGTCAGGGGATGAATAAACTAGTCATGAGTAGTACTCAATCTTGCATTATCCATGTGTGATCGTGCTAGTTTGCGCCGTTATGCCTTCCCTACATATGAAAGAACTAGCCAGGCAAAGAGTTCTGTTAAGCTTGTAAAGTGCTCCTGATTAAGCTAGTCTACAAGCACTGTTCGGAACAATACTGTCAGAGCATGTGATGCTCTTCCGTCGCAGAACAGTGATGTTGGCATTGTGCCATTGAAGGCCTCAAAGGTAATTGCAAAATGAGTACACGCAATAAAAGAGCAGTAGCCTGCAAGCAGCCGTGCTTCCACCTCTGTTGCTTCACCTCTAGTACCACTAACTGGAAACTCTTTTAAAACTAATGCTGCATTCTTTCTTGCTGTCCTGCCGCTCACATCAATTTAAACGGAGCAGCTGCTTCTATGCTTGGAGAGGCAGAGCTGCCTCTGTTCCGAAACGAGTAATTAGTTTAATGTTGTCATTCTGGCCAGTGACATTGACTAGGTTATTCTGGCTGACATTGATTAGCTGCCATAAGGACACGCAAGATAGCAGTGCGCGTAAGCTCGCATTGCAAAACAGCTGGCGACCTACTCATTGTACCACATGAATCTGGTGTTGCTTTGTTTGGTTGTGGTGCTATGCAACAAAGGCAAACATTCAGCATGGCCTCAAAAGGAAGCTGTAGCTTCAGACTAACTCTGATTTTGCTAATGAGATGTGTGCGAAATGCAATAATTAGGCAACTGCTATGGTGATTTAAGTGAGGTTTGTTGGGTTCTGAGAAAATTAAGTTATACTTGCTGTTAAAAGTAGTGTTTTGATTGAAAGACGCAATTTTTTTAAAATGAATATTGCCATAATTTAGCGAGTAAAAACTGTTTGAAGCATAAAGTTTGCAACTTCATAACTCTGTGCAAAGAATGGATATAAAAATTTTTCGAATTATATCAGATTGTCTAAAGCAGACAGATATATGATATATTAGTTTACTGCTTTACATGAAGTTGTTTACATGGTTTTTGCTGAAATCCTATAACCAGATAGTAATACAAACAAATATTATAGTAATTAGGGCACACTGAAGCTTGTCAGTACAATCAAAATTCAATATCACCACTTATAGGATATAACAAAGTAAATCTGAAATGTTTCATGCCAATATTAGCATGTAACGAATATATGCTTACATTTGATACATGTTATATATCATTTAACAAATATCAGGTATAACAAAGGCATTCTTGTGTCATGTGTGAGTTCATTCTAACAAGGTTTTCGCTGTGTTTCTTCTAAGGTTTAAAGGACTTGGACCTGCATCTAATGCCAAAAAAAAAGTGTCAGGTTGCAAATGTAATTTGGTTTGCCAGCATCTCAGATTTGATCCAACGAGCATCTTACGAATCCCAACATGCAGGCAGATAGCGCTGCGCGCCCTGAGCGAGCGGCTCACAAAGGTGGAACAGCAATGGCCGCTGCTCTCCGACGAGGACCAGTCCTCGACAGCCAGCAGCAGCACGACGGCGGCGCCCTCTCTGGGCACCCCGCTGCACCATCAAAAGCCGGGCCCTTCGGGCGAAGGGCCCGCATCATCTCAGGTGGCCATCGCCATTCCCAGCCTACCGCCGCCGTCTGCGCGAGAGATGCCCGCCAGCCGCGAGTCGCCGCACGACAGCTCCGCCAAGGCACAGTCCTTGTTGGATGCATGACCCTCGACGAATTGAGCGGCGTCCGTGTGGGTGATTGAGTGGAATCATGCATCTGTGAGTGCCCAATCCTTGCTGTCCTGATTACTCGCTGCTAACTCGAGCCAGCTGGATACTTGAAGCACCTACTTAAAGGTGTGGAGTAGAATTTGTTGCTGGACGAGTTGGTTGAGATCTAATGAATACATTGTTGTACTAACAGGAAATTAGACTTAGGAGGGAAAGTAAGAAACAATAGGTGTGGCTTTGGCGAGTTGATTCCGCATCATCACAACCAGCATGTAATGGGAAACAAAACACACAGGATGACGAGGACAGCGCATGTCCCACTCTTCTTGCATGCTTGTGTCTCCCATTGCATACTGGTGGTAACAACCTGCTTAAATACACGCTGCGGTTTCTCAGTGGCCATTGTGTTCTGTTGCCGAGCGCTAGGTTGCAGGTTCGATGCCCAACCTTGGCAGCCGCATTCCGGGGCCGGTGGGGGGGGGGGGGCTCACGGTGCAAGAAAATTCAATTAATTGGATTTAGATATCTTGGAAGAACCCTAGGTGTTCTGTATTAACTTGAACAGTGTCAGACAGGATAAACGAATGCAGGTATAACGAAGGTATTTTCCGTGTCGGATGTGATTCGTTATAACAGAGTGACTGGCAATTTACGGCCATTTGTTCATCATCTCAGTTTTGTGCTTCAGAACAATACCAAGAAAAATAATAATTTAGAATGCCAGAACTAATTTACTGGTGGTAAATGTCATACTGTCCAAACATAATCTAGATTCACAGGCGTACATTTGCTAAATTGCCATGATTTAGCAAAGCAAGGAACAAGGCTGGTTGGTATGACATCATGGAAACTGCACTAAGTACAGTCAACTTCCATCCATTCGACAGTGACGTGACCAACGGAATTTGTGGAATTAAACAAGAGACAGATAAAATTTTGAAACACCGTTGATGCACGTGGCAATATTTGCCCCTATTTCAACACGCCCCCAAATCATGCGTGCACCCAACTTTTATAGGTTCAAAGTGGGGGAACTAACGTAGAAATGACATTAGAGCTCCTAAACAAAGTAGAAATTGAATGGGCACCTGATTTTTTAGCAAGAAAACTGTACCACACCCCCGATTTTGGTAATAGGAAACACTCGAAAACAGCGAACTTTACCTTCACAAAATGGAAATTTATTTATCTGCTGTCCACCGTCACCACTTTGTCGCATGTTTCCATTTTCTCAAGGTTCCAGACATGCCAGAGCTACGCTGTGTTTGCCTGGCCTTGTGTGAGTTGCGAGAGAATGATCTTGGGACTGCGCCTAAGTATTGCGGAGAAGCACATGCTTTGCTCCGTTTGTCCCTAGACCGAGCTGCTATGCGCACCGTGCAACGGTTGTGGATAAACATACTCCCTAAATAGACTCATTTTTCGTTCGTGTTCCCGTAGCACTGGGCAGAAAGCATTGCGCTCATGACTGCAAGGTCACCGATTTCGCAGTACCAGTGTGTCATTATTTATTGGTCTGCTGCCACTAAAGTGGCGCTTACCTAACCTGCACCCTCCCCCTCACTGCGCACCATGTCGCTCCATGTCAGGCCTGGCATTTTTCCCTTTGACTTCTGCAGTACATGTTCTTGTTTTCCTATGCTTCACGGCCAAACCTGACGTGGAGGGTTCCTGCCAAGAGGAGCAGAGAAACCCGGCATGCAGCATGGTGGGACAGGTTAGGTAGATGCCGCTTTAGCAGCCACAGACCAATGAGTAAGGACACGTTGTTACTGTGAGTTTGTTGTATTGTATGATTTGCCATTATGGACTCTGTATTGGCTGTTGTGATCACGTGTGGACGGAAGTTAAGTAGCAGTTCTCGCGTAGTGCGCATTGCCATCGGCTAGGGACAGAGTGAAGCGTGCCCTTCTCTTTAGTACTTGGGCAAAGGCAAATTTCGAGAAGCGAAATTCTCCATATTTCGCTCCATATTCCGCGACTCGCACATAAGCACAAGAGTCGGGTAAAGGCGGCGCATCTCTCGCATATATGAGCTCTTGACAAAACAGAAATATGTCACTTTATCACTGTCTATGAGGAACCACAACATGTCGTCCTCTGTACGGTCCATAGAGCAGTTGATATTTTGCATTTATCAGATGCCTCCGCAACAATTGCAAATGAGGCAGTGGCCGACGCCTAGACTAACCATTTCGCAAGTTCATCCCACGACGCAGCGACGTTTGAATGTGCTGTCATAATCAGACTCAAAGCGATGCGTTGTCGTCATGCTGTGCATGAACTTGCTCTGTCGCCATCCATGGTCGGCATCTTGCGACGGCAAGGCTCTGATGTTAGGCTATCACGCCGCGAGTGCAGTGTTGGTTTCATATTGAATTGTACTGCCCAAGCAATTCTCGGGTGATTTCTCTTGGGGACAAAAGTGCATATTAGAATCGGTTAAATATTGTAATAATTCATTGTGAGATACCGTTTTTGCTTTAAAATGTCCCTGTGTACCCGAAGCGCCGCCAAGACGGACACTGCCATTATTGGAGTCACCACTGTGGTCTTCATTGGTGTCAGGCATGTGCATAATGACAAGCCAAGTTCAAGTTATCCAGCGAAGGCCGATTCCAGGATCAAAATAACAAAGGTTTGGTCCAATAGAAATGTATGGGCACTGTCCAGGACCTTCCATCAGGACCAAATTAACTGAAAAAACCTGTTAACCATAGTCAAACAGAGAGAGGGAAGAGCACATTTGTGCTTGTCGTATACATGTGTGCTTGTACGGTCTTCATCTGTGCCTTCTAGTAACAGTACTTAGCTCACATTTTATGATGCCATTTTTCTAGTCACTGAAATTACATCTTAAAGGCAGTTACTTGCGACTGTGGAATGCTTCGCTATTCTAACAAAATGTTTGCGGGACAAGTGCACAACATAAATTAGCCGCAGTGTACTTCTTCAACAAAGCTGAACCATGTAATGGAAAAATGTGTCTACTACCCGTGATTTTAAAGGTGTGTGATTTATCATCGTCATCAGCCTATTTTATCCACTGCAGGACAAAGGCGATCTCCCTGCGATCTCCAATTACCCCTGTCCTGCGCCAACTCATTCCAACTGGCGCTCGCAAATTTCCTAATTTCATCACTCCACCTAGTCTTCTGCCGTCCTCGACTGAGTTTCCCTTCTCTTGGTGCCCATTCTGTAACCCTAATGGTCCACCAGTTATCTACCATTACACCTGCGCATTACATGACCTGCCCAGCTCCATTTTTTTTTCTCTTAATGTCCATTAGAATATCGGCTATACCCGTTTGCTCTCTGATCCAAACCGCTCTCTTTCTGTCTCTTAACGTTATGCCTAGCATTCTTCATTCCATCGCTTTTTGCGCGGTTCTTAACTTGCTCTCAAGCTTCTTTGTCATAGTGTCATAGCTTCTTTATCATCTCCAAGTCATAGTTTTACCCCATATGTCAGCAAGGGTAAAGTGCATTGAAAAGCACAGTGCCAAATTTCTCTTGTATTTCAAGCATGAAGCTTCATCAGCTAGCTGATTCTGGTTGCTTTCTAATCCTTGTCATTCCATTTTTTTTCTTTCTTCCTTCCAGCCCATCCGAAAGACTGGAGACGGATGAGCAAGATGTCACTCCATAGTCACACATTTGTATATAGACTGTCAATGTGAAAAAAGAAACACGCTGAAGAAAAAACATGTTGATATAAGGAAAGGGTTGCACGTCATTCCTATACCCTTCACCTACCAGCTGAAGATGGGAGCTGTGTACAGAAGAGACACTCCGTAATTAATGAAAATGGCTTTGGTGTGTGTGCGTGCATGTGTGTGCATGAAATAAACAATTGTTCTTTCTCGTCTTTCTTTTAGGCTGCGTGCGAAGGAGCGCACGTGTTAATGCTGCACAGACTGCCTTTACAGGTGCTTTGGAATCCCATTGTGTACAGAGAAACGTGTATTTAAGAAAAAAAAATTAAGAGAAAAGCTTCCTGAGCGAAATAAACAAGTGTCGTTTAGCAATGTACAAAAGTGCTCTGGTGTGATGTGTGCTTCCTGTTTCCAACAAGGGCTACTCCTACTGGCACGACGAATGATGCCCGTCACGTTCCACCCATTACTGCGCTGAACTCTAGTGATGGGATTATTGGCATGACCTCAAAATCAGGTGGTGCGACCCTCTGTTATGGTTGGCTAGACCACTATAAGCCTCTCTCGTTCCGCCGGATCTAAAATTATTGCGCAGCGACATTGTTATCCACCACCAGATGGCGTCGTCATCTCAGGAAAATAAGTATAAGGGTGGCACATAACTAGAGAGGAACCAAAGCGATGTCGAATAAAAAATTTTCGCCGACAATTATGATACTCTCTAATGCGAATTTCGAGTGCAGCTGTTTAGTTGTTTTGAATTCGCAATGCACTGTGGCAAAGAATTTGATTCTGAATGGTGGGGTGCTCTCGCGGAGGCACTGAACCTCTGTTTGAGTAGCTCGTTTATCAGAAGTGGCATACGAAGCATTTCCACAGGGTTGCGTCGCTCATTGTTCAGAAAGAGCATGTACACGGGAACACATGGCTCGCGCGAAGCGCATTCCGTAGTGGCGGCGGAGTGCGTGTGTAGTGGGTCCGTAGCCCATGCCATCGCTTTGTTACCATGCTGGCCGCATGCCTGATTGCTGCCACACTCCACTTTTCGCCTCACAAACCAGTTCCACTAGGTGGTTCTGTGCCCTCCTCTCTGCGTTTGTCCTTGCACCTCTTCGCTGTTGCCGCTTTTTCAATCCCCTCTGTGCTCCACATTATCTCTCATCTTTCGCTGTGCTCGTTCACTTGGTTACAAGTGACATCGACGTTCGCAGCAGTCGGCACATGATTGCAGAGGTGTGTGATGATGCACTTGTATAGACAGCAAAGAGTAGAAATAAAAGGTAAAACATATCATTTGCATAAGAATATAAATATTATGCTGAGGTGTGGGCAGGATACCATCACTCCGTTTCAGACGGGAAATCGCTCATCATCATCATCATGACATTTGAAGGGGATGTTCATATCATAAACAGATAGCATCAATAAGTGAAGTTACCAGCCATTTCAGAGGTCTATTTTTATAAGAGCCATTCAATCCTCCATCTGAAGAAGTTTGGCAAATGGTCATCAGGTGTACAATTGTGTGAGAATATGCGCCATTAACAGGTGAGGAGGTTTCTGAGGGGGAGAGAACATTTTATTGTTGAGTGTTCAGCGAATTAATGAGCAGGTAACGTGGCCTTGGTCCAGGCCACCTCTGTCAACATACTTGATAGTAGCTAAGATGTACGCTGCCAGAAGATGGAGGTAAAGCTGGATGTCATAAGCAATAAGCTCCTTGCTGCAAGTGAAACATGTCTTCCATCTGCATTGGCTGTAGCGGCTTTCCTGGCAATTCTCACGTCATGTGAGACTGCGCTGGAGTCTACGTGATCATGCAAGACAGTCTTGCTCAGCTTACCTGCGACGTAATCTAGAGGTGTGGGTGGCAGACTCCTGCCTTGTCACCATGCGGGCCGTTCTAGTCCACGTTCATCTCTTAAGCCTAGATCTGAACTATCTACTCCCCATCTATTCCTCCCTTCCCTTCCCGGGCTCCCACACTTGCAAACCCTGTGTCAAATTCGGCCACATTGTCAAATTCTGTAATGGCAGCATTTTGACCCAAACAGAAAGGCCGTAGGGTCCCTCTGGGCCAATCATAACTGACAAGATGGCAGATTTGACTGCCCAGAAAAGCACCTTCGGCAAACATATTTTACTTCCGGACTGGTTCTGCAGCAGTAAATGTTATCTCTCTCTAAAAAAAATATCTATGTTAAGCGACTTGGCAAGTGTATTTGCTCTATTGAAGTATAGAAATTTGGATCCTTTCTTGGGGAAACTCAGACGTACCGCGTCTTCGGTGAGGTAACACGCAATGTCCGTTATGTCCGACGGTGAACATTGCCTTTACCTTGTTTAGGATAGTGTTCGCGAAGGAGAAGAAAACGACACCTCGCGCGCGCCGAGGCAGCCTCCCGGGTGCGAGCCACGGTCCGTGGTGTGGCCGGCGGGCGCGCTCTCCCACATTCCTCGGTGGTGTCTCGTCTCTGCATCCATCCTCGATCGTCGACTGCAAAATTGCGCCTGAACCCTGCCGCGCCCGCACAACATGCACCTGGGGGTCATCGAGATGGCCTCGCTGGACGCCCTGCCCGGCACTAGCTCCTCCGCCGCTTCTTCCTCGGCCTCTCGCAAGGCGGCGGCGGTATTCAAGGCCGCGGCGGCAGCTAGATCCGCCGCCAGCGCCGCGGCGGCCGGATCGGGCGACGTCTCGGCCAAGACCGTCATCAGCGTGTTCGTGGTGCTGGGCGCCTTCCTGGTGGTCAGCGTCGTCGGCGCCGCCGTGACGTTCGTCGAGACGCAGGCCAAGGACGCGAGGAACCACAACCACTCGGCGCCCTTGGTGGAGTTTATCCAGTTCGCGCCGAACGAGACGCTGCCGGCCCAGCAGCCCGAGCTGCAACCGGCGCCCGAGCGGCTGCAGCGACCGGGATCGTTGCCGCCTCGTCTGGAAGAACGCTCGCCGCCGCCGCTCTCCACCAAAGATGCCAAGATGGCGTCGGATCGCGAGTACACCAGCGACGCGCCTTCCAACGGAACGTTTTCGCTCGGCAGGATGCTCGACGCTCTCGCGGCGGGCAGAGACGTCAGGATGGGGGCAGAGCGCCTGTGAGGCACGTGTATGCCGGCCCTAGTGTTGTATCATGCATGTTAGTTAAGATGATATAAATGCAGGAGACGCCATGTTTTAAAAACTTGCTTTTCTGTTTTCTTCTTCATTAGACGCTCGCCCAGCACGTGCCACCTAATGGCGCGGTAAGCGACGTCGACGTACTATGTACAATTTTGGGCCACTTAAAAAAATATAAAGTAGATGTCGCAGTTTCGCGTGGAAGGCGAAGCATCGATTGCAAGAGCAAAAAAAAAAAAAAAAAAGACAGCTATACGAAGTAAGAATAGTAGTTTTATTAGCCGAATCAGATTCCTTCGGCCGTATAAACCTAGCTGTAAACATTCGCTTACTAACTAAATTAACAAGCATGATGCCACGCGCGCACAAGCAAACATGAACACATCACTCGATGACCGCGCCCACTCGACAGAACGCCGGAGTGAGAAATCGCGGCAGCAGCAGCGAGCGAATTGGCCTTCGCGCTGCCTCTCGCTTCAACGCAAACTAAGCGGCGAACACAGCGCACACGAAGCTATCAGCACTCTGCGCACTCTGTCCCCGTCGCAGATCGCTTTCAAGACGGGGACCACGCGGCCGCGCCATATGTAGCCGCCGTCGGAGTAGAATGCCCCCTCCCTCCTTCCCTACCCTCGGTGCCTTGCGCGCGACGGAAAACGGCGCGCTTCCTCCGCGCTTTCCCCCTTGCGCACACGAGATTGAGCCACAATCGTCGACTCACCCTCGCCCGCTTTCACTTGCCCATACAGCGTACGGCGCGCGTCGACGATGTTATCGCCCCTGGACTCTATACGGACCACCACGGCGACGGCAGAAATGCGCCTGGAGTGGCCATGTAATTGTTATTGCAATAATAAAGAAATACCCGTTATTTCAGGCAGTGCCTATAAAGCCAGATGTATAGTCAGCTTCAGTATCGTCGTGGCGCGAGGCATATAAAGGTAGCGAAAAATGTGCGCCTAGAGCATTTCGATCTACCTGAGTGCTCGCAGTATGACAGCATGAGAAATTTTGCCTCTTATGTGTTCCAACCTATATAAGGTGGCCGTAGGCTGTGCGACGCCATAAAGGTGACGGTGCTTATATCTTTTGTGGTGAAATGTAATAACCTTGTTGCTATAACCGTGTGGCGTTGTGCATGTCGAAGTTCCAAACTGCTAAAATAAGGCATCAAACCGCATAATGGATATTCGTCGTGGAAATAAACCTGCCGCGCAATACAAATGTAAGCACGCGGTGACAGAGGAATAGTGGATTGTCGGTGTCACTGTCACTAAAGAATGGCGCAGTTTGTCTTGCCAAGCACGTACGATACTAATTAAAGGTGCGGTTATGCGATGCAATAATTGCCACCCTCGATATCACTCACGATCATCGTATGACTTGCTTTGGTTCTTTGGCGAAATCTGGGTTTTCAAAACGCGCGCCTAATCACCAATATGGCTGCGCGAATTCAAGGCAATCCAAGACCAGATCCGATTGAAGGACGCAAATCAAAATGACGGGCATCCCGGATAAATCGTGGCAGCCACCGTACGTGACTCTAGAAACAACGTAAGTATTCATTTCCTTGCTCGAACTTTTGTATTGATTCGATGCAAGCAAAACTCGATAATCACAAAAGCATGTTGACAATGTTACCAGGTTATTTCAAATGCTACTTACCATGTTTGGGACGCATGCCGGTGACGCCGAAGCCGTGTTCTCCTGTGTACTGTGCAGCATGGGCGACATAACAGTGGAGCTTTACTGGAAGCACGCCCCCAACACGTGCCGAAACTTCGCCGAACTGGCGCGCCGTGGCTACTACAACAACGTCAAGTTTCACAGAATCATACCGGACTTCATGATTCAAGGCGGAGATCCCACGGCCACAGGTAACCATATAGCGTCCATGTATACCCGCGTCGAGCTTGCGTTGACAAGCTTTTAGTGCCTTTAGAGAATTTTTGTCGCCGAACATTCCTGCGCCGCCAGACGTCGTTTGCCTAACTGCCTCCTTCCACATGCGCGATTGTCTAAAACTTTTCGTGTGTGTGCGTGTTTTTCTTTATGTGCGCGTGCATGTGTGCGTGCGCGATCGCGCCAAAGTATAGCTGTGTTTTATAGCATTCAGTGAAAACAAATTTTTATGCAATTTCAGGTAGAGGCGGCGCGTCGATCTACGGCAAGACGTTTGATGACGAGATACATCCGGAGCTGAAACACACCGGTAGGTATTTCTCCTAGCGTCTGCGTTCGGACCGTACCACAGTTAGATTATTGGTCGCACACAGCCAGCCACTTTCTTTAAACTTGTGTTCTGGTACGTACGACGTGTTCAGACATGCACAACATAACAGAAATTCAAACTGCGCGAACTAAGGAGCACAGAGAGAGTATGACACTAGAACAGGCGCAGTCCTTTTCTCGTGCTCTCCCTGTGGTTAGTTCGCGCAGATGAAATTTTTGTTAATATGTACGAACTCTACCAACAACAAGCTCTTCTGAAATGCACAACGTACTCGTGCAAATGTACTTCATGCTTTTCTGATAATATATAAACAAATAAACGTTTCTTTGAACTGGCCATGGTGCTGCCGAGCACGTCGCCTACGGCGACTCGCATAGCCTGCAAATTGCTTTGGGACCGTTAAGCCCCATGATAAAATTTCAAAACATGCTCGTGGTGCCTGTAACTGTTGGTGAAGTACATCATTTAAACTTTTACTCACCTGCTGAAACTGCCGTATGCTCCACCCATAGCCTCCCAATTTTTTTTTCAGTGCTAGCCCAGTGATGGCAAAACCAGGGGTCACTGATAGTGTGCCACTTTCCTATTAGTTTGCTCCAGTTTATGGGAGCATGGTTAGGGTCAACTACTTTCCTTACGCATGACCACACGTCACGCAGAGGGCAAGGATCAGGCCAATCAGGCACGGAGTTGCAGCAGTGCCCAGCTAAAGTTGTCCACGGCTCTAGCAACAACAGGAATAATAAAATGACTGGCAATGTGGTGCTCCTGCAGTGTACCAATGGCTCGCATGCATTGTGGAGTGACTAGGCTGGCAGTGAAAAATGTAGGAGGCTTATGTTCCATCTCTCAAGTCATTTGTAGCCCTGTGGAAGCTGCAGCACTCTTCAGCCAACAGAAAGTCCAAATGCCCCTTGAGTCTGCACAGCAGCTGCTTAATTCACGGTGTACGACGGGCGTGCCCAAAGTGCCTAACACGTCATGCATCGCTGTAACGCATCCTGCACCAAACAAAAGCAAAACTCTAATCCTGCCATTAATCAGACAGTTACGCCAGAAACTATAGTCCAGTGCAGAAGGATATTGTCTGGGCACGCCTCGTACTTTTGGCAGTGCTGCAGACGACTTGAGCAATGGAGTCCCAACAGCAACTGTGACATCCTAAGTTAGAATTTTGTGATTGCTATTAATTATAGTACCCCATAGTACACGAGACTTGGCACCCGGTATAGGAAACTTCTAATTGCACAATATGTACATGCATAATATTGTAAGAAAAAAA
The DNA here is from genome assembly GCF_023375885.2 of Dermacentor andersoni. Taxonomy (NCBI): domain Eukaryota; kingdom Metazoa; phylum Arthropoda; class Arachnida; order Ixodida; family Ixodidae; genus Dermacentor; species Dermacentor andersoni. Next base: position 37,841,675 of record NC_092822.1, on the reverse strand, counting down.
AAATGTCCTTGTAGGTGCATACAGTGCAGTAATGCAGGGCACATATTTGGCATTTCTAAAACAGGAGCTGGGATACTGTCCATGGCAAATTCCGGTCCAGACACAAACGGCAGCCAGTTCTTCATAACTCTGAGTCCAACGCAATGGCTGGACGGGAAGCACGCCATCTTTGGTCGTGTACAGTCTGGCATGACCGTTGTTCATCGCATGGGACGAGTCCCTACCGACAACAATGACCTCCCCCTCGAAGACGTCAAGATAGTGCGTGCTTTGGTGCGGACAAAGTGACCAGACCCTTGGTCTGTGCACCCATGACTGTTGTCACAACTTGTCATCCCTGGTTTTGAAGTCAAGCTGCTCTGTTAGAGTAACACTGGAGTTTGGCAGGCAGTTTCGTGCTTTTTTCACTTTTATGATGTTTCATTAAATGATGGATTTGGCATATTTGATGTATTCATCATCAGATGCATTACTCGGATCAGATACAAACTTGTGATCACCCACTACAATGGATATAGCAGTCTGCTGCTAAGCACAAGGTCATGGGTTCAACTCCCAGCTGCAATGACTCAATGTTTTTGTAGGTGGAATGTCAAAATGCTAGTGCACTTAGACATACGCGCTTGTTAAAGAACCTCAGCTGGTCATAATTAATGGATTCCCCTAAACTATTACCTCATTTTCAAGCTCCAGTTTCCTTACACTAAATCCTGTCAACCAAATCCAGTCTAATAATCATCAATGCTAAATTAATAGTGGTGCTAAAAAAACCTTAAAAGAGGGCAAAGGTAGCTAGCTTGGCAGGCTCAGGGGAACAGCTCTAGTAGACTTCAATCATAATGTTATCATACAACAGTTTATAACCTTTGGTTTGTATCCTTGTCTCACAGTAATCGTCCTCTACCTTGCCTGCCTTTCCCTTCTTTAATGCTGCACACCTGGTACTTCCAGGTCACGAACAGCATGCCCATTATCAGTGCGGCAGCATTCTTGACAGCAGTGAGTTTTCAACAAAGGAAATGCAACCAGATACAGACGATTATTATTGTGTTTACGCACCAAAGGGTGTAACCGTTTTCAGAGTGCAGGGCTGATGCTTATTAGTAACCTCAAAGACATTGCAAAATGAATCGCTGTTGAAAAGAGTGTGTCCAAGAATTAACATGAATGACAAGATCCACATGAATCTAAATTACGTTGTGCTGAGAGTCTGGCTCTACAAAGCAAAGGACGGCAGTTGTTAGCCGCTGGTTACACCGCAAGGTGATGGATCCATAATAAACTGCCACGTGAATTTGGACGATTGAGCACTGCTGAAATACTTTGCATATATATCTAAAAGTGTTCTGAATTATAACCAATCCGCAATCTCCCAATCCAATTATCTGCCACATTACACGCCATTTCTATTCTGTTGGCACCCATTCCTTAGCTGTAATAGATTCGTCTGCCTTTCTTTCTTTTAAAGAATCTTTTTATCAGTTCTATGCATTGTGGCCTGCCTGCCACTAATTCTTATCTGAACTAGCTAATATTTACGTTCTTTCTATAATATGTGCAACAGTTTTAAAGATTTGCCAATAGTTTTCGATTCTATTGTTTCTATGCTCCCTTGCTTCCTTTCAGATATGTTACCCTACAAGCCAGTCAACGTGCTATGCAAATTGCCTGCCTCTGAAAGCACGAAAATGATGAAAAATGTTGAAATGATTTGGAGGCTAGACCATTCCTGTACCTTTTGTCTAAGCCAAGTGTTCAGCATTCTTGGAAGCTTTTTTTCCCTAAACTCAGTTTCATACTGTGCAGGCAACAGTGTGGAAGCTATGCAGTCACAGAAGTACAACTTTGCACATTTTTCAGGGCAATTTCTGATCTGTGATGCATTCTACGGAAAACCTACTTCACATGTTACAACTCGCAGGTGCAAGGTTATATGTCAAATCACAAGTAATTTGGGTACATTTGTGCTTCCGGTACGTGACATACCATGTATTGGTTGCAAGCGCAAACGGTGTGCTGTGGTCAATAGTTGCACTAGAAACTTGTCCCTCCCTTCTGTTGGTGGTAAACAGTTCAAGGTCAGCGACACCTTTCGTGTAATAATTGCATCACGTTATGCCACGTAAATGTATCGAACAATTTTACATCCCATTACAACACATGTCTATTTCATATGCAATGCACTATTTTTTGGGCGCAAATACAAGCACCGAAAAAGGCCCTAGCCTCCGTAGCATTGCCTGCTGCTATACATGAAGCTGTGCATGGTTGGAAGCAGCGCAGTTGCCAACGGAACATGACCTTGAGGTAAAAGCTTACGCGCTAATTTTTCAACAATTTTCTATTGCAATTCTTGTCCTCCGTCACTGGCCTACACGTGGTCACAAATGCTAACACTAGCCACACGGTGCGCCCGATGTGAAAAAAAGGAAAAAAAAAAAAAAAAACGATATATTGTGCCAAAATTTCATGCACAGTCGTAGCTCTGCACTCCCATCAGCACTAGGAAACACAGACACTCGCTCTCCAACAGATATTCAGATGCTGCTGGAACTCGTCACGTTTTTGCTACAGCTACGGTAATTTCAGGCACAAATTGCAACACCTTCCCTTTTGCTAGTTTTTGAAGTGTTGTCACACACCATGCTCTCTGGAAATGACCGTTTCAACTTCGATATTAAAGGGGCATAGAAAAATAATTTGAGCTGTATCCTTTTCAGCCGCTGTGTGTGCATGCCAAGGTAGCGCATAAAAAGCAATAACACCGACGAGAATGACATTTAAAACATGCTGCATACATCCCAAGACACTTGTTTGGACATTTGCTTCCGCTGTAAATACCACATGCAAAGTGTTTTAATGAAAGGAGTTGAAAGGTTCGCGCTCGGTAAATGTGTGCCGTCATGTGGCGGGTTCACTGTTTCTGATAATTTTTTACAACAGGCTCATGTTTCAAGCGACTGGACGAGTGTTTTACCAGTATGCTAGATAGGAAAAAAATCTTGGGAGATGCGTAATCCTTTTGCCTTTAAGAGTAAAAATCGCTAGCATTAACGGGTCTCTGACCACTTCTCATGCTTTCATTTCTCACCACGAAGTCAAAGACCACGGTGCATTCGTTATGACCCCTTCTAACATGCTTGAACCAACTAGCTCTTGTGGCCATTTCGCATTCCGAAGGTCATGGGTTCAATTTCAACCTCAACCCCAATTTTCTTTTCTGCTCAATTACTTTGGTTACAGGAACCTCCCTCATAAATTTGGCGTGAATGCGAACGTTCTTTGACCTGTTAATGAATTCTGTTAATTCTTTCTTCCATTGGCAGCTTTTGCTCGCGTCCAACGCATGGTCAATGCACAAACGCTGACGAGGCTAGATTTTGTCCATAACGGGGCCCTTAAAGCTTTAATAGTTCACTTTATATGTTTCTATAGAGAATTCTCGCATGCTGTACACATTTTGTTAGATTGTCAAAACTCACTCAAGAATTCAAAATTCTTAGTCTGTTCAAGCTGCAGTGCGCTTTTCAAGTATTTAATGTAAGAAGAGCGAGATTAAACAATGTTTTTGAATGGGCAGAGTTAATCGACACCTAAGGGGGTACTATTACCCTGCAACAATTCTTAATATATATCGCTCTTCAGGTGAGGAGAGGGGCCTGTAAAGCCAGGAAGGGTGCTATAACAAAAGACTGGTGGAGACTTTCTTCTGCACCAGTTCATGTCTCAGCGACGTGGATTTTGACATCTGCTTGGCCCCAATTATTTTTTAGCGAAAGATGGATCACATTTTATGCTAGAGTAGCCAAACATTGAACTCCACAAGTTTCAAGAACTTTCACAGTGCCACAATGGCCCAATAACAACAAAAAACGCTTTAAAAATCCCCGACCTCGCACCTACAAACCAGTGCCAAGATTTCGCCGCAATATTCAAGAAATGGCAGCGTAGCCTTCATTCTTCTATTCTAGTAACCAACCCTTTACCACTACATTTACGTACATGGTGCCTTGAAAATTTATTCGTGATAACAGGTTTAGTGTTTCCGTGACCGCCCAACTTTCAGTTCGCTAAATAGTGCATTGAAGTGAAAAGGTATGCATCATTGCAATCACTCCAGAAACTTGTCAAACCTAACGACCTGATCAGTTACTGACTTTGCCTCACAACAGCGGAGGAACACATAACAAAGTGATGGATCAGATCATTACAGTGCATTTGCGTGTTTTGCAGACACCCAATTTCAGAATCTAGAGTCCACGCTGAAAGGCACGTCTACTTCCATTACACACGCCTAGCACACTGTGGGGCAAAGTCTTAGCTGATCCAGAGCATAGTTCGTTGTTGCCAATTAGCCCAAGTAAGGGACGAGCACAGAGGCAACGGCACGCGATGAATAAGGCGACGACAAAACGGCATTCAGGAAACATCCTTTCTTTTTTTTCTCCCTTGGCTAGATGCACTGAAATGATAAAATTTAATGCGGAAGTCACAGGAAACGACAGAGACACACACAAACAAACTTGCAGGACTCGATGACGCGGGAGGTCGAGGCAAGAAAAGTCAACCGTCTGTCGCTTGCACCACGTCGAGGGAGGTTGTGGGGGGTCGAGGCCAGGAATGTTGACGTCGGAAATGCTTCTGTACAAACTGCGACGCCACCAAAAAAACAAATTAGAGCGAAAGAGAGAGAGACTCGATGGTGGCGAGAGAGGACTGCACTAGATTGAATGATGCGCTAAGACCGCGCGCACACACGCACCTCACGACTTCTAGGCCAAATGGAACGGAAAGAAGAAGAAAAGAGGTTTTTAAATACTGCATTGGCAAGCCCCCCCTCGTCTCCTGTCCTTGTTTCCTGAAAAACGTGCCGACACTCCGTCCACGCTTGGAGCTGGTGGTTGTCGTGCCCTTTGTCGCAGCTCGGCATGTCCGGATCCGCGGCGGCGCTGCTCCGACAGTTCATTTTTGTTTAAATTTTAAATAAATAACTTTCAAATTTTCTAACATGCATCTTGTTTTCATCTCTCGGTGCGACATACACACACACACGCGCACACACATGCACACAGCAGCCGTCCGTGGAGTTTGCGCGCAGCGAGTTCATTGTTTCTTCCGATTCTCAAAATCAGAGCACTCGGGGCAAAAGAATAAAAAAATCAAAAGGCTTCATAGCGGCCACTTGAAGAACGAAGGGAGGAAAACAAACTCATCGAGGTGTAGAAGGTGTTGCACGTCTCTCATCAGTTTTTTTTTTTCTTTTCTTTTTGGAATGCTCTTCTTTAGTGGTGCCCGCTGTTCCAGCTGGCACCCGGCGCTGGAAAAAGGCTGTTCTTTCGGGAGAACACAATGTCAGAGGAACACAGTTTTCTCTTGGTTTCAACTTGGTGTGCGCACAACAATGCCGTGGCCTCTCGGCAGCGCGCGGAGAGCAGTCGATGAGCTGATCTCATCTACACGCACGCGCACACACAGACAGACGAGAGATCCGCAACGCGGCGGCATTGCTCTTAGGGCGACGCCGTCGTCACACCGCGACCGACTCGCCGCCACTGCCGTTTCCTTCCTTGGGCTTTTCGATGATGGCCGCCGCGCCCTTGACTGCTGACACGGGAACGATGGCACCATTCTTGCGCCCACTGCCGTCTTCGTCGTCGCTGCTCTCGTCGGGCAGGTCACTGTCGTCGTCGAGATTGATGACCTCGGGTGGCCCCTTGCTGATTTGTCGCCCCGCGACACCCGACAGTTGGACTCGGCCTCCACACTGCAGCGACGGCTGAATGATCTGCGCGGAAGAAAGATAGTACAGCAAGCGCTCAAAGCTCTGAAGTGATGCAATGAACAACTGACTAAACGAGCTTCCAGAGTATGAAATTCGAGAGACAGACTGCTGCCAATGCATTTATTCGAGGATTGAAAGCTGCTGCAGTGCCTAGTTACAGTGCAACCATTGCAGTACATACCTGAGTGCAACAATGAATGAGCAAGCTGAGGCTGACGCAAGAAATAGCTTGACCCCTCTTTCAGAGGAACTGGTGGTCATAACACGAGAGACATATACTCTAAGAACCAGCGGCAGCTTTGTTGCACATTCAGAAATACAAGTCCGTATATGTGCAAAGTCTTCTATTAATTACAAGTTTTGCTTGAAAAACAAAAATGAAAGCAATAGCAACAATCGTCAGCAATGTGGGGCTGCGTAGCGTAAACAGCACCCCTGAGGATACCAGCCGGCATAAGTATATCTGGCACGACTCAGTGTGTTGCTATATGACAAAACTGTGTCATTAGGGCTCCGGCAGCATCGCGCACCCGTACACATTTACAGGCATGCCACCGTGGCAATCAGCTTCAAATAAGCACTAGGAATACTGTCACCTGTAGACGCCGACTGAGCTAGAATGCAAGGCACTTCCAAGCACTACCATCCTTACTACCCTTATACGTGTCCTGGTTGCCAGCCATATTTTCTACAAAATTAATCAATGACAAAGCAAATGATACCAGAATATTCTCACTGCAACAAACATACGTTGTCAAGGGTACAATTCCTTTAAAGCAAACATTTCTAACCTTTCTACGCCTACTTTGCTAACCACAAGTAGACAAACATGACAAAGTAGCGACATCTCGCAGATTTGTGCGACGTATGTACATGGGACTCTCCGTGGAGCACACGATAGACACTTTTGTGTCAAAAAGACAGCAACATACCACCTATGGACTGTGAAAGATAGTTTTTCGCTGCACCTTTGTCAGCAAGATCACTGCTTTGACTTCTGCAGTCGTCAATGCTAACTCATCTTGGCTGTGACGACCCAGCTATCTGATTGAGCTTCTAGATACGCCAGCTCTTATTGCAAAATCTCGGCACGTGAAACATTTTCATACGCGCATCAAAAGACAGCGCCAGTACTTACGCCAAAGGACTGCTTGTTCCCTGCACTTGTAGTGGCAGCGTTACTGCCCACAGATTCACCTGTGAAGAGCAGAACGCGTTTCTTGTCACTTCAGCTTAATGATATTTGAATGAAGTAATGTTACCACCGGGGGGAAAAAAGACCTTGGGGTAGACTTGAGTAACTTTTGGAAGCTACACATCTGCTCAAACTTTTCTCTCTTTTCATCCCTATATCCCATTCCCCCAGTTTAGGTTAGCAAACCTGAAAGAAGTCTGGTTAATCTCCCTGCCTTTCCTCTTTTCAATCTCTCGCTCTACACTACACGTAGAATAGTTGCCCTGCATCACGTAACTCCTGAATTTTTTCACCTCCCTTGGTTTACAATTGCATAAAATGAAGATCTTACAGAGGCATGACAAGAAAGCTAACAGAATCATTGCCGAGTATGGCAAAAACTGCCATCCTTTGTAAAACCACCCTCCATTTTTCAAAAATATGCCACAGCGCAGAGCAATCAATGAACCAGCTACATGACCAAACCATGGATGCTCTCAGTGAGGCTTTGGTGCTTTAACTGAAGCTGACAATGTTTTGGCTAAGTTGGAACCGACGGATCCACAATGCAAAGATTGGTGACTGCACTTCGTCCATGATGTACCAGTGTGGCCACTAATAGTGGGAATGAGGGAGCCCCCATCGGCACCTTGCAAAGTCTTGGCATACGATTTGTCTTAGCAGACGACTCGCCGGGCTTTTGGCCAATCATTCCGATTGCGCCTGTGACGCAAGACTCCATGAGGCGCCTGTGTTCACAGGCTGCCGTGTTCCTGCTAGCAGTGGCCATGCCTGTACATCCCAATACCAACGCTGTAAAAACTGGCTGCCACGAATGAGTTGTCAGTGATGCCGCAGACATCGTAACGGTGTTCCTCAACGCGGCCACCATCTGCGGCAGCAGAGAAGTCAACAAAACTCACCTCTAAGAGTTGAAGCGAGCTCAACGCTGCTTAGCTACAGTGCTGGTCTCACAAGAACCAGCACATTTGGCGTGAAATAGCAGACGGCAAAACCCCAGGTTGAAGAAGAAATCAGCTTTCGCAGTTGAATGTGAATGGGCATTGCCAACTTTGTACCACTAACTTTTAATCACTATGTTAGGAAAGCCACACATTTAATCCAAAGTGCAAGTACTGTAGCCCCTTCACTGCACTTCTGTGTTACTTTGCAATGCCAGGACAGAAAAGCCATAATGTGCAGGCAGAGTGTAGCAGAATGGTACGCTGGCCATTTGATAAACCAGAGCCGCCATTTGCAAGGATGCCTTTTCCAATGCTATTCCTTTTCGCGCTTCTTTCGTCAGAGGGTCACAGCTCCACTCCGCTCGCATTATCACAGAGATCAGCCGGCATGAACAGTGGATGATAAGAGTGCCGTAGAATCGAGCGGAAGGTGTCGCTACAAAATCGCAGCTCAGCAAGTTGTAACAACAGCGCAACAGTAAGAAGCAGAATGACAAACAATGTGATGGAACTGACCCGATTGTCCTGCCACGGCCATCTCTCCAGTTGTGGGAAGGCGCACCGCAATGATGCGGCCATCTGGAATCCGAAGGTACACGCCCTTTGGAGTCTTCATCACCAGAATCTCAGTTCCTGGCGGGATCTCCACTGGAGGGTCCGACGAATTGTTCAGTGGTATGGTCACCTCTGCACATAGGTAAATTTCCCACCATGCTCAGTTACTGCAGGCTTAGATGGACACCTAAGGCAAACCCTATTCCAACATGCACATTACTTTTTCCCCAGAAATGGGTCAAAAGGTAAATTGCGTGTTACAATCGGATACAAAACCGAAACTGTTGTCAAAGACAGTGTCACTGTCATCACTAGATGGCGACAGAACAAGTTTGCATGTATGTTGGCAACAACAAAGCAACTGCTTTTCCATAACCTTTACTATGAAAGCATCATTAAAAATCAATTCGCATGCTAAGTTAGTGGTAACAACATTGTGCTTTTGTCGTCCCATGAGACTTCTTGCATGAGTCGCAGGACTAAGTGCCAAAGTAATTAGTAGTCAAACCATGGGCTACCACACCATTTACAAAGTGTCTTCGTTCGAGAAACTGCAGTGTAGTAAACATTAATGGGCTGCACAATATACGTCATGTAGCGGGCCATGGACAGCAATAAATGGCTGTTTGAAAGTGACGATGATGGGCATTAAGTGAGAATAAATTTACGTTCTGTGACAGCAAACTATTCAGGTTTCATTCATTTCTGGTTGCAAAAATTAACAGGCATGTTACTTTTCTCTTGTTATAAAATCTGGTGTGCGTTAGCTCTGGAGGTGCATTAGAATCAAATACGGAAAGTCAAGCTAGTCAAGCTAAAATGCCTAAAAAAAGTCCGCCTACATTGCACCCTGTGAAAGTGGATGTACGGCCAAGCTGGTGTGAATGTTAGACAAGTACCACCACACTAACCGACATTAGGTGACATTACACAAGCAGGCACGTATGCAGAAGTGCCCCACGCGTCCTCATTCTTCTAGGTCATCTGCCAAGCACAAGCGCCTCATTGAACCAAATTAATGTTTAAAAGTCAACTGTGTCAGAAAATGCATAAAGTACAACTTACACACAAGCTGCAGACATGATAGCTTTGGATTGTAATACGAACATACGAGAAAACATAATTCTGTTACGCAGAAACTAAACACAATTCCCCTTTCCAGCTGTCGGTTCTTGGGTGAGCACGCCACAAAAAATCCTGACCAAGCAGAGGCTAACAGCTTCGCTGTAAAAAGTGCCCCCAAAGTGCCCAAACCCCGCATTTACAGAGCTTTCCCAATCAATAAAACAATTGCAAAAATACATTGCCAGCTATTTTGGCGCAAGGTTTCTGGCTTATTGGTAAGCTGTGGTCAACTGTCAATAATAATAACAATTTTCTAATTGTGCTGTGTTTAAATGTGAAAGATGATTCAGTTTAGCCAATAAAATTTTAGAGTTTGGTCAATGAAATTTTACAGGATTTGTTTTCTACAGCTGAGTGCTTGGGAACATACAACAATGAATGTACTACAGTCAAACCTCGATATAAACGAAGTTTGCGATGTAACGAACTATTTTCATTTCCGGATTTTAGTTGCATTGAAAACCAGGTATTCTTTTTGCAATTTAACGTAGTAATTTCATTACACTTACATTACACATTACATTTCATTACAGTTTCGGTTAAATGAAACTTTCGGCCATTTCAAGCATGTACTTGGAGCCTGTATGGCTAGTGAATCTAGCAAAAAACTATAGAGAATGTTGGCCAAGGCAAAAGTTACCATATCTGCACGATTCTACCATGCCCCTAATTGTAACCCACAGTTACATTGTCGCCCAAATATAAAAAAAAATTAACTTGGTGCCAATTGTACCGCGCACATAAGTAATGAAACCTGAGTCGACACGTACCGTGCTGAAACAACTTTATAGAGCATACAAAGGTACGCAGACACGCACACAGCTGGATCTTAGCGGCCAGTCACTATTGGAGTCCGACGACACCTCCTTTTCGCATCTAAAGACTACAGCAAGCCATCTTCAGTTCCATCTAATGCATTAGAAATGCCACACGTACAGCAAGCTGGAAAATAGCGACCACTAACCAAGGCATAAAAAAACAATGTCCGTTCAATAGCAGTCTGGCATAGCCACCTTGCATTGAGTGTTTTTTTTTTTCTTTTGGTAGGAATAAGTTTCGTTTTTGATTTTGAGTAGAATTAGTTACCGACTGTAACACGCATGCAAATTTAAACGCACTTCTTATTCAAGAAGAGTGCACGTTAGAATCATGCAAATACGGTATTTCAAGCATCCTTCTACACGAAAAGTTTGAGCGGCAGCAAAATTGTTATCAAAGCGTCGGGACGCAGTAGACAGGAAACACCACTGTGCCATTCGTCACGATGGTAAACAACTTGCAGAGGCCATAAGGCATGAGGCAGCTCGCAGCGCCCAAAGAAACACGAGAACTGATGATTCCTACTGCGCAAGAGGGATGGGGAAGGAGCAGACGCACGGTAACGTCATCAAGCAAGCACTGTAGGGGGCGGGGGGGGGGGGGGGGGGGGGGGGGGGTGCAGAAATGTGCGCCTATCTGCCTTCTTCGACAGCGTGGGCCACAAAGCTTATCTTGGAGGTAATCTCTCCGTGGCAAGTGCAAAGGCCGAGCCGAAATGGTTAGCGCCTTCACACACGTTTTTGTTGTTCCCACACGTCTGGTGTGGGTGGTCGCATAATCTCAAATCTCCGAGACACTGTGCGAAGCACCGTTCGCTTGCGCTGTGACTGCGAGTTCGTGGTCATCGAGAGAGACCTGTTAATATTTGCATGAGTGTGCGTCACACCGATAAAACTATGAACCTTACTTTGTGTAGTTGTCTCTTTGCTATTGCCATCCGCCTTTCTGGAGAAACTGTGGCTTTTCTCTCTTTCTCTGCTTAGGACGAATGTTCACATTTTTTTACACTTTTGTTTTTAACTTGTGGGTGCTAGCTGTGGGCACGAAGTGCGGTGGCATCCAAGATTTACGGCACTGCGCAAGGCAACACACGCAACTCTCGGACAACGTGAGCCAAGTCGATGCATTGCTTGTTTTTAAGCGCTTACTAAGATACTAACTCCCAGGAGTGCTGTTTTTAATGCTGAAACATTAAACCCCGAATTAACAAAATTCGAGATTTGTCGAAGTTTTTTGCTGCAAGTACACCTCCGTTATTTCGAGGTTCAACTGTATAAGTATTTGAGTGCTGCTGAATTTGATGCAGTCCATACTGCCATTACCACTCCAACATTGTACAGCCTGGCTGATGCACTTTTAAAGTTTCAGAAGAAAGGTGGCAAAATAACCACTTATTAATGGATGCTTGCTGTGCACTTTTCATCACCTACATTTTCTAAAGAAAAAAGAAAATGTAGATGTCACATTCCGTTCAGTTCTCATGAAATGTTTCTCTTAACAGTGCCAGTGATACTAAACCTTTCTTTCTTTTCTTTTCTGACATAAGTTAGCCCAATAAGCAGCTTTTATGTCCACCATCGCCTGCCTGGCTGTCTGCCTGCACTCATAGCCTCTATGTGAGAATATGCACAATTAATTTTTCTTGCCTCGGCTGCATAACTGGCAGTGCGGGGTTCCCTATCATAGCGGGCTGTATGTGCGAAAATTTCATACTCAAATTTGCGTTATCTCAAGTCATCCGAGTTTACTTCCACTGCCTGAAGGCAGAACTTACTTGCAGGGACCCGCATCCTCTGTACTGTCATGCCTTGCCGCAGCAGGGACTGCATGACGTTTGGTGTGCCCCAGACGGGCATGTCTCCGTTCTGGGAGCCTGGCTGCATCGGCGAAGGCGTGGTTTGTGTCGGGCCTGGACCGAGGAAGGTCACCGTGCCTTGCCGGTTCTGCCATGTCTGGTACCTGGTTTTATGGGAGAGTGCGACGCCACTGTCAACACCTCCGATGCGCTAAGCCAAAAAGAGATTAGTAAAACTTGAGGGTTAAGGTTCGCCCTGCGACCTCTTCTGGCAAGCTGGCTTTCCCACAACCACCAGCACCATCATCATCCTATTTCATGTCCACTGCAGGACGAAAGCTGCGCTTCCCTTCACTTGGCACCCATTCCGTAACACTAATGGTCCACCGCTTATCTAACCTACGCTTTACATGGCCTGCCCACAATGTAGACTGCCAAAGCTGGCTTTCCCACAATGCAAGAAAGGCGGCTGACTCCACACTAAAAGGCTCATTATTGTTTGGCTAGTAACTTTCCTCACTTTTGTGCACTCCTCCTCATGATACCCGAAATCCAGAACAATGGATCACCTTGCCAGTCATAACTGTTTTAATCACTGGTGGCAGACATTTTTTTTCCTTTGCCATAATGCGAGGTTGCTGCGATCATTCTGTTACAATGGAAATGATGTTACATAGTACAGTAAAACCTCGTTAAACCGTACCTGCTTAAACAGTAGTTTCGGTTTAAAAGTAGTAAAGTCAATTCCCCGACTCAGCGGCCACTGAACATAATGTATTTTGTATCCGCATAAACCATACCAGCTTATTCCGTACGCATCAGTTAAAACGTAGCGTTTCCACTTTTCGTTGCGCAAACACGGTGGTGCGTCGTCTCCATCGGGCGGCCCAGCAGAACAACGAGCCTCAGAGATCAGTACAATGGCCTCCAAGCGCCTTGTGCGCTTGCATGTGAAGCCGCATCAACATCATCATTTCGACACCGTGCCAGAGAGCGTTGTGGCGTTGTGCAAGCGAGGACTCGCGTCATGACGAAGCTCGGATAAAAAAGACGCCGGGTGCTCAGCATAGAAGAAAAATTAGACATCGTCCGTGCTATCGAATAGGACAGAAGAAGTCGGCGCTGGCCCGCGACAAGGATCTGCTGTTGACTACAGTGTGTGGCATTTGGAATGCGAAGTTGCTCGGCAGCGCTGCTGCGACCGCAAAGAGATGTCTGCAACGAGGTTCGACATTTCGCCATCGTTGCCTCTGTTGTTGCCGAAGTGTCGACTAGCGACAGTGATGAGGACGACACGGAAAGCGACAGCACGGGCAATTCAGGCCCGACAGTGGCATAAGCTGCGTGCTACGTCAGCCTCATGAATGCAATCGTCGCAACGAGAACAGGGGCGCGATAACGTAACTATTCCAAATCAAAAGTTTTCCGAACTCCGGCACCCGGCAATGAAAAAGGCGCCCCGGGACTTCTGCAGCACTACTGCGCGCATGCACGGAGAATACGTAACGCCAACGAGGAATCTGCCGTGCGAGTGTTTGCCGAGAGGAGGGGGCTGGCTGAGAAGCTGGCACGCAGCTTTAGTAAGTTTGAGGCCGCTGTCGTGCTAGGCCGCGGTGGCATCATACGAAAATAACACTTACGTCACGCGAAGTGAATAAGTACTGCATGTTTTTTCCCCTTTCATCGCACTCTCTCTGAGTTCCGTTTTCGACAGGTAAGTGGGCGATCTCATGCTATTTCGGTTAAACAGTACTACCGTTTAGTACGTACTTTTTCTGAGCTCCGGCCGACTATGGTTTAACAAGGTTTCACTGTACATGGATTTCTATAATCCTTGAACTTGTGGCTTCAACCTTTCTTGTGATGTTATAGTCGAATGCCTTGGTGCCTCCGAAATCATTTGTTATACAGGTCACTTCGTTGTGAAGGTCGCGCACTGCACAGCTCGCAACAGAACCGGGACAGAATTAGTCCTTCGTTATACAGACCATTTCTTTGTATAGTTCGGCGCAGTGGTGCTCGACTGTATTTATTAGGCTTTACGTTTCTAAATTTACAAGCACTCATAACTTTCCCAACACAGCGAGGCAATCAATCTCTACCAACATGCGTAACCATTGCTAATCGTTGGACTCGTGTAACGTAAACATCTTGTTGAAAATGATCGACTACATCAACAAGTCAAACAGCAAGTCTAAATGCCGTTCGAAGCCAAAGGAACAATGTTCAGGCAAATACGGGCACTGCCCCTTCTTTCCATGCTGGCTGAAACTACTGTGCCTCTGCCGCCCCCCAAGACACTAGCATCGGAGCTACCCCTAGCCATGTGTGTAGGAAACGAAGAACGACACGGATATGACGAGAATGCAATGGAAAGAGACAAAGAGACGGACAGACAGAGCAAACTCAGTTTCCAGCTCCTAGATACTGTCGCAGTACGTAACTCTGAACAGCCCACGAGCTAGCACAAGGTGCGGGAAGCATTTGAATACTCACCCGTTGGAGTAGGCGGCGGCGTGCATGTACGTGCGACCTCCATGGAGGGTGGCCCTCTTTTCCAGCTCGTAGCTTTGCTTGGCCAGACGCTTCTCGAATTTGGTCAGCTTCAGGTCCTTGCGGTCGAGCAGGAGAGACTCATGCTCAAAGGGTTCCTACACACATAGGTGGGGAGGAGAAAAATATTGTGGTGCCATGCTCTTAAGAAGAGAAAAGACGACAATGCTGGCAGTACAAAATTCAAAACAAACTAATTCATGAAACAGCGATGACTGCAGGGGAGACTGGTGTATTTTTGCATAAGAAGGGAAGCAAATAAGTGGAGTCAAGTTTTTATGTTTTGTGCCCCACAGATTCAAGGCAACTAGAAAAAACACGGGTATGCACACTGTTCAGCTGTGATAGCACAGGAAATAACCACGAACACGGAGCAACAAACCAGAACTGGTGTCACTGACAATTCATTCCTATGCCAAATGGCAAACTACGAGTAAGTACTCATACATGGTGTCTCCTTCAAAGTAATCCCCCTTCAGTCTAACACATCTACACTGTCCTCTGCCGCACCTCTATGCACTGATGGAAGAATTGTGGGATGATCCACAGGTCCGCGTTAAGACCTTTTTGATGGCCTCCATGCCTTCAAAATGGTTTCTCTTGATAGTCCTTTTCAGCTGGCAATAAAAATGAAAGCTTGCAGGAGGCAACATCTGGGGAAAAGCGAGGTTGTTCCAATGGCGATGTGCCTCTAGACCAGGAACTGCTGGGCGCTGAGGATGTCGCAACTTGAATGCGTTGTCCTGATGCAGTAGCTACAATTTGTCCTGCCACAACTTTTGCCACTCTGCAATGATTGAGCTCTGGCCTTGTTGGTATGAATCTTTTCTAGTGCTTAGTAAGCACAAACTTGGGATAAGACAGACAGGACATGAGTCGAGCGTTTGTGTGGTTCGGCTTCTGTCCATTCGCACTGAGAGTCCATTGTGCACCGAGAGAAGAAAATGTTGCAGGTTCCTTTTGTAGATTTGCCGATTGTGGCAGGAACTCATCGTGGACAGTGCCTCTCACATCGAAGAATGTGATTTGCATGAATTTCACTTTCAAATTGGACTGCCTTATTTCCTACAGCCTCAGTGAAGGAAGAGACTTCACAGTGGCAACTCGGGTACTATGATTCTAGGCCTTAGTGAAAAATCCGTGTTTTACCACCAGCGATGACACTATGAAGCAAATCTGGTTCTGTTTGAAAATGTGAGATCATGTCTTGACACACTACCATGGAGATTCTCCTTCAAATCAGCATTCAGCAGCCATGGCACTAGCATGCCATAATCTTTGGTAACATCCTCAACATTGTCCTTCTAGATTTCTGGCAAGCTGGCGGTCATTCGCCGGCGATAAGCACTGAAAACATGCCTTACGCGTTCAACACTACCGTCAGTCTTGAACCTTGAACCTCTGGCGCCACTCAAACACACATGTGCATAACATGTTAGCTACATACATTTGCTGAAACATATGAAGTACTTCTGAAGAAGTTTTCCTCAACCGGGCCAGAAATCTCTGGCTGACTCGTTGCTCCATATTCGCGGTTATTTCCTATGCTCTCACAGCTGAATGATGTGCAAAGACAAAGGAGCAAATAAAAGTGTGCTTTGAAAAAAAGCTAATGGTTCCAGGAAGCTCAAGTTACGGTCATATACTACTAAGACATCATATCACTTGATTACATAAATTTACCCCTATTCTGCCCATAGCTCACACAATAGATCGAGTCATTACTTTACCGCAAGACTTCGTATGTGTGTTATAAAGTGCTACGGGAGGACATGAGCAAACAAACTAGAAGGTTCCTTTCCAGCATCCCATGTGTGAGTGACAACGGTGCAATCTATCCACGGATGCTTCGGAATGTGAGCTGGAGCACAAACAACTGGTTACACCGTGATCACGCACGGAAATGTCAAGTAATTAAGCCCAAGAGGCGTCTCCTTTTATTTAATTTCCTCCCATTTGCACTTCATTAATAAGATGTGACAGTACTACGACTACAGCGCCTGCACACAACTTGCCTTGGTGAGGCACTGCGAGTACTCCATGGTGAGCGTGCGCAGCACGGAGTCAGAGAAACCGCTGGCGACAGCCGAGAGGTCCTGCACAGGAGGGTCGTCCTCGTTGTCCTGCACCAGGGTGCTGACGTCCTTCCAGGTCAGGTTGGCCTCCGGGTTCATCTCGTCCACCACACGGTCTGCGTGTGCCGGAAGGCCAGTGGTCATTACAGCACACGGTGCTGAGGAAACTATAGAACATCTACTGTGCTACTGCCCATCATTTCAAAACGAAAGACATGACCTCTGCACAGCTCTCAATCAGCTAGATAGAACACCGTTCACCTTGAACAAGATCTTGGGACCATGGCCTCGCAAATCGCAGCTACAAAAGGCCACAAAAGCGCTGCTGCGATATTTGAAAGCTACTGGATTGAGTCAGCGCCTGTGATCCGGACTGAGTGACTGAACGATATCCCCAGTAGACTTTCTCTTCTTTTAATCTTTCCGTCCCCTTTTCCCTTTCCCCAGTGTAGGGTAGCCATCCGGACTCAGTCCTGGTTAACCTCCCTACCTTTCCTTTATCATTTGCTCCCTCTCTCTCTCTGCTTGTTAGCCTAAAGAAGGAATTAGCACTAGACTGCCAGAGCAGAAATCGTTCCGCTGTCATTCCGGAAGACAGCAAGAGCTTGGTACCATGTTTGGGCACTCGCTGTTCTCAAGCTGTGCTACCGTCCTTGAGCAATGGCCTTGTCTATGAAAGCAGTCTTTTGAAAAGGCAAAGTAAGGAAACTAAGCAAAATGGTACTCGAATGAATGAGATGTCTCACAGATAAAAGTGAGTTCAACAGCTGAACTGCACACAAGAGAAAAGACAATACAAAGCGGAGTCCCCATTTTCCCTTTTGTCCCCATTGTGGGTGTTGAACTCGCTTTAGCTAAGAGAGCCAAACTTTTGTGCTAACTAGAGAGCAATGAAAGTGACCACTGTTCTCTACATTGAAACTCCTAGTACACAATGTCATATACTGTCTATTACAGTGTAGACTACTTATATTGACACGTGTACTTGTCTTTATCGGGCGACACGTTTTGCCGCCTAACAAATGTTATCGCACAGCGCGGGACGCGCATGCATGTATCCGAAGTTTCTGGAACGTTATCGATGCTTCTATCCGCTGTCTGTTGTCGCCGAACCTTGTGGTATCTGATTTCATCGCTTGACACGAATGGTGTAGATCTTTGTAGAAGGCACGCGGGTCCCAACGTTTAGTCTGGAACATTCGATGACTGCTCTATAAAAGCCGACGCGCTTGACCCGCTGATCAGATTTTCGCCGATCGCCGACCGTGTTCGCCGCTATCGTTGTGCTATAAGTGTAGCCTCTTTTGTGGGCACAGGTTCGCCCAATAAAAGTTAGTTTTGTGTTCCACGGTATTGCAACTGTGTTCTTTGACGTCACGACCACGTGACAATATTGCAAGTTGCCAGAGTTGCGAACATTCGCGCTGCAGCCAAAACAAATTGTGAAGGCTGTACATGTGGAAAACACGCTGACCAACCATGTGCATCTCAACAGCACAGTGGACCCTGTAATGTTAAAATTAGCAGGGAAAAAGAAAGAAAAAAAAGAATGCTTTTGTGAGAATTTAATTGTTGTGAAATGCTACAGCACGGACAGGGAATGCGCTGAAAAACGAAATTTTACGGTCAAAATACAGTCGAGCCCACTTATAACGGCCCCACTTAAGACGAACGCTCGCTTATTACGAACAAGTCCGGCGTGACCGTCAAAATATATGTTTAGACTATGGCGCTCGGTCTCAGCTACAACGAACGCCCGCGAGCCTAGCCGATCGGCTACAGCGAACGCCTTGGTGTCGCAGACCACTTTTCACGTAGTGAGATCCGCCGACCCTGTGCTGTGCACGCTCTGAGAATTGGCTGTCCCGCGGCGTCTCGCCAGAGGCACGGAGGAGTGGCGATGCGGCGAGGGGATCGCCGCGATAACGAGAGAGCGAAAAAAAAAATGCCGGCCCAGCACGCATCAGCAACGTGAACACACAAGTCGAAAGTGCCAGCTCATTCGCCACGGGACCCCACTCGCCATCGTCGACGTCAGGGCAGTGGCGAAGTTTTCCACCAATTGACAACGTAGCACGTGATCACATGCTTTCGTACCCCCTCTTCTCCCCCCCCCCCCCCTTAACGCCGCGCCTCACACCTCACACGACTGCGGGACTGTCTTTTTCTTACTTGTGGTTGTGCTAGCGTTGTCGGCGTTGTTTCCTACTGGTGTGCTCCCGTGCCTATCCGAGATGGCAGATTTGCCGGCGTCTACTTCGACAGTGAAGCGAAAAGCTTTGGACTTGGCCACGAAACTGTTGATCTTGAAAGACCTTTCCCAAGGCGCGAAAAACCACGAACTGGTGAAAAAGTATGGTTTGTCGAAATCGACAATATCCACGATACTAAAAGAGAAGGACAAAATCTACAAGAGTGCCGCCACGGACTCCGCGACGAGGAAGCGCCTACAGAAAGCCACATATGCAGGCGTTGAAGACGCGCTTCTAAAGTGGTTCCTTGATACTCGAGCACGCAATGTTCCCATCAGCGGGCCGCTGATGTTGTCCAAAGCAAAGGACTTAGCGTTCCTCCTGGGCTTCCCAGATTTTTCTCCTGGCAATGGCTGGCTCCATCGCTTCAAGCTCCGCCACGGAATTATTTTCAAGACCATCAACGGCGAATCGGCATCGGTAAGCGACGAAGACATCAACACGTGGATGTCTAAAAACTTGGCCCGTGTATCAAGTTATGCTGAAAGGGATGTGTATAACGCCGATGAAACGGCGCTATTCTATCAAATGCTGCCTGGCAAAACGCACGCTATGAAGGGTGACAAATGTGCTGGCGGCAAGCACAGCAAAGTTCGCATAACTGTGCTTTTGTGCACCAACATGGATGGAAGCGATCGATGCTTGCCATTTGTCATCGGTAAATCAAAGAGGCCACGTTGCTTCCGCACATATGTACCAGTGCGTTACAGGCATAACTCGAAGTCGTGGATGACATGCGAGTTGTTCGCGGAATGGCTCATTGACTTTGACAGCAGCATGGCGAAGAAAGGGCGCAAAGTTCTTCTGATTCTCGACAACTGTACCGCCCACCATGTCCAAGCTGTCTTAACGGCAGTTGAGTTGCTTTTTCTGCCGCCAAATGTAACTTCAAAAGCGCAACCGCTGGACATGGGTGTAATACGGTCGTTTAAAGCGGCCTACAGGCGCCGTGTTGTGCAGCGGATGCTGATTGCAGTTGATCGCCCCGCTGCCAATGTGCCTCTGCAGGTCTCGCTGTACTCGGCGATAAAAATGATCAAAGCGGCGTGGATGGAAGTGACACCCGAATGCATCCGGAATTGTTTTCGCAAGGCCGGCTTCGCTGACGCACCTGAAGCAGGCATTGAAGACACTGAACAAAGCCAGCCTGACGACGACTTGTGGCGACGCGTTGTTGACGCTAACCTGGCCTGCTGCGATCTTGATTGGCAAGATTTTGTTGATGTGGACGACGCTGCTGAAGTTGCGGAGTCGTTTTGCGACGAGACCGCCGTCCGGGAAGTGCGGGCATCAAGCGACGCCGAAGCATCGGACGATGACAACGATCCGTCAGAGCCAGCACCCGTAAGTGCGACCACAGCAGTGAGCCATATTGAGGCACTTAGAAATCTTGTGTATTTTAAGGCCTTGGGTGACGAACACATCGCAGCTTTGAACAAGCTTGAAACCGCCGTCATTGGGTGTGCTCTGACGAGGCAGACAACGATCACCGATTTTTTTTCTCAATAAATTTTTGTTTTGATTGATGTCAATTTTTGTGTGTGGCCCACATACCACGAACTTCTGGATAGAACGAACGAATTCCGCGTGACTCTTGGGTTCATTATAAGCGGGCTCAACTGTACCACTGGCCTACTTTGGCGAGCCATGCTCGAGGGCGTCCAGAACCGCATTGCCAACAGCACAAAGTGCACCCCATGCGTCAGTCAGATGGCAACACTGGCATGGAGCAGTTATCTTGACGACTTCTGCGAGCGCTCGCATGGCTCAGAACTGGATGTCAAGCCTACAAGCAACAATGTTCCTGCAGTGATAAGCACACTGTCTTGGCACCTGGAAGGCGGTTGCTCACGTGCCTGGAACGACGCCCTCCGTAGCACTGTGTCCCATTGCCGCTATAAGTGAAATCTCGCAAATGTGATTGGTGGAGTGTAAGGGCGTCTCCCAGCAAATCTCCAACTGGCAACGCCACCTCCTTACACGATGCCCGACGGGTGGAACCGAAAGCAGTCTGCTTAACGAAATTCACCAGAATGTCAGTTCCCGTATTATCTGCTCGTATAACATTAGCAGAGTCCAAAAAGTGCTCAAACGCATTTTCTGGCCGCATTTCGTAAAATACCGTCACAATCACACTTGCATGGCCGTTGCCATTTTCGTTTGCAAAAAGAGCAGTGGGCCGAAGGTGACTACTGCAGGTGCCAGAAATGCGTCGTGGCAGCCATATTGCTTGACGATTGCCCATTTCGAAATGCTGCATTGCCAACAACCAGTACTGACATGTGATGGGGGTTTGCATACTATGTGTAGTGTGTTTATACTCTGCAGCTTGGTGTGCATTGAAGTTGTCCTGTCCTGTGGTGTGGTGTGCAGAGAAAAATAAATCCTCATCCCACTGACATGGACTTGCTTATGGTGGCTTGAGATGGGGCCCACCGCATTGACTGCCAGGCCTCTGGCTGCAATTGAGAACTTGAACTCTCTTGTTGTCACTGAGAGTGACTGTCTGAGAACACGGCTCCTTATTTGATGCAGGATTTCGTTGTTGATAGATACCAAATACATTGATTCCTACAGACGTTAGCCGGGGATACGAAAACATTTTGTTGTGGTAAGAATTTCGTTGCCTTATGCTTTCGTTATGTGGGGTTCGACTGTATGAACATGCAACTTGGATGTTTGCAGCGTTTTCAACTTGCAAAAAGTTCAAAGGCTGTCTACCTGTAAAATCCTGAGGACCGGACTTTCCAGATGGCATTTGGAAACATGGCCAGAGGCATGGCAATGTTTTCAAAAGTTTCTTTATAAAGACTGTTGTATAAAGTGGCAAACACAGCAAGGAAGAAGAGAAATGTCAATGCAGTTTTTATTTTTGTCTCCACCATGCCCCTCTGTTACACCCTACGGGTGACCATTACTTTCAGCCGCTGTGTGCCAGAGGATTTTTCTAAAGTGCAACAAATTCAATTTCTGTCTAAGTAACATGTTAGCAGGTTTTGAATTAAAACGCTAGTTAGTTGCAAACTTTACAGGAGATCTAGGAGAGCTGGCGGGCATGCCGCAGTGAAAGAAGCAGGAAACGCTCGCGCCAAACTGACCTGACATGCCCTGCTTGTTGACCTGCCGGTCGTAGATGCGCTTCTCTAGGCAGTTGTCACACACCAGGCGGTAGATGTGGCAAGGCTTGGCTTGGCCGTATCGGTAGATGCGGCACACGGCCTGGGCGTCGTGACAAGGGTTCCACGAGGCGTCCAGCACCACAATGCGATTGGCGCCCGTCAGGTTGATGCCCAGGCAGCCGGCCCGCGTTGACAGCAGGAACAGGCTCACCGACTGGTTGCAGTTGTACTCGTTGATGAGCTTCTCGCGCTCCTGCGCCGATGTGCTCCCGTCCAAGCCTGCAGGTGACGCAATGCAAGGTTCAGTGACACAGCCTGTGACGATCGCTGCGCTTCATCGACCAAGGCACAACTATCAATCAATCAATCAATCAATCAATCAATCAATCAATCAATCAATCAATCAATCAATCAATCAATCAATCTTTATTGCGCATTCATTCATTTACAAAAAAATGGATGCTGGGACAAGAACTAAAAGCTGCTTTTTTTGCAGCTTGACAAGGTTCTTGCCCGTATTCATGACCACGGGGACATAATAAAATAAAGTTTGTACACTTTAGTGTGTGCAACGTACAAATGTATAAGTGAAGATGTGTAAGGCGAAATGTACATTCTGTGATACAAAGCAGTCGAACTATGATAAATCTTGCCTGTGTGGGTTGTTCTTTGTTTAACCTTCCGCAGGTTAAAGCCAATAGAGGCTCTAACACTCAGTGATGAGGTATTGTGTGGAGTCATATAGAAGAGGAAAGCTCTCGATAAAAAATGAAATGCTGGAAAGGGCTTACGGTGTGTTGCAGGCCCCCTCTAAGACACTGTACCCTTGAAATTTAGGCACTCAATTACCCCTGTGCCTTTTCCAATTTCAATTACTGCTGATCTCTTTGGTAGCTTAAAGGAATACAGTAAAGACCCGTTACAATGAACAGTGATAGTCCAGCAAGAAAGCTAATCCAAACTCTGTTCTACTTAAAGTTAGGTCTCTGGCCATGTTGTAAAAAGAAAACAGAACTTCACAAGCACCACCTTCGAAGCTTTTGATTATTAAAACCTGGCCAATTGCAAAAACGAACAAACAAAAAATTTAACAAAACATAATTTCAGTGCTAATCATACCAACACACTATAGCAACATGGTGTGCTGTCTGCTTTTTTTCCAAATACTGGCTGCAGTCAAATGACAGTTTTGCTGGTTTCCTCACACAACGGCAAGATTTTTCCACCAGGAGAAAAATGGGTTCCAGTGATACTTTGGCAGCTGCAGCCCGCCTTCTGCGTGAAACACGAAAACTTTGAATAGCCAATTTTCTAAGTTGAATGCGACTCAAATAGCAAATGCTATTCGGTTTCCCGCACCCTTGCTCTATGGGACCTCCTCCCGTATACTCGCACATCCGTGTAGTATTTGTACATGCGGTATGAATAAATAACTGATTGAATTGGTGTTTGAAACTTGGAATATTTGCGTAACCCTACACACGAAACTAAATGAATCTCTGGGGTTTTACGTGGCAAAACCACGATTTGATCATGAGGCACGCCGTAGTGGGGAACTCCGGATCAATTTTGACCACCAGGGGATCTCTACCGTGCCCCAAATGCACGGGGCACGGGCGTTTTTGCATTTCGCCCCCATCGAAACGTGGCCGGGATTCGATCCTGCAACCTCGTGCTTAGTAGCGCGACACCACAGCTGCTAAAAGCCACCGCGGCTGGTTACACGTGAAACTGAACTCCTTCAAAGGGATTCTCGATTTTCCCCCTCTGTTTACTCACGGAAGTAGTTCTTGCCGCGGGTCCACTTCTCGCCGTGGGGGAGGCCTGGCCTGAGGGGCACCTCCCGGCGGCTGAGGAAGCGCTCGACAAGGTCCAGCGTGGACAGGGACTGGCTGAAGACGAGCAGCTTGTCCCCGACGCCCAGCGTCTGCTCCACGATGGTCATGAGCACCAGGAACTTGTAGCTGTTCTCCAGCATGTCCGGCATGTATTTCTCCATCAGGGGGTACGCCTGACACGACACGGGACGACCACATTGACGCAACCACCCTTTCTTTTTTAGTGGTCAGCTTGCAGAGTGCTATGTACAATCTCAAAAAGAACTATGGAATGTCGCCCGCAAGAAATATGGTGATGAGGTCGAGCTCACAAAGTTAAAGGAGAAAAGGAAAAAGCAACAACCGCACAATTCGGCAAATCCTCCGGCGCTGAAACTTCAAGAGGCATGACAACAACGGCTGCTATTTCTGGGACCCTAGGTTCATTTTTCTAGTAATGTCATTTATAGCATTGTATTTCAGAAATTGAATAGCAGATGTTCGATTACTCATGCGCTCATACTCATACATGCTTCTCTTAGTGGTACTGCACCCACAAAAGACTTGGTCCTCAGAGACCGGCATGGGTGAAAATTCCTGTAGTACTCCCATATGGCAAGTCAAACATAGTTACCCCGAGTGTCTAGCTGGCATTACTACAATCAAGGAGCAATAAATGCCCCTTTTGCCTGCTTGCATTCGTACCTCGATACTTTCTGTTCCTCAGAGCTCGTTGACCCCCCACTGCAATCAAGTGAAGCTGCAGTTTTTCTACAAATTGGCAATAAATAATTGACTTACTGGTTGACTGAGTAAAGCTTTTGGAAGTTGCACAGAGGAGGCTAGTTTGCAAGGTCCCAAGTTTTCTGATACTACACCAATTTGCTGGTCAGCTTCACTCGATAACTTTCATCGCTCAAGTTTAGCTTTGGCAATGGCAGAGCAGCTTGTAAGGCTCCTGAAGGCTCTAAGCTTTTTCGTTTCTTCTTTCTTTTTTTCTCTTTAGTGACATGCACCAAAGTAGGGCCCCGCTATCCACTCACCCACTCGTAGCTGATGTTGTTGTCTGACTTCTCCCGGAAGGGTGCAACAATGCCTGGCTCCTGCGTGTACTTCGGTTTGTTCACACCCATGCCGGACACGGGCGTCGAGACGCCATCGCAGTTGAGCCCGTAGGAAGAGTAAGGGGAGTCTTGTGGCTGACCCAGAGGGTCCACGCACCCGGCCAGGCTGCCGTCCGGCCCCACACAGCTGTTTTCCGCAACTACGGGGTCTGGGAGGCCTGCACGCGCATGTGCGAACAGAAAAAAAAAAAAAAAAAAAAAAAAAGACACCAGAATTTATTCTCACAAGGTCGGTGAGATTATCCCAAGACAGTAGTAAGAACCTTGACTAGGTCTGGGGCACCCAGGTAGAGTGCTCACAGAATGAAACACGTCAATTTAGGGCTAACTAATTGTTATACTATCGTTTCAGCCGTCTGCGATTGGCGTGACATCGGCGCAATTATTGAACAAACAGTTAGATCAGAGTCCAAAAATGAAAAGAAAAGAGAAACCCTTCGTAATGACACAATCAAGCTCAAGCTACATAGAGAATCTGTGGCACTCAACGTTGAAGTCAAACTGTGCCTGGTCCACAATAAAAAGAGAGAGAGAGAGAGAGAGAGAGAGAGAGAGAGAGAGAGAGAGAGAGAGAGAGAGAGAGAGAGAGAGAGAGAGAGATGGTTGGCCTCCCCTGACCTGCTGAGTTGGTGTGGTGGTGGTGGTGATGGTGGTGGTGCTTCTTGGGTTGCGTCTCCTTGACCGTGGGGCCTATCAAGTCGATGTCCAAGTCGATGTCTAGGCCCTCCTCATGCTTCTTATCTTGCACCAGGTGGAACAGGATGTCCGGGTGGTTCCACACCTGCAGGTATAGTCCCGTGTTAGTCTTGTTAAGATTGAAAGGGCCGGTTATTATTGTTGGGAGTCAACGTCTCGTTAAGAAATCAATGGTGGAGCTGCTGCTAATATAACCACTTGTGGCTCAGCCTAAACACTATAACCCTTGTCGTTATTTTTCCAATCATTCACACTCTCCGAGGAGCCCTGTGCATGCAAAGAAACTACTTGCTTGCTTCTAATGCTACATCTGTACTTTTAATAAACAACCTTTCAAAATGTACTATGTAACGACAGGAACTTCCTAGCTTTACCAATACTGGGAGGGGGACATTGTTCTATATCAATTGGGATAACGGTTGCTCATTATTCGAAAAATATTCAAACAGTATTCAATATTCTATTCGAATGTGGCACTATTTGATTCATATTCAATTTAGTCTCCAAATTCACTATTCGCACACCTCTATATAAAACATCAATGTTGCTTCGCACAAGAAGAAGCTTAAAGTATTCCAGGATATGCATTTTCAATGCGAGGAATCTGTGCAGTATTTCAGCAAATATCAGCTTTCTGTGTCCAGAATTTTTGGAGATACGTAAGAAAACATTATCCCTAGTGACTAGACCTACTGCGATGCCGAGGTAGCCTCCTGGCCCTCTTCTAACTCAAAAATAGACTGTCTGCACGACTGTCGGCAAGCGAACCCGCCCAAAGGACGTCAACACCTTGCAGTTAAGAATTGTGATCTTTTGAACACACAGGATGTCTTTAGATTAGCATGTGGCAGCAACAAAATGGTTTGAATTAAGTGAAATGAATGGGTGGTGTGCGCGCAACATCAATGTCATTTTGGCAACTGCGATTGCTCATCACACTGACCTCACCCCTACTCCCACACGATGGAAAAAGTAAATGGCAAAGTGAAACTGAATAAATAACCCGTTATATGGTGTTGGCTGTCTCAAAGCGGCAAAACATCGATTTACAACCATCGACAGGAATGGGCTCGGACAGGTAACCGCTTACACAACAAAGAACATGACAAGTTGAAAATGACACATCAGTGCTCCTTAATGCCTTCTGTGGCACATTATTATTCTAAATGCTGACCAAAGATGGCCATTTTTCTTATTAAGTAATACTTTATGAAAAAAGAAATGTAGGCAATATCCTCAACACTTAGTTATAAAAAAACTAAGCCATTTAATTGAAAAATTAACCATTGCAGAAAAGAACTGCGAAAAGAAATTAGAAGTATTGTTGCAAAAACGTTAGTACCATAAAAACTGGGAAGTATCAGAGCTCGTTCTTGGCTATTTTTGCAAGTACTAATAGGGGGCAAACCTGGCTTGTATATAGAACTGGAGGAGTTAATACACCCATAAACATCCATCAACGTCTCCTCAAAGGAGGTGCACATCAAAACAGAGTACATACGCTTCCTTTAACTTTACGGTTTTGTTGGGCGACACTGACCTTGCAGCAGACCGCAAAGAACTTGAGTGGGTTGGTGACCCTGTAGTTGTGAAGAAACTCCTTGACAAACTCCCGATACAGCGTCCGCTGGATGGGCGTCATCCGAATGAGCAGCACGTGCTCTTCCTTCCGAGGCAGGGCGTCCCGGAGCACCGCATGGCCTCGCCTGGAGAGAGCAACCCAACAGAACATCAGGATCTCCCTTGTCGCCTAGCTCGTACCCGTGGGCTCGTTCACGTCGGCTATTGACAGAGGTCGCACTACAGATATTCACACCGGCAAGTGGCGACCTGCCCGTTGCCACACTGAGGTGTCTCACAATCGATGTCGGTCATATCTGCTTGTACCGCCATCTCCAAGTAAAATAAGTGCCAGCATACACAGACCGCGGTACATGACCCGGTACACAACCGGGGTAGTTGGAGAAGTATGGCAGAGGCCTTTGCTCTGCAGTGGGCCTAACCAGGCTGATGATGATGATGATGATACACAGACTCACTCGACATCAGAAGAAGCTTTGCTACCAACTTGGAAGTTGCTGGTATGAATGAGCCCTGTGGGCTCATTCTATGAAGCTCTAAGAATCGCTAACGGTATGTTCGACTGGTGGTTTTCAAACGCTCCAGGGGCACTAAAGCGCATTCAGCTCGTCAAAGTATAGCACTCAGAGGTAGGAGTGTGTGAATATTCGAAACTTTCGTATAATGACTCAACTGTTGCTGAGTACGTCACGGTCTCCAAATCAAATAGTTACCATTTCACGGTATTAGCAAATACAAATATTTTAAAAGCATTACAAATTGCCAACCGCAGATGACCAAACATAACATCGGAGCAAAAGTGCAATAAATGTCATCTCGGAAGCCATAGTAGGCAAAAAATACCCAAGAAGCTTCCTAATGGAGAATGCCATATGTCACTCAAGGAGCCAGAGGTTTTCGGCCAAACCGCTATCATTTCGCACTCACTGAAGGGAGTTGAGTATGCTAATAAGCTGCTTTTTGTTCCTAATGCTCCATTTTCACTTTTAATAAACAGCACTTCATAACATAAGACGTAATGACAGAAGCTGGCTAACATTGTGATTACACTAGGATGTAAGCATAGCTTTAAATTAAGGGTGAAAACCGTTAATTGTTCCAATTTCAAAAACTTTTCAAAAAGTGTTTGACTCCTATTCGATCTGGTCTCAAAAATTAGTTTTCGTAACCCCCTACTCGGGACACTTTCGCCCGACTCATTCCGAGCGTCAAACTTGGAGTGCTCAGACACGCTCTCACACTTGAGCTACGAGAATGCAACCATGGTGCAGAACATCGAACTAACGAAATCACCGCGATGGAATAAAATAAGCAGCAGGGGGTGCAACCGACCTCTGAACAAACCCCTGCAGGAGGCTGTGCAGCACGTGAGCGCGAAAGCGCATGAGCTGCCGGTCCTTGGGCGTGCTGTCCAGGCACTGTCCGTTCTGGATGGGCCGTTCAAACATGTTGCAGAACTCGGAGCGCGTGCCCAGGTACGAGGGGCGCACAAAGTCCACCATGCACCAGTACTCCAGCAGGTTGTTCTGTAGCGGGTAGCCCGTCAGCACGATGCGCCGCCTGCGTAAGGGAACACGCCGTAAGGGAGCTCGCCTTGAGAACACGCGTCTGCCGTGCGAGCAGAAGGTCAACTGCACCGAGCCTTGAGGGGAAGCTTAACCTCAGAACTACTACGTAAATACACGGGAATTGGGAAATTGTCGTAATTGGCATCACCAAACCTGGTGAGGCTTGTTGCATTTAAGAGAAGTTGGAATCTGTCAAATGGATGCAGTATACATGTTTTATTCAGACCATCAATCTTTTTTTTTTTAGAAAATGTGCTGAAAATTATGCAATTTCAAAAAAGTGAAGCATAAAGATCGCAGCACTGTAAACTACAGCGTTGTAAACAGTACAATGTTGCATCATACAGTCGAAACTTGTGATCAAACAAAAGCCCAAGACAACAAAGTTCTTGTCACAATAAAATATTTTCGTATCCCCGGGTGAATGCTCAAAAGCTGCAGCAGCATTAGGCCCAATATCATCTGGCCGTGTAGTGTAATGCATTTTCTGCCCAGCTAAATTGTGCAAACATGCCTCCACAGCGTGCTTGTATTGGCTGCCGCCATTTTCATTCACAGTAACTGCAAAGCATTGGAAGCGACTGCAAGTGCCAGAAACAGGTCCCAGCCGCCTTCCCGTTTGTTGATTGCCTGTTTCAAATGGCACAGCTGCATCGCCACCGACCAGTACCAACATGACTGACCAGTACCAACCAGTACATGACCAGTACCAACGCACATGCAGCTTGATGTGCGTTGAAGTTGACCTGTGGTATGTACAGAAAACGAAGAAGTCCACAACCCGCCCGTGCAAGCTCATTCGTGGCGCTTAAAATGGCGGCTGCAGAATGGGATGCCATTTTTCCAGCCCTGACCCTGTGCTAAGCCAGCGTGCTTGGCAGTGCCAAGAATGCTGTTGCTGATTGAATCTAGCCCTACCTTTGAAATCTCGCGAGAGCGTTCCCGAAAGTGATTGCCCGAAAGTGCTGACTTCTGCTTCAAGCACGCTTGTTTCGACACCGCCCAGCAGGCATAATGTGCGGATTCAGCATGACCTGATGAAGGTTTGCGCAAAGACGCAAATCATGCTAGTGCCCTCGGTGCTGCGGCACCAATGCTGGACAATATGTGGGGTGGACTTTGTGCTGCCGACAATGCAATGCTGGATAGCCTTGAGCAGCACTTCCCACTCCGGCAGTAAATTTTCGTCTTGCAGCAGTGTCTGGGCTGCCTCATTTCAGAACAAAATTCTCACGAAAGCTAATTTCTTCACTTTTCAAGCTGCTTTCGTCACTGCTGGGTTCAACTGTAGTAGCACGGCAACAAAGAAACAATATCACATATCTGTAAGCTGCACACACTGAGACATCGAGACCTGCTGACAAAAGCTGATGTACTGTACAAAATTCTGCAATAGCAACACACCACAGAGATTTTTTTCAGCAATTTAGAGACTAACGTAATGATAAAGAGAGATCTCAGGAGTCCTCTTCGAACAAAAATCCTTCAAAACTAAAGCGTAACTTGCTGTGCACAAGCAGCTGCTTCAGCACACAAACCAGTACACGAAGAACTTGCTCGCAAGGACTAACTTGAGTTCGCATGCTCACTCACTTGGTTCGTATGCTCTTGAGTGCAGTGGACGTGCTTGCATTGCAGTTCTTGATGCGGTGCCCCTCGTCGCAGATGACAAGATCAGGGCCCGGGTTCACGATGGCCTGGTGGATGTCTGGTAACACCGGGAGAAAGCACCAATCAAATCACCAGCTATTATCCCCTGCAGGTCACAGCATTGTGCTTGCCACTGACACTACAACACTACACATTGCGGGGAAGCTAAGAATTCCAATTTGAGAGAGTGGCCCTCCCTTGCCAGGTAGCTGCTAGCAACATCATGAGAGAGAGAGAGAGAGAGAGAAACAACTACGTCACAAGTGATGCTGCAACTGTAACCTGCAGCTCCCCTTTCCCCTGTTTAATTGTGGGGCTTTACAGCCTAACATGGTGTGTTGTTTCTGACATCATTTCAGCTTAACATATTTTATACTCATGTTTTGTATGACACACTATGTTCATGTTATTGGATGATATGTTATCCAATGTTCTGTTATATATTTCTGTGTTATCGAATGTTATGTTTCTGTTCAGGTTTAGGATGTACATCTAAGTCGAGCACCACGTGTGCCGTGATCTCAAGCTGTGCTTTGAGTTTTGTTTCCAGGCCTCTGTCAAGGTGTAGAGCGCAGATTTTTAGCCCTGTAAACCACTTCAAGGTTGTTATAGAAAAATAAAAGGAACTGAATTGCATTTAAATTGAACACCACATTCTGGCTCCCCGAAAACAGACAAGTCTTCACACTATGGTCGATCAGGAAGTGGTGAGCTACGACATGCTGTATGCGGAGGACGCAATGCAGTAAAATTTCATAACAAAGTAATCAGGACAAGGAATTGATTTCGTTGTAAGCAGTATTTTGTTAGAAGCGGCGGAGCAAAAGGAGACATAGAAACGCAAGAACTTGAAAAATTTTGAAAAATCAATATTTTGAACAAAGCAATTTCGCTATAACAAGTTTATTGTAATTCATGTGGATTCAGCACGTCGAAATACATAAACAGGGCAAGATTCATCGAAATGTATTCGTAGTAATAACAATCGAATGTATACATCGGCCTTAAGCAGCTTTTTTTCCCCAAGAACCATCAGTCAGTGGAACCGACTTCCTTCCTCAGTTGTAGGAATTTCTTGTCCTAACAAGTTCTTTTCTGCACTGAAAGCGATAGAACCTCTTGATCCCT
Organism: Dermacentor andersoni; assembly: GCF_023375885.2. Classification (NCBI taxonomy): domain Eukaryota; kingdom Metazoa; phylum Arthropoda; class Arachnida; order Ixodida; family Ixodidae; genus Dermacentor; species Dermacentor andersoni. The sequence continues at coordinate 37,809,897 of NC_092822.1, read as the reverse complement.
AAGCCTTGATAAATATCGCATGTACGTCTAACAATCATCGTGACCTATGAAGAATCCCAGTTGCAAACGACGTTCTTTTCTTCCAGTGCCTCTTTTTTCACCTTGCTGTACTGTATCTTCATTACTGAATTTAAAAAAAAAACTTATTATTCGCTTTATTCTTTGCCTTTTCATTATGAATCTTTGTAATTATTGCGCTTTAGGCACTTTGCTTTCACATGTGACATCTGCAACGTGCCTGTGTCCGACGTGACTGCGTGCAATGTGGCTGTGTGCTAGTGTGTCGGCGTATAATAATCTGTTTTGCACTTACACGAATTTATGCAAACCAGCAATGTTATGCTTGCTCTTTCTGTACCCCCCCCCCCCCCCACTGTAATGCCTGAATGGGTGCTGTCGGCACTAAATAAATAAATAAATAAATAAATAAATAAAGTAGACAAGGCGGTTAAAAGCAGAATTTAAAGCCCTCCTCCATTCAGGATAGAAATGCGGGACGCACCATCCAGGAGCTGTGAATGGCGAGATTCGTCCTCCGGCACAGAGAGGTCCTCCTTCTTAGGACTTCTTCGGCGCTTGTTAGGACGCACCACCTTCTTCAGCGCCAGCATCCTGTACATCTCGTAGCCCATCAGCAGGACGCCACCCTTCTTGTGCCAGTCCACTGCGAAGGTTGACATGCGAGCGTTTCGGCACACATCCATTCAGACAAGGTCAGAAACGCTTCCTGAAGATTTGCTATACGTTTTCCTGCTCGGCACAATATAAGCATTGCGAAATGGAGAAAGAGTAGAGACAGACAAGCACCAGCTGCAAAATTTGGTGCCTAGGTGATACCAAGTACCCACTGCAAGCTTAGTACTAAAATGGCAGCAAGCGTCGACTACCAAGTTGGCAGTACGCACCAACCAAGTTCGTGGTTGGCACCTGTTTGCTAACTGTAGTAATGCTGTAGGTAGGGAAATGCAGTTGAGGACAGCAGCTGATTAGTTGATGCAACAAGATTACGAAATTTGCAGGCGCAGTGTGAAGACACCTGACGAAAGATGGAGGTAATCGGAAACCACCGAGACAGGCCTTCATCGAGCTGTGGACCTAAATTATGAGGCGAATTAAGCCCTATGCACCAATCAAAGAAAGCTACTGCTTCCAAAAGGTTCACTGGAAACGTTGCTGTTGTACTTACAGATCAACTCAGCCCTGGCTGGAGTGGAACGGTAAATGTCGTTGAGGAGGTAGACGCGGTATGAGCGGGGCCTCACTTGGCCCGAATCCACCAGGTTCTGCGGAACGGCCTCGGGCGCCGGCACCCACTTGTCAAATTCCGCGAGCCAGTTCTGCGCCACGGAGAGCAATGCACACCTTCCGTAAACACTCTTGCTCGCAGCCTTGGATGACACGCATACATGCTACACTGCTTAGTCCAGTTAACCTGCTCAGCTGTTAACCTGTGAGGGGCCTTGACGGCCTCCAATCGTCATGAATGATCAGTCACTTTTTGACCTATGGTGAGCCCATCTTGCCATGACTATTTTGTCACTTTCAGAACGGTCTCATTGCACGTAGAGCATATCATAAGGTCTTTTTTTTTTTTTGTTACTTCATGACAAAGGTGGCAATAGACACTCCATGAACATTGCGGTGCGGCGGCTCACAGTCTTTTTTTTTCTTCTCAGGGATATTGCATTTTCCTTTCTGTGCAGGCACCCAGAAGCCAGACTTAATTGTTAGGATTGATAACGCAGCATGGAAACATTGTAGTAAGCGGTTTATTTTACCACAGGCCACACACAAAAGTTCATGGTGCTGCAGCTCCTCACTGTTACATGCAAGTATACTTTGAGCGTACTTCTTTCTGTCCAATTCTTGCATTGTTCCGCTCTTGTATTTCTTTGTTTGCACAACCCGGTTATAATAATTATGGGTTATAACAATGAAATTTTTGGCACTTGAATACAATCATAAGTGTGTTCGACTGTAGTTTGAACTGACACTGTGGTCCTGTCGTATTCATGCGTAACTCAATGTGCGAGAGCACCCGGTAATCGAAGTCACTAGCTTTTGCTCAGATTAATTCGAACAGAGAGCGCTTCAAGCCACCCTCGCTGGAAGCTGCTGCCAGCTGCAAGTAACCATGGCAACCGATCACATCACCACCTTGAGCTCTCAAGAGTCTATTAGCTTAGTCGGCGGTGCAGCTAGGTGCAGTTCCGGCACACTCGCAACTGTGGTGGTGTGCATAGGCCTTCGTAGGAGCGCAGTATACAACGAAGTGAGGAACTAGTAAACAAGCTTCAAGAGATTTTTGTTGAGCCGTGGCAGAAATGCATGCAGGCCCATATAATTTACTTTGTATCGTAATGTGTTTTGTATACAAACAAAAAGTTGCCAACAGATTCTTTGCATCTGCATGATTAGTATTTAAACATCCCTGTGACACTGACATCTCACACAGAACTAATGGCAACTGAAATTTCGCACGCCATATGATGGCTCATTCGTTCTTGCAGGTCAACTCACATGGGCGATGTTGATAAGATGCATAAAGGGACGTGCACAAAGTTGACATCATTTTGGTTGCCGCCATGCTCTCACTTTAATTTTTGAGGTGGTTCCTTCACCTTCCGAAGTGCTGTACAGCCGTTGCAAAGAGTTTCTTCGACTCGAAACTTTGGTTGCCAACTCCCAATAAGGCGGCACTGGTTAGGCCTAGCCGGTTGAAGTGGCAGCCGACACGCCATCGGGGGAAAGCTCGCCCTTCGTATGACCGTACCCGTAAACAAGTTGAAGATGGGGCAGATTAAAGCTTGCCCTTCATATGTCCGTACGTACCCGTAAACAACTAAGTTGGAGATGGGGCAGATTAAAGCTTGCCCTTCATATGTCCGTACCCGTAAACAACTAAGTTGGAGATGGGGCAGATTAAAGCTTGCCTTTCATATGTCCGTACCCGTAAACAACTAAGTTGGAGATGGGGCAGATTAAAGCTTGCCTTTCATGTGTCCGTACCCGTAAACAACAAAGTTGGAGATGGGGTAGATTAAAGCTTGCCCTTCATATGTCCGTACCCGTAAACAACAAAGTTGGAGATGGGGCAGATTAAAGCTTGCCCTTCATATGTCTGTACCCGTAAACAACTAAGTAGGAGATGGGGCAGATTAGGTGTGAGATCGCACCTGATCTGACGCTGGCAACTTGTGAGCTGCCAAGGAGAAATGTCGCTAAGCCTACGAGCCAGCCGTGGCTGAGCCCCAGATGTCAGAGCACAGCTCTCACTATCTAGTAGCGGTGCGTGAAAATACGCTGTGCATGAAAATTTGCTAATCTGCGCATATGGCATCGGCACACTAAATGCGACCGCTTCTTGGTTAGATTTTTTCCCCCAAATTTTTGGCTGCCAAGTTGGGGAGTGGGACCTCAGGGCAGAGCTACAGAGTTACTTTTGTACAGAATTGAGACTAGCGAGATTTCAAAAGTAGTACAAAATGATGGCAAGCAACTATCACGCGACAAGGAGGAAAAGTTACACTATATCAGTGGCTATCTGCGACAACCACTGTGCTTCAGAGATGACCAGCAATGCAAGTAACCTGCAGTTTTTGACTCTTTTGAGATTCAGTCTTTCTGTCTATAAAAGCTGAAGTACGCAACCAATGTCCCAGAGCCCATTCTCCGACAGCTTTCACCCATCACTTGCAATGGACACACACCTGGATGGTGTTGATCGGGGTGATGCAGAGGACCTTGCGTGCTGCCGTGTGCCGCAGCAGGACATCCACAAAGGAGATCACCTGGATGGTCTTTCCCAGGCCCATGCTGTGAGCCAGGATGCAGCCGAAGCCGCTCGAGGTGTCGAAGCGGCTCACGCACTCCACCACATTGTCGAACAGGAACCGAATGCCACCAATCTGTTCCGTGTCATGCAGGGCACAGTCGTGACAAAGGGAACAGAGCGAGCGCACGTTATGTGCACATACAGCGGATGAAGAAAGAGAAAAAAGTGAGAGAGAGGGAGGGGAATGGTTGTAAGCACAGAATGGGCATCTGTAGCAGGCCTTCAGCTTTACCAGTTGGCAGCTAAGCGCAGAAAAGTTGCTTTTCAGAACAAGCTCTCTTTAGCAAGTTCGTTATCTTGAATACTCTGGTTTTATGCAGTAGTGATGGCAAGTCGGCGCTACAGATCACAACTCGCAGCAATTGTAGGTGGCAGCCATCTTTTGCCAAGGACTGTGGGAACTGATGGAATGAACAGCGGGTTCTTCCTGCGTGCTTGTGGCCAGCGCTCATTTGTCATGGCTTTGTTCTCAGCTGTCCCATCAGTGAACCCAAAGATCCTGTGTGGTCCGAAAGGCCAGACAGTGACTGGAGTCTAGATTAAGTATGCTTGTTCTGAAGGCAGGTGCAAGAGTAAGAATTATGGTTTATAGATCAGACCGTACGTGAGTGCCTGATATCATTAGCAGAGATCGAAAGGAAGCAGTGGAGCTGCCCGGGCCATGTTATAAGGTAGGATAGACAACGGGTGGTCTATTAAAAGCAGCAAAATGGTTGCGAGGGCAGGGAAACAGAATCAATGGCAAATAAGGATGAACTGACGAGATTTGAAAATTCGCAGACATAGAATGCAGTCTGACGGTACAGGGAACGAATTAATGGGGATCGCTGGGAGACATTTGTGCCGGATCGAACAAAATGATCATGATCATTAATGGAGTGGTCATAATGTGCACATACTATGTACAGGTGTCAATCTCATGACATGAGGTCAGGAAGATGGCCTAGCCGGGACAACAATCCCAAATTAATGTGGCTATAGCACTACGTTTACATGACACTTGAACACCAACCTGATGAGGCTTGACGATGGGTGCCAACTGCGGTGCTAAGAAGACATCCGGATCTTCGGGTGGATGCCCCACATTGACCAGGACACGACCCATAGTGTCTGGTAGATTAACCGCATCGTTGATGTGTGCACCATCATTCAGGTCATCGCCCTTTTCGTCCTCCGCGTCATCTCCGTCACTCACTACCATGACCACGTCATCGTCCTCTTCCTCGGGGATCTTGGCTTCGTCTGATGACGAGATGTCTATCACATCTCCACCTGAAGTGAGGAGAGAGTTACGGCTTTGTTAACAATTGGTAAGAACTTAGTGGCACAACTGTAAAACCATATGTCTATCACGCGCTTCAAGCTTAAAGAGCATAACGCTTTTCCTGTTGATGTTACAGCAGCCTAGGACATTTGAAATAAGGCGACACATTTACAATTCCACCAAGAGTGAGGCGTCTTTCTTTCTAAAGGTTTCAATAGTCTAGAACCTTATCTGGAATATCATTTTTAGGACAAGGCATTGCACAAGAAGCAAGACAAAGAATACATGTCTACAACAGGCCTTAGGTTATTCCCAGCCCTCCACCTCTTAAAGAAAGCAAAAGGTCCGACCTTAAGCAACAGATTTTTACAACAATCAAAGGCTTGGGCTACAAAACCAAACACATAAACCACATGTTAACGAAATCCAAACAACATAAGCTTTTGCAAACCTTGTTCACATACTGAAGTTGAAAAAGTTATGCAGATCCTACACGTTCCGGGAATCGGTCTAACCCCCGAATGCAGAGATCTAACTTGGATCGGGCTTGGACTTGACTTGATGAAGTCGGCCCGAAGCAAGAGGCGGACTTCAAAACGCCCAAGTCGGCTTTCGCGTTTCATAGACGCTCAAGCTGACTTGCTTCGTCAAGTCAAGACTGTGCTTCAACGCGAAAGCAGGTTGCTCGTCTGTGTTCGAGGTTAACAATACATTTATTAGCGTAAGGCATGTTTTACAGCAAAAAAGTATGTATCTTTCCAAATTTCCACCAGGGCATAAGTGCTGAAGTATAGTTTGCGTAAACTTATTCCATCTGGCTACGTCCGCCGCTGCGATGGGCAGTGTTGCTTGCGGAAAGCGCGCGTTCCCGGCGGATTTAAGTGGTCTTCAAGTTTCGGTGTTTTGGCGCGCTTTTTGAGTTGCAGGTTTCACCATCTTTTCAAGTCGCCGCTACACTTTTAGGCGACAGTGTATTTGTGTGCAAATCAATTTTATCGTCACATTTATTTTGGTTTTAGCTTATCTTTAACTCAGAGGTCTTGTTGCATGTTTGTTGCCGTAGAGAAGCGAACGAAATGGTTGGTTCGTATGGTGGTCTTTAAACGGCTTTTGTTCTCGATTGCCGCAAGGCGTTCATGCGCCGTCTGGGCCGGCAACCGGATACAAGAGGCCGAGACGAGGCATACGGTCGGTTTCTGAGGGAGCTCGCGCGTCCCTTTTCGCCTATAGGCATTCCAGGAGGAAGGCGACGGCCCGTGTTCTGCTCGGGCTACGTGACCCTTTGAAGAAAAAGCCAACCTATTCGAACGCACTAGGCCGGAGTCACAAACAAGAAAAAAACTGCAACATGTGCTGCGAACGATGAGTACCGAGCGCCGTAGAGTCCCCCTGCCCGGACCCATATGGGTGACAACACCCGATAAAAAACAAAATAAATAAATAAAATGACACGTGCAAACGATTTGTCTACTTCGCATGGAGGGTTTGTCGAGAACAACGAGAGGGAGAGTGTGGCACAGTCGTAAACATTGCAAATTGGCAGTGCGTGTCGTCTGCTAGGAAAGTGTCGTCTGTTAGGAAAACAAGTTTTGGGGCTCGCGCGACGGCCGCGCGCCGCATTTGGTACGAAATTGCTGTTCTGTCAACAGGCTTTGACGCTGAAATGTCGCACTCACGTACGGTCTGCTCCAAAGAGAATGCACCGCAACGCAAGACGGCACCCCGTTTTACAGAAGACGAAAAGAGCCTGCTGACGACACTCGTGAACGACTACAAGCATATTGTGGAATGCAAGAAAACTGATGTCGCGTCGTTGACCAAGAAGAATCAGACATGGAAAGAAATAGCAAAACGTTATAATGCCAACCACGGGATTACGCGGCGCGATCACCTGCAACGGAAAAAATGCTGGACGAACCTGAAGCAAAAGCGGAAAGAGGAAGATGTGAACGAAAAGGGAAAGCGCCACAAAACTGGTAAGCGCACATGTACTGCATGACTGACTTATTTGGGCTACTTTTTATTATGTTAATGCGCATGTTTCGTATTCGGTGGATGAGTGCGTGACAGTTCGGCATGCTGAGCGTAAATATGGTCGTGACCGCTAATAACTGGTGATGGCATGTGTAGTCACAGGAGATGAGAAAATACGCTCGCAATCAATCTTTCCGCGACTGCGGGAAGCGCACCAGCATCGGGCGCGGGTGCTTCGCGATGAGCAGAGTCACTATCCAACTGCGCGGCACACTGTTGACTGAGGAATGCGGACCGGACCTCCGGTGACTGTTTGAAACGTGCCAGCGCCGTAAAACATCACAGCCATCAGCAACTGCAGCATGGGAGGCACACAGGCGGTCCTCTGTTGTCCCCGCTTACCCGGATAGGCAACATAACGAGAAGTCGCACGGCGTTCTTCGTGAATCTGTAGCGACCGAGGAATTGTTCGTCGCCGTACAGCTCCATCGGATTCCCTCGGTCACGTAGGGTGAGTCGCGGAATTTTGGGCAAGGGCTGCGCCTCTGAAAATGCTGTATCCATGGCGTGGCAAGCAAACTCGAAAGCAGCTAACCTACGCGCGACGTCCGTTCGGGAGGCTGCCATGTTGGAATAACACACGAAGTCAGTTTCAAGCTAGCCCGGGAGCAGACTTGAAACTTGAGGGGACTTCGGCGCAGCCAAGTCGTTCGCAAGTCGTCCGCAAGATCAAGCACGATTTACGACGCGCGGCGAAGCTGTCTTGAGACTGCCAGAAGTCAAGTTCGAGCTAAGTTAGATCTCTGCATTCGGGGGTAAGTGAAACTTTCTATGCCGACTGCGAGGAACACTGTTCTTGTCGAGTGACAATTTGCAAGCGTAGACCACATGACGAAGACAGACACATATTCACTGGAAAGTGCTTTGCTGAGTGTAAGCTTGTGATGCTCCAACACTACAGACAAGTCCGACCGAAACCAGTCTACTCAAACACACACTACACACGAAACCAACATTGTCTTGCACAAACCGTTACTATAAGTACTTTTTTGCACCCGTGAAAGACACGGACAGGTTATACTGAACTTTCCTCACTGCTAATCAATGATTCTCGGCTTTCCGTAAGTGCACGCTCTTGTTCCAAGCCATTCGTCGCTGCGTATCACGCTACTCCACTTCGCATTTTTTAACTCCTTTTAACTCTTTCTCGGGCTGCAGATGGCTGGCAGTATTGAAAAACAAACAAAAGATAGTCCCAGGATGTCATCCTAATGTTTAGCTTGGTCATAGGCTGCAATTGCACCCTCTTGGTGACATGTAGCCTGGACCAGATGGAATTCCATCAGAAGCCGAACTGAGACCTCTAGGATTTCCAGGGAGTACAAGCTTTAAAGACCAACTGCAACGAAATTGCGGTCCACATACTAAATGGTGTAGTTTCAGACAGCATAGATTTAGAGCAGCCTCAGGGCAAAAGTTTACAGTTTAAATGTGTGTGGATGTGTTGCAAAAAGGCTTCCAAAGCTGAGGTTTCCCCCCACCAAAACTAAGAAGAAAAAAGAAATTCAGCAGTGGCAATTTAGTGCTACAGTTGAACCTCGCAACAACGAAATCGGCGGAGAACGCGAAAAAATTCGCTTTCGCCAGAATTTCGTTGTTACAAAATCAGACAGCAAAGATAGGTAATGCGTCGCAGAACAAAAGTTTCCTGTCAAAATTCCGGTAGCCTACTTTCGCAAGCTTTGCCGCATTGCTGAGAGCACACAGAGCACCGCATGCATCGATCAGCAGAGGCAGCACTGCCGTGGAGCATTCTTCTCGGTCAATTGCTTTCGGAGATACGATCCCTTTTGCGAGATTTCGTGTAACTCAGCATCAGACGCGGAGCAACAACGCTCCATGCAAGCAGTAGCATTTCTCCAGTGCAGGTTGTCGCCCACAGATGCCGACCCGTTCGGTGCTGAGCGCGACAGTGATCGTATCTCGTATACTCGAAGGCAATCGATCGAGATTACGACCCCTTAGCACAAATCTACCGTATTTACTCGAATCTACGCCGATCCCGATCCTAAGTCGACCCCCTAAAGTCCGAAGCCAACAATATATATATATATATTACCTCAAATGTAGGCCGAACAAAGAAAGCGAGGACAGCGTTCACAAAATGCAAACAGCATTTATTGAATCTGAACTTGCAGAGTTCATTCAACGTCATCGTTGCTGCTAGACTCGTCGCTGTGTTCCTTGTCACTGTCACCTTCAAACAGTGCACTATCTTCGGTACCGTCAAGCGCATTAGATATGCTGCACTTCTTAAAGGAGCACAGGATCAAAGTACCTGGGATGTCGTCTCAAGCTGCAGCTACCCGGCCCGCCAGCTGCGATAGCGATGCACGTTTGATGTGACCAGTTGCTGTTAGCATGTGGTCTTTGTCAGTCAACCAGTCCGTGTAATATTTCCGCAGACGATGCTTGAAAGGTTTGTTGATGCAGACATCAAGTGGCTGCAACTGGCCCGTCATGCTGCCCGGTATGACAGTGAGGTCCGTGTTCGCTTGGGCAAGCGCAGCCTTCATGTTGTCGGTCAAGTGCCCACGGTAAGAGTCGACGACAAGGAGCGCACACCGATACGGCCGACACGACACAGGTCGAAATGGCGACCTCGCTTGTGTACGGTTGGCTACTGGCACGGCTAGTAGCGGCTGCGATACTGACTTTTCTAGATGGCGCTAGCTATGCACCATATTTAGCAGTTTCAATGAAAAACTGGTGCGTTTTTAAAAATCCTCGAATCTAAGCCGACCCTAGAGTTTGGAATATGATTATTTGAAAAACAGAAAAGAAAAAAAAGACTATTGGCCTAGATTCGAATAAATACAGTACGTCCGGTGCTGAATCCACATGCGATGCTTGTCAGGCGGCACCAAAACCAGCATTCTTGAAGTAAGGGATACATATTCCCGGAAGATTGCTTAATCATGGCCCGATTCATGGCACTCCATGCTGCAACCACCACCTCAAGCGCCATATTCCACATTGGTGGGATGTGGATTTCCTTGTATTTGCTGCATTTTGACCACCGAGGTGCACATTACGCACACTATTAGGTGTGCGAAAACTTCCATCACATGTCGGTAGCAACGTGCGTGCTGCTTCGAACAGGCGATCATCAAACAAGATGGCGGCCATGATGTGTTTCTGGTGCATGTGATCACTCCTGGCGCTTGGTTGTTTCTGTAAACAAAAATTGCGGCACCCACGCAAGTGTAATGTGGTGATATTTTATGAAATCTTAGTGCAAAGCAATTGCATTTGAGTGCATTTAGGAGCCTGCTAGCCTTGTGCGGTAGGTAATATGCGGGGCTACAATCCGGCAAATTTCATTGATGCGGGATTATAGTACAGCGACATTTCGTTGTCAAGAGGCTCGAAATGCAATTATTTTTATTGGCGTTTGCTGGGGATACGAAAATATTTCGTTGTCGCGGGTTTTGACTGTAACTGTAAATGCGAGAGAAATGCATTCGCATTACGTCACATTGCCTGCATGTGCATCCATTATTTAAACTGCATCATCACCATCATCAGCCTGGTTACGCCCACTGCAGGGCAAAGGCCTCTCCCATACTTCAACAACCCCGGTCATGTACTAATTGTGGCCATGTCGCCCCTGCAAACTTCTTAATCTCATCCGCCCACCTAACCTTCTGCCACCCCCTGCTACGCTTCCCGTCCCTTGGAATCCAGTCCATAACCCTTAATGACCATTGGTTATCTGCCCTCCTTATTACATGTCCTGCCCATGTCCATTTCTTTTTCTTGATTTCAACTAAGATGTCATTAACTCGAGTTTGTTCCCTCACCCAACCTGCTCTTTTCTTATCCCTTAACGTTACACCTATCTTTCTTCTTTCCATAGCTCGTTGCGTCGTCCTCAATTAAAGTAGAACCCTTTTCGTAAGCCTCCAGGTTTCTGCCCCATACGTGAGTGCTGGTAAGACACAGCTGTTATACACTTTTCTCTTGAGGGATAATGGCAACCTGCTGTTCATGATCTGAGAATGCCTGCCAAACGCAGCCCAGCCCATTCTTATTCTTCTGATTATTTCAGTCTCATGATCCGGATCCGCGGTCACTACCTGTCCTAAGTAGATGTATTTCCTTACCACTTCCAGTGCCTCGCATACCTATCGTAAACTGCTGTTCTCTTCCGAGACTGTTCAACATTACTTTAGTTTTCTGCAGATAAATTTTTAGACCCACCCTTCTGCTTTGCCTCTCCAGGTCAGTGAGCATGCATTGCAATTGGTCCCCTGAGTTACTAAGCAAGGCAATATCACCAGAGAATCTCAAGTTACTAAGTATTCTCCATTAACTCTTATCCCGAATTCTTCCCAATCCAGGTCTCTGAATCTTCATCAACCACATTGTAAAGTGTCGTTCAACAGCGCACTCGACGCACATCCTGGCTCTTCAAGGATCGTAGAGCAACTGACAGTGGTCCGGAGCAGACCACCGCAGTGTCACTATATATATATTAAACGTATTAGAAGCTGATGCCATTAGCACTCGCCAGAAATTATGCATGACCTGGTACGCATGACGCTACTCCTCAGCATGACCTCCTAGATTAGGCGCTGCCTGTGTGCTGAAGCATTTCGGTGGCGACATGCTAGGGCCCCCACTTCACATCTGCTAGCCATAAGGTATGTGCGTCATCATCTTATGTGCTATTTAAAGGCTGCTGCTAAGAAAATTAGACCGTTACCAGACAAGCACCTTTGCCAAACTTGCTTCAATGTTGAAAATGGCACGACACAATATGCACAAACGTGAAGTGACGGGACGGGAAGAGTGCCATGTGACAGACATTGGGTGACGAGTGTCGCTTCATGTCCGCCTGCTTTTGTGCCATGCCATTATTAACCTTGAACTATGTACCATGTAGCCCGGCAGATAGTGTTAATCAATTATGTTGCTTAAATGGTACATACCATTACTCACTTGTGATCGTTTTAGCCAAGGTGAGATATTGTTGCAGTTGGCCTGTAACTGGCCCCCACACAAGGTGTAGTGCGCCCCATTTACCTGTCCTCCGTGGTGCGATGGCAGGCATCGCCTCGTCCTCAGACTGCGATGCGCTGTCGTCATCATCACTGCTGCTGCTGCTGCTGCTTTCCAGGGCGATCGGGGCGACTGCAGAGGGAGGGATGGCCGTTATGCCCTGGCTTTGGAGCGCACGGAGCCGTGCCTCCTGCAGGCGCTTCATGCGCTCCTGCTCCTCTTTCTGGGCGTTCAATGTCACCTCGTCCAGGTCCGACTCGTTCTTGATGTCCCTGCATGCATGGGTTGTAGTAGATAATGTATTACCATCCCAAGGCTAAAGTAGGGCTATTAACTCTTTCAGCACCATGCCCAGGTATATTCACCTGGCTGCTGATGAACACTCTTCACGTGATGTACTACAAGGTGTGTTGCATGATTATAGCGGTTTTGCACAACCAGTTGAGCAGTGCGCACTGAAAATTTTATCTCCGAAAGTGACCGTCCGAGAATACGTCTCTTGGTTGTGCAATCTATTCAGTAGTTGGTTTAACTACAATTTGATGGTAGGCTTCGTTTTTATATGACAGATAGTGCGACGAACCTTATTGACTGCATCGGTGTTGCTCTTGTCTTTCGCTTTTCTACATAGGGGGTCGACAAAAAAGGCTGCCTATTTTTTTAATGCTGCGGAAATTCAAAGAACTTTTTATGAATTCTGATTCAGAGGACTTCAATGTTCAATGTGTCTCCAAGGGGCAATGACAGTGACAAGTACAGCATGCTGCCTGAGAAACAATAACTATTCTAATTAAAATCATTAGCTAGCATGCCTTATTTTTGTTTGAGCTTTCAGATTAAAAAGTTCGTGAAATGTTTAGCCTCATCTTACCAATAAACAGCATTTGAATTTAAATAACGAAAAAAAAAAAAAGAAAATAAAGAAAGCTGGCCAAAGAAAAGGAATCGATTTTGTGTGCCAATGAGTCTGATAATCATATCAAGCAAGAAGACCACACGAAAAAGTTGTCAGCAATGTGAATATCACTAGACAAAAATAAAATAAAATATACACTGTAACAGAAGTTGGCTTTAGTGCATGCATGTTAATGTGTCCTCCCAACGTCACATGCAAACGATTCTGAATTTATGTCAGAATGGGGAAGCTTACCAAGAAAAAGAATTTTTTTTACGCTGTAACGAAGGTGGGCTTCACTACATACAAGTGAGTCTCTGCTATCAACATCACACAACAGCTCGTTGCGCTAACTGATGTTACTGCAACAAGCACAATATAAAGCAAGCCGTCTGGAAGAAGCGCGGAGCAACACAGGAGCTTAATTCGTTTTCAGGCTTGCACAGAAAAGGCGCTGGACGAGCTAGTCTTGTTCGTCTTTTTCGCAAGTTTTCACTTGACGAGCTCACACAGACGAGACATCAAAATACCTAAAGGACTGTTTCTCTTGCAAACATGTGCAACATACACAACACATAAGGGTAGTCAATGAAAATATATACCCCGGAAACTTTTTGTTGCTGTTGTCAAAACCAGGCAGAACATTGAAGGTGAGCTTTGTCTCAGGCCATTTATGGCTTTGTGTGGAACTTGCACAAATAGTCCTACTCGGATGAAAAAAAAAAAAATACAGTAGCATACGTTGAATTTCCTTTAATACATTACTTGTAAGATACCGCTGCAGCCTGGGATATTGAACCGGTTTTTTTTTTTTTTTCAACTCTGGTCATGCTTTAAAAGAAAGCGAATTGTGCACTGTGTTTCGTCCTCATCCTGTGTTTCAGCTACAACACATGACTGCTGTCTGTCAGTCAGTATTGGCCGAAGACAACCAGCCAGAAGCTCCGTACTCAAAACCGAAACTTAGCAAGAAACAAATATTTTTCTGGCCTGTTGCCTGTATACAACACTCGTCCATAAAGGGTTAAAGGGACTTAAAATACTTAATTAGCTTAGACCGATAAAGTATTCTTTCAGAACTACTTTCGTTGATTTTGTGCTGAGTGGTTAATTATTAGAAGAGGCCAAACTTCCATAATTTTTAAAGAATTCAGACCGAAACCCCGGCACCTGTATCATCAGTGTGACGTCACGAAATTCAAAGAAATTTCTCATATTTGAGCCATTATGGCACCGTAGAAGTTCTCTAAACTTGCCAGGTTCAATCGTGGTCCAACTTTATTGATTAAAAAAAAAAAATTAACTGGGCCCTAACGGACAGCTTGAAGATCCGTGTCATGGTTAGCTAGTCCATGAATTTCAAGGCGGCATCACCACCTGACGTTCGTTCTTGTGTCGTTTTCAACTTAACAAGCCCCTTCTCATGTTAAGAGCGGCTTTTCAGTACTGCAGAATGGTAATTTACTATTACAGCTCTAACTTCAAAATGACAGCGCTAAGACAGAACATGGACAAAGCAAAAGGCCAAGAAACGCAGCATTATGTTTCGATCTTTCTTTCCTTCGTGCAAGTTCTGCTTTTTTTTTCTTTTGCTGTTTTTAACTGCACGAAAGAGTTGTGCATGAGCAGTGGCCGAATTCGGAATACTAAGCACCAGAAGAAAGCACTGGGAAGCCTCAACGTGCCCTAGATAACGTACTATAACAGCTTTTCCACAAACCAGTTTCGACTTCCGTTTCCCAGAAAGGTACAGATGATATGACACAGAAGTTGGCCACTTGGGAGGAGAACATTGTGGTGTTTTGAGCCCTTTCTCCGGTTCATTTGGTCTTCTCCTATGCTGGTATGTACCTTAAGCTGCAGAACGAGTAGCAGCATTGCAAACGACCAAGTGAGTCGGAACGAGTGCCATTACACCATGATGTTCTGTTCCCATGTGACCACCTTCTGTGTCGTCGTTTTACACTAACATCAGTACCATCAGGGCACTCTGACTCAGAGCGCTCAAAGGACCAGTTCTGCGCACCTGGCTTATTCCACCCCCATTTGAATGCAGCCAAGAGCCAAACCTGCCGACCTACACTCTAAAAATCATTACTCAAGTGGGGGTGGGGAAAAAGAAATTTTTCGATATGTGACTCACCGAATGTTCTTCCTCTGGAACCCTTTCTTTGCGTCGGCGAGAATCTCCTGCTGTTTCTGCTTCTTCTTAGACCCTTCTTCCTTTTTACGCCTCCCTTTGCCTTTCTTGGTGGGTGAACCAGACGCCGCATCAGGCTTAGCTGCATCCTCTTTGGTGTCATTCTCGGCTGCTGCCTCGGCGCCGGCTTCAGGCTTGGCCCACTTAGCCTTGGACACCTCGGAGCTCGCCTCGGGAGGTATCCACGTCGTCTGCTGCTGCAGCTGTGCGAAGCCCTGCTGGTTCCCAGAGTTTGCGGACATGTCGAACCTTGGCTGCTGATGGTGGAGCTGCGAATTCTGCACCGCTGCGAGCGGGTCGTGCCCGTACAGCTCGAAGATGGGCTGGATGTTAGCATCGAGTCCGCTGGAGGCGATGCTGTTGTGCAGGTGCGACTGCGGCGCCATCATCTGGGAGCTTGAGGACATTGGGGGCATCATGCTCTGGTGATTCATGCGCTGCGACGAGGTGGACTGAACGTGCTGCTGTGCCATGCTGCCGTAATTGCCCTTCGGCTGCTGCGCCTGCTGTTGTTGCTGTGCTCTCGGTACCGCAGGCCTTTGAATTTGGTGATGCTGATGATGCTGCTGATGCTGCTGTTGCTGGTGCTGCTGGTGTTGTTGATGCTGCTGGTGTTGTTGTTGATGCTGTTGGTGCTGTTGTTGCTGATGTTGCTGATGCTGCTGATGAGATCGACTCGTCTGGCCACCCATGCCATCATGCTGCTGACCCATCATTGAGGTCGGCGAGGCCAGCTGCTGTGATGATGAGGACATCAGCGAGCGCTGATGCTGGCTGGAGATGCCAATAGACTGGTGCTGACTCGATGGAATTGGCTGGATGGGGGTGGTGGCGGGGGATGACATGGCCTCATGCTGGGATGTGGCCGGTGAGTGATGGTACGTCTGCTGCTGCTGCTGCTGCTGCTGCTGGACCGATGACTGATGAAGGTGCTGCTGTTGAGTGGCAGGGGACGGCGCGGCAGGCTGCTGCTGCTGCTGCTGCAGGTGCTGCTGGGTCGCCAGCCCATGCTGGAGGTATCCCGGAGTCTTCGACTGGGTTGTGCCCGACGCTTGGAAAGGGTTCGACATGTGGTCGTTGCGCGTCATGTGCTGCTGGAAATACTGTGACGAGTGGAGCCCACTTCCTGCAGCCGAGGTGCTGTGTCCAAACCACCATGGGGTCGCAGAGGTTGAGGCAGAGTACAGGTCATTGCCCGTGCCGTAGCGCGACTGGTGCGGATCGGCGGTGGGCGTGGCCGTGTACTGGGGGTGTGGAAGCCAGTAAGGAGACCCTGCCATCGAGGAGGAGGCAGTCCCCGAGGCGCCTGAGTGAAGGTCAGCCATAGAGAAAGCTGACTGGTGAAACCAGGGGTTGGCGGCTGCGCTGGGGTTCAAAGGGGCAGATCCCGGCATGGCCTGGGATGAGCCGGAGCTCGGAAAACCCGGGAACATGTCGGAAGATGCCGGTTCGGTGCTCCTGCTGCAGCTACTCTCAAGGAATCCTGCGCATGGCACAAAAACCGAAATTTTTTCCCGATGAGAGCATGTGCTTCTGTGAATGCTCTTGCATCAAAGCAGATGTTTAAAAAAAAAAACAGGCAGATTGGTATATCTAGCTGCTTTGTGTACAGCCGAAACAAGTAAAGAGTGAAGTATGGCATCTGGACAAGCTAATGGCATTTTAAAATGCACAGAGTACAGTTTACAGTTACTATTGAAGCAAGTGCACAGATTGGAAAAAAGAAAATAATGAATAGGAGCATGTCACAAAATCTGATTCACTGCCACTGGTCTTTTCACAGAACTCAGAAAGAGCCAATCCCTGGCCAAACTTTTGTAACACATACCTTGACTGTAGGTCTACAGGAAAGTTACTGCATAGACTCGTGTAAGGGCAGATAAGTGTTTACTACACCTATGCGTGTAACTTAGCCATCACTAGTCTAGAGGTGTTACAACGGCATCCTGTATAGTTAATTTTGAGAATGGTCTGACCTGAAAGCACAAACTGAATAATAGACAGACACACAACACAGGTTTCAGAACTAAGTGCTTTTGAGTCTGAGCATTCTCAAAATTAACATGAACTCGCCCCATTTATTGCTCTCCTCTAGAACTTTCCAACAACAGCTCCCTGGGCATCGCCATAACACCCTCTGCACTGCTGTAATTATGCACAAGCCCCCGGCAAAAGCACTGCAGAAGCTGCAGCCTGTGCCTTCGTACCACTGTGCAACCGTCCAGATAGGATGATGCTCTCTCTCTCTCTCCCCAAATGAAAATGTCTATGATTATCATTACTGTCTAAGACTAATCAAAATTTGTGACTGAATTCCTAGTAAAGAAAAAGAAGTGTACGAAGCACACAAATTTATTTTAGGGGTGGGACGATATTCCTGATGACAGAAGCCTTGAACGGTTTATACTGGCATCACACGGCTACTTTCGACCAGAACCTGACCTGATTCAAATTCTTGACTGTGATAGGTTCCCTCTCGCACATTGTGCAACGAAGCCAATCGCGATCGAGAAATTCACTTGATCGTGATCGAAAGTGCACTGTGTGACATCTGTACTAGTGACATTTTCAATTTGTCTTTACATTTTTTTTTTTTTTTGCACTGACATAAGGTCCAAGCCCTCTAAACCCAAGAAGGAATACTGTCACATGTCAGAGTACCCTACACAATTTACTATAGAACCATATGTACTCGCGTAAACACACTTTTTGCCTTTTTACCGGGTGTGACCCTTACACGAGGCAGGCTTGTGGTTACTCAATGAAGTCTTGAACTACGCTCAGAGTGCTGTGCAAATAAATGCAACCACTGGCTGCGGACTTTGAACACATTTACAGTTGCCGACAGATCTTTCGGACATGGACTAGTACCATCTTACAGCATGCATAATGCTTACCGAAACTTTGTTTAAAATTTTCATGCGTCAAAGTGGGGGTGCAGACCTTACAAGAGGGCAACCTTTGACGGTACTTGGTAATATGGCACTTGTTATTTTTAAGCACTTTTTGTTCCAATGTGGCCCCATCATGGTGTCACTGTACATTGGCTCTCTTCATTTCCGTGGTCGCTGTGGCTACCTGTGCAGCCAGAATAAAAGCCCGAAGCACTATATTTTATTTTGTTATGAGCAACATTGCCACACATAACCTTATTGCTACACGACGTAAGCAAATTTTGCACTCGGTCATGACATCACAAGGTCGGTGATGCAAACTTTGAGACCAACTTTATCAAACTGAAATAAGTTTCAACACCTTAAAAATTGCCATATGTCAGCCTTTCAAGTGCAAGGAGTGTGCAGCAGAGTTTTTTTACATCAAAAATATGCGTCCATATTCTATTAAACAGACAAGTTAAGCAACGCTTGCAACCAAACAGAAATTAAAGACATATTTCTCTGGTGTGATAACGCCAATCCTTGTACAAATCTGAGAACAATGGAAGGCAATTACAACATTTAACCAGATGGTGCTTCCCTGCGCACCACAAATTCATTACTCATTTGATATTTTTCAGAATTTAGCACGTTCACTGAGATGTGGGTCATGGGTGGGTCATGGCAGTTATTCCTCCTGTGCGGCTGTGCAGGGCTTTCCTGCAATGCACAAGTGACATCTTTACTAGAAATCGGTGGAGAGGCAAAATTCTTGTTGGTTCTGATCTGATGCATTGTGGTGCCATCTCTCTGCACCTTGAGGTAGTTTCAGAGAAACGCAACCCCCTGATCCCACACCGGTGGATCATCAAGCACAGTAATTTTGAGACTTCAAAGAGTGCTGCCACAGTGAATGCGTCTAAGGGACACCAAAGGGTCACACCAAGTACGTTTAGACTGGTAAAGCACTCATCCAAAACTATTTTCATTCATCTGGCAGAGGAAACATTAATTCTTACATCAAGAAAAAGAAAGAGGGCCATACTTTAAATTTTGCACTACAACCTTGGTTTGGTGCAAGTATGTCAGTGCCAGTATGTTAGCTATGTTAGCTTTACAAGAAAAATTACTAGAGGAAACTCTGGCCCTCCAATCTTTACACGTTGCTGCAAACAGCTACAAACACCTTAGAATCTTAACACAAGTGTGCAAGAACTACGAATTCCGGCAGTGAAACTAAGAGCAGCCATGATATATCTTGAGTTCTTCGACAGCTACATTCTGCTTAAGCACTTACTTTGGACCAGGGTCTTAATTCATGTATTTGTCTGCTTTTCATGCTTGTGGCTTCCGATAGTGTTAATGTTTATGTATCATGTTGAAAAATTTCCAAGCAATCACACTTTTCTAAAAATGGCAAGGTATGCACACATGCGCACGACCATTGCAAAATTGCTGCTTTTACAATGCATTACATACTGTCGAAATTGATCAACTTGCAAAGCTGTCTGAAGCCAGAAGTATTAGGTGTAAGCGAATCCATGTAATACTTATCAGTCTGATGCCAACTGAATCGCAATACAAGCAGCTTCAATAAACACTAGTGCCACAGTTCCCTCTAGTAATTTTTGTCGAAAATTGAGTGTAACGTGGATTTCAAGGCATTTGTAGTTTCTGAAACTTGCTAGGTTGGGTCTCCGGTTCCTTCAGCGTACACTGTAATCTTTCTGTACGGGTAAACAATTAGCTAGACACTACTCAAGTCTGGGGACTGACTCTGTCAAAACCCACGGTGCTGTCAGCAAGCTGGAAGAGAGAACTTAGGACACCAAGGCAACTGATCTTATGTTTACTAAGCCTCCTCCTCTAAGGCTAACAGTGGCCACTGCACAATGTAGAAATGTGGTCTCCTGACACAACTTAACACAGCTTAGAGGGACACTAAATCGATCTAGAATGATAAAAGTATTCCTTCAAAACTATATTTTTGCTAATTTCCTGGCCATACCCTGATTACTAGAAGAGAAAGTGAAGGTAGGAGTTCCGTTTCTTTAACTTTGTGCCAAAACCCCAGTGCCAGTACCTAGAGGGTAGTCACGAATTTCAAGGTACTTGTATTGTTCTGGGCGTAGTAAAGGTTTAAGAAAATTGCTAAGCCCAGCCTATGGCTCTATTAGAATACAACATGGTAAACAGTTAACTGGGCAATAATAGGCGCCATCAAAATACAATGATTCATATTAAGGTTCGTTACAGCGCAACACAAGATGAGGACAAAAGAAGGTATAAAACGACAACAAGGTGCTGACTCTCAACTGATATTTTATTGAAGGTATGTGTAACATATATAGGTGCCAGTTGATATCCATGACATACACGAGACACAGAGATGCATCGAGGCACCTCTGTGTTATGACACAAATACAATGACGTCACGGCGAAGTGGCACGAGAACCTTGAGATGGCGTTGCCACATACCTTATTTAGTTTTTGTGTGATTGTGGAAGGGCTGTTTAACAACACAGCTCAAATTTATTTTTATCTTTAGTGTCCTTTTCATTCTGTCTGGGTTACTCAAAGATGCAGAACAGTGCACAATAAAGGTCAGGATGTGACTGTCAGAATGACAGGCTTCATGATCAAACTGAAGTCCCTTGCAGTAGACTGATAATGCATAATTTAGCGATCTGGATGATTATGTCCAGTGTGTCACAAAGATGAGAGACCCAATCACTTCCATGGCAAACTTAACGCAAATTTTGATCGAACAGTTTTCCAAGGAAACGTCGAGCATAACCTTTGTGGCACGCATGAAACTGTACAGCACGCAGGAAAAGCAGCGATTCGACCAAGTTGCGTCACGTCAGAACTTGCGCGTGGTCTGCATGCGAAAACGCAGCAACCACCAGCAAACGAACCCAGTGCCACGCAATTAAGGATGAACCATCACCGTTGAAATCAAAACTGAACCAAACATAAACATGATCAAGGTCGCTATCAGGCGCCGTAAACGCCAAGCTATATAACAGGCGCACACAAACAATGGCCAGTTCTTCCTTAACGAGTACAGGTAATTAGCGTGGCAGTGACACGGGTAGTCGGCACTCCCTAAGCGACCAAGATCGGTGGTACTACTCACTTTCTAACTGGCCTAACCCTCCGGTCCATGCCTTCATGGTGTCCAAGCGCGGGTCCGGAAACACCAGGTCTTTGATGTCCATCACCCCTCAACGCCATAGTAGGAACCTGCGGTCAAGCGAGGCGGGAGATGGAACCGCGAGTCGGGCACGCCTGGTGCAAGTCAGCGGCGATCGCCTCTCGTGGCAGGTGCACTATAGCGTCTCAAGACGCCCGCCAACGACCAAGGAAACGCTGCTGCTCGACCCCGAAAAGCCGGCGAAGCGATCACGGTGGCCGAAATGCTGCCGCGCCACACAGCCGACGCTGGAGCTCGCGTTCGAAACATGGTCGAAGTGCACCATTCGTTGTTGTCAAGCGTAACTTAACTACGCGTGCGTTCTGGGTGACATGACTACATTACTCGCCTTCCCGGACAGCTGCAATATCGCGGGGTGCGTAACACGAGGAACGAACGCAACTACGAGGAAACGACGAGGAAGAAAAGAAAAGAGCCGCGACCGTCGCACTGAAGAAAAATAAAGCGCCACAAAAGCGAACAAGAGCAGCTGCCCGTCAAGCTCGCGCATCCACGAGCTATACAGTTGGTTGTTAAAAGGAGGAAAAACAAATCGCACAACCGTGGTTTCAAAGCCCGCCACCTTTAGGGCGGCCTTGACGCGTATTGCAAGTCGGGGAACACTCAACTTTCCGTCACGATTCTGGCACGAATTTTCGGCGAGGGCAAAGCGGGGTAGCCGAAGGAGTCACTCAAGGGCCGCATTATCTCGCGAATGCACCCCGCGACGACTTGACGGTCCCGTCGCGCCGAATGACAAGTGAGCGAGCAGCGGAGTCCCCCCACTCCAGCAAGACTGTTCCCGGTCAAACGCCGAGAGAGAAAGAAAAAAAAAAAAAAAGCGCCTCTAGTCCTGGGTTCTCGAACACGGACTCACCTGCTATGAGCGAGACGTCCATCGTCGGCGTTTTACAGGGGCCGCAAGATCGCGGGGCAAGGTTAACCGTCAATCACGAAAGCCGCACACACAGGCACGCACCAGCACAGGCAGCAGTATAAACCCCCATTGTGAAAAAGCAGAGGCCCAGCCAGCCGAGAGAGAGACCGCACTAACCCTACGGTTAGGCCGGTCGGGGGGGATTGCCGTACGCACGGCGATCTGCGGGCCCGTGGGTTAGGCCCGTACTTACGTGCTGGTGCCTGGGCCGGGCATTTCGAGGCTCTTTGGCGTTCCCCGACGCGCCGAACGACGTCAAAAAACGCTCGGGATTCCGACACTGTTGACAAAACATCCACAAGACACGGACGAAATGGCGACACGGTGGGGTTCACGCTGTTTCCGGTTCCGGAGTTGCGTACGGGAGAAGCAGCAGCGAGTGGGCTCACCCCCTCCACATCTCCGTGGAAAGAAGAGTCCGGGGGGATGCAGGTCTGAGGCAAACGGCTGTGTTTGGCTGTTCGGTGCCTTCTTTTCTTTACTTTGAGAGGAGCAGCCTTTTTTGCTCCTTTTCCTGCTCACACCGGCAAAAACGGTTTCGGGGATGCGCGCGGACCTTCGCTTCAAGCCATTAGCCGACGCGGTACGAAGCGTGTAGCTGCCCTAGTTGCGAAGCGCAGGAGGCATTCAAGCGAATATCGGACAGGCACGGGAGGAAAGCCGGCAGGCGTATGGGTGTGTAGCTGTTTGCCTTTTCATTTTCTAGTTTGCCGAGACACGCACAAGAAGACGGGAATTAAAGCTAAACGTGCGCACTACTAAAGTCGCGTTACCTCATGCCAGCGCCGCGAAGGCGGCGACATCGAACGCCGCTCCTGTAAAAAAGAAAAACCGTTTCCTGGCGGGTGCGAGACGCACGACCGTTGCAGTAGTTTCACAGTTTTATTTCATTGTTTGCGTTTGTGTCGTTTCATTAAGACGGCGCGCAGCAGCACAAGCGAGTCGCGCTTTAGGAGAAGGTGTTGTGAAGCCGCGCTCTTATCGATTTATGCAAAGTGCGCGCGTTTGCCGCGCGCTACGCGTAGGATGAGTGCGACTAATTTCACACTTGCCGTTGTCCAAGAAGGCGGCTACTGTACTGTCAGCGGTGGTGATGAGGGCACTAGCTCGCACTGTCTCGTAAACCCGAGCACATGCATGATATATGGCGGAGTGGGAAGCTATGGTGGGAGTGGGAAGTTCCACAGTGCTGCAGTCCACTTTGGTGGAACAGGTTGTGTCTACCACAAGTTATAAAAGACGCGTGGCCGAAGCAAATTGGTAACTAAAGCGCATCATTGCATTTTGATAACCACTCTCCGTGCAAACTGACCCTCAACTCCTAAAGGCTTATCCCAAACTTCTGGCGACAACCGACTGAAAGTTTCTATGATGCTCAAATTATTCAGTGCAGCCGTCAATTCGAATACCGAAAAGTTAGTTCATTTGTCGCTGCTTTCCGCCAGCTTGTTTAAGAGGTCAGACCGAAGTTAATGCCCGACTCCAATTAATAAGCTAAATTTGACAGCGTACATGACCACATTTCTTCTTCGAAAAGGGGCTGCCGTTCACATGAAATGCTGCCAGTGTTTTACTGGAGCACGCTCCGACGAAATCTGTGACAACCGTGGAACTCATCTAACTGTGCAAGCCATTCCGGATTCCATTCTGTCGACACTCGCTCAAAAAGTAAAAGAAACAAGAGAGAAAGAAAGAAAATCACAACGACCGCCAAAACACATCTCTGTCCATGAAGTGCAAATAATTAATTCTCGGTTCAAGGCCGGCCGGAAAATCCTGGACAACCTGGGAACTGGATACCGAGGCAGGGAGCAGACGCAGCTTCCCGTGCCCGATGAGATCATCAGGCGCAACATCAGAGTGGACTCGAACACCGAGGAACATGTGCACCCGGAGTATATCAAAGGGAGGAAGCAGCGAGAGCCAAGGCGCTGATAGACCAGCACGCGGCCGGAGGACACGCACCCTACGTGGACGCGGCTGAGTACGCCAAGCTACGCGGCTTCACGACGGATTGTCGTCGACGCGACCGGCACCGCTCGCACGACTGCCATAACGAGATGCACCAAGGCAGAGCCAGCGGCCGGAGGAGGTGGCCATTGCCGACCGCGACTGACATACGGTGTCTAGGTACACCTTGTGGCGCAAAATACATTTCTTGAAAAGGAAGACAGTGAAGCCACTGTATTCCTTTCTTCTGTCCCTCTTCAAGAAATGCATATTTTGCGCCACAAAGTATACCTAAGAAATCTAAGCACCAACTTGCCCAAGCAGAAGTCCTTTTGCCACACGGTGCTGTGTGACTCGAGGCAGGCGGCGAGAAATTACGCCAAAGGCTGGATAGCGAAGGAAGCGGTGCGCATACGGCAGGCATCAAAGAACGACGACGGCAGCAAACGACAAGTGAGAATCAAGTGGTTCCCGGCGGGCGAGGCGTCGGACCGCAACGAGACGGCACGCGCTGAGGCGCGCTCGCTATACTGACCGCGCCTCGGTCGACTGGCCGTTGTGGTTCAGCACCAAGAACCGAATACAACGACGCAACCAAGGCTTTCCGCCTGGCTCGCAGAACCCTTCCACCCCCTTGCTCGGGGCTGAGTCGAGAGCAAGCCGTTTTATTCAGACAGCTGCAGGCGGGCTCACTCCCTAGACCGTTGCTGATGCGCAGAATGTATACCGAGACGCACCCGACAGACAAGTGCAGAGTCTGCCGAAGGGAGACGGCCGGCTTCGAACACATTCTGTGGAATTGCACCAAGTACCAGGAAGAAGCCAAGTCTGGGAGGATCCCGCCGCGACTCGAAGCAGCCGCAGGGAGCGACAATCGAAAAGAACTCTGGGCCGTCCAGCAGGTCATCGAGGCGCTGGCCCGGCAGGGACCCAACGAGCCGGCACCGGCGACAGGGGACCCAGGCCGCGCGGCCAGCGCCTAGAAGACGACGTAGGCCCCGTCCGGAACGCGCGCGTTTTACTGCAGGCTCAAATAAGCGTTGTGCCAATCGAATCTCGGTTCAAACTGTTTCGAACCATGCCACGATGTATAAAGACAGAAAGTTGGCCAAGTCGGAACGGATTAATAAGCAATATGCGCAGCATAACTAGGAAACACGCAATGAACGACAAATTACGCAACGTATATGTCTCGTAAAAGCAGCAAGTATAAACAGCACGTACAGGAATGTACAGTACAGTTATACACAGAGTAATATATACAGTACAAAGCCCGTAGGCTTTGCTGATACCAAAGGATGGACGGATCAAATAAAAGTAAGCCCTACAAACAATTACAATAAATCAATAAAAATAGAAGTATCTTATGGGCCATAAGGGTCCCTTGTTCACGATAAAACTGGAAAGGAAACGGCTCTTGCATAACTACGGATTAGGTGACGCACTGTGTAGATAGGTCGGGTCAAGAGATTACCAAGGGAATAGTTTATCGCTTGTGGTGTCCGCTGCATGTGCGCGCTGACTCAAACAGCAATCTCGTTGATAAAGGCATCTCCACGGCACGAAGACTTCTCCATGGCGTCTTGTCTTTATTGTCCTCCCCCCTCCTCCAATTAAATCAATATATACAATTATCCTCACTTGCACGTCGGGCCTGGATGAATGATGTACAATAAACCTACAGACACAAGTTTTTTTTTCTTTCTTGGCTTCTCAACCTTTCTAATAAATTTATCTCTCAGTTCTTTCTTGACTAAGCAATGTCAATTCTGACTTGATTTCAGACTGGTGAAATATTCTTTCTATGCTCAATAATCGCTCATCTGGAGGGAAAACGTTAATTGCTGGAGAAAAATGAAGGCGATAATCTCCTTGAACTTCGCGCCCTAAATCACAGCGCTGCTACGCCATTCATCGTTACAAACTGCAAACTATTTCCCTGAATTTGCGCCGTGTTTTTGGCGCAGGAAAATTTATGAAAAAAAAGCTTGCTACAGGTTGAGTGCTCGGTTCTTTAATGATACATATGTAGTATTCTTTCTTTTTACTGATAAATGATTAAATGGTGTCGTCAAAATTCATGACGTCATGGCGAACTGGTACGGAAAACTGCGGGTGGCGGCGCCACGGGTCAACACCCTCTAGAGACATGGGCACCGTATTCTGCGTTTGAGTGCTTTTTGATTTGCCGCGCCTTCTATACGGTAAGTGTGGCCGCTTTGATATTGCAGACGCGTAATTTACTTATAAGTGCCAACTGGCCAACAATATAAGTGCTGCCGGCGGTGGCCACCATAGTGATGGCGTAATGTCTTTGGTGTTGCGCGCTGCTAAGCCTAAGGGCGCGGGATCAAATGAAGAAACGCCCATGCCGTGCATTGGGTGCAGGATTGATCCGGAGTCCACGACTATGGCGTGCCACATGGTCATATCGGGGTTTTGGCGCGTAAAACCCCAGAATTCTTTTTTGAATGGTGTACATGGCAATAAACGAGAATGGGGTTTACTGAGGGGCCCGATTTTTATTAGTCATATCATACGAAGCCAACAAACACTGACACCAAGGACAACATAGGGGAAATTACCTGTGCTTAATAAATGAAATAAAGAAACGATAAATTCTGGAAATGAAGGTGGATGAAAAAAACAACTTGCTGCAGGTGAGGAACGATCCCACAACCTTCGCATGCTTGCCGTAGGTGGGGAACGATCCTACGACCTTCGCATGTGAAGTTCGTAGGATCGTTCCCCACCTACGGCAAGTTGTTTTTTCATCCACCTTCATTTCCATGAATTTCATTTTGATGAATTTATCGTTTCTTCATTTCGTGCGAAGGTTGTGGGATCGTTCCCCACCTGTGGCAAAGTTGTTTTACAGCGCCTCTACCGTCCAAGGAAATTTTCGTGTCGCAAGCGAAAAAAAAAAAAAAAAAAAAACTCCCGAAGATAGTGAAATGCCGGGCCGACCCGCGGCGGAGGTGAAGCAGGCGGTAAGCATCCTTCATACGTGGACCGATCCCGAAGATAGTGCAATGCCAGGCCGACCGGCGGCGGAGGTGCAGTTCGCCATTAAGGGGCGCACATACACAGCTTCGCTGGTCATCCTTCTTCACAGAGTGGAAGGGCATAGAGCTTTTTTCATCCACCTTCATTTCCATGAATTTATGGTTTCTTTATTTCATTTATTAAGCACAAGTAATTTCCCCTATGTTGTCCTTGGTGTCAGTATTTGTTGGCTTCGTATGATATGACTGAAACATGGTGAAGACGTTTTCGGCTCCGCAATCACTTCCGGCGCATGCAGTTAGCAAAAGCATGGTCTTCGAGATCAGCTTCTGTACGCAGAGGAAGTCATCGCTTGGGCGTGGATTTGTGCACCACCCATATTATGCGCGATTTACTATTTGGGAGACCGCCATCAGGCGTCGCTTCATTTTGTTCTGACCAAAAGCAAACTTACTAATCCCTGTGTATACCTTTATTTCTTCACAGAAGCATAGCCAGAACTTGTACTTCGAGGAAAATCTGCCATTAGAGGGACATTGAAAAAAGAAAAAATAACTTGAGACTCTTTTCAAACCCGCTTCAGGTAAAGCCCCTTAAACTTCGTAAAGTAGCGACACTCTCCTCCTCCGCCTTCACTCCTCCTCGTTTCTCCTCCACGCTCCCTCCTCGACCGTGGCGCCACCTACACTGCTCGGGCGTAGCAACGGCGCCAACATGCACTCCTCGCCACTCCTTGACGCTTCTCGAGCAAAAATGGCGCTGAAGCAAGGCGCGAGGGCCCACGTGATGCTATTAGGCCAATAGCGACGCGGCGTCGGCCAGAGCGCGCTAGGAGGAGGCGGCATTCTTCAAAGCGTGGCCCTATTTTACGAAGTTTAAGGGGCTTTAACGGACCCCGCCTTTTTCTTCCTTTCTTTCTTTTATTCTTCTATTTCGCGTTTTTGCTGACTGGCGCACTTCCGGGGTCGGTCTCGCGCGCGAGCGGTTGCGTTTGTCTCGTTTCCCGCAGCGGATGATTTTGCGCGCTCTGCACGAGTACACCTGATTAGCGGTATAAGTCAGGGCCACAATCACGAGCCCTGAGGCAGGCTCGAGAGCTCGGATCCAAGAGCATGATCGCGGCGCTCGAACACGGTAAAAAATGACATCGTTTCGTTCTCTGTGCGCGCGACGTGGGTACAAGCAGACGAAACGGAAGTACATCTCTTGCTACGGTACGAAGTAAAACAAAAACACGTATGTTATATGTTTTATCATTTCTCTAAACTTTAATTCATCTATTCAAGCAACAGATTAAACAAATAACTGATGGTGCCTTGAATGATTCCCGAAGTCATGCGTCAGCAATAGTGACGTCACAGCACTGCCATGTACGTGGCGGCACCCTCCTCCCCGTGACGCTTTCCTCCTCGATTCTGTCCGCGCGCCGGCTGCGCGGGCTGCGCACGGCACGCTTCTTCCTTGGCTCCCGCAGACAGGCCGCAGTATTCGATGGAGGCGCGTGATTTTGGACCAGTTGCGCGCCCCAGTGGTGTAGAAAATTTTGAGAAATGGTGATAACAGTATCGAGAATGTCGAAGGTTTCTTTATTTAATTTATTAAGCACAAGTAATTCCACCTATGTTGTCCTTAGTGTTAGTGTTTGTTGGCTTCTTATGAGAAGGTTCCGTGATGACAGTCATGCTTCCACTTACTGATGTCGGCAGCGGAAGAGACCCGGCGGTCTGAGCAAGGGTGCTCGGATGTGTCGT
Organism: Dermacentor andersoni; assembly: GCF_023375885.2. Taxonomy (NCBI): domain Eukaryota; kingdom Metazoa; phylum Arthropoda; class Arachnida; order Ixodida; family Ixodidae; genus Dermacentor; species Dermacentor andersoni. Next base: position 37,780,949 of record NC_092822.1, on the reverse strand, counting down.
ACAGTTGGGGCAGGTGGTGCCATCCATCCATTACAAGTACGCCGGCGCAAAACACCACAGTTGGGACGAACAAGTACAAACACGACGGGCGCGAACTCGCAACTGCAGGCCCAACTACACACTGCGTATAGCTGAGCCTTACAATGCGCATGCGCGCATGAAATGCAGAAAGAAAAAAAAGTGGAAGCGAAGAACGTGATCGATATAGCCACCCATAGCTATGTCGCACCGTAAACGGAGGTAATGTGACGATTCTAATCTACCCTCTGTACAAAACTCACACGTGAGACATGTAGGATTCATGCAGTACCATCATCAATATGACTACGCACAGTGGTATAGCCAGAATTTTTTTGTTTTGGGGGGGGGGGAGGGGGGGGCTTGTGGGAGGGGAACGGATTTGTGTTGGTATGTGCTGCCAAGCTCTACCCATAGCCCGGTGTGCACGTGGTCTGAAAGAATCTGCCTCCCTATGAATATTAAAGCTCGTAGCATTGAAGCAATGTAGAGATACACTGGCCGCAATGCCAATGCCGAAACGTGCATGCAGCCAGGTTTCTCTCTCGCGCTTCACACTGCACGCGCTGCGCCATCTTGCGGTGCCGCCTCGAAGTTTGCGGCAAGAAAAGGAAAATTTGAGGACTTTTTTTTTTGTCATGGAAGAGCGGTGCATATGCAGTGCATGATACACACGTGCCTAGTATACCATTTGAAGCATTTGAACACTTCCAGCACTACGTACAACACCGGTGGTGGTGAGTTGTAGATGTAGTAATTCCTTATCTTTGAGCTCCCGCTGCTGCTTGTGGCCACAGTGGCCAGTTTGACTAATGTACGCATAGTGCGGATGAGCAGAATCTCGTGGATTACTTCCGGGCTACAGCAGATGAATATGGTGTTTGGACCCTTGATTTTGAGAGGGTGATCGAGTGCAGCGTATGCAAGAGCATCAGCTTTTCCGTTGCCAGCAATAACAATGTGGGGGGGAATCCAGTGAAACTTTACTGTGAAGCCTTTGTTGCCAAGTTCTTTCACAAGGGCTAGTGATCCGCGCGGGCCGGTAGACAATGGTAGAGTTGTTCCACGAACGCATGTGTTTTATGCTTGAAAGCCGAACGCAAGCCGCTCGCCTCCTCATAACCTACACACTTTAGCACAACATGGGCCTTTATGGACGTCGCTTTATTAAAAAATGCTTACCACAAGTTTTATTGTGGCAGGTGCGCGACAGTTAAAACGGACAAATGATTTGGAAGTTTAGAAATGCGAGTCATTCTTGGTCCATTTCTGTGAAGGACCGGCGGAAGTCTGTCAGAGCCCGCGCTTTCCGCTGCTCTTCGAGGAGTCGAAGTCTCAGCTCTTCGCCTTCCATCTTCGAGTGCAGCGCGAGGACCCCCAGCGTGCCGGCGAGCTCGATCTCGGCTCTGCGCAGCTTCCTCTCCACGTCGTCTTCGAAGAGTGGACTCTGCAAAGTTTACAGGGACACTTAAAATGAAGAAAAAAAAAAGATCACCGGCGATTACGATACTCCCTAGTGCGAAACCTGAGCGCAGCTGTATGCGTGTTTTCATTTCGCATGCAACGCTTAGAAGCGTTGCTAAGCAAAACAAGCAACAACACACAGACAGGGCCGCAAAGCGGCACGAAAGGCCACCAGCCCGCCATCTCCATTCCTGCCCCCTCAAGAACCACCACGCCCTCATCGCTTCCCGGTGCGGCCTCGGCAGCGGCAGGCCAGTCAAGTGTAGTCACCCTCGAAGGTATTTATGCTACGATAGAACAGATGCTTTACCAGATGGGTGAATTAAACAATAAAGTCAAGGAGAACACACTAAGCCATGAAGACCTTGAAAGAAGAATACGCAAGGTTGAGTTTGGCTCGCGCAAGCGGGTCGACGACGAGAGCAGCAATCCACGCATCAAGGCGTACAAGCGCATAAACAACACGGGTGACATTAGGGACGCCGACAACTGCGACGGCGGTGCCATGAACGTCAGCAATGGCTAACACCACACGCAGCGCGCCCGAACACCTCGTGATCTGGCAGTGCAATTGTCGCTCTTTCAACAAGAAGGCAAGTTCACTCCAACTTTTCATCCAAAATCACCTATACCCCCCCGACGTCATCTGCCTTCAGGAGGTCGGGAACCAGCCGATCAGGCTGCGGGGTTACTACGTAATTAAACACGCGGGATCACCGAAGGTCGCGGTTTTAGTTCACAAAACGGTGACGGCCGTGGGACAACATTATCAACATCATGACATTAATCATATGCTAGTGGAAGTCCTCCCGCAGAAGAGGGGTAGACGTAGCACTTTCATCCTGAATTTGTACAGTCCCCCGAGGGCTCAGAAAGACGACTTCCGCAACATCATTTACGAGAGCGTGAGAGCCGCTGGCGGCAACCAGCTGGTAGTGGTGGGAGACATGAACGCTAGACACACGACTTGGGGCTACCAACAGGACTCGCAAAAGGGAAGGTCGCTCCTCGATGCGGTTGACCAAATGGGCCTCGAATTGACAACCAACCTCCTCCAACCAACCCGAGTAGGCAATAGTGTAAGTCGAGACACGTTTCCGGACCTGTCATTTGTCAAAAACGTAAGGGAATACTCATGGGCGCACCTGGGCGAAACATTGGGCAGCGATCACTACATCCTCAGCATCTCGGTATCCACGCCGAAACTCAAGAGAACAATTGGTGAAATTAGGCTTACGGACTGGGAGGCATTCAGGCAGTACCCCCCGCCCGAAAACGGTATAACGGACATAGGGGAATGGATGCAGCACCTCCGGGCCGCCCACATCCAAACCACTAAAACCATCCAGCGCACGGTCGAGACGCCCGAAGTCGACCGCAGGCTCTTACACCTGTGGGAAGCCCGTGAGGGCCTCCTCAAACGGTGGAAGCGACAGCGGTTAAACCGGAAGCTACGTCTACGAATCGAGAAAATAACAGACGAAGCCAGAAATTACGCAAACGAGCTGACGCAGCAAAATTGGGTACAGTTTTGCACCTCGCTCAAGGGTACCCTGAGTACGGCGCAGACGTGGGCCATCCTACGTTGCCTTATCGAGCCCGACAAGGCGAAATCGACAACCAGTCGGACGCTCCTAGAAATCGCTCACAAGTTCCCCGGAAACGACCAGGATCTGATTGACACCCTAAAAACCAGATACCTTGGTAGCGACCCCATAAAACCCTGCCTCCTAAGATATGAAGGAGACCCAAGACCAGAACTGGACGCTCCCATCACGGAGGAAGAGGTGTATGCCGCGGCACGAGCCTCACAGCGCAACACTGCTCCCGGAGTTGACAAAATCACCAATGCCATGATTAGAAACCTGAGCCCGATGCACATCCAGGACTTCACCGAATACCTAAACGAGGAACTCTGGAGCAAGGGCCACGTACCGAACGAGTGGAAACACGCGGAAATCGTGACCATTCCCAAACCCGGCAAGAAGCCCGCGATCGACGCCCTGCGTTCCATCTCGCTGACTTCGTGCCTCGGCAAGCTGTACGAGAGGGTCATCGAAACCCGCCTCCAACATTACATAGAGGACGGTGACCTCTTCCCGCACACCATGCTTGGCTTCAGGCCGGGACTTTCTGCGCAAGATGCGTTCCTAATCCTAAGGGAAGAAGTTCTTAAGGGCATCCCGAAGGGAGGAGAACATCTCCTGCTCGCACTCGACCTAAAAGGGGCCTTCGATAACATCTCTCACGAGGCCATTCTCAAGGGACTGAACGACATCAGCTGCGGGGAGCGCATCTTTAATTACGTTAAATCGTTCTTGACGGGCCGGACGGCAACCATCGGAATAGGCCAGACTCGATCGGATACGATCGACGTACCGAACAAAGGAACACCGCAAGGGGCGATAATATCCCCGATTCTATTCAACGTCGCGATGCTAGCGCTGACCAAAGAGCTGCGGAAGATCCCCGACCTAGGTTACGCCTTCTACGCAGACGACATCACGCTCTGGGCCACCAAGGGCTCCCTAGCGCGAAAAGAGGCGACCCTTCAAGAGGCCGCGACGGCCGTGGAGAGATTTGCGGCAGCGAGCGGGATGCGTTGTGCGCCAGAAAAGTCCGAGGTGATCCGGGTGCACGGAGGAGGAATCTACAAGTCCCCCGGCCCTATCGACCTCTATCTTGAGGGCCAGAAGATCACGGAAGGCAATAAGACTAGGATTCTGGGTTTTTGGATCCAGAGCAACCTGAAAGCCTCCCACACCATCCAAACCCTAAGGTCTGCCACCAACCAGATCTCGCGGATTATAAAACGAATTACAAGAAGCCGCAAGGGCATGCGAGAAGAGGACACGCTTCGCCTCGTCCAGGCTCTGGTGATCAGCAGAATCACATATAGCATGCCGTATCACTATCACTCGCTAAACAAACGCGACCAAGAACAAGTCGATGCCATCATCAGAGGCGCGTACAAAACGGCCCTGGGTCTCCCTGTCACCACCTCAAACGAGAAGTTAGCTGCCCTCGGGATCCACAACACCTTCGCTGAGCTGTCGGACGCGGTTATGGCTTCGCAAAAGGCCAGACTACAGAACACGGCGGCGGGCAGAGCCATCCTCCACCGGACCGGAACGGCAACGGAGCTCCGTGCCCTCGATGGGCAACGATCACTCCCGCCTGAGGTCAGAGGCAAGATCAAGGCGAACCCGATACCGAAGCACATGAGCCATGAACTCCATGAAGGACGACGCAAGGCTCGCGTCGACAGACAGCGCCGACAATTCAAGGGTGACCCGTACGTAACGTACGTGGACGTGGCGGCGTACCCTGTAGGGGGCCTCTTCGCGGTAGCCGCCGTGAACGGGAGAGACAACTCCTTGACTCTCGCGGCCTCCGTAAGGGCAGAGACCCCAGCTGCGGCTGAAACCATAGCTGCGGCGCTGGTAATAAAGCAAGAAGACAGGGTAGGCAGGGAAGCCCATGTCGTTACCGACTCGCAACAGGCCTGCCGTAACTTTACCAACGGCCGAACACCGCTGCTGGCGGCTCATATTCTAGGCCCGAGGCTGCAAGAATACCATCAAATCACGTGGACGCCGGGCCACGCGGGTCTGGAGGGGAACGAGAGGGCGAACGCCCTAGCTCGAGCGCTAATCAACCGAGCGGGGCAAGACGAATCGTCTCATCAATCCCCACCATTTACCTTCATGCCCCTGCCGTCCAATTACTGCGACCGACTCGAGATCCAGCGACTCAACCGCAGGATTTATCCTCCGCCTCACAGAAAGCTCAGCACTGAAGATGCCGTAGCTCTCCGACTTATTCAGACAAACACATTTCCTAACCTACACAAATACAGTAAAATGTTCCCACATACATATCGCGGCATCTGCCCCTGGTGCGGCGACACACGCCCTACACTCTTCCACATCTCGTGGGGTTGCGGGGGCAAACCTCAACACTTAAAGACGCCTAGCACGTCATTTGAGCGGTGGGAGGTACAGCTGACCGGCGATACCCTGGCGGGACAAGAAGCTCTCGTCCAGCAAGTACGTCGAGCAGCCATGGCCAGTGGAGTCCTGGAATGAGGACACCACCCACTCGACCTCATAGCAACCACCTCGATGGTTCAAATAAATGTTTTTTCTCTCTCTCTCATTTCGCGATATACTGGCTGGCGTAGACAATCGGTCTCGTGCCGCACGTACGTTGCAAACGGAGCGAAGGGTAGCGCCACTGCCTCGACTTTTAGCGTGTCCGGTATTCCGGCAAGCGCGGGTGGTTTGCCGGTTTAGCGGGCGTGTAAACGTGAGCGGCCAGATTTGTGGCGCCAGCTAGTGGCGCAAAGCTCAATCACACAAACACAGCGCTAATTACTATATTCTGCTTAGCTGCTGGTGTAAACTTTCGACAGTGGCGTAATCGTGTTCACAATTACGCCGCTGCCAAAAATTTGCAATAGCAGCGAAGCAGGATATAGTGAGTTACTGCAATTTTAGCCCTGTGTTTGTCTGGTTGAACTCTACGCTACCAGGTGGCTGCACCGCTCTGGCCGCTCACGTTTACGCCCCCGCAAATCCGGTAATACGCCCAAACCGCTCCGGTTTGCCCGAATAGCGGATAGGCTAAATGTCTCTATTAAAGACTTTTAGCGTGTCCGCTATTTCGGCAAACTGGGGCGGATTGCCGGAGCGGTGAAGCCGCCTGGTGTTGTAGACCTCAACCAGACAAACACAGAGCTAAAATTTCAGTAACCTACTTTATTCTGCTTCGCTGCTGGTGCAAATTTCCGGCATCGGCGTAATTGTGTTCACAATTACGCTGCTGTCGAAAACTTACACCTCAGCTAAGAATATAGTAATTGGCTCTGTGTTTGGGTAGTTGAGCTTTGCACCACCAGCTGGCGCCACCAACGTGGCCGCTCAGGTTTACGTCCCCGCTCATCCGGCAAACCGCCCGCGCCTGCCGGAGTACCGGACGCACTAAAATTCTCTAATATCGAGAGAGCCGGCGCGTGGGTGACGCGCGGGCGCGATTCACAGACGCCGCCGCCGGCAAACCTCCCAGACGACGCGCGCTACTCTGGCGCCATCTCGTAGCCACCGTCGGCGCGCTAAGCTTTTCTTCTCACGCTTTCGCCATACCCTCCTCCGCTTTCCGCCTCATGGTTACGCTGCACACCTCCTCGTGCCTCCTCTCTCTCGCCGCTTTTTTTCACCCCCCCGCTGTGCGCCGTGTTCGCTCTCATCTTTCGCTGTGCTCGTTCGCTCGGTTACGCCGGGAACGCCGACGCTCGCCGAAGGATTGGGCGCTTAAGAGCTGCGCTCTAAAATGGTTCTAGCTGTGTTAATCAGTAAACCAACTTTACACAACACTAAACAATTGGGCTCCAATCCACACTGTGAATGCGGTTAGCCAACGAAGCTGCGGTATCACATGATCTGATATACCAATGTGACGTAGCCTTGAACGATTGAGCAATGCACTACATGAAATGATTGACAGCAAGACAATTGTCTAGCCTGAGCACGACACTGTGGTACATGTATTGGCATTGCTGTTTCCATCACTGCTCATTGTGTTCATGCTGCTCTTCGGGAGCCCTAATGATCCGTGGCCTTCTCACAGTGCTATCACAACACAAATGAAATCAGTTGCTAGGCGGGTTCTTCTTTTACATATGAAAGTGTAGTGATGTCACTCCCTGCTTCGTATGCTACAGTTGCTGCTCCCCAGCAACTGCAGCCTATGCAATCGTAATCTTTACTGGGAAACGCATGTGGCAAACGCTGTATGCTTCGCATTGTTTGAGCGCACCTTATCATCTAGCATGTGATTTTGACACTTATTTATGCTTTTCTTTATTGAAATGAATACTGAGGTGTGCTTTTCATGCATAATTCCAATGAAAATTGGCACTTTTCACTTCAACTCGTGGAATGGTTTTCTGTCTACTGTTCTGTTGACGGAGACAAAGAAATACTGGGATCCTAGTTATATAAAACTTCGATGTAAATAAATGGAAAAAGAAAGCCACCCTTATCTCTGAGGAGACGTGTTGTAAACCAGAGAAGACGCAATGATGGATGGCGACACCATCTTGATACTGCTGCACCAGCTCGCTGCGACGTCAGAGATTTTGGTGCCGTCTGCTCGGAGCTAGTTAAATTTTTATTCGTAGCAATGAATGACATTGTATCCTAAAAGGGCCAAACACTGAATTTAGGAAGTTTCAAGAACCTTTACTAAACTACAACGGCCAAAATGCGAAAAAATACTTCGCAATCTGTGATGCCATATGATGTCATGGCCCTGGGGGTTTCAGCACAAAATTCCAACACGAAACTTTGGTCGTTGTTTTCTCTTCTGATAATCAATCAACACATTAGTGCGAAAATAACAAAGATTCTTCAGGAATACTTTATTAGTCTAAATTGATTCAGTGTTTCCTTGTAATGCCCCTTAACATCTATACTATCTTACTGACCTGACATCTCAGTGACTAAACTTCTTCAACTTATCTTTTGTTAGCGCAAAAGCAGTTTCTGTTGAGGTATCCCACAGACATCCCTAGCATGAATGCGACGGAAATTACGTCATCGCCTGGTGTGTCAGCTCCTGGTCTGCCCACTTCAGGCCGAACTGGTACCCATACCCATATCTAACCTGTTTGCCCCCCTTTCATGGGAAGTGAATGGTGTAGGCTTTCGCTACGCTTTATCTCACTTTGGCTGCCAGTTCGGTCGTTTTCTCTGTGGTCTTCTTGAGATTGGTTTTCGATATCAAGGGATGAAGGCCTATTGACTGCGAGATTGAGCAGAGTCACCGCCTGGCAGATGCTATACTGGCCGAATCACGATAGTGTGGATGGCGTGTTGTTTCGTTGGCTGGCCGCTGCTTGTTTACACGTGTGTGTACTGTGCATATATCTTTTAAAGTTTGTTCTGTGGTTGTAGCGAAGTCGTAAATGGCAGTATGCAAAATGCAGAGACTCATTTGACTTTGCACTGTGAATTTGTGCTGCAGTAAAATCAGTGATTGCATGTGTCGAGTGCGCGATGTGTGATCGTCGCACCATCCGTTCGTCACAATCATTCATATTTCATTGCCGCATTGTGATTCAAGCACTTCAAAACATACACACACGCACAACAACCTAAACATTTGCCATTGTTTTAAACAAATGAAGTGGTCGCAGTGATACCTGAACCCAGCGCTTTAGCGATCCCTTGTAGCGATGTATTGGTCATTCTGCAATATTTGCGATACCATGAACCATGGACGAGGTGGCGTGAGATCACTCAGCAGTATGAAGGAAAATCTTAAGTGCACATGTGATGTCCCAGAATACAATTAATCTCAGGCATACAATTGCCTGACTGTCGCTTAGCAGTTATGCAACCATCCTTAGCTGTTCCTGAGGTGCCCTTGTATTATGTGGATATCCCACTACGCAGAAATATTTTTTCCTCGCAAGGGAATTTTTTGTACTTTGGTGCTTCATCTGCTACAAAAGTTAAGTGGAAATAGAGTATTACAAGAGGATCACGTGTAACATTGCAGTCACTAGGCACAAGACATCGAAAACTGAGTTGCTGGTGGCTGTACATGCGCTCTTTAGCATGATGTTAGCTCGATGGAAGGCAGTGGCCATTATTTACACAAAGAAAGAATACAACATAATAAGGTCCTCTCTCCAAATACTTGAAAATTATTTGCACCATTCTTCTGCACATAATAATGCAAAACTATCCTTGTGCTAAAATATTACATTTTTTACTTATACCAAAGAGAAAAAATGCATGTGAAGCCATGCAGCAGGCAATCCTGCCACTGAATTCTCACTCGTAGTGCCATACATTGTTTAACTAAACTTAGTAACTATCTTGTATTTGACAGAGAATACAAAAAGAAGTAGAAGGTAGTTACGTGTGCATACAAGCGATGAAGTAGGGTCGCAATAACTAGCTACATTAGCTTTATTGTACAGGAATACAAGTTCTTTATAACCAGTGCAAGAATAACAGAAAGTTGAGCTGCGCAACAGCAGCGCCAGCAGAATAGGCAGAATGCAAGCCGAACACAAACAAAAAACACAGAAACTGTGTTTTGTGCTCTTTTAACGTATAACAGAGATTTTCAGAGCATTTCGTGTGAGAATGTGGCATTGGAGTGCAATATATTATCATTTCACTGCAGTCAGCATGTTTTATTACCAAACAATCAGCCCAAATCGCTCACAGTGAAGCGCGAAGCGCTGCCATGTGCATTTCAATGTGCGCTGCCAACACCCATATACACTAACATGGCGACGGTGCAGTCAACTATAGCCCAATCTCGTGGCCAATAGCCTATGGTCACGCACAGATGGCTCGCGATGTCACTGAAACCATTGCCTCCTTTACCAGGTGCCTGCGAAATGGTTCGAGCTCCCAAGGCAACAGGCCTGCCCCCAGTTGTAAACAAGCGTTGCGAGGTGGCATTTGTGACCGACACTATCATCATGGGTGGCGGGCAGTGCCGACGGCTTGTGACCCAGCGCATGATGTTTACACAGGCGGTACCGCGATGAAACCACGGTCGGCACAATCACTTGGGTGCACTTTTTTAAGACTGGTTGTCTGGCTCTAGTACATCTGTCGCCTGTAGTGCCTGCAACCATACACTGAGCTATGATTAAGGTTAATGGCTTTCGAGATGGGCATGCACCCTTGATGATTTTGGAAGCCACGCGAGGTAGTGCCCAGTGGTTATGCCAGCCACATGTGACGCTTGTGACGGACACTAGTGGAGAGAAGAAAAGGGAAAGGGTCTGGCAGCTGGTTTTCCGCTCATGCGGCAGGCATCTAGCAAAGGAGGCAATACTGAAATAGAATGGTGGTGCCATCTGTCACCTCTACAGAGAAGCACGGCAGTGACAGATAGTGCCATTGTTCAATCACAGAGAAATTGACATCTTTTTAACAAAAGTGTCGCTGCAGATGACACGCACTCGCGCATTGCATAGGCATTGCTTCAGGCAGCATACGCCAGCTTATGTGCTTAATTCCCTCACTCATGCATCAATGCTTGAATGCATCAAAACAGTTTTATAGATATTTCATGACTCCATAATGCATACTACATGCATGAGCATACCTCTATCAGGAGTGATGGCTGCACCCTTGCCAAAGAATTCAACGGACTTCGCAGCTTCTGCAGTAACCTACTTTGGTTCAGCAATGAAACAGTCCTAAAATTATTTTTGGCATTGGATGAAGTTACAAACCCTCTAAACACAAGAAACGATACTGCCAAGCCATCAGTACACCCTAAATAATTTATTACACTTGTTTCTATAAACCAGTTTTGGTTTCATTACTCAGGGGGTAGTTGTGTCTTATAACTTAGATGCAAATTGGCTCGGTTTGTTCCTGTTCCTGTGATTTCAAGGTATCTGCTCACATTCAAGCCATTTTGGTGCATGAAAAGTTCTGGGCATATGCTATATGTTGGCCTTTTGGCTCCTATAGAATACAATGTACTTGTTATTTACCAAAGAACAATTAACTAGACCTGTGCAGACGCAGTCAAAAGACATGAAGTCACAGCAAGCAGGTGCAGAAACTTCAGGACAGGGTTGCCACAAGTCTTTTGTTCTTGCGACTATTCCGACTTGCCAAAGCCTCTTTTCATGCTAAGTGTGGCAGCTATTCTATTACAAAAGTATAACATACCAGTACAGCTGAAAATTCCTTTAGTGTCCTTTTAATACCTGATTTTAAACATTCTAAGGCACCGTCGGCGCGGTGGGTTGCAGGAGATGAAATAAACACCAATGCACATGTACAATGTAAGGTGCATATAAAGGGTAATTACGCTTTCGTCCTCGGAGAGACTAGCTGAAATTAGGTTGGACACTTCGTAGGCTCTTGCCAGGACGTCGCTGGGCGTGTGGGATATCTCGGCCAGCTTCAGACCTGCGAAATAAGTGCGACAACAGTCAGGAAAGATGAGGCTACGTACTACTAAGCAAGCGCATGTGGTAGAGTTCTGACAACTTTGAAAATGAATGTCAGTGCTTAAGGGCTCCCTAGTGGGTGGTGCACTTAGGACGTGGCCAAGCACTAACCGTAGTTAGGCTCGGAGCACGTTCCCCTGGCCAGCCGGTGTATGTACCGCAGTCTCGTGGCTGTGGCATCGGGACTGTCATCGCCTTCAGCCTCGGTCTCCACTTCCATGTGGTAGCTGTGGGATGAGAACTTTAATATCGCTTTGCGGCTGGGTACACGGGCACTCTATGGGGATGTGCTAAATTTCTCAAGTGCATACTCTTCCACACATCTTGTCTGACCTAGCTAAAATGGCAGACCTTTGACTAACACTGAAAAGAAGGTGTAGGCACGTAAATTAGGGAGCTTTAGAAACAGCAGACCCAAAGTTAGGGGATCGCCATTGACTGGGCCAACAAAACGGCATGCAGAAGTGCAACAGACCCTAAGTGAAGTTCGGGTTCTGCGCATGAGCGGTATCGATGACGGTAGACTAAGCCTCTTGGGCACACTATTTCTAAAATTCCCTATTAGAGGGTTGTAGAAAAACGAAGATACTAGCACAGATGTGTACTGGAATACTGAAAGTCATGGTCATGAGGGTGGACATTATGGGCAATCTCCTGTGAAGCAGGGTAATAGCAAGTTAAGGTCTTTCTTTCTTTTTCTCTTTCAACTGCATTTCCTCTTAACTCTGAGATCTATATAGCGAGATTCGCGGCAGAAAAAAAAAAAGAAAACAGAATCTGCAAGAACTCTAACTTTAACACCTAAGCAGTAGTGCTGGTGGCAACATCTCGTGATGCTGTGTTTAACCAAAGCATCCTGAATACTAATTGAACATTTATTATTAACATGCTGCCTGTTCATGCTGTTCGCGCATCCGTCTGGTGTCCCCATCAGAAATACTTGATAAAAAATCTCAGATCTATTCAGAATAGGGCTGTGCATTTTATTTCACGTTTTTATGACTATAACAAAACCATAACACAAATTAAACTTGACCTCTCACTACAGCCCTTGCATGATCGTCGTGATATAGCCCTACTATCATTATTTCATAAATATGTCCATAACACTGCGCCATCAGTTCTGCCACTTGAAACTCCTCATTAAAGGTCACAAAGGTTGTACAATCAGCTCAATTTCATGCGCATCTACGGAAAGACTAACTCATTTAACTACTCAGCTTTTCCAAGAGCCATTCGCTTTTGGAATGACCTTCCTAACATCATCGCTTCTGAGAGTGACCAAGAAAATTTCTTGCTTCTTCTAACAACTCATTTTTCAAACTCTACATAACCCAACATGTCATTTTTCATTGTCTTCCCCGTTATTAATCTGCGACTATTTGTTAAATACTGTTTCATTATAACCTAATTATGTCCCACTTGCTCTGTAATTCTATTGATTATATTTTACTGTGTGAAAGGTTATTGTTCAATGACCTGTTGCATTCAAAAGCATTTGGTTTGTCCATTGTACAATCGTAACATCACATTACTGCATTTTAGCGCATTTATTACACTGCATTTTTTGTATATGAATTCACATATGTAGTCTAATTACTGTATGTTATAATCTTTGAGTGTACTCTCCCCCCTTACACAATGCCTCTAGAGCCTGTACGGTATCTTTAAATAAATGAGTAGATATGTTCTATGGAATGTTCATGTTCTTTTTTTTTATGTGGGAGGGGGGGGGAGCAGAGAGGACCTCTTGACCATATGTTCGTGTCTGGATCTTATCCTTCTGTACTGTGATAGTCATGATGCAGCAATGAACATAAAACTATACCTTTCGTATTTTTTGCTCATCTGGCTGACACAAGTGTGTCGTCAGAGCAACACCAACTACCAGGAATGCACTTTGTGCATTTCTTTTTCTCAAAGAGTAGTCGTGTGATACTCCAATGTTCTTGTACAATGTGGTTGATTACAGCGTCACATGGTGTCGCCACCAGCATGTTGTGGCTGCTCCGCGATGCAGATAGTATACTCTGCACACATAATCCCAATATATATATCTGTGCTATAAAGTCTGAACACCTTGTTATCTGCTAGACCAGGCTTCAAGTACGGTGAAGGACAAAGAGCCGAGAGCAGTGCATCTTCCAGTGCCATTTATTCCAGTAAGAAGACCAAGAACTCTCGTCATGCCACGTACCTTTGATCACCGCACTCCATTTTCTTTCTCTCTGCTCTTATTAATGCTCATGGCCCACAAAGTGCTATGGCTGCATTTCTAGAAAGCGAAAATGTTATATACGCCCACGGCTACTTTGTCGTTTCCAAGCTTTAGGCGACATATGTGTTACTAATCTTACAAACACTGTAGTCAAGCTGAGAACTGGTAGCATAGTTCGACTCCATCATGTTGCAAGAAAAGGTGGAACGCACAAGAGATTAGAAGGCATACAGTACTTACTTTATGACATTTGGGTACATGGATTCCAGCTGTGTCATCATGTCAAAGTGAGTGGCGATAATCACAAAAGCCTGCAGGATCAGGGAGGAGCACAGTATCACAAAGAGCACAGAGGCGATTTAAAGGAGTATGCTGTGCCCAGTTATGTATCCAGGCATTTAAAATAAATTTAATCAACCTGTGGGGTCTAATGTCACATGGGTTGGGAGAGACTGCAAAGTGGGGAGGGTTCTTGATTAATTTTGACAACCTGGGGTTCTGTCACATGCGCCTAAATCTATAAGTACAACACTCCCATCTGAATGCAGCCACTGTGGCAGAAAATCGAACCACGACCTTGTGGCCAGATGCAAAAAGCGACGGCTGTCGCGGCAGACATTCACACACTTTAAAGGGGCACTAAAGGCAAGAATTAAATTTACATTGTGGTGTATTGTATTTCTGGAAACCTGGAAACATCTGTTTTGTGCTGAGATTACTTAGTTGCAGAGAAATTTGAGAAAATAGAGACCAAAGGGGCCATATGATTCACCGGCGATGAGTGGGGCCACTTACATAAGAGTCCCCAATTTGAAGTTAAATTACGGGGTTTTACGTGCGAAACCCACGATCTAGATTATGAGGCAGGCCATAGTGGATTAATTTTGACCATCAGGGGTTCTTTAACGTGCACCTTAATGTAAGTACATGGGAATTTTTGCATTTCACCCCTATCGAACTGCAGTCGCCGTGGCCAGGATTTTATTCCACGACCTTGTGCTTAGCAGTGCAACAGCCACTGTGCAACCACTGCGGGTGTAGGAGTCCTAAGCTGCGCCCACGATGACGGAGGTCATACTCTTTCGTGCTCTACTGCATGCTTTGAGTGAGATGCCAGTACATAGACGATGCCACAGCCAGCACATAGTAGCAGATAATGCTAAAAAAACAGCTCGAAGACCTACCACCAGTGAGTTCCTCCGCATGAAAACCTAATGAAGATTGCCAAATTTTATTTTATTTTATGTTGAAAAGCAACATAGCTATAATGTTTTCTTTGTTATAAATGGCTGACCACTATCTACCAGTTATACATAGGACATATGTTGCATTATGGGAGCTCGTATCGTGCCACTGGTACTGTACTTTCACAGCGACAATGTCAATACTGTTTTATATGTTTACAATCTTCCCACTAACACGAAAGCTCCATTTTTGGTAAAAGTGATGATTTGACTTTGGAACACTAATGCATCACTTTAGCTTGACTAAACATTTGCATTTTGTGCCCCTTTAAGGTAATCACCACTCGAGGCAAGCTTATTTGGTAAAACTTTATTGAATAGTGTGCACTCATGTGACAGCTTGGCGATATAGTAAAATGTAACACGCGTGTGGTAATTGTGACTTTTGTTCAAGTCATACACCTTACAAATTTTGCACCCACTGGGGCTTATCTTGTTTCTAAACGATAATCATCATCTCTCTTGAAGGCATTTCCTTTCACACACTACACGCACCGCTTTCCTGTCAAGAATGCAATGCCACGCTGATATGTCTATGTCGTTCCCGATATGAAAGTGTTGGGCAAGCAGCATTAAGGACATGCAAGATACATAGCTAAAATTTATTTTTTAGGCACAACTTAAGCCCCAAAGAGTGTAAAAACCTTAATGTACACTTTCTGCAACAGTTTAACAGCTTTAGCGTACTGGGTGTGCGAGGTATTTGAGGACATGGCTTCAAATCGCCGTGAACATTAACATTCGCTTTCTCTCTGTCTGGGCACTTAAGTTATTCCTCACAAACACTTCTGTCACCTATCTAGCACACTTCTTCCAAGGTATCAAATTTAAGTATGATGCTGGAAATGAAGCCCCGTGTTGTCCTAGTCGCTTTACATGCCGACCACAACGACTCGAGACCACCTCCTTGAAAGTCGCGAAGTCCTTTGTTTTTGGGGTGAGACAAGAGTTCATAGGCCAATTATTTGTGACAATAAAGACAAATAGGCGCTGCCAGTGTTTGGATGCCGTTTAGGGGGCGAGTCTCTCCAGAGGTTGGAGGCCATGATGAGTCAGAACCCCCAAAACGCTGATTACGGCCATTTCCGAGTAGCTTCAGGTGGCAGAGTCAAAATTCAAGCTTCCTGTGAGTGATTTCATGAGGCTCCACTAATAAGGCCCTGTGCGACCTAAGCACGCCTGGTCGTGAATTTCTGTGGCCGTGTCACCCTCAGTGGAGCATCTGTGTTTCAAATATCTAAACCTGTACGCCGCTATATAATGCAGGCATCACAAAGACAAAAAACTAACAAACAGCCACACAGTGATAAAAATTTGCTCAAGGATGCTATTGCTGAAGCAGTGCACAACATCAACACACACTATCTGATCCAAGTATATAGCTATTATCAAAGCAAACTTCAGTCAATAATTGAGGCAGTTAAGACAGGTCACGTCTGTGAGGCACATGAGTAATTCCTTTTTGATAATGCAGTTAAACTGACGGCAGTGCTAGTGCATAATTTCTACCAACTTCTATCTTTGGACAACACCAAATTGACCATTAATACGCTACTCTCCGGTACTTGCAAGTGTGCCCAATAAATTTTGCAAATGTGAGTGACTGGCCGTGTATTTACTGCACACTGCAAAACACACAGGAGCTTGCTGTTCTAAGCTGTGCCCTTCAGCGCTACAGCTTAAAATATATACAGGCACGCAGGGTCGCTCTGATAAAGCTCTGCCAGTTTCACTAATCGCTGCCAGCACGAAATTGATCCACATCTGAAATTTCAACTCTTACTCAGTTTTACTCAATGTGAAGCTACTTCACTCTATCGCCCAAGAACAGGCATTGCTTTTATAAACGCCTATTCATTCCCAATGGAAATGGCGGTGTCAATCATGACAATTGTGGCACAGAAGAAACCCTCAAGCCCCTCACGCCCATCATTCGAAGATCAGAGGCATGCCCTTCGGACTGCCTTAGGGAAAACTAGATGACAGGCCCTTCACAGAATACAAGATCTGAGGTGGCCTTGCACATTTGCGATATGAAAAGGCTACAAAAGTGATGCTGCGCTTCTCGAGGTCCACCAGCTTATGTGACTGCCCTGTGACGCACTAAATGATGGATGCTTGTGCATGCGTGTGCGTGCGTAATGTGAACTTTCCTTCTTGTCCTTTAGCTCCCCTTCCCCAGTGCAGGGTGGCCAATTCGGCTCAGCCTGGTTGACCTCGTTGCCTTTCCCTTATCACGCCCCTCTCACTAGTGCAGCGTGCTGCACGTTGTACAAGTTATTGCCATCCTGTCATTTGTTGATAAGTACCGCTAATTTGGTGAACTTACGTCGGAGTTGATGAGCTTCTCAGTTATTGCAATGCACATCGCCGAACCTTCCTCTTCGCTGGTACCTGAGAGAACAATAAGCAAGCATGAAACAATGCTGTACTCCACCCGACATAACTGAGCCTAAGTGCACCAATCCTGACTTCCCGCAGCTGACAGCGTGCCGGCAGTGGGACGACGCCATCAGGAAAAGTGCCGGCAGCGGGGAAGCGAATGCTTTGTCTGCCTCTCGCTCTGACGGGTCACCGAAACTCAAGATTGCGCAACCTTCTATCCTAAACGCGCGGGAAGGCAGATGGCTTACATTGTGCCACGCCGTCTCGGCACGCCCACTCTTGCACACGCGGCAGATTACCTCTAAAGAAGGGTGCGTGGCTGCGTAAGCACTCAGCCGCGCTTACAGTCATGCGCAACCACGGCCGAAACGCGCGCCAACTTACCCCCACTCCGCCCTCTCGCGGTTGATTGCGTTACCGCGAACTCGCTCCCCTACCCCTCTTTCCCTTCACTCAAGGCAGCACTCGTGAAGCCGCCATCTTTCTTGTCTCACCTTCGCACACTCTCACTCGCACCTAAAGCACACGGTGCGCGGGGCGCGATAGGATCTTATCACACTCGGGCTTTATACCGAACACGATGAGGCTCCACTTCGGCCGTCGCTCTTGCCGCGCGGCGCGCTATTTGAAGTGTGTTTGCAAGCAGCCACTTGTACTTCAATCATCTGACCGTCTGCGTCGGCGGAAGTTTCTGTTTATTGTCGCCACATTCCTTAGCGGTGGCAGTGAAATTTCATTACATTGAAATCGCATACAAACACTTCGTTACACTGAGGTTCTAAATACATGGTGATCTGTGAATGAGAGGTTAAGGAAAGTCAAATACCTCGTTATGTCGAGAATTTCGTTATGTCAAGGATTGAATGTACCGGTTTTAGCAATACTCAGACGTAATAACGAGCAGCTGCTGCATTGTGAAGATTTGTGTGTTTTATGGTCAAATAAACCCTTGCTACAATGTTCCCATGCTGCTTTATTGGCTATAACAATTAAATCTGGCTAATGTGTGTCTGTGCTGTAAAGAAAAGGAAGGCGAAATCCACGAAAAGAGAATGCGAGCCGCTTCACGAAACCCGCCTTTGTGCCGCACACCCCGCATGGCACGCCTTTTTCAGCCCTCTCCCTTATCCCTTCCACACCTCCGACGTCGATGAGAGGGTGGGAAGAACATGGGAAGAGGGTCGGCACCGGGCTGGCGATGCAATGTGACGGAGGCGTGCCGTGTGGGGTGCGCAACACAAAGGCAAGTTTGATGAAGCAGCTTGTGTTTTTTTTTTTCAGAAGGATTTCATGTGCTTTTTTCCCCCTTCAATGTACCCACCCAGTAGCCATGGTTATTTGTTGTAACCGGTAACACAGCATGCAAGCATTGGAGTAAGTGGTTCATTCTACCATAGAACACATACAAAAGTTGACAGTACAGTGGCTGCTCACTGTTACATCCGATATATTATTAAAACCGGTGCCATTATATAAGTGGGTTCGACTGTAGTCCGTCTCGGGGTTTAAATATATGACCATGTCTGAGTCGATGCGGACCAAATCCACGACGTCACCACAAGTTGGTGCAGAAACAAACTTAAGTTAAGAGTTACTTAAAGTTAAGTTACTTCTTTGTATTACACAAAGATAATTTACTAACACAGATAATTGTAGATTTCTCTAGTGCTCTTTGATTTAGCGAAGAGAACTATCTTAACTTCGTTCTCACCCCCCTTCTTTTTTATCACTGAATGTTCTAGGGAAGGTACTGCATCCACAGCTCCCGAAAGCATCAGTACACTCTAAAAACAGTTTGCACCCTTTTGAGTGTACATTTGTCCCACAACAATAATCGTCATCTGCCTTGCTTGCGTTTCCTTTCTTGAAAACTCGGCGCTCGCTACTTTCCTGTCGAGAATGCTGCGTCACACTGATAACGCGCGTGCCGTTCGTGACTGGAAAGTACAGGGCTCGCAGCGTTAAAGAAAGGAAACGCGGGCAAGACAGATGACGATTATTGTTGTGGGACAAATATACACCCCAAAGGGTGCAACTGTTTTTAGAGTGTAGTTTGTGAAGTCTCTCGCAACACGTCATTGTGGCTGAATTTGCCACAAAAAGAAAAAAAATAAGCGCAGCAAAATGAAAGTTTAACATCCGCTAGTCGCTGCAGCGCATGCGCATTGCAAACCAACCTCGTCCGAGCTCGTCGATGATGATGAGAGACGTGTCGGTGAAGTTCTGCAGAATGTAGTTGATTTCCCGCATCTGGAGTGGGTACACATGTAGCAGACTGCTGTTGGCAATAATGTTCTCTACATTCAGAAAATATCAGTGGTGTCATATGGACCATTCATACACAAACATGTGCAGAGCTTGTAGAATGAACTAAAAGGTAGCCACTGCAAGCTAGTAAAAGCAGATATTATGTCCTATGATGCATTTCTAGCTTTCAATTTGAAGCTGGTTGCACTCCACACCTTTTAAAGTGGCAGGCACAGGTGGAGGAGAGCATTAAGTTGATGGCACAACAAATTTGTAAACACACTGTGAATGTGAATGAGATGTTACAAGCTACTGCCTGCAACCTTTGCTCATTATGATGTATGAACATGTGATCTTCCCTTTGTCATGAAGACCCCTGTAGCTTTCTTTTTGTTTTTCAAAACAGTCAAAGCTTTTAAGTATAAACCCCATACAAGCGGTCTTGCGCGCGACAGCAACGAGCGACGCGATGGAGATGGCTGTAGCATTCGCTCGTCGCCTACAAGTCGTACCCCATGCGAGTGATGACTTCGAGCGACATCTCCCCACTGTTGCCGGTATGAGGGCAGCAATATAGGCGCCGAAACTAGCGTGACGCGTGCTTTATTAACTTAAGTTGATGTGTTTTACTGTAAAAAACAGCATAAAATATTTCTGAAGGTCTTTCAGTAGGTTCTTATCCTTGCACTATAAAAATTCAATTGTTTGCTCGTTTTGTGCCACACTCGGTAGTACTTGAGCGATGTACTTCTAGTTCTGGCTTCGCGCTATTGGCTAGTCGCTCATAGCACTTCCGGGCAACGAATTCTAGACTTGCAGAACTGAGCGATCGCACGACAAAATCAAGCGATCTGTTCAAGCAAGGGCCCAATCCGTCGCTCGAAGCCGTCGCACACAAAATCGCGCTCATGGGGTTTAGCCTTTATTTGTGCCTGCTGAAATGCTTCGCTATCGGATAAATGTCTTTACATCTTTTCTTATTTGATAAAAAATCCTTCAAGGCTCCCTCAAGAACTGAAAGTAGGAAAGAAAAGTACATAAAACAACCAAGTCATGTGTCTCCCTGCACGGATCACCCCTTGATAAAGTGAAAATATGGTTCAAGAGTCAATATTTTCAAACGTTAATTTTTTTCCTGCATGCTGTACACGACCTGAACAGCCCGCCACATGATGTCTTCGTATCTTTCTCATCTTTTAATGCTATAGTGTTAAGGGCCCCGTGTCAAAAAAAAAAATCCAGTGTCAGCATCGGCGGCGTCGTTTGTGAGAGAAAAATAATCTCGAACCACGCAGGCGTTACTGAACTAACTGAATTTCTCAAAGTAAAATGTGTATGAAAATTCATAAAGTATGACTTACACGCAACCTACAGGCATGATAGTGTCGGATTGTAATTTGAATACACGAGAAAGCATAATTCTGTTATGCGGAAACTCAAACACAAGCCCCTTTTCCAGCTGCCGTTTGAGGTTTGGCGTGGCTGTGCACTACCTCCGGGATTGGCCCACGCAGGAGGCCGCATTACTACCAGAAAGCTCGCGTTTGTGCATAGCGTTCGCCACCAGCGCTTCGCAGTAAACATTACGGTTACATAAGCTGCAGTTGCCAGGAAGCGTGAGAAGCAGTCCGGGATCTTTGAATGCTATTGCGTCCCGCTCTTAAAGGCAAAGTTTAAGCGTCCTCCAAATTCTTTCCCTAGTGTTCTGGAGAAGTTCCTCCCAGAGTAGATGACATTTCGAATGTATCCGCATTTTCATTTCTTAAAATTCGCTTGATTTTTGTGTGGCTTTCTTGTGTTACTGAATTGTCACTAAACAGAAAATTCAGTTAAGTGTTCGTCTTTGCTTACATTGCTTTACGTATGTCTAGAAATGTGTTATGTCATTATTTTCCTTCTGCAATAATGCTAAGGGCATTGTACGTGCTTTAAATAAATAATAGCAAATTTGATGGCATTACCTGGTCCTATAAAACTGTAACCAATGCCATGCACTTCTAGCATCACAGAACCACCGCTGATATTACCAATACTGCACGAGGGGGCCTACGTCGATGACGTCGTTGAATGAGATTTCGCTCAAATGTGGAAGCTCCTTTGTGGTCTGATAGCAAAGCAACATTACGGAGTGATGACCACGTGATCTAGACACTGCCTGATCAATGAAGTTGTGCAGATTTGTTCAGTTAAGCTCCCTCTAAGATTAAAACATTCATGGTTGCATAGGATGCCCATGATGTTTGCCGAGACATATAGTATCTCTCATTGAGCGTGTAGCAGAGATGGATAAGAATGTAGATACCTCCATAAGGAAAGTGGAGCAGTTGGTCTCAATGTCGTCTCGGTGTCCCGTGCGTGCAAAAATTTGGTCGGCGATACGAAACGATGCGTACTTGGCCGGCACAAAGGATCCCAGTTGGGCCATCACTTGAAGCGCTGCCACCTGCTTCAGGTAGGTTGACTTTCCACTCTGTGTGATGGTGGTGAGGACAAGAATGCACATTCAATTTTATTCACATTTCTTTATTTCTGTGAATGCGCGCCATGAGGCCTTGGTGATGGTGCACTTAACAAATTTTCGGAAGTGATCTTGAAATTATGATACATAAGAAACATGGTGAAAAGCAGCGGACAGATTTTCAGCAATGAGAGAAATCACTCCTTATTCAATGTGCTATGCGACAAGAAAAGTAAGCGTGGTGATTATCAATCGAAGATGGCCCTTTAACCATGTAGCGCAGCTTGTCAAAAGACCTTGAGACAAGCAAGGCATAAGGTCTGAAGGGTTTCTACAACAAGGTATAAAAGTTTTTTTTTCTTGTCTCTGTCGACGTTTAGTCTTGTGCTGAAAGCATATTTTAGGATGACTCACCAATTAGGTTAAACATTTAACTTGCTGATACATATTCTGGTTGAGATTAAGACGAATTGGAGCTGGGCAGGTTGTGTAATTGCATAGATAAGCTAACCGGTGGCCCATCAGAGTAACAGACTGGCTGCTAAGGCAAGGGAAACGCAGCTGAGGATGGGAGAGAATTCGGTGACGTGGCGAGATTGGAAAATTATGCAGGTAAAAGATGGGGTCAGCTGATTAAACACACAGGGGTATTTGGAGTGCTCGCTGGTGGAGGCTGTCGTCCTGCAGTGGACATAAAATACATGCTAAGAATTAGGGTTGAGCAACTGATTAATTTCCTTATCAATTTTGTTTTCATCATGCTTGTGCGTGGATGAACAGTTGCAAACATCAACATATTTTTGCAACTCACCATGTTTGGACCGGTGATGACATTGCAGTTGTGGTGTGAGCTTGCAAACTAGAAGGAAGAATTTGAAGCCAGATATGTTTAGAAAGGACATGGAAAACCACACAACTCCAGAAGAGTCGCAACACGCATATTTCTGCCTAGGATGCACTCCGAGACAAGGCCAAGTAAGGTCAGAAAAGAGAGTTTTGCAACAACGATGTCATGCCATGTAGCGAGTGGTACAATAACAAAACATTCTCACCGAGTCATTTGGGATGAAGGCACGCATGCCCAATTTCTCCAGCACAGGGTGACGACCTTCAACAATGCACAGGGTGTCAGTGAACTCTGGGCGAACTGCAAATGACAACAAAATGGACGCACTGTCATGCACCACGTTGTCCCACTACTTGTTGCTGGGCCGGTTGGTTCATACTTCCTATGGCAGAGAAGACCCGAAACCATGTGAAGAAACAACTGGACAGAAAAGCGAGTCAGTGGGTGACACTCCTTTCTCGTCCGGTCGTTTCTTCACGTGGTTCAGTGTCTTTTCCACCATAAGAACAATGTTGCCTCACATTTCGCACACATTTTTCACACAAATACCCACATTGTGCAGGCTTACTACAAACTGGCATTGGGAACTCATCTGTGTAAAAACTGTCTACATAAATGCTTTACAGCAACAGCCTCTTAAGGGCTATTCTCCCACTTGAAACAATAATGTTGTTGTCACGGTAGGCACTACCACTAACACTATGTTCAATGAATGAATGAATGAATGAATGAATGAATGAATGAATGAATCAATCAATCAATCAATCAATCAATCAATCAATCAATCAATCAATCAATCAATCAATCAATCAATCAATCTTTATTATTTCACCAAAATACTCTACAGATAGAGGTAAAGGGGGTCCCATAGTAAAAACTGAATTGGGACCTCCCCTCCTGTTCATGGTTAACATAAATGTTACAATGTCAAGAAACATGGTAGTTGAATCAAGCTGTTGCCATGGTACAAAAAGACAGAGGCCACAGCAGTGGTAACATACTGGAAAGTGTCAGTAACTTCGTGTACAGTGGCAATGGAAAAATAATAGTGCAAGTGACTGGTGATCTCAGCACTAAAACCGCAATACACGGTGCTGCAGCTGACGACATGCCGATAACAAGAACACTTGGTGGTGATGCTGATAACAAGAACACTCATCTTGGTGGCTGGCAAGAATACGAATGCAAAATTAGAAGGTAGCAACCAAAATTCACAATACCTTGAGCCTTGCTGTAGATAACTGCCGACCTGATCCTTGCTGTGAACATGGGAAAAGCCCAGTACCCTCACTACTTCCCTATTCTTAGTGTTCCTGTATATGGCTCGTGTATATGATAAGACAATTTACATAAGAAGAAAAATGGGTTAGAGCACATATGGTATGCATTACCAAGTCATAGCTGCTATCCTTGAAAAGAAAAGCACGCACGCACGCGCACACACACACACGCACACATGCACACATGCACACACACACACACACACAATCATTGCATCGTACCTGTACTAACATTAGGAATAGAAACTTGGAGGTTAACAAAGAAGCTGGAGAAGAAGATGAGGACTGCGCAACGAGTGATGGAAAAAAAATATTAAGCGTAACTTTAAAAGATGGGAAGACAGCGGTGTGGATCAGAAAGCAAAGGGGGGTAGCTGACACTCTGCTTGACATGAAGGGGAAGAAATGGAGTCGAGTAGGCGATGCAGTACATAGGGAAGATAAGCTATGTTCTACCAGAGTTACAGAATGTCGGTAAAACATAGAATAAGGATAGTATATTCAGCTCCAGCATGTGTCACTTTGCTTGCCAGTTGTAATATGAAATGAACAGTGCTGTTGGCATCAGGGTTGGTAGCTTTAGCACAAAGTTGTCGACTCATGACCTTAAACACCCCATATTTACCAAAGTTGCCTAATTGATAATGCTGATGATAATGATTTGCTCGCAGTTTAGTCTACTTTAATGTTTTGATTGTTTCAAGACGTCTTCATTGTCATGTTTTTAAACTAGACCATGAAATGGCGTTCTGCGGTCGTAAGTCAATGGTCGGAATATCAAAATGCGAAACAAGACAGTTTTTTAAAACGCTACCAGATCTCAAATTTGTACTTTGCTTAGAAAAGCAACTTCGATGCATCTGGATGGCTCACTAATAAGCTCTTGGGCATGTCTAAGATTATGGTCAAATGCAGGTGCATATATCATCATTGAGATAAAAGGGTGGTGCGGCACTGAACTAGCCAGTTTCCCTTCATAACTTTTGCTAGTAAAATTTACAGGCAATTTACACCACTAAAAAAATGGCACCAGAAATGTCACTAAAACAAAAAGAAGACAAAGTTGTTAATGTTACAAAACACTTTCTAAATGAAGCGATTCACTGTGAGTTGTGCTTAAAACAATCGAATAAGAATCAGGGGAATGGACAACACACGAATTTAGCAACTTTCTTTTGAGTTACACATACTGGTTGGCATCTTAAGTACAGTGTCCTCTTACAAACGTTGCAGCTTCAGGTGCAGGTAGTACTACTGCCCATGCCGTAGCCTGAAATAGCGAAGACTGTAAAACACTTCTAGAAGAACTGAGGCCTTCAGTAACTGTAAACACACTAGCTCAGGTCGACCTCTCTGTCTTTCCTATCAATAAATTCTATTCTCTCTCTCTCTGTAAACACACAGTCCACATTGGTTTATATGAACACACATTTATTAAATTATCCTGGCACACCACACACATAAAATGGAAGTAAATGAATAATATGCATACAGCCGAGAAAAAGTGACAAGGAACTGCAACTCCATCCTCGGAGCAGATATTTAGGAAACCTGAACAACCAAGGGGAGAGGAACTCATGCTACAGAAGAATAGGTAATAAAGCTCTGACTTACTGACATTCGATAACTGAAGAGAGGTGGATATCAGCATAAATTGAAATATGGGGGCGAATCAGAAAGTCCTTGGCCCTACTTTCTTTTTTAACTCCAAATTACAGCTGTAAATGCAAAGTCAACATATCCGTTCCCAGCGGTGGACCTTTCTCGGACCAGCCCAGCCTTACCTGCCGATAGCTTCACGGCACGGCACCACTGTCAGTTGCTGAAGGTGGCGCTTGTGCTTCACACGTCCACGGCGTATGAGCAACGAAGTATGATTCGTTTTTTTATGATGCAAGAGATGGACACCCGCCGAAATCCACAGGGAAATGCATCCCACGTACGGGGAAAGGTGTCTCGCTTTGAGATGTGTGAGCTGTGTGTTGTGAGTTCGCAAAACGCTGTGAAGACTTGCATGACAGTGAGCGTTCGGGGAGGTTGCGTGCATTGCTGGCAGACGACAACATGGCACAGGGGCATCTCAAATTTAGTTTTGCGATGGGACGAATGTCTGGACTGGTGTGGAGACTGTGTGGGAAAATAATGTAAGGTATGTAGAATAATATGTATATTTGTAAATGCCTTTAGGTACCTTATTATGGCTAAAAAACAGGGGCAAAGACTGTCTGGTTTGCCCTTGTACAATCAAGTTGAAGCAAACAAGAATGCACCTTTTTGTTCCTACATTCATCAGTGTGAGTGAGTTTGGAATTATTTGTTCTAATAATGCGCAAACTTGGAACAACAGCTGTTTAGTGACTGGATATGCCACGATACAACACCACTTTCGTAACGACACACATACTTGTTTGTCATTTCCCAGCGACCATTTACATCACTGGCTAACAAATGTTACAAAGTGGTTGCTCAGTGCAAGACGCACATCCTGCATCGGAAATTTCTTGAATGTTGTCGCCGATTCTATCAGTTGTCTATCTTGAGCTTGAGTGATGTGAAGAGTGCTGTACATTCTAGGATGCACGTGAACACCAGCAATGATGCTGGAATCTTCGATAAGTCATGTGTAAACTGCCAACACACTTGACCCACAGATAAGATTTTGACAATCGATGCCTCTGAACGCTATTATCGTTGTGCCTGAGCGCAACTTGTTTTGTGGGCACAAGTTCACGCAATAAAGAGCTAGTTCTGGGACTCTTAGTTGTGCTACGGTCTGGTTCATCAGTGTAACTACAACATGACTGTATATCAATAATGATGCAGAAAATGTATTATAGTTTACTTTTTCCCTATATGTGCTTTAATCTATGCTGATAACACACTTTATCGCAAGCACTACTGTGCTGTAATATAGCAGGAAGTGGTGCGTAGGAAAGCTGCCGGCTTGTGAGCCAACGAAAGGGTCGTCTCGAAACCCGTAACTGCAACAAGATGCTCACCGTAGTCAGACAGTGTGCAGGCCTCCGCCAGCGAAAGGAGGAAGTCGATGTTGGAGACCACCTCAGCAAGCTTGTAGAGACAGCCAATGTCCGAGACCACGTTGTGGAGGACAGAGGTCAGGACACTGCAAGATTGGCGAGCGTGGTGAAAACATGTACATGCACCATTCTTGTACATAAACACACTCACACATAGACAAAAACATATACACACACATACATGCATACTGTAATGAAGAGAAGCGGCACTTGGGCTCGGGCGCTTGCACGGCGGGCACGAGAGAAGAAGTAAGCCGACGTTTTGGCGGATGGTCGGCTGTCTGTTTCTTTACACTGTCACATGCTTACAGAGGGCTATGCTTATTTGCATAAAGGCACGCGATACGAAAATGAATGAAGAGCAGGGCTTAACTGGCAAGTCCTAGGCGTTCCTGCAAGACAAGGGGTGCTCTATCAAGACCGCTATGACACTACATGGCATCACATAGTGCTCATATAGCTTAATCTTGCTCTCTATCGTGTCTGCCGCGCTATTTTATCCTTGACAATGTGACACCGATTGGCTTGCACTTCTATACATCACAGTAACTCATTCCGAGCGAAAGAAACGGGGCATACCTTGAGCTTAGACGAGCAATTTCGTGCATGGCCTCTCTGGCTCTGTCTGCGAATGAAAGAAATAGAAAAAACAAAAACAAATTCAGTAAGGTTCAGCAAGGTTTTCTAGAGGTTCGTGGACAAGGGAAAGTAGTATAATTCTTACCATTCATCTTGATCTTGGTCACAGGAATGTGCAGCAACAGCAAGGCACGAAAAAAAAGAAAGAACAAGAATACGCAGATTTTAGCAACTTTTTCCGGTTCTGAACACACTTATCGTGATAGGAGCAAGCTGCCGGACATAACGAACATGGATATAGCAAAGCAAATCTAGGTAATATGTCTCCCTCCCGCCAATAGCAGCATGTAACGAACATACCTATGCTTATAACAAATATCAGATATAACAAAGGTATCTGTGTCGCATGCAACTTCGTCACAAAAAAATTTGAGCCGTGTAGCCAGATGCGTTGCAGGTCAGCAAGCTGGTGGCTGGTGAGCTAACAAGCTAGCTTGCGAGTTGAAGAAATAACGACTTGCTGCTGGTGGGTGTCTTTTCGTTCACTTTCATGTCCCCTTTTCATTATAATCTCTACATTTTAAGTCAAGAAATGCAGTCAATTTTCCAAGCTTTCCATAGCTTCACTGTCTTTACTACCAAAAATACTGTGCAAGAACAATCATCGACGATCGCCATCATAAGCGAATAGCCAAGAACAGTCATCGACGATCGCCATCATAAGCGAATAGCCAAGAACAGTCATCGACGATCGCCATCATAAGCGAATAGCCGAACACTTCCAAAAAAGCTGCTCTCGGAGGAATATGTTTGTTGCAGGGAGGATATTTAGGGTTACCTTAGTTGTTTTATTGCGTAATTCCATAGAGAAAAGAGTCGTTAACCAGTACATTTGTAGTGGTGGTATAGGCAGCAGTAGCAGGCAGCTGCCAGTTATATGAAGACAGGTCCCTTTGTTCAAACGTTGCCTTCAGAAACATTGCTCGTTTATCACTGTTGATCTATTCTTCCCGTGAACCCCTGTCGCATTTGGAGCTGTAAGTTGCGTGACACAAAAGTGAATGCATTCTCCGAGTGACCGAGAAGGGATCGAGAATGTTGGCCCTCGGTTTTTCACCTTTCCATTTCGTGAGAAACACACAAGACGTGCGCATCTCTGCAAGCGCAGGCTTTTTCTTTTCCTTTCTTTGTCTCCATTTATTGGAACCATTTATTTATTGAATAATGCAGTGCGCAGGCTGCACTGCTGATAACTTAGTGAGAAAGTTGCTATATATATTTAGACATGTTTTTAGTCTTAGAGTTCCCAACAAAAAAATTACTAGAGGGAACTATAGTACTGTGACAGTTCGCTACCATGGTAGCGATGTGGTAGTATGCATGAGTTTGTCTAATCCTCGTGCTTGTTGCCTCAAACATTCTTTTGATGTAGTTAATTATGCTATCTTTTCCTAAATTTCTAAGCGTTCACAGCTTTTTTTAAACATGGCAAAGCAATTAGTCACTGCACACACAGGTAATCACTGTGAATTGTTCCATTCGTAACGCAATATTTGTCGAAAATGACCAATTTCCAACGTTAAAAAAAGCCGTTCGAAGCCAGAAGGACGAAGTTTAGGCAAAAATCCATGTACTAACTATCATTTTCCATGCTGGCCAAACAACCATGCCTGTAGGTCCCATAGACATTAGCACCAGAGTTCCCTGTAGTAATTTAAGTACGAAAATTTTTTTTAGTCATCTTAATAAATGACAACTTTGCCTTTTTGAAGTCTTACCAACATATTCAGTGACTTTTCTAGGGGGTGTAAGCAGTCGGTAAATTGTCGTGCTAAAATTCCTCAATGGACCTTGGCTAAGTTGAGCGCCACGTCTCCATTTTACACCAAGGGGGTATACGCACCTCCTTTTATCGCTACTCCTAAAGACATTCCGAAGAGCGTATTAATGCGCCATGCGTGTGCATCAAGGTGGCTCTTCTGGGCTAAGCACAATCTTGATAATTGATACTGTTTTTGGAAAGTGTGGATCAATTCGCCTTTTCTGATTTTGACCAATCACTCGCCAGCACAGGAGCTAAGCTTAAATCTACAGTGCCAGTAAGTTTCCTAATTTCATCACACGATTTAGTTCTCTGCTATCTTAGACTGCACCTTCCTTCCCTTGGCACCCATTCTGCAACTCTAACAGGCATTACGCATTACATGGCCTGCCCAACTCTATTCTATTCCTGATGTCAACTAGAATATTGGCTACCGTCATTTGCTCTCTAATCCAGACCGCTGTCTTCCTGTCCCTTAACGAAACACCTGCAGTTTTCATTCCTTCGCTTGCTGAGCAGACCTTAGCTTTTCCTGAGGCGTTCTAGGTAGACCCGAAGTTTCTGCCCAAATGTTAGGACTGGTCAAATGCAATGATCACACAGTTTTCTTTTCAAGGATAACGGTAAGCTTAGAACCTTGCAATCTAAGTGAACCCTGTTGCAGTTCACATCAAGAATAAACACTATTCCGTGTTTTCAAACCCACCAGGCTGTCGGTGGTGAATGAGATGGTTGTCTTTGTGACTGAAACCTTGATGAACTTGTCAGGCAGCTCGGGAATGCTACCCGTGTAGTTCATCTGGATGTAGAAGCCGCGAAGCTGAGAGTAGGCCACCCTGAGCGGCAACGCGCATTCCAGTGCCATGTCTTTCTCGACCATCTCTGCATGAAGACGTTGGAAATGAGCGTTGAAAGTATGGAAAGCTGAGCAAGTTGGTATGACTGCATTCTTTTCGAAAAACTGTGCAGTTAGAAGCAGGACACGCACAAGAAATTTCACTGCACCTGTCCTTGACAAATTTCTTACGCTTGTCCAGTCTTTACCTGTGCAGTCTTTCAAGGATTGCAACATTGGAGATAGCTGATCAACTGTATCAACGCACCACTGAGACTGCAGAATAGAGAGCTATGTATTGAGGGAAGGCAGCTACCTTTGTAACAGCTAGAGGTGTTCAAACAGTCAAGTTTTCTAATCAAATCAAGTTTAACAGTAACCTGGAGAACAGAAAAGACTGTTCTTTCCAGTCAGCATGTATCCAACCAGACAGCAAGGCGTATTATCATATCAAGTACCGGATATTTTCCAGTGCCCAAAAAAGAAAAAAAAAAGGAAATGGGAAGTAATAATAGTGTAATAAAAGAATTGCATCTACTTCCTTAAATACATGTAGCACTAGAACTGATAACAGGGATAGTTTGTACAGTTATTCATTACGAGGACAGTGGCATGAGACAAGGCAAGGACAAGGAACGAAACAGGACAGGAAAGAAGGAAAAAAAGGAAATGGGTTCAGAGTCAGTGCGCATCCCATTTCCTTCCTTGTCCTCGTCTTCTCTTGCACTACTGTCTTCATAACACCCACACTATTTGCAAATCTGTTAGACTGGGCAAGACCATTTGTCTAACTGCCTGAGGCAATCTATTTTTCACAGAAAAAGAAAAGAGAAGAGATTACTAGTTTCTTTTTGAACAGCCCTCATACATACATTAGCAAGATAGTTGTTGAATGCTACAGTTGCCCAATGCATTACCTCTGGAAGAATACACTGCAACATACACTCAAAAGTTATTTGATTGTGCCTCGCAGATATTTCTGCGGTTGATGATATCTTATAATCTTGTTTTTGAATGTCCAATTAAGCCTGCTTTGCCTGCCCACATTTATACCTTCTTTCTTCATTGCCTGCTCGGTGATTTCTCTCCACAAAAGATTAACAATGTTGAACACTTCTTTTTTTTTTTTTGAC
Source organism: Dermacentor andersoni (assembly GCF_023375885.2). Lineage (NCBI taxonomy): Eukaryota > Metazoa > Arthropoda > Arachnida > Ixodida > Ixodidae > Dermacentor > Dermacentor andersoni. The sequence continues at coordinate 37,749,381 of NC_092822.1, read as the reverse complement.
CACGACAGAAATGAGACTCTGAACAGCAACAGACGTGCGCCCATCACATGGCTTGCTCGAAACTGTTAAGAGAAGCCTTGCCCGATGCACGACTGTGTTAGAACGCATAGTTGATGGGCCTCTGTCACACAGTCATGCATAGGAATGCACTAACTGTGAAGTTCCCAGTTACGGCGCAAGTGTGGATAAAGCATGCACTAACCATGAATATCATCTTGCACTTCCGAGTACGTCCTCCGGGCGATGTCGAGAAGCCCGTTGACATCAGGCTGAAGTGGAAAGCAGGAGTAACGAAACAATTAAGGTGACATCGACTTTGGCATTCCTATCTTAGTGGTCACGCCCTGTTAACAAATAGCCATCTCAGTCAAACCACATAGATGCACACACACATACACGTTGAGTACGACTTAATTTTTCAAAACGATACGACTGGACCTTATTGCATTGCCAGACACTTCTTGTGTCCAAATGTACATCACCGTGAGTCCAATTGGTTTTAAGACAGTTTCAATCAGGCCTCTTTGCATGTCCACCTGCTTGGAATCAAAAGATCCTGGCTTATGTGCACGTTGGTCAATTTCTGTTTATAATTTGTTTTATTCTTTCTCTTGCAGTTGCAGACTACTGTGCAACAATGAATAGGTATCTCTGTTTTCTTCTCCTAGCTAATACTGTATAAACAGGAAGCACCGAGTGTTTTCATGCCATTCTCTGATGGTAACCACTCTCCTCTGTAATGTGACTAAACCTCGAAGACAATTCAAATAAATAAATAAATAAATGATTATTCAGCAGTTTACAGAGGTACCATTGGTATCTTACATGCCAAATGGTTGGGCACCCTAAATGCCAGTTGGCTTTTGTGTGATTCTATATTCCAACTGGTCTCAATTAGAAGCCATATGGATGCGCGATGCAGTGAAACAGTGAAATAGTCGGCAAAAGATACTAATGGCAAAATTAAAATTCAAGTCCTCCAGTGAGAGATCTTTGCAGGTTGATATGATCAATGAAGATCGGCACTTAAATTTTTTTGAGCTATGATACCTGCAGGAAATTTTACATATTCTTTTTAAACACTGGCACTACTACTTAGTGATGCAAATTCTTCTGGCATATGCAGCATGCGAGTGAGATTACATTCAGTGCAATTAAGTGTGTGTCTGGGGGGGGGGGGGGGGGGGGGCTTTTTGAAGGAAATTGCCTTTGCTTGTTCGTGCATGAGTAACCCTGACTTGCACAATGGATTATGAAGAATCAGGGCTCAAGCTATCTTCATTTGCCATCTGGTAATGATCTGCAGTGGTGGTTTAGTAGCTACGACATTGGCATTGCTAAGCACAAAGTCGCAAGTTCGAATCCCGGTTGCAGTGGCCGCATTTCGACGGGGGTGCCCAATGCAAGAATGCCTAGATTTAGGCGCACATTGTGGAACCTCACGTGGTGAAAATTATTCCGGAGCACTTCACTGCAGCATGCCTCATAGCTTTCGCACATAAAACCTTAGAACTTATTTTATGTGGCAATGGTTGTTGGCTGGTGGGCTTAGTTTAACACCGTGCTTTAGAACATCAGCTCATACTAGCTCGAAAATGCGAAATGCAGCAGTCAAGTGGCTGCGATAAGCACTGAGGAGTGTGGTGAACATTTTGCCCAGAAATGCAAAGTGAAGCAGCAATGACATACTGCAAAGGGAGGCTTGGAATGCAAGTGCATATTGTATTTGCTCATACACACGAAGTCAAATGGCATTGATATGCAGTATTGAGACAGAAGTTAAGCTGGGTCAAATCATTTACAGGTGCAAGTAGAACCTTGAAAAACACTTTGTGTAGGAAGACTTCAGTTTGGTATGTAGTGTGTGCTATATAGACTGGTTCCTGTTAGATGTGTCTGCAGTGTTCAAGCTCACCATGTTTACATCGAGTGAGGAGTTTCCTGGTGAAAAATGTGTCCAACTTTGCCGTGTGGTCAATACTTCCAAGAGGTTACTAAACAAGAAGTCTTTCTTGCAAACATTAAAGAAAGCTTCGCATAGACGCTTCTCACGGTGCGTGGGATGCGCATAATTTTGTTCCACTCGGCTATTTATGGCTACAGCTCGGACTGCACTCGCTGATGTAAACAGGACGCAGCAACCAGAGTACAGCAACCTTGTTAGACCAACCTTTATGCTGAAGCAGAGCTGGAGGACCCTGTTCCATATGCCCTTCTGGTAAACCACGTCTTCCCTTATCACTGTGCAGATGCTTTCATGCATTTGGCCGTACCGGACATCGGTGATGTACTGCGTCAGTAAATCCAACAAAAGCCGAGGTGTGAGCAATTGCTCTCTGGTGGGCAAGCAGTGTTATCTGACACACGTGCTACAACAAGCTAAAAATACTTTAAGGAGCATCAAAACTAAGTCAAGAGTCAAGTTAGGTAAGGCTAAATCCAACAAAAGCCAAGGTGTGAGCAAATGCTTTCTGGTATGCAAGCAGTGTTATTCGACACTTGTGCTACAACAAGCTGAGAATACTTTAAGGGGCATCAAAGCTAATAAGAGTCAAGCTAGGTAAGGTTATGTTAGCTTAGCATTTGCCATGTGGAGTTCTAGGTTAAGTAAGCATTGGGTAGCTCACCTAACCTAGGTTAGGGTAGCTTGGCATTTGCCAAGTGATGCTTTAGGTTACATTAGGATAGAGCAGCTAACCTAACCTAGGTTAGGTTACCTTGACATTAGCCAAGTCATGGTTTAAGATAGGTTGGCACAGCTTGGCATTAACCAAGTCATCTACAGTTAAGAATAGGATAGCTAACCTAACCTAGGTTATGTTGGCATTAGCCAAGTCATGCTTTAGTATAAGTTAGGATAGGCTAGCTAAACTAACCTAGGTTAGCTCGTCTTTTGCAAAGTTCTGCTTTTTAGGTTAGATTAGTATAGGTCAGGTTGCAGAAACTCTATCATATGCCTCTTGCACTTAAATGCTGGACCTGGTGCCATTAACCTCATTGGGTTATCATGACAGAGAGCTAAATTTGCTGACGTAATGTAGCTATATGGCTAGATATGACGACGCTGCTCGTAGAAAAAGCAAACATAAGTGCTGCCCTCGTCTCTTCTATTTTTGCAATTTCTGGTGTTTGCAGCAACCTTAGTGTGTTTTGGCAACCTTAGAGAGCATAGGAAGGGAATGAGGCAGCATCCACCTCCTAGGTGCTCAAACCGAAAATGGTTCACAAGAAGCACGCATAATCGTAAATTACTTGATAATAGTGGGAAACTGGACAAGTTGGAACTGGTTTATCCTTGAAAAGACACTTAAAACGAGAAAAAGCAACGAAGGGAGTCAGGACACATGCACCTTCTTTCATGGTTTCTTTTCCTTTTTGTTTATTTTAAAGCAGGTTTTCATGACCATGGGTGCTGCGTGGATGTTTTCTTGCCAAACAGGCCAATTGATCACTGCAGAAGATGCGCGTGATGTTGTCGCAGCTTGGTTCCTTGCAACACCACCAGATGGCGCTTGCCTCCGTGCATCCGATTTCAGTGAAGAGCTTGGTGGCACAACCCACCACCCCATTCCAAAGGGAACGCTCATAACATCCATTCAGCACCCATCCGCGACAACGGCAGTGCGGTGGAAATAAAAAAAAGAAAGAAAAAAAGAACCAGAAAAATGACAGGACTCCTCACGATCTTTATTTTCAACCATTGCACCACCACCGTATTGCGCTTGCCTTTGCGCATTTGCGGTGGTGGCTGTGTGGGGGAAAGAATAAACACAAGCTTGTGTTTCGACTCTTTATGCACTCACTCAAACCTTCGCTGGAGGTAGATTTCAACTCATTGGATCTGCTGCTTTTCTTTTTTTCAGGGAATGCTCACAGTGCCCTCATTGGCCTTGTCCCTCATTCTAAGCGCTTGTTCAAGGGTGTCAATTGTTTAGGGTGCTCTGATGGCTTGCTAGTGCTTTTCCTAGGGTTTAGGCCTTCACCTGACACAGACACACAAAAAAAAAAATCATTTGAAGATCAGTCTAAGGGTCGACTTGAATCGTGTGAAAGCAAAAAGCTGCAACCGCTGGGTGGCGACACTCACCGACGCGTACGTCCCCAGCAGGGTGTCCTCACACTTGTCCAGCACGATGCGCAGTGGCTCGACGTGCTCGAGGATGTGCTTGATGCAGACGCAGTTGTGCACGGCCGCCTCCATGGTGCGTAGGGTCTCGACGCGCGGCACCTGCACCAGCGCCGCCAGGAGGGACTCCATGTCCGCAAACTTGGCCAGCAAAAACTGCGCGGGAGAGGGGCACACGTCAGCCAAGGCTTGGAGAAGACTGCCAGATAAGGTAGCTTACGGTCACAGCACGCATAGACACGACCTTCAGAGCAAAAAGACAAATAATGTTTGGTTAGTTGATTGATTGATTGATTGTTAGATGGATTGTTAGATGGATTGACTGAGTCATTGACTATGGACATTCCTATGGACAGCTCCTGACATCTCATGGTGCACTGTGCAACTACATGAATCCTGTGCACTGGGATCCCATCCTCGTCGCCAATGTTTTCCAGGGTGGTTCAATGTCTTCTTCACAGAAGGAGAGGTGTTATAGGTAAGTGAACAGACTAATTGGTTTGTCTGGATTAACAGAGATTAGCTTGGCATTACCGCTCTCGTCTATGTCCAGGTGCGCACTGATGTAGCCTCGTCCCCAGTGCCCTGTGCACAGGATTCATGTACAGCTAAGCTCAATATAACAAATTCAGTAGAATCAGCAATATGCTTCGTTGTACCGAAATTTTGTTAGATTGGAATTCAATTTTTTAATGCAAATAAGTACAGCTGCTGATGTATCTTTCTTACATGGAAGGGGCCGTAATATTGTCTAAGTTATCATGCAATCGTAAAAAGCAAATCTGAACCAGAAAAAAGGAATTGTTGAGTTTGAGAGTTCGCGATGAAAGATACGGTTGATGCTGTGTCATGATATATTTTCACATCGGCGGTACGAAGTGAAACCAGCCATGCTTTCGCGTCCACTCCACTCCTGCGGCTGATAGTGTCATCCGCTGTGGGACGCTGCTATCATGAAAAGTGCCGTGAGTGTGGAGAATGAATGCTTTGTCAGCCTCTTGCTTCAACGCATCTCATGAAGCATTAAACGCGCAGGAAGACAGCGCACGATGCGACGCCATCTCAGCTTGCCCAGTCTTTGCACACGTGGCAGATTACCTCTAAAACAGAGCACACGGGCTGCATACCGACAGCCACGCACCCTAGAAAAGCACCCTAGCCACGGACACCGTAGAAAAGGAGATACATGCCAACCTGGCCCCCACTCCCTTCTCCCCGCCCTCGCTCCACTCCTCCCTTTCCCCTTGCTCACGTGGGAAGAGTGTGCACACCTAGCCACCATCCTCCTCGGCCACCCTCGCGTGCTTTCACTCACACCAAAACATACAGCACGCAGGTCGCGATAGGATCTTATAGCACTTGGACTTCATATGGAACATTGAGCGGCTCCACTTCAGCTGTCGGCTTTCACTCACACCAAAACATACAGCACGCGGGCCGCGATAGGATCTTATAGCACTTGGACTTCATATGGAACATTGAGCGGCTCCACTTCAGCTGTCGGTCTCCTTCGGTCGGGCGTGATTTGAGAGGTGCGTTCGCAAGCAGCCACATGTAATTCAACCATTTGAACATCTCCATTCGCGGAAGCTTTTATTTAGTGTCTAGGTATTTCTCTTGTCTAGGCAGAGGAATTTTTGTGTATTGAAAATGTGTGTAAACACACTTTGTTATACTGAGGTTCGAAATACATAGTGTTCTATTGACAAGAAGTTACAAAAAGTTATAAATACTTCATTAGATCAAGAATTTCATTATAGTGAAGTTCATTATATTGAGGCTTAACTGTAGTTGTACAGAGGATGTCGGTAGCTGCCCATAGGAATTGCACATTACATGACAATTTGAATGACTGACTCACTAATGCTTGACTGTTCTGTTTTGTTAATTGGCTGACTAGTAGCTGAATAATTGATTGACTAATTGATAGATTGATTGACTGGCTCTTTGATAGGTTAACTGACTGGCTGATTGATAGCTGAATTAACTACCAAACTGATTGACTGTCAATCCAGCTGATTGGCTGATTGCTTGACAGACTGATTTGACAGAGGTAGTCAGGGCTCAGGAAACAGTGCCTGGTAGTTTATGCGCACAGAATGCAGAGAAATAAGTTTCAGAGCAAAAAGATAATAGAGTTTGATTGGTTGATTGATTGGGTTCAATGTTCTAAAGAAACACAGCAGCTACGAGAGAGGACAGCGAAGAGTTCCCAATTCATTTGGACCACCTAGGACTCTTCAAGTTAAGCATAGAATACGGTACAACATTATTTTTACATAGTGCTCCCAATAAAATGAGGGCCCCCTACGACTGGGGGTCAAGCCCATGGCCTTGAGCTTATAGGCAGAACATGAGAGCTACCACAAGGAGTAATAAGAGTTAGGAAAGATCTGACAATCATGTCTTCGTACAGCATACGTAGTACAGCCTAGATGAAATGAATACGGATAAAACAAATTATCAGGTTTAACGAAGTAAAAGTGAAATTCAAAATTTTTTTTTCACCCTCATCGGCAAATGTGCTGCAATTAATATCAAATATAACAAAGGTATTTCGTGTGTTGGATGTGAATTCATCATGACATTCGAATGTACTAATTAAGTGTGCTCTTCAAGAGCGAGCTACACTTTACACGACATACCACTTCCAATAAACTCTGATGCACAATCCTTAGGCAGGAAACCATAAAACAATAGATAACCTGTGCTGCATACCTGTGACCACGACAGCGAATCTCCGCTAGCAGTGTTCTGTGACAGTGAGGCGTTCTAGAATAGTAGTAGTAATAACATTTATGTTAAACAGAGGATTATGAGCTGACAGCACTGAGCATACCTAGTACAATACTTCTGCCAGGGTGCTGAGGTTTAGCAAGACGTGGATACCCCCCCCCTACCACCTGACCCACATGGCCCATGTGACCATGATCCATGATCTCCATGATCCAGGTCTCCATGATCGGCCTACTTTTCACCATGCCACCTCTGGATCAGCCCAGTTTACTCTACTGCGCCATCTACAGGGCTGGCCCGCCTTTCTCGGCCGGAAGCCTACTGAGCAGATGTGCCAAACCTTGAAACGGAAGGCATTGCTTTATTAAAGGAATTACGTGCTTGGTACGGCCACCGGCATGTCTGTATGAGTAGCACAGATGGAGCTATACGTAAGCCGATTTGTTATTTGAGTGAGCTGTCCCGTGTGTGAGCTATACTTGGAGAGACAGCAGGAGCAGCCACGGTCGGCAATGTCGGGGACGGTTTGCCTAGAAAGCTTCACTTTAAAAATAAAAGTGGCAGAGAGTGTTACTTCCCAGTACAGTGCAATGTTGCAGACCCCCTCCCCTCCCCCCCCCCCCACACACACACCTGGAAGTTGTAGAAGAACTCCTCGCTGTCGATAATCTGCTGCACGGCCTTCTGGCGCTGCACAATGGTGTCCAGGTCGCGCGGAGGTTGCAGCATGTTCACCCGCATCAGCCGTGACCCGCCCGGTGTCTTGGCGTGGTTCAGCACACCAAACAGCGACATCGAGCTCCTAGGATCCATGGTGTTGGTCAGCAGCTCAAGGTCGTGCATCGTGGTTGAGTCTGTGTTGCATTGTTATTTTTTTTTTTCAAAAGTCGCAAGGATGGAGGCGATGTTCTGGGTCAACAAGTGCAAATGTTTTGTTGATGGAGGATGTAAGTGCAAGGAGGGCCAGCATGCTATCATCCTGAATAGGCGAAATCAGCACTTTGTTCGCATTGTTCTTGCATCTATCACCATCCCAGTTTATCACGCTCTTGTTAAGAATGAAGAACAGGCAGCAGGACAAGAGTGGTACATACTGGCATGCTGATCTGTAGTTGCCGCCCTTGGTTGAATGTAGATTCTACATACGTAGTTTGTTGTCTTAGTTTAAATACATCTTGTCACTACAGTTTTTGCAAAGTGGGTAGAAACACTCATGGGTAGTTTCTGTTGACTGTACATACAATACTTGCTCCTTGCTACAGTGCTGGCGGATCCAGAGTGGGGGCCCTGGACCCCACTCTCTATGCTTCTATGCTACAGTAGTGGCAGCAGCATTGGCGTCGCACGAATAAAATAACAGACGCGCATATCCTCACGAGCACAGCTGCTGTGCTTGGACCGCGCCAGTACCGGCTAGCATTGGGCAGATTAGACCAAGTCCAAGACATCGCTGACGTGTCCTCTCTGCTTTCTTCAGAGGCCTGTCGAGACCTATGGGTTCGCACTGTTGTCCGTTGCCATACTATCATTAATCGGACTTTTGTCCTGGAATCGGACTTTTGTCCTGCATTTAAGCTCATGCACTGCACATCCCATGATGACTTCGGGGGAAGTTGGCTATAAGACCAAAAATTTGTGAAAAATCTCAATTCTTCGAGTTACGGTGCTGAAAACTTGTAAACACATGTAATTTGACATGCTTGTCTCGAGCATAAAAGCCATTTCTGCTTCTCCTCTTTGGGTCTAATTTCATGCAAGTTTCTTTTCCATAATTTCTGAAAAAAAAAAAAAATCTAATATCAGTGTCTCAGATTTTGCTAAACAGGGTATCAATACCTTCTGCATGATTAAAAATCCAATAAGATCAAACTTATTGCTCTGTCGACCTTTGAACAAGTACTGTGAGACTTTGAATTTGACAGTCAATCGAGTGCTTTTCTAAAAGTTAGCTTATTAGTCTCGAATTCCAAGGAGACACAGAGAAATAAGGTTGGCCTCATTGGATCTTTTTTTATCATACAGAAGTAAAATCTGAGCAACTGACGTTTCGTAAATTTTTCCGTAACTTCAATAAAAAAATACTTGCATAAAATTAGAACAAAATGAGAATAAACAAGGATGGTCCTCATATTCAAAATAAGCATGTAAAATTACATACTATACCTACAATTTTTCAGCACCATAACTAAAATAATAAAGATTACACAAACCTTTTGGTCAAATACCTAACTCCTCTTCCCTTCAGTATGGCAAAACCATGACACAGTGTTGTGTCGTGCTGCAGCAACAGTGGAATGCCACAATCTCGGAGGCCATGCAAAACAGTCGCAGCTCTGCCATGGTACTATAAACTTGGGCAGGACATAGCGATCGCATAATGCTCGCTTATGCTGACTTGCTAGCTTTACTGTCACAAACAAGCCATGCCACAATGTAGAAACACAGTCGCATTTGTATTTTCATGCTTTTGATGATACATGCCACTGGGACACTATCTATACCCTGGATAAAAGCCGGCTGCAAGCAACTCTACCAGATGCCGACTGCTGTGGAACCTCAACATAACGAGCATGGATACAGTCACCACTCGTTATAACCAAGTAGCTCGCAACATGAAAATGTCTTTCTTATACAGTTAAACGTCGATGTAATGAACTTCAACACTATAACAAAATTTGCAGTATAACGAAGTATTTAATTTTCGTCATAGCCCACCTGCTATGATCCCCATTGGATTGGCAGTACATTCAAATAAATAAATAACTCCTTGCCCGTGGAACACCATGCATACTGAAGCACAATATAACGAGGCCTGTTTACACACAATTTCAACACTACATCAAAATTTCACTGCTGCCGCAAAGGAAGATCAGGGCAACAAATCGAAACTGCTGGGGACACAGATCATCAACTGGTTGAATGAAATGCAACTGCTTGCGAACGCACTTCTCAAATCACATGCCACGTGACAGGATGTGGCCACTGAAGCACAGCAGCAGGACCCTCATGCCTTCATGTGCCATACAAAGTCCATGTGCGACAAGAACTTATCGTGCCCTGCACTGTATATGCTGTGGGTGCCGATGTTCGTTACATTGAGGTTTGACTGCATAACAAGTTATGATATAACAAAGTAATTCTACAGTGCTCCTTGGTGATATCAGTCTATAACGAATATCAGATATATAACGAAGGTGTTTTTATGTTGGGCACAACTTCATTATAACGAGTTTTGACTGTACGCCGATAGGAAATGCAGCGCACGCACCGATTCGAGCGACTCCCTCCCCGGTACTAAAGATGACTTTGATGGAGTGAGCCGTGCAAGCGACGTTCTGCATCACTTCCACGTAGTGGATGAGCGCAGCCGTGGCAGAGAGGGCGTAGTACCTGCGCGATTCGCGCCAAGTTTGAATTCATGCCAGCCATTAACTGAAGCGCAAACACACAACTCTGAGTACTGATGGAAAGTGTCATGAGCATATCCTGCTCAGACCAGAAGACAGCTTAGGGTCGTAACCTTTTTTCAAGTTGGTTCTCATTATAGACTAGTATGCTACAAAAGTGAAAGAATCCTATGTCTTACTTCTTTTTCTTTCCTTTCCTTTTTTGAAGAGAAGTTTTCTTTCTTGAAAGAGAGAAATAAAGCAAAAAGGAGATGGGCCTGAAAGGGCATCAGGTCCCCTACGATACAGTTGACAACAATTTACAAAAAAAGATTTTGAAACACGATGGTACACATTACGTGAGGAGTTAAAGCCTATTACATTGCACATAATATCGGTTAACTATCAACATAACAAGGGAAAACACAAATAGCACAATAATAGTAATAATATATCAGCATGAGGAAACAAGTAGAAATTGGGTGGTGTACCAAATGAATGGAATAGTTGTGACATTTACTTTCACAGTACCACAATCAAATCAAGGTATGGAATACTATGCCCATAGCTACTCAATGCTATATAGCTGTAGTTATCGCTGCACTAAGTCACTGTGAATTATTTTCGAATGTCCTTTTTTAAATCTTCGCATAGAAAGATCAAAACTGCAGTTGAGACTAGGGTTATTTAGAATGATGCAAGCCAAACAACTTAACTTTTGCTTACTATAATATGCGTGCGTTTTGGGAAAAAGATTTCTCTGTGTCTGTAACGTGTATTTTGTGGTAGGGTGATTTGGAATTGTAAGACATAAATAATTTTGGTGTATGTACTGCAGTAAACGAAAAGTTAACGCCTGACTGGCTGCGAGAAGTTATTTGTTAAGTAATGGTTGAGTGGGGGGTAAGCCTTGAAGTCGACCGTGACTGCTAAGGACGAGGACGAAGTAAAAGCACATAAGAAGACAACATGCCACGCTGTGCACCTTTATGTGCCATTTCTTTGTCCTTGTTCTTAGCACTGCTCTTGCCTGACAAATGGACAACTAACTAGCTGATGCTTTTACATCCACAACGCGTGTTGTACAGAATGAGCTAAGCTGTATGCCCAGATGCCACTTACATACTGTCTTCTTCCAATCTTTAAATAAAACTAAAGCATAAGCAATGTATTATCCAGGTGAAGAGAGCTAAGGCCATACAAATAGCACAGCTTGCATGCGCCGACTCACTTGTTAACGACTTCAGTCTCGACTGAACTGTACTCGGGTACGCAGAGCTGCCTGACGTATTGGATGCCCAGGTTTTCGTTGAACAGCTTGCGAGCCAGGCTGGTGACGGTTGTGGATGGCATCTCCTGCTTCAGCTGACTCATGAGCTGGGGCATCGAGTTGGCCTCAAACACCGTCTTGGGCAGGAGGATCTGAAGATGGATGGATTGTCTTGTGAAATTACAATGGTGCGAGAATGCCAACAGGAGCATGTGAGAAGTGCAGCAGAAAAAAGAACAAAAAAGGCTGTCAGACTTCAGCAATTCCTTCAGTTCTGAACTCATTAGTGCGACAGGGGCGGGCTTTCACAGCAAGACACTGTCATCTTGTCAAGAAGACATACCTACCAACCGTTAACTTAAAAATTTGCAAATATCTCCTAGATGTGACAATGAAGATTAATGCGGGGGGAAATCGGGGGCGTGCTTTCTTTAAAGTTTGCCCTGACCTTGAGCACATTCCTTTGTGAGATACATATGCACTTTATTAATGATGATTTACCGTTGACACGGCACACAGGCAGAAGCAAACTTACAACAGCAGTGACTGTTTAGTCACTGTGATATAAAACATATTGTTTTATATTAGAGTGACTTTTTGAGCAACTCTGCTGTTACCGATTTCAGCTGCTTCATGAACTTGTCCGAATAATTCTGCTAGAAGTAAGAGCCTCTCAGATGCCGTTCCCGTTTCGGCAACAGAATATGCACTTCTAACGGTGCAGTCGGAGATAAACGAGCGAAAGCCCATTCGGGTCGTGTATACAGTGCTAAATATCTGCTCGCATTCAGCATTACTGAGAGGAATTGACAGGATCCCCAGCACTATCGCTGCAATCCTGAGGAATTTCAACAAAATGTCTACGACAGAATGTTTCCTACTTGTGCCCGCTGCTTGTCGCGCCTTGGTTCGATCAATGAAAGCAGTGAAAGTTTATAAATTTGCAATTTCCTGAGCTCGACTCCAATTCCTGATGCAACATTAGAAAAAAAAGAAACATAAACGTAGGGGCTGTCTGAATTCACAAATGTCACAGAAAATTGTGAACAGAAAATGTTGGGACATCTGGCAGGTGTAAAAACAGCTTCCTTGTTCGCAGTGCATGCACCATCATGCTCATTTGCTACAATACTGCGTGTTGCGACCTCTTAAATACACATGCGAAGACGCCGCACCACTCTCGGGGCATGAAATGCCTGGTACAAATTACCAAGCACCAGAGTTGGGCGACAGTGGTGCTGGTTAGGGCATCTAGCTCCAAACTACACATTGCCAAAGGGGAACTGGTTTTTAGTCCCGTGGTGGTGGCCAAAGGTTTGCCTTTTTCTTTTTTTCGTCCTATAGGTTAAGGCTGAAGCTGAGAATGATGACATAGACTGATGACGACACAATAACAATGTCAGTTTAGTGGCAAGGACAGATAGGCACAGCAAGCCCAGTTTCAAGATTTCATATGTTGTCACAGTGAAATATTAATTTAAAAAAAAGTAAGAAAGAAAAAGGAAAAAGAAGGGCAACCAATATAGCAGAGTAATAAATGTGGCTGGTTGCCTCATCTTGCTTCGTTGCAGTGAATCTAAGTGAGTTCTTGTCCCAGTTTTTCGTGTCCTTCATAAAACTGCACTCTTGCCATTATTAATGACAATGACTGCTGGCCCGGGATCCTTCCAGTTGTTGCGGTGTGGTTTTTCACCTTGGCTACTCTTATCATTAGCCTAATTTGATTGCGGAGGTTAACATTTCGGAAAAGCACAGCAGGCTATGAGGGGCATTGTAGTCTGCTGCGGCTCCGGATTAACTTCAGCCACCCGGGTTTCTTTAACGTGCACGCCTAAATCTACGCGCATGAGCATTCTTTAGTTTCGTGCCCCATCGAAATGCAAACAGGAGTCAAACCCATAAGCTCGTGCTAAGAGAACACCACAAACACTGAGCCATCATGACAGGTTTCACGTGCACGTATTTATTTTAGTTACCTTCAAGGACTTTAGGGCATTAGCGAGGGGAGTGGGTACAGTGTTGATATATACAATACCAATAGTAGTAATGATAGAAACAATACAACTGACAAACATAACAGGACTGATACAACAGTTGTGCAGCTACATTACAAACCAAGTTCATAGCAGCATTTCTAAAAGAATTAATGTTTATAATGGCAGCAGCACTGCGTGAAAGGAGATTCCAACACAAGCTAGCACTGGGAACAAGTGAGTCACAATAATGTTTAATGTTTGAAAATAGATTACCTACTTCATGATGGTGATTAATGCACATGGAAGTGTAGGATGGTTTTGTTAGCCGTCCACAGGAATTAACTGTCATAATAAACCTTATGAACAAAACAAGGGTAGAAAAGTTTTCTACTATGAGAAAGGCTGGGTAAGGAAAGGGTGTCTCTCATAGCAGTAATACCAGTGGTTCGACGATAGGTGAAAAAAATTAAACATGATGCACGGAACGTGAAACATGATGCATCACGAGGAACATAGTGAAGTGTTTGACGAAAACTCATCTGGCGAGGAAACATATTGGTGTCGAAAAATGTGCGCTCGCCAAGAATAAAAGCAAAATAAAGAACAGGCGTTTCGGGCTCCGTACGGGTCTATTGATTATCACCATCATGAAGAACAAAGTGAAATAGGCGAATGACTGTTTCGTTTGGTCTGCTACCTCGTGGGGGTCGAGCACTTGCAGCTTCATGAGGGTGTTGGTGTACATCCTGTTGTCTGGGAACTGCGCCAGGACCAACTCTGGGTTTCTGATGTCAAACGACGCCATGCCGATCTCGCCTCTGGCCAGTCCGCGTCCCTCGACAAGTGCTGCGTTTGCCACGAAGTCACACGCTTGAGCGACACAAAACAAGGTGGATGCACAGCTCTGATTTTCATAATATTTTACACAAGCTGCGCAGGCAAGTAAGGACTTCGACAGACTCTCCTGGCACAAATGTTCTCGGAAAGCAAGAATTAAGAGTCACTAAAAAGAAACCCTAAGTCAGCTTGGACTGGTAAAGTATTCTTTCGAGACTATTTTTTGTTACTTTTGCAAGAACACGTCGATTACTTTTTCATTTTTCGAACTTCACGTTGGAACAACAGAGCTGGCACGTCACAGTGACATCATGGATTTCGAAGTATTCATACTTTGGGCTGCTGCGACTCAGTAAATGTTCTTCAAATTTTCTAGGCTCAGTATATGGCTTTTTAAATAAACAATGCAGTCTATCGTTACCGATGACAAAAAAATCACCTACGTCTGAACAGATGCCATCAACATCCATGATGTCACAGCAAGCTGAAGCAGGCATTAGCAATTGTTTGTTTTTGCGTCATTTCTGGCTTACCAAACCTCTTCTCACAGTAACAGTGGCCTTTTGTGGTATTTTAGAAGAGTAATTTACTGATATGGAGCTCAAAATATTTTTTCCCTTTCACATTCCTTTAATATATGTGATGAAGATATCAGGTGTACTTGGCAAAGGTTTTTGTTTGCAGCAGTGAGCAGCAAAGACAAAGACAAGGGCCAACTTTGTGATCTGCTCTTGTTGCCTGCACCTTGCCCCCCTTGTTTACCATCAACTAGCTTGTCTATTAAATAACTATTTACAGCCGAAACATTGGAGAACTGCAGACCTTTGGACTAGTCTGCTGATATTTGCTTCTTTCAATAATGATGCCACTTCGTGATGCAATAAGGAAATATTTATTCATTAGCAGATAAGGACTGTATCGACTACACATCAATTAGCATGCACAAGGAATGGCTACCACTGTGCAGCACATGGCGTGCAAATACTTGCATTTACATTGCAAAATACTACCAGCACAATGTTTTTTAAGCAATTCAAGACTGGCTTTCAAGCCCCAAAGACTCGAGATTAGATTTTTAAGGGCAGGGTGCTACAAGAGCTATCATTTTCTGCATTTTTCCTCAGCAGTCGAAGTTTGACTAAGTGATAAAAAAAAATTTCACCATGTCACTGTGTGCCTATGCGCACATCAGCCAACGATTAGACGAGGGCTCACCGACAACCACCGATTTGGAGAGTGGGTCAGTACTGGCTGTTCCAGGTGTTGGCCTGCGCCTAGCCCCCGAAGAAGAGTTTGTGGTGTGTCCATGGCGAAGGAGCTTTCTTGGTGGTGCTGGTGTTACCAGCGCTGACCCAGAATCGCTGCAGAAATAAAAACGTGCATTTGAAGGTAGAACCATGGTTGCATTTCAGGAAGCATTGCCAAAGCAGACATCTAGATAGTGACTGTGGTTGGGGCAAGGTTAGATCAGCAGTTTAAACATTTTTCTGTCGATGGCGAGTATGGAGTGACGACCAGGGTTTGTACCAATATAGCCGATGACGAATGTAGGCTTTTCATTAAGAAAGATATGTCACAATGTGAATTGATGACAACTGCATCCATCAGCTTGCTTCGCAGTTTTTGACACTAGATGGCAGCACTTGTCAATGTTAGTAGCATTTTGTGCAGTTTTTTTCCCTTTGTGGGTTGCTTGAAGGCTCATATTGAAGATATGATTGCCTGCACACTGTATTTCAGGAAAATTTGGAGCAATTTACGCAATTTCCTGCAGTATAGAAAACATTAATTCCCAGAGTTCCTTTTCTGTAAGTACCTTATTTTGTTCTCATGCGAATTACAAGCATTTCAGTGTTCTTGCTAGACCTGTGAGTCCACACATATTTTAACAGTGGCCACAAAATTTGAACCTTTGGGGCGCCTTTCGTAATACCACAACAGCGCCTCAAAACAGTGTTCTACATCTAGCGTGCTATGTAGTTATGCCACCAGAACAATAAGTCTACACTTGCTAAATGTTCATAACTGCAGCTCAATGGTCAAGTTTTCATGAGAATGGCATCACACTTCGGAATCAGATACATATTTTCTGTCAGAGTGCAGCAATGCCAATGCACTGACCAAGCCCGGATGAAATGACAGGTATACGCTTCTTATATACTTTACTGGCCATTCTTGCTAGAACTGCTGTAGCGCATCCCTTAACTGGGCTCTGTTGAGAACGTAGAGGCTTGTGTAGTTTCACCAGTTGATCAAAATTTCGGTTAAATGACTTTTGGAACTCCAGCACAACAACAACAACAACAACAACAACAACAACAACAACAACAACAACAACAACAAAATATAAAAGAAGGGCCATAACTGGAAAAACGCAGGTTTGTACGCGGAAATAGATTACCTAATTGATATATAGCTGTAGAAGGACGCATACAAAAAATTTACAAAAACACAAGGGCTCGTGAATGCCTCCAGCGAAAGCAGTAATACGCATCGTGCAGTTCGGTCAGAAACACCGCAAAGCGTACATCGAGCCGCGCGAGCACGTGGATAGCTTATGATATGTATATATATATATATATATATATATATATATATATATATATATATATATATATATAAAGAAGAAACGTCCTTGCAGCGCATATGAGGAAAATGGCCAGCGTTTATCGGTCTGTGAAGTTTTTGAGGCGAGCTCTCGGGTGTCGTTGCACAAAACCACGACGAGATGGTGTGGATGAACATAAATAAACCCTGACAATGCGTCACATAACATCCGCGACTGACACCTGTGCACGAAGGATCGTAATCCGAAAACAGCGCGTCTCCAACCTCGCGGCAAGTTTGAACTCTCCCGTAGGGATTTAGCTCCTTTAGCCCACGGAGCACGCAGTCAGGCCAACGGTGTGCGACGTTGATATTCCCGACAACATGCAACGCTTTCGTCGATAACGTTATATTGCACTCACCCTACAACTAACTATAAGGGTATAAGAGCCACTGGCCGAAGATACGCGCAACGAAGCGCAGGTAGACGTACGGTAGATAGTAGAGTCATGGCAGAGTCGTAGAGTGGGTAGAGTAGGTAAGATGACTCTGGTAAGATCGTGCGGTAAAGCCCCTTTATCGTGCAAGCGTACGTAGCGCCATCTCATACCTGCCTTAAATCCGGCGTCAAAATTTAATTGTACACAACCATAAACAGCCAAACAAAGTTTCATTCACTCATTATGTGTAGCTTGGAATTAAGTAGAATCGCTAACTTGACAGAACATTGAGTACAGGCCGCAAACATATGACAGCACTTTTCGTGCACCGTGCAAATTGGTCTTTCGTTCCTGACGTCTTCCTGTTCTCTGGCCCCGCTCTGCTTTGATGATTCTTCATAGAACGTATAGTGGTACGCTATAATCGAACATAATGTGCAATATAGTTGCAGGGCAATCATACACAATATTTTGTAGCTTACGCCTATGCAAGCCGGATAATTACCAAGCTCACAATCCTACTTCGAGCAAACGCGCCAGTTTCAAATCACGAGGCTTCGTGACTGATGTGGTGTACTGCTAGGTGCATTAATAAATAGCAATAATAAAATAAATAAACGAATGAGCCGCTCTGTATGGAGTTCTCACCCGCTCGAGCTGGTGTTGAATATCGCATTCAAGTTCAGAGATGAGGACGAGGTCGTGCGGTTGGTTGTTTTTGTATTGGAAGGCCCTTTTGGAGCTGCGGTGACGTTAGCGCTCATGTTTGAACCTTATTAAACAAAATTATCTCAAAGTACTTGCGTTCCACACCGGCACAACCACCGTAGGCCCAACCATATGAACAGGACGCCGTGAAAACTGTCGTCTGCAAGGTTTTGGCCGAGGCCGAGTGACACTTAGCGCAGAAACAATAACCCATCGTTCAACGCAAATGACTAGCGGTAGTCTTAATAGAAAACGCGCCATGTTGTAATAACTTGTTGATATCAAAAATAATTTAAAGCACCATGCTTTTAACCGGGGTTGATTCAACGCACCACCACGCGGCAGACATATACACATTTAAAGCCTTTAAGACCCTCAGTTTATACGACCATCTCAAAGGCTATGCTAAAAACATAATGAAGACACACGGAGAGATGGATAAATCGTTGGATAGGTAGAGTTACTATATGGTTGGATAGAACCACGTCTGTTGATGCTGGATGCGCTTGTCTAAACGCCCTACAAAGCGCTACTGCGCGCCAGACATAACTTCTTTTTCAGGCAGTGAAATTCCAATATAGTGCCGTGTTGGTTGATAGTTGATGTTGAATATAGTTGATTGATTGATTTGTCACCAATATTGGTACATTCCACTGGTTACTACCAGCTCGGTTTGCAGCATCACATTGTGGCTTTGCACCAATGCGCAGCCCCCTCGAGATGGGAGCCAGAAAAAGCTTGTCCCAGCCGAACGTGCAACAGAGTAATCGGAGTAGCCACTGGAACAAGTTCCTTTCGGACATGCTTTCGGATCTCAGTCGCTCTACCAGGTCGAAGACGAGAGCGCTTTGAGCGCTCTGAGCTGGAGTACGGCGTTCTGAACTAATCGGACAAATGTGTTCTAATAGCTCAGCTTCCACCAGTCGGATGTGACATACGCATCGGCGCCATTATTTTAGTGTCTGAAACATAGATTTCAACGCATGACACCCGTTTTTCTTTTTTTCTCTGCTGCTGTCAAAAGCGCACAACGTAGCATGCGAGCGTGCTTGTCTTCGTTGCTTATTGACCCTTAACGTACGTTCCTGTGTGGCCTTGTCGCATTCACGGCTCCATTGGTGCCGACTACGAGGGGTGGCTCCCGGTTCCCGGGCTTCCTCCGAAGCTTTCCGGGGGGAGGGGCGGGGCAGAGACCCCACCGGCGATGCCGAAGCCTTACAGCTTCCCCTCCCCCCTCCTAAAGTGTTTCGTCACCCACGTCATTTGAGGTTTCTTTTGAGTGGCCTCGACCTCTTCACTTAAAATTTTGTGGTGGCTAAGAGCTTACTGCATCATTGTCAGCGCGGACGTGCGCGGCTTGTAATTCATACTTGCGCTTTATTTCTGGAAATCCTGATAATAGGAGGACAAGCGCATTAGGAGCAACAGCGGCGGCTACGTCATCCGTATTTTCTCACTTTAACTTAAAAAAAAATTCTGCTGTAAACACCATGCACAGACAATATATTTAAATATATACAAAAGACAAAGTTAATTATATTTTTCAAAGGGAAGGCGGCAGCCAAGTAACAATTATTTCTAATCGTATGGGCAGCCTATGCCTAGAGAATGAGTATGTTGCTGTATGTTCACCTGGCTTCAAATTGCTTTGCGCGCTTTTTTGACACTGGGAAAAAAAAAAAAAAGAAAGAAACCTGCAGACTTCAGTGATCCCTTCGGCAGAGTCTTTTATCAACGGCGCGCGAAATGCACATGACCGATATGTGTATGCGTACTGCTTCTCTTTCGAGTAGGCAATGGTAACGACTCATGAAAAAAAAAAGAAGAAAACTCTTCTAATTACAACATTTATTAGATGGAAACATCACCACTGTCATGCAGAGGTCCTAACTATATAAAAAAACTCCGTCTCAATGCTCGCGAAGCTGTTGCCGACGTTAGACGAAACCCCACCAACCCTTGGGACGTACGTCACGCACACACGCACGCGTAGGGAAGTGCAGCATGTCTCCTCATTCTTCTAGGCCCTCCGCCAAGCGCAAGTGCATCATTGAATTAAATATGTTTAAACGTAAATTGCGCCAGAAAAATGCCTAATAAACGACTTGCGCACAAGGTTCAGACATGACAGCTTCGGATTGTTATTCGAATTATACGATAAATCATAAATATCTTACGCGGAAACTTAAAGAAAGCCCCTTATCAACTGCCGTTTCAGCTGCCGTCTGGGGCTGAGTGACCGTTTAGCGCAACATACGTCCTCATTCGTGTAGGCCCTTCGCCCGGCGCAAGTGCGTTATTCAACTAATTGAATTCTCAAAGAAATATGTCTCGTAAAGGTCGTAAAGTACGACTTACACACAACCTGCAGACATGATAGCACCGGACTGTAATTCAAATATACGAGAAAACATTATTCTGCTGCGCGGAAACTCAAACACAAAGCGTTCCAGCAGCCGTTCGTTTTTGTGTGAGCACCGCGCGCGAACACACGCTAACAGCTTCGCTGTAATAATTCGCTAAGTAACCCAAATGAGGTCGAGCCAGATTCATCATCATCATCATCATCATCATCGTCATCATCATCATCATCCTGTCTAAGCCCACTGCAGGGCAAAGGCCTCTCCCATACTTCTACAGCTACCCCGGTCATGTACTAATTGTGGCCATGTTGTCCCTGCAAACGTCTTAATGTCATCCGCCCACCTAACTTTCTGCCGCCCCCTGCTACGCTTCCCTTCCCTTGGAATCCAGATTCACGCGAAATCAAAGCTATAGCAGTCGTGCGCAGCAGCGCTTATACTCAGACTCAGTAAAAAAGAAAAAAGAAAGGAAAGAGAGGCTGCAATTTCGCTGGAAAGGCGAAGCACTAACAGTGATAGCGAAGTATAAGACAGTTACACGAAGGAAGGTTACACCACCGAGAGACGGCAGATTATTCGTGGTGCTAGAGGACTCAGTCTGTGAAGTTGGAACTTTCTCCTACTATGAGGCCTTGTAAGTACTCATATAAGGCCGGGCCCATGCAGGGCCCCTGCAGCTAGCCGGGCCCCTGCAAAATAGCTATCCATGCTGACAACAGGAAAACGCATTTGTAGCGTCCACCTGAGAAAGCGGGACGTAGAGATGAACGAGGGAGCTTTAGAAATAGAAAAAGAATAAAATGATAGTCACCATTTAGAAAGAGCACTGTGCATGTCTCGACGGCTCCATGATCACCTAAACATCAAACGTATCAGAACTTGTTGCTGGGCGGGCTGTTACATCTGTATGACAGCCTTAATTGAGGTCCCGAACATGCTCGTGCAAATTATAGCCTAAAAAAATGTCGCAGTTTAGCCTGTAAGGCGAATGCACGATTGCGATAGCAAAGTATGAACTCGTAAACACTTGCTTAGGAAACAAATTAACAAGCATGGTGCCACGCGCGCACAGTCAAACATGAACACATCTCACTCGATGACCGCGGGCACTCGCTGTCGAAACGCTGGCTTGAGGAAGGACGGCAGCAGCAGCGAGCGAATCGACCTTCGTGCTGCCTGTCGCTTCAACGAGAACTAAGCGTCGAGAACACAGCGCACACGAAGCTATCAGCCCTCGGCGAACCTATACTCTGTACCCATCGCAAATCGCTTTGAAGATAGGACCCGCGCGGCCACGCTCAGTCGCGCCATACTCAGCAGCCACCGTAGTAGAATCCCCCCCCACCCCCTCATCACAACCCGGTGCCTTGCGCGCGATGGAGGACGGTGCGCTTCATCCCCGCCTTCCTTCCTTGCGCGCACGACATCAAGCCAGCATCCTTCTTGGCTCACCCATGCACCTGAACTTAAACTTACAGCGCAAACACCTAAGACGGACCACAAAAGGAAGATACGACACACACTGGCGCTGACTAACAACGTCTTTATTTCTTCGTCGTCGATGCATATATAAACCCCAGGCCACACAACCGCGCAGGTGCACAGATTACACTACAGAGATCTGCCAAATTATCACATACGTGATAATAATTGTGTATGTGCTGTGTTGCGTATGTAGTAATTTGGCAGATATCTGTAATCTGTGCGGCCTGGCGCGGTTGTGTGGCCTAGGGTTTATATATACATCGACGACGAAGAAATAAAGAAATTGTTAGTCAGCTCCAGTGTGTGTAGTATCTTCCTTTTGTGGTCCGTCTAAGGGGTTCGCGCTGTAAGTTTAAGTTCAGAATCATGTACCAACTAGGCCCAAATGAAGTTTTACTGAAACACCCATGCACTTTCAGTTGCATACGGCGCGCGGCTACGACGTTGTAGCACTTGGACTTTATGTGGAACATCACGGCGACGGCGACGGCGGAAATGTGCCTGGAATGTCCATATAACTGCCACCGAAATAAATGTAGTCACACAGGTGGAGCGCTCCGCTTGTCTGTCTCCCCCCCCCCCCCCCCCCCCCCACACACGTTTCTTTTTCTGCACATGTGTTTGCTCCCTTGCGGCTTTCATCGAGCGTACCTTCGGAAAGACACAGGCCTTTAGCTCGTCGGCGTTGACACATGTCATTTGACTCTGAAACAACATCTTCCTAGCGATATTGTTTCTATTAAAATTCGCGAGCCATTTCGTTATCGCCTGCACGTGCATTTCACGCCTAAATATTGCTCGAACTGCTCTCCAGTACCGTCGCTTCCTGAATTTACTTATTCGTGATTTCTCTTGTGTTTCACTTTCTCCTTGTGGTATTTAGTT
This sequence comes from Dermacentor andersoni, assembly GCF_023375885.2. Taxonomy (NCBI): domain Eukaryota; kingdom Metazoa; phylum Arthropoda; class Arachnida; order Ixodida; family Ixodidae; genus Dermacentor; species Dermacentor andersoni. The sequence goes on along the minus strand of NC_092822.1, from coordinate 37,726,622 downwards.
TCGTGTACAATATTACCTCGTTTCGATCTCTTTGTTTGTATTGTCTGAGCGTGGACACTGCGTACACAATTGGCTTTGTACATTACGCAGTGCTTCCTTGCGTGTTGTCCCTGTATGCTAATTGTCAGCATTGCCATTTGTTCGGCGTGCTGGTAAACTGACTTGGAAAGCACATTTAGCGCCAGCAGACAAGGACAGAAGGGAGACGACACCACAATGTTGTTGAAGTTAGCACCTTGTGGTGTCGTCTCCCTTCTGCCCTTGCTTGCTTGCGCTAAATGTGCTTTCCAAATGCTAATTGTGTTGCAGCTGACTTTACATGTATATATGTATCTTTTTTTGTAATTGGCCACCACATGCACTGTTGGTCACGTGCGCTCAAACGAGGAGCCTGTAAGGCATCGCGAATAAATAAATGAGCAGTCATTTTTAGAGGTAAAGACGGGCGAATTTCAGCAGAATATAACGTCACTTTTCCTTTTTCGAAAATTGGAATTGTTAAATCTGCAACCGTTCTCTGTGTTTATTTTTCTGAGACCTTAGTGTGGGAGAGTCACGTGATTTACATATTACATAAAAAAGGCCAAATTACTGGCATATTAAACAGAAATCTCTATTTATTACCACAATCCGTGAAATTATTAACGTACAAATCTATTTTTTTTTCATTTCTACTCAAATTATTTTTCTTTTCCATTTAAGTTATGGGGCACGATCACACAGACAAATGTTATGAGGCTCATAAAAGCTAAAAAAAAAAAAGAATTCTGTAATTGCAAACCTCGATTAATGCGAGCCTACGTCGCGCTTGTTCAAGAGATAAAAAGCATGGTAAAGTTTAGTGATCTGTACCGATATAGGCTAGCACGAGCGTATTTTTCTGTTTTAAGCAAATGAACTCCTTCTTTACTGAAATTGCGAATTTAAAAAGAAGTACTTCCACCTGTGAGACACGGTGGATCGAACTTTGGAATGTTCCGACTTGCCGTTCCACGTATGTATTGCAATCCCCGAACAATAATTTATTGCGCTTATTAGATGAATTTCGTATAACGGGTATAGATATTTCACTCTTTAAGCTATCTGATTTGACTGCATTATTTATTATGTAATTAATTTACTTATGTTTATACTAATTGTGTTGAGTGCTTCATCAAAGTACTCTTATGTGATATCCCGTATTATCTTTTTTGTTTGTTTACAGTGTTAAGACATTATTAAACTTGTAACCTCATGTTGTTATTGCCATTGGTTGGTTCTTCTTGATAAACTTGCACAGCATGCAGTACAAGTCTACACGTTTACCAATGTACATCTGTAAGCGGTGTTCATCGTATGTTTAATGTCTATTGTATGTGTTGACATGCTGTGCCTTATTTACGCCTTTATTGTCCTCGCCGTTTTCTATTGTTAGTTTTTTTTATTGCATGTGTGCGTTTTTGCTTCCCTGTCTCGCTGTCATATGCTGTCAGGGGGTTGAGGGTTCTCAAGCCGTATCTCTGCGGCTTTTCCCTCACATTCTTGCATCGTTCAATGGGCAATAAAAATTCATTCATTCATTCATTCATTCATTCAAATAAATAAATAAATAAATAAATAAATAAATAAATAAATAAATAAATAAATACGTGACCTCCTTCGGAACGAGGTGTGGTGACAGGTGCCACTACATATGCCACCGGCCATGATCCAACCATCCTGCGGCCACGTACCACATTTCGTTCGACGTCACTCCGGTTATTCTCTACTTACTTCCTTTAAACAGTCGGGCACAGTGAAGAGTGACGGCATACTTTCCGATTACGTGGCCAGAGACCGACCGCGTGATCCCACAAACGTGGCCAGCCTCTGACCGTGAGACCCGACCACGAGGAAGAGGGTAACCAGCGCCATACTACGGCGCACTAGAACTAGCGCACTCCAGCAGATTCCGCCGCGATTTCGTCTGCAGCAGCAGCAGCAGACGAACAAGCCAGCGCAGAGAGATCGCATAGGAGAACACCGAGGTCACGTGCCGCCACCTGGCGGCAGCGGCGACGAGCGCGCGCGCGCGCCCGTCGTCGTAGTCTGCGACGGGCCCGCCGGCAAATCGATCGGGGCCAGGCGGGCGCCAGCCAGAATGGCGACGTCTAGATCCCGCCGCCGGCCAGCGGCGGCGACTACGACGCGCAGGTAAGGGGAGAGCGTCGGGGTTCCGCGGGGCGGTTTGGTGGTGCCCGGACCCGTCTGCAACGACGGCTGCCTCAGGCCATGGCGGCCACGCCAACCACCACCAGCTGCTGGGGATGCTTCCGATGGCGCCAGCTGCAGCAGGTGAGAACGAAAGAAGAACCCGTTAGGTAATCTCATTTCCCCTTTCTTTCCTTTCTTAAAAAAAAGAACAGAAAAAAAACGTCAGTCGGGCTTCCCTTCGCCGAAACCCGGGGTAACCATCGCGGCCTACAGTCTGGGATAACGTACGCGGCTCGAAAGATAAAAGCAAGACTGGTCTCGCGTCGCCGTCCGCGCGGACCTACAATCCGCACGTATGCACGCCGTGAATAAAGTCGCGAAACCGAAATAACTCGGAACGAAAACCCCCGTTTCGGGAGCTAAACGAAGCGCGGCGTACGCGTGCCTAATCGTCCCGGTACGGGACGCGAGATTCGTCTCTCGTTCGATCGCGTAGTAAGCGAGATCGCTGTGCTCTCCGAGGACTGGCAAACGAGTACGATGCGAGTGGTGCGGTATGCAGCGCGTGCTGCTGTAAATTGCAAGCGCGACCGCCTGTGTGCAGAGCTTGCTTCGGCCGTCCTGCTCGCGTGTTTCGCAGCGAAGGCCGCTTTAGTACTGCGTAATTCTCAACGATCTGGTAAAAAAAAATAAAGAAAGGAAGAAAGACTCATAGGTGTCCATGCTGGTGTTAAGAGCGCAGAACGTAGACGGGGACACGAATCGGGAAGACGACACCACGATGCTACAAACTGGTAGCATTATCAAGATCGGCTCACTCGTGCATTTGATTAACCCGCGTCTAGGAGGATTGGTCGGTATTAGAAACCCCATAAAATAAAGAACATTCGCGAAGAGACATACCGTGAACTGCTATCAATATCGCCCCCTCAGGCCGCCTCTGATTACGCTATCTCCTGGATTGGCCTGTTTTTGCTTTGCATCTACACGAACAACGAAGCTAAGACATCGAGATAAAAAAAAAGATGGTTAAGGAGAATCATCAGTCTAAATGTTACTGGTGTTACGTTGCGAGGGATTTCCGGTCTCTTTCACTAAGGGGGACAACGTTGTCTCTGTATCGCGGTGCGGGAAGCGCTTCGGCGTAGCAAGGACCACTTGAATCACTCCGTTCTGTCCAAGAAGGAGCGAGGCCCGTTACGAGAGCGGCTCGACGAATATTACTTTTGCCGACTACGGAACGGGACGCATGTTTCTCGATCGCACCAAACTTCACAGCTGTACATCCTGTTCAAACCGGAAGACGTGTAGCTCAGGGACGACATAAGCGCTTCTTTTTAAAAGTCACTTTTAAGTCGCTTTTTAAGTCAGAAGACAAGCAACGAAGGAATCTGTTTGCTGAAAAGCAAAACTGAGCGCAGTGGGCAGTAATTATTACCCTTGCCTTAAATTGGTTCTCGACGTCGCACGCACACATTCTTGCACGCATGTTTAAAAGAAACAACAACAAAAAAAGCACGATACAAATAACTATTCTGAAAACTTTATTCTCAGAGAGCTAGCACCTTTATAGAGCTGGCAGCAGGGTTCCCCGTTCGATGTATCCAATATCTGATGTAGTTCACCACGAGTGAATTAATTTGCCCGAGTATCGGTCAGTAAGTTTCGTATGTTCGATACATAGAATAATTCGCTTTATCCAGGTCTGTTATAATTGGGATTCAATTCAATTCAATTCATTTTATTCACATCGTGTGGATGTGGGAAAGCTTGGGCAAAAAATTAAAAAAAAGCGAAACGATTCGCTTGAGGAAAGCTCAGACCCCTGTGCAAGGCATACAGTAGAAGTATACAAGCGTATTACATACGTGGAGTCAAAGGTTAAACTACATATGCCTGAATTAACAGTCTCTGAGAAAATTTACAAAAAAAAGTTGCGATTCTTATATTAAAATTTACAAGGCACAAACTTTTGTTTCCCCAATTTGGCAGCACTAAGCCATTGATCTTAATATATCAAGGAGCACAGAAATGCATTCGGTTGGAAGTAAGTATTTCAGCATGTTTGTCTTTCTCAAAACAAACGATCACAATTGCTTTGAACTCTCTCCTTAGGGTCGAAAAAAAAGGAAGTTACTGTAAAAAATTTCTTTTTAATATCTCGGATGCTAAGGGTTTCCAATAGTATTCCACTACTTGGCACTGTGTTCAACAAGTGAGTTCACCAATGTGTTCAACAACTTCATCAACTGCACTGCACACTACGAAGCTCCCCGTTCGTCCGGGTTTGAAAACTGCATGTGTACGCCTCGATTGCAGAGCTGTCCTCGCTGCGTCAGCGGGTGGATAGGACGATGGGGATTGTGATAAGGCTGGTTCTAGGGGGGGGGGGGGGGGGGGGGGGGTCGATCGTTACACGCCGTGGGTTTGGACCAGGCGCCAAACAATGAGGCAGTTCCAAAAAAAAAAAAAAAAAAAAAAAAAAAAAAATATATATATATATATATATATATATATATATATATATATATATATAGAAGGTAAATATAATACATATACACATGATATATTATATGTATCATTTGGAGGGAGAACGCATAAAATCCGTTATCGACACAAACAATAATCTGAACATATGTGATCGGTATAACGTTATACATGTTCATAATAACCACAAGGTGATAATTTTTAGGGGAAGAAGAGAGTAAGTTACGTAGGGCTAAAAATAGATTTTAAAGGTTTGTCATTAATTTGTGGGTGAGGAGGAAAATCTTCCCCCTCCCAGAAATACGAAGGGAAACCCGCACGTATTTCGCAGAAAGAAAGCTTTTCGAAATTGAAAAATTCGTCCTCCTCCGGAGATCGAACCCGGGACCGGCGAAGCCTTTACGGGGGTGGTCGCTCTCCCATCTGAGCTAACTGGGTGGCTAGCAGGACGCAGCGCGGGATTCGAATTAACCGACAACTGTGAAGCTGCAGGATACGCCGGCGACGTCAAAACGTTTTCCTTTCTAAAAAACCCGTATGGGTTGCCCTGGTAGCTTCGTGCTATACTGTCGGGTTAATGACAGTTTCCCTTTTTTCAGGAATCTTGCCTCAGCTTTGAGGACATTGTTTGCCTTCGATTTATGGGATTTTAGCGTCATTTTACCAGTGCTGACATATGGGGAGAGACTTGGAGACTGACAAAGAAGCTTGAGAACAAGTTAAGGACCGCGCAAGGAGCGGTGGAATGAAGACTGCTAGGCATAACGTTAAGAGACAGAAAGAGAGCCGTTTGGATCAGAGAGCAAACGGGTATAGACGGCATTCTAATTAACGCCAAGAGGAAAAAATGGAGCTGGGCATGTGACGTAATGCGCCGGTTAGATAACCGTTGGACCATTAGGGTTACAGAATGGGTGCCAAGAGAAGGGAAGCGCACCAGAGGACGGCAGAAGACTAGGTGGTGCGACGGAATGAGGAAATTCGCGGAGCTAGTTGGAATCGGTTGGCGCAAGGCAGGGGTAATTGGAGATCGCAGGGAGAGGCCTTCGTCCTGCAGTGGACATGAATAGGCTGCTGCTGCTGCTGCTGATGATGATGATGAGCGTCTCAAAGCGACACTCGGGCTACGAGAGACGCCGTAGCGGTGGGCTTCGGATTTATGTGACCTCAATTAAAACACTACTGGCCGCGACTGGGAAATCGAACGCACGACCTTGCGCTAGGAGCAGAACGTCAACGCCAGCGAGCCGCCGCCCTGACGGCTGCTATAAGGCCCAGAGATGAAAGCAGGTCGCCAAGGTTGCCTTCGTGGGTTTCCAACCAAGTACATGAAATGGTCGATAAAATGAAATTATAAATGAAATGACACATGAAATGGTTTCATGTATCAGGCACATTATAGTACGCGTAACCTTGCTGAAATTTCAAACAGTATCTGTTTCAAGGTGTCAAATTTCAAACAGTGTAGATGCTGCACACCTAATGACATGTTGGCTACCGATACCGTATTTGACTATGTGTACTGTACTAGCTGCATGCCCTTACTTTTTTTTGAAACACCTCAATTTTGTTGTTTAATTTAGTTGTTTACTGATGTTTACATCGTCACGCTGTTCTACCTTGAAGTGGTCTCTTGGGCCCAGTCAAGCTGTTGTTTTGCACAGCTTTTTGCCCAAGAGCTTCGATCATGCGTATGGTAAAATAAAAGGAATTGAATTGAATTGACTTGAATTGAAGTGCGCGTGCCGAGTCTTCGAGGGGCGAAGCTGACATTCCCGGAGCTTCTTCCGGTGGTCGTTCCGCTCGTTTACGCGGTGGTCCGTCCAGGTTTCGGCATCCTTCGTAAGCGTCACCCTTTTAACGGCTTTCGGGGTTTAGCGGCGCGTTGAAAAAAATCCACGTAGCAGGCGGAGTGGCGGTCTCTCGCGTCTGGCTAGCCGTCGTAGTAGTGGCTGACATCTTACTCGAACGGAATGAGAGAGGGTCAGATTCAGGTGGTGTCGCGGTAGTTCACGTTGCTCCCGTACCTCCACCAGAAATGTCACGTTTTACTACTGTAACGCCACTCACTAAGGTGAGGGGGCCCGTCATAATAGTCTACACACTATTTTTAATGGGCCCCCTCACCGTAGAGCTGCTGAACTGAAGGGGCCCCTTTTTTCGTTTGATCGCATGTTGTGCGCGCAGAGTTTTGCTAATAGGTGAATTTAGAGGGGAATTTAAACGCGAGTTAATGATTACATTAGTTGAAATCAAGAAAAAGAAATGGGCATGGGCAGGACGTATGATGAGGCGGGAAGATAACCGATGGTCATTAAGGGTTACGGACTGGATTCCAAGGGAAGGGAAGCGTAGCAGGGGGCGGCAGAAAGTTAGGTGGGCGGATGAGATTAAGAAGTTTGCAGGGACAACATGACCACAATTGGTACATGACCGGGGTAGTTGGAGAAGTATGGGAGTGGCCATTGCCCTGCAGTGGGCGTATACAGGATGATGATGATGATGATGAATTTAGAGGGGTGGAGGAGGGGGTGTCGTCTCACTGGGGTACGCAGCAACAACGTAACAGGGCGTCATTATTCATTTGTCTGCGGCCGCTAAAGCGGCATCTACCTAAGGTCCCCATCCACCTCCGCCTGGGCTACGCAGCGGGTTGCTTCTCCTACCTTGTTATGAACGCTTCGTGTCAGGCGTGTTGTTGAAGCATAGGACAAAAGAACAAGTACGGCACAAGCCAAACAAGAAAAAAATACACGTAGAAAGAAATTTACACAACGCTATTCGAACCCAGGACCCCTCAATCACAATCCCGATGCTTTTCCGCAGTGCCATGAAACCTTTTTTTTTCTTTATTACCTTCTTAGCAACAATAAGCACACACATACAAAACAGGTCACTTGGTGATAAACAATATCAACACATCATTTGGTTAGACTACTAATTTAGAAGGCCTTCAAAGAGGCTATCGAAGAAACCGAACCAGCTAAACAAACAAACAAACAAACAAACAAACAAACAAACAAACAAACAAACAAACAAACAAACAAACAAACAAACAAACAAACAAACAAACAAACAAACAAACAAACAAACAAACAAACAAACAAACAAAACCTAACTAACTAACTAACTAAAATTGCAAACCTGATATTGCAAGTTCTTGTCGACGTAAAGAAGGCTTCACCTCTACATTTATCTTGAACCATGAAACCTTTTTTTGCTTTATTAACTTCTTAGCAACAATAAGCACACACCTACAAAACAGGTCACTTGGTGATAAACAATATCAATACATCATTTGGTTAGACTACTAATTTAGAAGGCCTTCAAAGAGGGTATCGAAGAAACCGAACAAACAAACAAACAAACAAACAAACAAACAAACAAACAAACAAACAAACAAACAAACAAACAAACAAACAAACAAACAAACAAACAAAAAAACAAACAAACAAACAAACAAACAAACAAGTAAACAAGCAAGCAAACAAACAAACAAACAAACAAACAGAAAAACAATCAAACAAACAATAAACTAACTAACTAACTAACTAACTAACTATCTAACTAACTAACTAACTAACTAACTAACTAACTAACTAACGAACGAACGAACGAACTAACTAACTAACTAACTAACTAACTAAAATTGCAAACCTGATTTTGCGAGATCTTGTCGACGTAAAGAAGGCTTTACCTCTACATGTATCGCCCAGTGGCAAAGCACGCTTCACAGGCTCCATTCGTTTGTCTTCATTTCTTCCTGTGTGACTCCGTCACGGCCTGGGACGGAACGGAGGGAAACCGGCTTGCGGATGGGGACAGAGAGGAATAAAAAGGGGACACGGAAAAACAAAAGCGAAGCTACGGAGTGCCTGAAATAGTAAGGGATCAATAGGGCGTGTAGCGAGCGGGAGACGGTGCTCGGCCTGGCCGCCCCAACGTATTTGTGTATACCGCGACGAAATATGAGCGGCCGACTTCCCGAAATGAAGCGAGCGCCGAGATGGGCGGGGTGCCGTAATACGGAAACTGCACGAAGCGGAACAGACTTGTTTTTCTTTTTTTTTTGCGCAAGGACAAAAGAGCGATTTCTTTGACACGCTGCCCGTAAAATTTGCCCTTTCGCTTACCGTACGCATCTCGGTGAATGCATTAGACGATTTCACGGCGAATAAAGGACACTGTGTGCATTTTAACGCAGTTGAAGAGAATAATGATTATAACTTTATGCTGCCTCCTTAATTTTTTGTATATCTTTGACGACGTCGATGTCCCGAAGATGGTGGGCTGCGACGCCTGCGCCAACGTTTCTCTCAAAGCACGCATTTTTACTCTTTCCGCACTCACTGTTTGCACTAATGCCAGACAGTCCATGAAAGACTGTTAACTAGGAAACAGAATTGCATGCTTCTATCAGTGACATCGAGGAATGACATTGGTTGGGTTCAGGATAGGCAATTCATTTATGTTTCCTGCAGGATGCAGAATTTTTATTTAGCGTATCGAATGCTTCACAATAATGCCGAAGGTTAGTAAGTAAAAAAAAATTATGCACAAGCTTGCAAATTCCTAGCTCTTCACGGGAAACAGATATCGCAGTTCAGTAAGCCGCGTCTGTTCGAGTACCCAAGCGGAGAAACCTGACATGTGAATTTGTAAATTACGTGTAACTGTTGCTTGTTTGTGATGGTTCTGTAGATGTCATACCGAGAAATCAGTGGTGCATTTCAGAGCGGAGCACGATATATCAAATTTGCCCGCTTGAAATGTCTTAGTAGGTGCTGTTGATAAAACTGTGATACGCTTTGGTGCTTCGAACAGCGTGATATTTCGACAAGATTGATAAAAAAAGTTCAAGCGATAATAAAAAAAATGTGCACGTCACAGTGAGTAGGTTATTTTTTCTTTTAAGAGGAAGCTTTGGCCCGGATGCTCCTGTCTAAATACATGTAAAAGGAGAATTTGTCTTTCTCGGCAACCACTGCACCAAATTTGGCAAGGTTTTCTGCATTTAAAAGAACTTAAAGGTGACTGTTTGCTTCCAATTCCTGATTTAGGTTATCAATTCTCTATTAAAAATTGGCAAAAATCGGAAATTTTCGGAAAACGAAACTATCAAGTTTACGACTCTCCAACTCAGCAAGAAAAAATGACATCACAATTCTGTGAATTGCATCTGATAGTAGATCTAAAGCGGACAAAATTGATATGTTACACATGACTCTAATAAAAATCAGCAATATGGAAATACAGCTCTTGCAGAACCCTTGTACACAACGTAACAAATTCATGTAAGATATGAATTGACATGCCAAATTTGTCCGGTATGAATGATCTAATGAATGCTGTTTACAGAACCGCGATATCTGTTTTTGATGCAGAGCTAGTAATATAATAACTTCGTGCGTCTGTCTTCTTAACGTTCAAAATGCTGAAAATCATTTTCACATAATTCAGGCCCTAAATCGAAAATCCCCTTCCTACAGTCACTTGAATTCAACTTCCTCTCTCAAATGCAACAAATTTCATTAAAATCGGTCCAGGAGTTATCTCAGAAAAGCGCTTTTGCGTTTTACATGTATTTGAATAGGCCGCGTTGGAGTTGGCCCCGAGCTAAATATTCTTAAGAGGAAGCTATGCTAATAGTAGCACAGAGATTGAAGAGTGGTACAACCGCTTCAAAGACGGCCGCACATCGGTGGAGAGCGAACCACGCTCCGGTCGGCCATCAACATGCTGAAATGAGCAGGTCATTGTCGAAGTGGACGCTGTGGTGATGCGGGACCGTCGTGTGACTATCCGAGAAGTTGCGGAAGGGGTGGGCATCGGCACTTTTCCTGCACATTCCATTATGACCGAAGATTTGGCCATGAAGAGAGTTGCGGCGAAACTCGTGCCGAAGCTGCTCACGGTGGAGCAAAAGCAACCTCGTGTTGAAGTCTCACAGGACATTCTGGATTCCACAAACAGTGACCCCGACTTCATGAACACCATAATAACTTGGTGACGAGTCTTGGATGTTCGGGTACGACCCGGAAACCAAATCCCAGTCGTCACAGTGGAAGCATTCCGCGTCACCAAGACCGAAGAAGGTCTGCCAAGTGCGCAGCAACGTCAAAGTGATGCTGACTGCTTTATTTGACTCCCGCGGTCTGGTACACCACGAGTAAGCACCACAGGGTCAAACAATCACCAAAGAGTACTACAGGGATGTCCTCCGTCGCCTACGTGATGCTGTGCGGCGCAAGAGACCCGAGTTGTGGTCAACAGGACATTGGCACATTCATCACGACAGTGCTCCGGCACATTCCTCGCACTTGATTCAGACTTTTCTGGCGAAAAACCGGACTCCTATAGTTCAACAGGCTCCTTACTCTCCTGATATGGCCCCCTGCGACTTCTGGCTGTTTCCCAAAATCAAGAGGCCATTGAAAGGAGCGCGATTTCAGACAAGAGAAGACATTATGGCTGCAACGACAGCTGAGCTAAACTCCATTTCGAAAGAAGCCTTCTCGGAATGCTTCCAACAATGGCAGAACCGGTGGGAGAAGTGTGTGGAGTCCCAAGGAGAATACTTTGAGGGTGATTAGGTTTCCAATGCTCCAGTTATGCCAGTTTTTTTCTTCGGCCGAAGGTCGGGTACTTTTCTAACTGACCTCGTATTTAGATAGGAGCACCCGAGCTAAAGCTTCCTCTTAAGTGCAGTCAATCTCCCCAAATTCGGTTCAGTGGATATCGGGCAAGATGATTTCTCCGTTTCAGTGTATTCAGGTAGGGACTCCTGCGGTAAATGCTCCGCTTAAGGTAACAATTAATCCAGCCTTGACAGTGTTCTATTAGTACAGTTTGATTACCCCTGCTTTTACTTATCAAACATCCACCTACCGGGGCTTTAGTGTAGACAAATGGATGCAAAATATATATCTCTCGGCCGCGTTTACTGTAATTACTTCCTAATGCCGCTGGGCGAGGTTTTCATTCGTTCACTCGACTGACCGTACAATCAATCAATCAATCAATCAATCAATCAATCAATCAATCAATCAATCAATCAATCAATCAATCAATCAATCAATCAATCAATCAATCAATCAATCAATCAATCAATCAATCAATCCTCTAAACTGCTTTCGAGGCAAACAAACGCGTTTTCTTTGTCTCCGATCGTACCGCCACCCAGAGAATCGAACGTTCCGTGCTACTGAGAGCGACCCCACAGACGACAGGCGGGGAAGTCCCGAATGGTGGGGAAGCATATAGATGAGGCCCATTTGGATATGCGCTGTAGTTCGCCTCTGCGTCTCTAGCGATCCTGGCTGCGTGTATGCACCAGCGTAACAGGCGCAGCGTAGCGAGAGGTTGTTTGTTTCGACGGGCCTCGTATTACGGCGTTTTACGCACAAGTGGGCTTCGACGATGCCCGAGGCCGCGCCTTTCAATGAAGAGGAGTTTGTTGTTTGTGTCTCGTCTCGTCGACGTTCGTTTGCTCCCAAGTGCTCTTCGCTTGTCGTTCGCCTGGTCTCTCGTTTTATTTGTGCATTTCATGCCTTCGGCATCCGAGACTCCTTTTGATGAAGCTTGGCTCGCGTACTGTCTTCAATGTCTACGTCACTGACTGTAGTTTGCGTTACTCGAACGTTTCCTCCAGCGAGCACGCCGCGTTCATGTTTTACTTGCGTTAGCAAGCGAGACGGCGTTTGCGGGGAGTTCGTTAAGCCTCTTGTATCAAACCTCTTATATGTCATGCGTGCGTCCGAGTACTTATACTTAGTGATTTCACTGGTTCGTGTTATGTTGTTTTAAGCCTTTTATATGTATAATAACGCGAAAAGGAAAGCACACACACACACACACACACACACACACACACACACACACACACACACACACACACACACACACACACACACACACACACACACACACACACACACACACACACACACACACACACACACACACACACACACACACACACACACTCTCTCTCTCTCTCTCTCTCTCTCTCTTTCTCTCTACTTTCTAAGCTTGGAAGGTAATTTTGTTCTTCAATTACGAATAGTAAAGCGTCTACACATACTTCAGCGCTGTAGTTTGTTACGCCCTAGAAGCTTCGAATTCTGCTAATTCGCTGTTACGCAATATTTCTTCAGAGGATATTCGTTGTGAAATAATTATTAAAAGAATACCTTGTATGCTTCGACTATTTAATGAAAAGGCATTGGCGTGCATTGATGTAAGCACGACGTAGGGAAGGCGATCTGTTAATACAGGTAGTGCTAGACAATGTATTGCCTCAACGGATCTCATAGCGGCTTATCAGCTGCCCGGATGAAAGAATAAACTTGAGTAGTTAGCGTATTGAAAGCGCGAAGGGGAATTGGAGACAATGTACGCATTTGTCTTTATATATTAGGTTAAAGACAAGTTCTCAGACGCAGTTTAACATCGGATATGCTGAAGGTCATTCTGTTCACAAGAACGTTTTCACAATAGCCTTTGATAGTGGTATGCCGTGGAGAGTGACTTGCTTCAGCAGAGATTACCAGATGCGCGCCCTTAAATCAACCGGTGAAAAGCGGACTTCTCAAACTTGATAATTAGCGAAGCTATTGCTACGCTTTGCAGAGAAAACTGTGTGTATGCGTTTGCCTGTGTATATTACCGCCGAACTGTAGATGCAGATCTGTGTTCTGTGTGCCAAGCATAACGTTTTAAGGATGTTTTCGAAATCAAAAGCTAATCTTTTTCTATGAATGGCAGAATTGGATTGACAGACGGGAACTTCATTTACCGGATATCATATTGACCGCAAATAAAGACATAGGACAGCGGAAGAGAACACAAAAACGACACCGCCCGTGTCGTTTTTGTGTTCTCTTCCGCTGTCCCCGTCTTTATTTGCGTTCAATATGATATGCAGTAAACACCAACTAGGCCAACTGAAGTTCTTCCTTTACCGAAATTACGATAGCGGGGTATCCGCTCCAGTAGTGCTACTCTGGAGGCTGTCAACTTCTGCCACGTTCTCAATCGTTTTGAACCAATCAGAGAGACGGTAGCTGACCAATGAGCCAGTCAGAGCTGAGAAGGTGGCGAATTCCACAATATAGCAGAATTTGACAGTGCTTTAGTCTAACCCTTTGGAACATAAAAATGATTTTACCATGTCGATTTGCCATATGCATTGTCCTTGTGCTTCGAGTTGTCAATTAATTCGCCCTTGCACTGTCATCTATACTAGCCCCCTGGTTAGCTCAGATGGTAGAGCGACCGGCCCGGAAAGGCGTTGGTCCCGGTCTCAAATCCCGGACCAGGACGAATTTTTACTCAACTACGAAGCTTTGTTTGTGTGAAACCCGTATGGTTTTTCTTGTAGCTTCGTGCTACATACGGATGGATGACAGTTTCTGCTTTGATAGATAGATAGATAGATAGATAGATAGATAGATAGATAGATAGATAGATAGATAGATAGATAGATAGATAGATAGATAGATAGATAGATAGATAGATAGATAGATAGATAGATAGATAGATAGATAGATAGATAGATAGATTTAGGCTTTATTGCAGCAATCACGCTTTAAAAAACCGGAGCCTCCAGCTGCGATTTACATGATTGATTAGGTTCCCGTGAAGCGAAGTCAACACGAACGTGGTGGTGAAGTGCTGATGACTGAAATACTTCGCAGAAATCTGAAGAATTACCGGTAGGTCTCCTTCCCTAGCGATAAACTACAGATAATGAGCAATTAGAGTACCTACGTACGGCCAAAAAGATGCAACGAGAATGATTTTCAGAACGGACGAAGCTGTTGTTCAGGCTGATAACCTTTATGATTATGTCTGATTGCGCAGTTTAGCAAAGAGCAATGCACGATGAAGAAGGTGTTTCTGCAGTCTTAAGGGTAAGGACAAACACCGTCTCCTCACGGGGGAAAAAAAACCTGATATGTAAATTACTCGAGTAGACTGAGTGGAAAGAAGGTTAGAATATAAATAGAATAGATTACAATAAAAAACAGGGGGTGAAATTCACACGCTTGCCGCGCATTTTCGTGTACACAATCGGCAGGCCCGGTATACGTCGAGCATAGCGAGGAGCCCCCCCCCCCCCCTCTTCGAAGTTAAATTAAGTTTTCGTAACTAAGCGTAGCAAAGTTTGCGTGGCTCAGTCGCAGGAGAGGAGCGTAATTCTTCAAAAGAAGTTAGGCAGTTGCGTAACGAAGCAGTGCCTTGCGCAACCACGTGATCTTGCACAAGAACGGACTCCCGCAGGGAGCGGACCGACCGGCGAGACTCCGACAACACGTGGGTGGGCTTTCAGGGGGGTATTCGACCCTGGGCGATTTCGCAATTCCCTCGTTTCGCGAAAGTGAGCTCTTCGTCAAAAAATCACGCACACATGCAGACGCACGCACGCACGCACGCGCGCACGCACACACACACATACACACATACTTTAGAGGCGACAAGACGGCCACCTGCGATCCCAATCTCTTTCGTACGGAAGAAGATAACGAGCGGTGATTCCCGCAAATCCTAGATGGCACGGTCGTAGTGAAATATAATCGTTGAGCGGATTTCTTTCCAGGCGAGCATTGCCTAACTGTCCTGGTCCCCCGGAATTGCCAGACAAGATTTCCAAAGAGCTAGGCTTTGCACGTAGGCAGTGTGTTCCGGCCAGACGTAACCGGTGCGCGCGTGGCGAAATGATAGGGGTTGATTGTGGCTTTTTTAGACGTGAACTGCCTTCGTACGTTGAACTGCGAACGCTAGAGCAGCCTTCGCAATGTTCAACCTGGGATTTCACTGCATCTCGGACGATTTCCGTGCAGTCGAACGAAGGCTATATTGGTGGCTTGTTTCAGCCAATTAGTACAGCTGACTTGTTCCAGAGAAGCAAGAAGGGAGTCGCCCACAGTGAGTTATTGATCTACTCCGTAACGAAGCTTCCGTTTAAAGAGAGTACGCAATGAGGGTGAGGTGGACAGTGGAGCTGTTCTTGTGGTTCCCTTTTCTGCTTGGATGATGCGACCTCGGAACTTTCATTACACTGCGCGCAGTTGCTGAGATGGAGTATAAAAGCAACGCAGTTGCTGAGATGGAGTATAAAAGCAACGCAGTTGCTGAGATGGAGTATAAAAGCAAGGGCGACAGAAAAACAAAAGAAAGAAGATAAAAGTAAAAAACGAGACGGCGTGAAGTTGCGGTTTTCGAGAAATTGTGAAACGCAGCGGTGCGCCAGTTGCAACACTGGTTAGATTGCAGCCTGTTGGAGTACAAAGCTAGATTGCAAAAACGCCTCACGGGATGGGAGTGAAAGCACAAGCTTCCGTTGAGAAGGAAAGACGAATGAGCTTTATATAGGTGGAATAGATGGATGGGTGGACCTATGGATCGTAAAATTGAGCTGGTGTTGGTAAATGGGGTGCTGAATGGATGGATACTGTAAGGCCTTTTTTTTAAATATCGTAGTGGTTTAATGACCTGCCAGCCTGCCTGTGAGAACAAATTCCTCGAATCATAACGTAAGCTTCTGCGTAGCCATTGACGCGGCTTCGCCTTTTTTTTTTTACCTTCTTTAGTCACGGCTACAAAATTACAGCAAGAAATGACCAAGAAGCTAGGCAAGATTTCTCTACCAATCCACATAAGAAACGCTATAAGTAATGAAGCACGAATTTGAAGAAATTTATGTCGTCTTGTTGCTCAAGGAAAGCGAATCGGGCGAGTTTCCGCTTTCTGTGTCTTTTGTTCTTTCTTCAAATCAAATGTATGTAACGAGACTTTGGCACCTCCTCGTTTTGCCGTACTCTCCTATCATGCGTGATGTCTTATTCTCTGCACCAAGTCCTCGAATTTTCCTACATCTCGAAATATGTAACATCGATATAAGCAGCATTTTGTTAAAAGCGGAGTGACTATAAGGAAGGCGCAGTAACTTGAGATGTGCGTTCGAAGAGCACGCGGGAGCTCGTGAAATGCATAATTAAAACAAAGCTGCACTTGACAGTGGAGAAACTCTGTTGAGGCCCGCGAGCAGCTACCGCCTCTGTCGATTGTCGTCACGTGACATTGTTCGCCGCAATAAACTGCCGCCACGTGACAGAGTAACGTTCGCAGCCCTCTGTGCATCGGCCAGGTTGGCATACTGAGAAACGCAAAGTGTCATTGTGCGCGCTGCACGAGACGGTCCCGTGTGGATTTGCGGTTTCGTGCTAAGAGTAGTCGTTTACTAGTGCACTTGAAATAACCTGGTCTGAAATGCATGCAGGGCGGTAGGGATCACAAAAAGCTTCGAATAAAGGAATATTTCGAGTAAAGCGATTTCGATACAACGAAGGATTACGGCAAGTATAGGCCCTCATTCCAACGGCGCTGATACCTGCCGAAAAAAAAAAAAAAACACACTTCCATTCGTATGCAGTAAAACGCGTTGGCCGCGTTGTCCGGGTTTTACGATTCCCGATCGACGTTCTCAAAGGCTCCGTTCAAAGCGTGCCGCGCTGATTACCTTTCCAGATCACCCGGCGGGTTTAATTAGAGAACCGTTGACCAGAGGGGCTAGCAGCACTCTCAGCCTTCCCCCGCTCCCAATCACAATCAAGTGATTCTCATTTGCTCGTTTCAGGAAATGGCACACAGGACTTCTCCTTTCTTTCTTTCTTTCTTTCTTTCTTTCTTTCTTTCTTTCTTTCTTTCTTTCTTTCTTTCTTTCTTTCTTTCTTTTTTTCTTGCCGTTGCTGAAGCATGTGACCACCTGGAAGGCACTTTCGTGTGCCGCGCGCGAGGTCCAGGTTCCCAGGTAATTTTGACCCTTCGCTGTGCCAGGAAGTGAGAGCGACTACGTGAGCCCAGCTCACAGTGGCCCGCCGGACTAGAACGAGGCGAATCATCGATCCTGTTCTTGCATACCTGGGCGGCTCACGCGCTGCGAAATCGAATTCCGAGCGCGCCTTTCGTAGACGACCGTCAAAGGCATAAATCATGACATATATAGATACACAAATAGGGCAAGTAGGTAGATGGATAAATATGCAGAGAAGTAGAGAGGTGTGTGGGTAGGTATGCAGATAGATCACACGTCTGCTCTCAAGCCTGTTGCCTTCGGGTAATGAAGAAGTACCAGAAGGCAACGGAACGTCGCAGGCATAAGTCCTGACATTTACAGATATATAAACGGGCAAGTAGGTAGATGGATAAATACACAGAGAAGCAGGAAAGTAGATGGACAGGTATGTAGATGGATAACACGTCTGTTCTCAAGTCTGTTGACTTCGGGTAACGAAGAAGTACCAGAAGGTAACGGGTCTGAGGGCTCAGTCTGTAGACACGCTGTACTTCGTACAGTGCAAGTGATTGAACCGCTGTCTTCTCTCTATCTTTTTTTCCCCCTACCTGCGTGTAGGGTAGCAAACTGGACAACATCTAGTTGATCTCCCCGCTTTAACTTCTATCTCTACGTAGATTACCAGATACAATGTGAGATAGGTACAGGCATAGATAGTTAGACAGTTAGGTAGATAGATGAATGAATATGCGAATAGCAATGAAGTAGACAGATAGGGAGACAGCTAGGCGGGTAAGTGCACAGGTGTATAGATAAATAAAGATACAGATAGATAGCTATAGAAGTAGACAGGTAGGTAGGTGGTGCCGCGTGCGAAATTAAATGATATGACCAAGAATTCCATTGCAAGAACGACATGGGTCCTGCTTGGACCCATTGTGAACAGTAATATCGAATAACTCAAATAAAATAAATTTTCGATATAGGCTAACACCTAGCGAAAGGTACCGAAGAGAAGACACAGGGCAGAGAAGAAAACAAGACGACATTGACGCGTCGTGACGTATTGAATAGTGTGCTGCTTGGTAAATAGACGATTTATGTGATATCGAAGGTGCAATTCCTTGTGAGCGGCCTTTCTATAAACTGAAGAAGGATTTTGGCTGTTTGATATCTGCTGATAAAGTTTGATTGTTATTTGTTTTGAACACATATACACAGTTAAGAGGAAAGGGAAAGCGAGGAGCAGGCTGGTTGTTTGTTATGTAAACCAGCAAAATGACGCGAATTACGCGACGTAATCGTGGGTGAAAAAAATCACTCACGATCACGATACTCCCTAATGCGAATTTTGATCGCGGCTGTTTAAGTGTTGCGAATTCACGGTATATTGTGGCAAATCATTTGATTCTGAACGACAGGGTCCTCTCGGTGACGGTGCTTAACCCCTACTCGTGCAGCTCGTTCAGCAGCAGCAGCAGACGACGAAGCATTTCCACCGGTTGCGTCGCTCACTGTTCAGAGAGAAAGCGTGAACAGGGGAACGCGTGGGCTCACGCGGAGCGCATTACCTAGCGACTGCGGCGCCGGCGAAGTAGCGCATGCGCAGTGGGTCCGAAGACCGCGCCAGCGCTCTTCCTTTCGCCATACTCTCCTCCCCGCGCTTTCCTCCTCATGCTTCCACCTCGCCCTCCTCCTCCGCTTTCCTCCTCGCGCTCTCTTCGCTGTCGCCGTCGTTCATCCCCCGCTGCGCTCCGCGTTTGCTCTTTCATCATTCGCAGTGCTTGTTCGTTCGGTTACGCCGAGGGACGCCGACCCTCAACGCAGGAACGGGCGCCTAAGAGCTTCGCTCTAAAAAAAAAAAAGAAAGAAACGGGATCGTCCTTTCTCGGCCCTTCGCCGTATCTGGCGTCCGCTTGCGTAGGCTGCGTTGTCTAAGCTATAACCCCAACAGCGTACAGTTTGGACTGTAATGGTGATTCTCGAGCCCAAATGCTTAAAACAGGCCGCCGTCTCTGTAGAAGGACATCGCCTTATTATTTTTTTTCGTGGATAACCACCAGCTGCATTAACACCGAGGCGACGCATTGCGGAGAAAACAGCCGGTGCAAGCTGAGCCCCACATCAAAGGGCGCAGTGATATTTTATTTCTCGTTTCTCTTTCCCGAAGAATTCCTGTTGTTCCGAACGGAAGGGAAGAGTACGAGCCTACTGGCATTGTGAAGGAAGAAAGTACCCAAGAAATTCGCATGTGAGCAAACAATGCATACCCGTGAGATACAGAATGCCGAAAATTTGCACTGGAGAGGCCGTACTGCAGCTCGGAACCTAGGCTGAACAGAAAAACGTACCGGGCCAATGTATACACGAGAAAGCTACTTTATAGATATACGTCTCGAGAAATCGTTGCTTGAGAATAAACTCCGTGTTCCCAGCTCAAACTGTTCATGGGTGTAAGCAGAAATGTTGAAGTTGACGTGACTCCTGAAATTATGATATAGAAGCAGGCGTTCTCAATACGTATTTGCAACTTTTGTTCTTATCTAATTTTTTGAACCACCGTTCTTTGTTACTATTCCGCATGCTTCATTTTCTTCAATTGCGTGGACTAGTCGGTGTCTTTTTCTGGAAGCTCTAACCTTTTTCTTTTGAATACAAAATAAAAATCTAATTCTCTCACTTCCCTGTTATTACCAGCGTTCAAACGAAATACTGCGGCAGACTGTAGAAATATCCAAGATTTGGAGTAGCAGTAAGTGACTTGGCTTTCAGATATATAGCAATTTGCGCTCGAATGCAGGGAGAGGTTTTTTCAAGACTCACATAACCGGGACCTCCGACCTTAGGAGCGTCAGGATTTATTACCCTGTATTGCCATCGACGTTTCCGCCATATCCCGTTTCCTCCCTGTGACCTCTATGTCTAAAGCCGTGCCTTCAAATGCCTTTCGTACTCCTAACGGGGAACTAAATATAAGAACGTCCATGGCGTGCGTGACGTCGGTGCAGCTCTTCCTTAAGAGACAAAGAAAGAAAAGAAAGAAAAGAAAGGAAAGAGAAGGAGTAAGTGCAAGTAGTTGTGCACTCTCGCGATCCTGCTTGTGGGCTTTCCGGGGGGGGGGGGGGGAGGCGACACGCCGACGTGCGATGGACGGATCAGTGGCAAGGCAACGACCACTAAAGAGACCGGGCGTGTGAGGCGTTCAGGCGGAGAAGCGACGCGGACAATTCCCGCAAGACGAGGAAGGCCGCTGGCCGACCCAACTCTTTCCCCCACCTCCTTCCCTAGTACTCCAGCGCCACGATGCGACTCTTTCTTTTTTTTCCCTACACGAGAAACAACGAAAGGAGAGCGCGTAGCTCCTTAGACGGGAAAACAACGGGGACGAATCAGAACCGAAGGCGTCTCTGGCCAGGCGCTGGAAATGTAAGTGACGAGAAAAAGATAGGGACAACCAGGGACAAGTTGCAAAAAGAACGGAACAAATTCGAGGAACCTAGCATCTCTTCCCTATTTCCCCGCGCCTACTGCAGCGAGTCACGGGATGAAACGGGAGCGCACGGAGCTCTTGGCCTGGAGAGAAAACAATGGATATGTTGAGGAAAGCGAGGACACAGAGGATGTAGGAGGATAGGAGGATGTAGCAGAAGTTGAGAGAGAAAGACGGGGGAGGGGGTGAGGGCATATTAGCGCGAAGGACAATAAAAAGGAGTGTAACACACAGTTTCAAAAAGCCATTCCGAGAGACATGCGAGAGACAAAAAAAAGGGGGTAGGTGGGGAAGAGAAGGCACCCCGTCGTCTCGCGAACGGGACGCCGGCGACATGGTCATCGCTCAAAGAAGCGCGCGAGGCACGGGCGGGCGGCGGTGATTAATTTCAGGACGCCGCAATTGGGTGCGTTTTTCTCGGCGTCTCCGCCCTCTCTCTATATATGGCCTCGAGCACGCGGGCTCGTTGGAGAGAAAGGGAGAGCGCGGAACGACGAGATGAGAGGAAGGAGAAACGAGTTGTTGGGGGAACGAGACGGTTTTTTTTGGGAGGGGGGGGAATGAGCGCCATAGTTGCGCGTCCCGGATTCGGCGCGCAGAGTTCCTATAGAAAAATCATAAAGATAGGGAAACGGTAGGCGGAAGCGACGGGAAAAAGGGAACGAATAGAGAATGTAGTTTTGGAAGTGGGTGCTGGAAGCCAAGGAAAGTGTGTGCGACAAGAGGAGGAAAGGAACGGAAGAGAGATGACGATTAGGGAGAGATCACGGGCAGTAAATGAGGGAAGGGAGAGACAGGCAGGAAAAAGTAGAAATGGGAGGTGGAAATGAGGAAATATGGAAACTATAAAGCACAGGGAAGCGAAGGTTCCGTAGAATATGACAGGAAAGGTAGAAAAAGTACATAACAGTAGGGAAAAGAA
This sequence comes from Dermacentor andersoni, assembly GCF_023375885.2. Taxonomy (NCBI): domain Eukaryota; kingdom Metazoa; phylum Arthropoda; class Arachnida; order Ixodida; family Ixodidae; genus Dermacentor; species Dermacentor andersoni. Next base: position 37,704,752 of record NC_092822.1, on the reverse strand, counting down.
GGGGTGCAATTGGAGGAAACGCTCTTGGAAAGAGTGAGCACTGGCTGGAAAGAAGGAAAGGCGTGTTTGAGGAGTGATGGACAACAGAGGGAAAGAAGGACAGTGGAAAAAACAGTCTCGTCTGGAGTGAACCTCAGTTGAGAGGGTCCGTCGTCATCGGAAAAAAAAGGAATCGAGAACAGGGACAGCGCAAACAAGGGAACTTTAGCGACCCACGCCATTCTCATCGATCCTTTCGAAAAGCACCGCTATCTTTCTGCCTCCTGTTTCCTCCCTGCTGTGTTAGCCCTTTTTATGCGTTTCCGCTGTTCTCCAAGTTCCTTCTCGCTCTCCTCCCTTTTCTTCCCTTTACGGAGCAGTTAGTTTATCTCCCTTCTCGGCATCATTTTTCTTAATTCTTTCCCTCGTGGCGTGTCCCCGCGCGTTCGCTACTTTCCTCTTGGCAAGAGAATCAGTGTGGGCCTGGGGGTGCGAACAACCGGATGTTTCTGTCTTCTACTGCCCCCCCCCCCCCCTTCGTCCTTAATGACGTGTACTTTTGTCCCGGGTGAGATGCAGTGTTCATTACGGCTGGCATGAGATTAGCTCGGCGCTGGTTGCCGCGCGAGCTGCAGCAAGCTGAGCGAGAGGGCGTTCGCCAGACTCTCTACATGTTCTGCGTGACGGGTACTAACGCGGCTCCCTAAGCATATTGTCGCGGGCACATTGATTGTGCCTTGCTCACGCTGTTAGACGCGCGCGGCGCACATTTCCTTGCGCCACGAACTGCACATTCAATTGTCCACATCAGCAGGCAACTCGATGAACGTGTGTTTTTTGGGGACGCGCTACCAGCCGCGCTGGATATGCTGTTCCACGCGGTGCTGAGCACGGAGGGGAAAAAAGGAAGCCAGGAGGGAGAGTTGCGTGTCAGTTCTTGTCACGAAGAAATAAACAAAAGAAGAATAAAGGTTAAAGCACCCAATCACTTGATGGCAGGCGGTGGTTTCTAGCTTCCCCCCTCAAGGTGGCGCGTGGGTTCGTCCCCCGCTTGTCCGCTGCGCCTCTCGGAAGTTGTAACGCAAGGCTAACTGTGCGGACACATCGAAGCTAGTGTTGCCATTGCAACGACAGCAGTGTTTCCGGGTGTCGAGGCTGAAATTTAAAGGAATTGTAATGGCGGTGAGCAGAAAGTGGCGGAAACTTCGGCGGCAAGCGACACTCAAACCTACCGCGAACTCAGCTAAGTACAGGATGTTGTTCCCATGGTTCACTGCGCGATGCGCACGATTTCCATGATTCTCTAAAAGAAAGCAGGGAGAGAAGGGCGTCAGAGCAGGTTGAAACGCAAAAGCTGACTACCTCATGACGTAGTTATCCCTCTCAAGTCTTTTTTTCACTTATGCGCCCGTTCTTGCGGCGAGCGTCTGCGCGGCGTCGGCGTCCTCGGCGTAACCGAGCGGAGCACAACGAAGGATGAAAGAGCGAACGCGGAGCGCAGCCGGTGATGAAAGGCGGTGAAAGCGAAGAGAGATCGAGGAGGAAAGCGGAGGAGGAGGGTATGGCGAAAGCGTGAGAAGAAAAGCGTAGTGTCGCGCAAGACGGGCTCTGCGGCGACGATATCTGTGAGATGGCGCCAGGGTAGCGCGCGTCGTCTGCATGGAAACAAAGTGCTGCATGAGCGGAGGTCTGTCTGTGGCACCTGCTGTGAATCGCGTGAAAGCGTCACCCCCGCGCTGCCTCTCGCGATCTCCCGATCAGTGAGGCAGTCGCGCCACACTTCGCTCCGTTTGCAACGTGCCGCACGAGACAGATTGTCCGCGGCAGCTAGTATATCGCGAAATGAAAATACCTATAGAGCTGCGTTCAAATTTCGCATTAGGGAGTATCGTATTTGTCGGTTAATTTTTCTTTCTTTTCACCATAGTGCTGAACATGATGTGGCTTGTTCTACTCCCGTCCACGGTGGACTCTTTCGTATAGGCGCAGAATGTAGAGAGGCTTGTGTAGTTAGCGATTGAAATTCACGTTAAGGAACTACAGGCTGCCGACATTTAACCAGAGCTCCCCAGTACGGTGACTCCCAATAGCCTTCGTGCTACTCTTGGGCTTTAAGCCAAGCCAAATGAAATCTGTCAGTCGATCGGTCGGCCGGTCAGTCAGTCAATAAATGAATAAGCGGATCGGTTGCTCTGCGCCTCCTTGCTTTTAGCAAATGGCCCGTCAGCCCTTCATTAGACAATCCACGCTCTCCTTCCAACCTTGTTCAAGCACATTTCTGAACCATACGAACACGATTGCAGTATCCCACAGACCCTATTGAACGCACTCAGATAATTTAATGACCTTAAATAATTGTTCTAAGAGCAGACGCGTTTAGTTTCCTTCTTTAGCTCGCGCTAATCGAAGTGCTTGGACGTGAGACTCTGGGATAGAAGAGCCACTGACGTCAGAAAGTGCAGCCTACGTACTATATACTGCTTGGATTCGGAATTAGCTACGAGCAGTGAAAACAAAAGAACGAGACCTCGAACATTCATTCATTCGCGGCCGCTTCCCTCCCGTTAGACCGCTCAATATTTCTTACCCACGTGCACATTTATACAGAGTGAAGATTCGATCGCGAGTGTGCGATATATAAGGAAACGGGACCGATCGACTCGGCAAGTAGGAAAAAGAACAAAGAAAGGATATAGGGTTATAAAATTGATATACATCAAGGGAAGAGGCCGCGAGCACGCCAAGTGGACATTACGTTTCTGGTCACGTTGCTGTCTATAGATATCGCCGAGACTTCCACTGCAGGTCTTCGGTATAGCGCGAGAAAGAGTGGCTTCCTCCGGGACTCGTGAGATGTGCAGGCCCATGGAAGTGTGTTTGGGTGCCTAGGTCTATCTGTCCGTCCGTGGCCATCCACGCGGGCACTTTGTTTCTCGGCACACTGGGTGTGCATACAAACGACGTTGAAATAAGTTTCCCACTGGCCCTGTCATTTATATCGACGCGACGTGGCAGCCTACTGTGCCCCCGGCCTCTCTCGGCAGAAGCAAGTGGCTGCCGGTGGCCGCACGCTAGCACGGAGGGGCTAACGCACTACAGAGAGAGCACTACGCTACACGATTGAAGCCAAACGTTTCGGCCCATCACGTGATCGTCACGTCAGAGGGCGCGGTAGGTTTTAATGCTCCCACCCTGCAGACAGAGGTATGACAGAGCGACCGAACACGTGCTCATCGATTAAAAACTACCGGGAACCAGACGTTCTCGGCCAATACGCTGAGCCTCAGAGATCGCGTGTTGGGCCGATACTGCGAGAGAAAATGCGAAGGGAATAACTTCACAGAGAGTTCGCTTGCGAAGGCTGGCTGCATGACTTAATGCTCTCTCTTAGGTTATGTGCTTCCCCCGTGCACGCGTGAACCGCAAGCCGCGCTGCATGGCCTCCGAGGTCCGGTGGCTCAGGCAACAGACGACATAGTAGCCTGACCAAACGCTATGAACCACCCCACAGTTTTGTTTACACATGACCTATGGCGGCGCGCGGTGCGAGATCTCGGAGGCTATGTGCGCGGTGGTAGAGATCTTTTGGTCAGGCTATATATCGTCTGTTGCCCGACTATAGGCACGCGTTCCTTACAGATTGTAGTTGGACAGCCTCTAGAGTACGTGAAAACTTCAGCTAGACTGCTTTGCTCTCTCACAAACGTCATTTCGTCAGAGAAGGTATTACGCGCTGTTTACGGTTAGATGACGATCAGTCAATTTCCATTGTTCTAATTGCGTTCCGTAGATATGCGGGTTGTTCACAGTCGTTAGACACGGCTACAGACATCACTCGAGAAGAAATGTAATATCACATTGACACACGTGCATTGCCGTTTTTTTCGGTGACCGGTTTTAATAGATTTAACCCCCAACCGTTTTTAACCAGCCGAAGTGAACCCGGAGCTCACCACTACGATGTCTCGATGTCGTGAGCATTTGTGTTGCCACGGGGTTGTTAAACTTTAGGTGAAATTTATTGAACGTTACTGACCTCGTAACAAATCAGGACTAGGTTGGCGATGAAAGCGAAGAAAGCTTGATAGAGGTCCCAACTCCCTCGTGCCCAGCCTTGCTCGGAGCTTTGTGACCCCACTGATAAACACAGAAAATTTCGACCACTTGGAGTTCTTTAACGTGCACCTAAATCTAAATACATGGGTGATTTCGCATTTCGCCCCCATCGAAATGCGGCCGCCGTGGCCGGAATTCGATCCCGCAACCTCGTGCTTAGCAGCCCAGCACCATAGCCACTAAGCAACCGCAGTGGGCGAACGTTTGCAGAGCATCAACTCTTTCAGATACGAACTCAAACTTACGAATAGGAAATTGCATACGGTCGGTCGGTCAGTGAATTAGCCCGCCGATTCATTCATTCATTCATTCATTCATTCATTCATTCATTCATTCATTCATTCATTCATTCATTCATTCATTCATTCATTCATTCATTCATTCATTCAACTCATTTTATTTCGGCATTATGGTACGTTATAGCGTGTACAAAATTCTGGGGGCACAGACTAAAAGCCAAAAGCTTGACGGGGTCTGTACCACTGTAATCTGTAATCAATGTATGAACCTAATAACCAATAAGCCAGCCAGCCTGTAAATTAACCAACAAATGCAAATGGATACATTAATAGATAGATAACCAGTAATAAATCAGTCAATAAATTTAGTAATTAACTGATTGTAAGTGAATCAATCATAGAGTATATGAGTGCCTCAGTTTGAACCAAACTCAGACATTCAGATGCGATACTCCACACATTCAGTCAGTCGGTCAATGAACGAATTATTTTGTGACTCAATCGATCGGTCAATAAAAAAAAAATGAACCAAACAACTAGTCAGTGAGTAACTTCCAAGCAATCAACGATCCATCGATCAGTCAGTCAATCGATTCCTTATTGGACCTATGCATCAGTCAATCGACTGAATTCCCATTCACATCCCCCTCTATCTCCCTCCCTCGGCAATTCCGCAGGAGCGCAGTTCGCGAGAGTCTACCCTCAGCTTCCGTCCCAGCCACGGTGTCTCGTACAATCACCGCCACCCGCAGCAGCAGCACGGACAGGGCCCTCAGCTCGGGGGCGACTTCCAGCCCAGGGGCCACCGCCCGTTCCCGGAGCGCCCCCAGCTGGAGCAGCCCACGAGCCAGGCGCCGGGCCCCAGCAGCCAGGCGGGGTCCGTGCACAGGTTGTCCTTCCCTCCCAGTGGCATCGAGAGGCACCTGGCACGCTTGCACAGGTGAGAGACGCAGACACACACACAAATACACACACACGCACGCGTGCACCCCCCCCCCCCCACCTCCCACAAACACACGCACACACGCACACCTACGTCACCAGGTCCTGCAAAACTCACTAGAGGGAACTCTGGTGCTACTGTCTAGGGGTAGCTGCAGGCATGGCGCTTCAGCCAGCATTCTGTACGGTTATTGCGCTAACGCAATGCCACTTAATTCCTTAATTATTAGTTATATAGTTGCGTTATACTAGTTGCGTTGTACTAGTTGTGGAATTGAATCCATCCAGTAATGAAAGCATAACCTTCTTCCTTTAACACTTTAATGACGGCCCATGTAATAGCCCTCAAAAAAAGTTTATGCTCAAACTAAATGCGGCAAACACACCGACAATAAGCATAATCAACAAAAAGGAAAAAAAGATACATTGTGGAAACTCTTTCAACAATAGAGAGGTAACCCCAGGCAGAAAACTGGACCTGGGCTTCACCTCAAGCCACCTATGGCTTCGTTTTCGAATTTGCACAGACAGCTGTCGTCACATGTGAACCATGGGTATACATTTCGTTTGGTTTACATTCCATGTATGATACCAATGCAGCCGGAGATCTTGCATCGATCTATGTCCTCTGACTGTGTTGTTCTTGTTTCCTATCGAGCGTGAGGCTCCTACCCACTATGGGGTAGTGGTCAAGAAATGGGTGGATTCCGTGCTTTCAAAAGAAGGCTAGTCACGTGTCCGAGTTCTTCTACCACGTCGCGTGTTCCTGTTCTAAAACGACAGATGATGCTCGCTGCTTGTCAGTAAGTGTTAGCGGAAGACATTTACCCAGAAACTTAGTACTGAATACCAAAATTCAGCAATATTTCCTTTTATAATTTCTGATATATAGCCCGTAGGCGGCAGCAACATCCGTCAATTAAAGAAGTAATCTCTGCGACTTTTTGCACCATCGCATTCCCCTTTCGCATCTACCGCTAAATTGCCACTGCACATTTTCTTCTTCTTTGCAGTACGGCGAGCACAGACAACAGGAAGTCGTTTCCTCCGTGCCAGGTGAGCCCGATGAAAGCCTTGCTTTTTCAACACTGCCGCGAAAGACTAGAAAAGGATGTCCGTTGCATTCATAACCCACAGCAAGGAGCTACCAATGAAATACGACTACTTGAGAACGATGTCGACACAACGAAACATGCGTAACTACTTGCGTAGGCGTACTGCCTGGCTGTAGCGCCTTAGGCGGTGAACCAGGCAAATGTCTTTTTGAAGTTTTCATTGAAGAATCCCTCTCCCCATTCTGAACGTCACCAACTCCGTGCGGTGCTGCGAAAGCCATCGGGTCGCGTTAGCCAACCAGAAAGAAAGCTTCAATGCGTAAGGATTTGAACATGCTTGTCAACTTTCCCGATTTGTCCGGGAGACTACCGAATTACGACCACTCCTCCCGATTGTATGGATAAGGCAACAAAGCTCCCCAAGGCTCTCATCTAAATACACGGGAAGAAATAAATCGTTTCGCTCGGCAACGACGGCACCGAATTTGGTGAGGTTTGTCGCGTATAAAAGAAAAACAAAATTCTAGTGATTTTTGGAAGCGGAATTTCGATTGATGTCGTTCATTTTTTTAATAACAATTCTTGAAAATCACCATGTCTCAAAAAGCGAAACTGTCACGTTTACAACTCTGTAACTCAGTAGAAGAGAACGACTCCACAATTCTGTAAACTGGCCCTAATAATACATCTAAAACAGACAAAATTGATTTGTTATACACCCTTGTGAAGTATATCCCTAATTTGCAAATATGACTTTTGCAGAAGCGCTGCAAAATTTTAACGAATCCACGAACACTGTAAATTAATATATCAACTTTGTCCGCTTCAGACGCTCTAACGAATGCAGTTGGCAGAACAGGGATATCTGTTCTTGGAGCAGAGCTACAAAATTATAAACATCGTGCTTATACTCTCTTTTTTCAAACTTACCCATTTTCGTGACTTTTTGCGGAAGAATTCCGGCCATAAATCAAATTTCCGTTTCCTACAGTCGCTAGAATTTAATCTTTTCTTTTAAATGGAACAAATTTCATTAAAATCGGTCAAGGGGTCATCTCAGAAAAGCATTTCCTTGTCTTTGACATGTATTTGAATAGGTGGCATCGAAGTTGGGGCCCGAGCTAAAGCTTCCTTTTGGACCCCCCGCGAAAAAAAAAATGCTAAGTCAATTCACCGCACATTGACGCATGCGTTGAGGAGCGTGCGTGAGACAACGGTCTAATTTGCTTTCCTTAATGGTCGGTTCAATTAAGTTAGTTTTCTCGCCATGCAGTCTTGTTATACGGCGAAGCATATTAGGAGGCGAAAGGGGCCACTGTCACGGCAAATTGTACGTGTTCCTTAATTATACACACTCCCGTCTCCGCTCAAAACTACGAGCACCGAGACGTCTAATAACTGTACCGGTACCTATTCTGAGCTCTTTCTGACATTGCTGTGGCCCAGCAAAAAAAAAAATGCAAATCTTGTTACTCACTATAGAGAGAAGCTCACAATGGGGGAGCCACTGCTCCTTCCTTTTCTGGGAGCTCGTAACGTACATCCACATACGTTTTCGCCGACCCAGCTAGCGCTCGCCACTGATTGGTTGATGCGAACCGCTGTCTTCGCTGCACTGCAAAAGGTTGATGATGGGACCAAGAGGAAGACGCGGAATCGGGCAGGTCGTATGCGATCGTAACCGATCTCGCGCTACACTTCCCTAGATATTTGGTGCACGTTCGGAGGGGATGCTTTGGAGCGGACGAAACGGAGAACGCTCTTTTTTAAGTTGCGTGCAGTAAAAGCTCCCCTGCAAAACTAATCGAACTGTGCGCGCACGTCGGGGCAAAAACTCTGTACGTGAGTCAATGTGCAAAGCCTAATGCTTGTCCCGGCTTGTACTCGGCAGGGAAAGCGTTCCTTCTTTTGGTACACTGATCAAGGGAGGCGGGACGTACAAGTTCTCGCCAAGTCATCGAATCTAGGTAAAATCGGAACCGGTTGAGCAGTCACTGTGACGGAGGTCACGTGTGGAGGTCGAGTGCTGGTCGTTCCTATCGCGTCGTGGAATAGCTAGGTGTCCCCATTGATCGAATCACTTACGGCGTCCACGAAGTTCCTTTTGTTCACAGGCAACAGAAGGGACCTTTTACTGCATGACGTAGGGTACCGGAGTCATTGAGAGGGCGTTCACGAACACTAACTGATTGGTTGACGTCTCGTGGTTTGCAGGTGTCTGACACGGACTCCGGTCTCGGCCGTACCATCACCGCCGAGACGAGCGAAGAAAGCTTCGCCGGAGCCGTCGCCGCTCCCCAGGCGCCGCCACCTCAGCCTCACCGTCTGTGTGGGGGTAACGTCTGCAACGGCATCTACCGGGCGAGTGCCGCGGCGGCGCACGATCCCGGAGGCGCTACCAGCGCCACTCTCGGAGGCGGTCCGGACGCTGTCCTGGACGACGGCCTGGCGCACGAGATGGCGCTTCTGCGCGTCGAGCTCGAGATCGTGCGATGGGAGTGCGAGAGCATCATCCGCCAGAAGAGGCGCCGCGACCAGGACCTGCTGGGTTCGTGGTCCAGGCGCCGCCGCGTCCTGGACTGGATGCAGCGACACGACAGCAGCGACACCTCGTACGACCCTTCGACGCTCTCCTCCAACTCCGAAGACCGCCGCGAGGCGAGCCCGAGTCCGACGTCGTCCGTCGAAGCCCTCTGCAGCAGGACTCCGCCGCCGTCCTGCCTGGGCGGAGCCGCGGAGTCGCCCGTGATCCAGCAGCACATCTATGAGTCCGTGGCCAGGAGCCCGTCGCCCCTGACAGTGGTGACGTCGTCGCCCCACGTGCGCTCTCAGAGCATGACACTGAGCAACAACACGACGCCGAGCGGCCCGACGGGTCGCGTCCTGTCGCCGGAGCACAAGAGGTGTTCGTCGGCGAGTCCTGTGCGTCGGAAACTGCAGGCCGCCGCACCACTGCCGGCCGTGCTGAGTCCCGTGCGAACTTACCGGTTCTCGTGCACCATCAACGAGTCGCCGCAGACTCCAGCGGCAGCGGCTCGGAGCAGCGCGCGGTCGCCCAGCTGCTCTCCCGTCAGACACAGTGCGGCCTTCAGACCCCGGTGCAGCTCGAACCCGGTGCCGCACGCTGTGACGCCGGCCGTCATTCCGATGGCCACGTCTCGGACGGCGGGCCAGATCAGCGACCTGTACAGGCGCCAGGAACACACCACCTCCTGTTTCCCGACCCAGAGCATCCCGGAGAGCCCGCTGGCGCTTCACAGCACTAGTTCCAGTCCGATACCGGTCGTGACCTATAGCGACCGCTCGCCGGCGGCGTCTCCCGTGAGGTTCCAGCACGAAACTGGAGGGAGTCCATCCCTCGCATCGCCCTGTGGGGGTGCGTCCCGGCAGTCAAGACCTTCAGTCAGCGAGGACAAGCCTCGGCGGTGGTTCGACAGCATCCTGCAGCAGCAGGACGCTTCCGGCTACCAGGTCCACGAACCCGCGCAGCTATGCTCCTTCTACAGCCCTCAGAGGCAAAGCGCCAAGTCCGGCAGCAGGCTTCAACCTGTCTTCGAGGCCGAGTGCTACGGTGACAGGGGTGCTAGGGGAGGAGGCATCCTCGACTTGGACCTCGAGTTCGTCACCAAGGAGTACGAGATCTTTCCCGGCGACGACAACGCTTGCCGGAACGACGTCGGCGCGGCTCAGAGGGCGAAGAAGACGCGTCGCCAGCTGCGGAAGGAGCGCGCCCAGCAGATCGCCGCCCGCACCAGGGCGGACACGACCACGTCCACGGACTCGGACGCCACTCTGAAGCACCACCACAGCAGCTGCCACGCTTGTGCCCGGAGCCGGAGAAAGGGCGGAGGTGCCGGCTTGCCTCAGTCGTCGCACAGGTCGTCGCCGTCCAAGCAGGAGGCGGCCGTGCACCACGGTCGCAGGCCGGTGCAGATGACGCATCGTGATGGAGCCTCTGCCGCCTCTGCCGCCACCACCGACTACATGCTCTGAGTCGCGGCCGTTGTTTAGACTATATGTACGCACTCTCGCCTCGCTAATTCCGGGCTCTGCTGTTTCTGCAAGCTGAAGGTGGACCGTGCTGAAGAAATGTGGATCTGTTCTCAGCTTTCAGTCGTCGTTCCCCAGTGTAAGGTAGCCAATGGCCAATGGGGCTAAGCCTGGTTAACTTCCCTGCACTTTCCCTTATCACTTCACTCTATCTCTAGCTCTGTCTCTCTCACACGAACTAAGTAATATATTACAGTCGTGTCAGGGTAAATACCACGTGATAGAACATGTACCAACACAATTGAATTGGACCCATGCGATGGATATTGGCATCGCGAACTCTTGATACCTGTGTCCAGTATTCGTTTGTGCTTACTGGCTCGTTAAAATGTGCTGGTTAGCTATGTTTCACAGTCCAAGCAAGCAAGTAGATCGTGTAACTGCGGCATTCAAGGATACATCGTTTAAATTATGGAAGGAACAAAAAGAAAAACGGCAGGAAAGACGACACCATCACTTACAGCGCGTACATAGACGGAGGACAAAAAAGGACGACGTAGACAAGCACCATGGAATACCAACTAGCCCGTACTCAAACCTTGCTTCAGGAAAGACGAAATATGAGAAAAATAGGTGAGAAGGGGGTCGCGTGTTAACGAAAAAAAAATGATGAGAGGACAATGAATGTTCATTACACTGGAACAACGCAGCTTTGCTGAAATTATCATCCTTTCATTCGAAAGGATTTTGCTTTCCTCGCATCGCTTAACAAAGTGAACAAGAAACGGTGCTTGCCAAACTTATATCCAGCTTGGAAATAAGAATCGCGGTTGAACATGAAACTAACATACCATGTTTAACTGTGGAGCCGAATTGAAAGGCTTCACCAAACAGACGTAGGAGGCATGTAGAGAGAGAGAGAGAGAGAGAGAGAGAGAGAGAGAGAGAGGTAAAGACGAACTCTTCAGAGCCAATCTTCGCACCCGCCCGTATTTCGTCTTGTTCACCGAGCTATATCCCAAAATTTTCTTGCAGCTTTGACCACGGGTCCCAATTTGCTCCATACACAAATGTGAAATGCGCGGTTAGGAGATATGGTGAGAATCTTGACGGCACAGGCTGCGACGAAATACATTATAAGTTGGACTGGGCCTTCGAGCGCTCCTGATTGATTCAGCCACAACTTCAACTTGCATAATGGTGCACGGAATCAGCAAGGCGGAGCATAAGCATTCCGCTAGTCTTCTATATAGGGACCACCGTCTGTTCGAAACAGCCTCTTTACGAGGGCTGATGTTAATTGCTTGCACTTCACTTCGTCTTTATGTATACGTTGTGTTCGACTCAGTGCACGCTACTATTGAACGCATCGACCTGTTAGCCCCGGGTTGAGGAGAGAGAGAGAAAAAACGAAGTTTGCGTGAGCACGTCAGGTTGTCTTGTCGACCATAAACTCAGCTCCTGAAAGTCTCAGCTCCTGAAAAGAAAATGCAGCACTGCGTTTACAAGTACGTTCCGACTACGCCACACGTGGTCTTTCGCTCCTTGCCTACAAAACCCTGCAACTGCACATTTGAGGCTGGCCAATGCGGCGATTTGGAAACGATGCGATCCAACCTCCTATTTGCGCCAGTAAGGAGAAAGTCCGCACACGCGCTCTGCTCTCTTTGATGTGCGTGCGGCCTTAGTTGTTGGCCTCGCTGGAAATACACGCGATGTGAAGTTCCAATTGAGTGGCCGGTCAGTAATCGTGAGCACGTATTCTCGGTGTTCTCAAGACGAAGAACACAAAGACGGCCTCTCTAGCCACGCGCGCCATATGGAGGATGTATCGAAAGCGAATACGCGAATTAACCATTCGGCACTGTTCTTACCACTATTCCAGTGTTTCGTGTTTATAGAAGGTGCAGAAAAATTTCAAGTTTCGACCATTGGTCCCCAATCCTAAGCCACGCCACATTGCGTGCGTTGTGCTGTACAATCGCCGCTAAATTGTTGGGCCTTCTTCCGCAGAAATTTATTTCGACAGTCCGCAGAGAGTCTATGAATGTTTTCCCGCTGAGCCATGAATTTATATAGACTGTCTTTACGGTTATGACGTCCCACATTTCGTCGTTCGTGGGCTCCCTAAAGGCTACCATTCTGGAAGTGTATGGATCTCAATTGGAAGAAGTGAACTGGAGATAATGTTCTTTTTTGTCTTCAGAATATCCGCATTCGTAAGGTCCAAAGGACCTTACAACTGAGAAGGCAAAACAGTCAACTTGAAGTTTAAAGGCAATCTATAGACTATCAAAATCACTTTGCAATGAAGTTGTCACAGCAGAGTGCGGCTATCTCCCCAGCAATATAGTGACTAGAGCTGTCCATGCCACCTGGACCTCGTGCAGCCGGAAGTTTCTGTCACAGGAAAAATTAATCCGGCATGGGATATGAATAATCCATCATAAAAACTATTTGGACAGTTTATAGAAAGTGCGCAGACCTTCTTTTGCGAAGGCCATGCTATTGATTGTCTATAGGCAGCCTATGGACTTAAGTCCTTACAGTTCCTATCGACACGTTTCTATGACTTGCAGCAGACAACCTGCTGGGAGGTCTGTGGACCCGAACGGAACTAGACTTGTGAACTTCTCTATAGACAGTTAATGTACTTTATGTAGCCAAAATGACAACTCTATTGGAAGGCAAAGATGTCTATAGGCAGTCTACAGAGTGTTAAATCAACTTTGATGATAAACCTGGCCGTATCGAGTCGGCTACATGAATGCGCACCTCCTAGAAAGTGAGCTTATTGCAGCGGCTTCTAATGGCCTGCAGCGCAATCTACGTTACTTCACTGCCGAACGCTTTCAAAATCGAAGCGATAACTCATGACACATCAGGGCCGCAGCGTGACGCGAAAACATTACACATGCTGTTAACCCGAATCGTTGAAAAGTACCTCAGAGCAGTGCCTTCCGGAGGGCTGCTGGTGCATCATCGCACGATCCTTGGCGACGAGTTGCCAGAAATGGTCCGCGTTCCGTTCACAGTACAAAAAGCATCGGTTTGCATGGTTCTCTTCCATGCGAGCTGAAATCGACACAGAAGCTTTAAGGCAGCCCAGCCCACGCTAGTAATAATTACGTCTTCTGTTGTGTTCCCACGGAATCCTGGACTTCTGTTTTGAGCCCCGATATGGGCTTGAAGTTCACCCTAACAGCTGTACTGGGAAACGCAAACGTACGGCAACAACAAACTTAATGATCGTTATGAAAAGCATTCATTATGTCCATACCTGAACATGTAGCTATGGTCTCTGACCACCTAGCAAGGCCTGCTGGACTGAGGCTGTCTTGACCACTTTATGTGGCTTTCAGCGACCACTCTCACAATCACGTGCACTGAGGCGACGAGGAACCGAACTGTCCTGCGTCCCAAACTCGGTGCTTGAATAATGCTACTCAGTGCACTTAGTCACGTCACGTCACTGCGATAATGGTCGTCATCACAAAGTACATGGGCCCCCTGTACACGTTTGTTCTTCTGACGAACCTCGAAACGTGAACTGCCTGCAACACGCCTCGCTGTGTGTCCAGGTGGTGTGAGCAAAGCAGGGCTTCAAACTTCTGGTGAAAACTGTACCAAACGGAGCGAGTGCCTGCTTGATCATCTACCCTCGTTCCAAGCAGCCCCACAAAACTGCTTCTATCTCTCTCTCTAAGTATAGCGTTCCCTTAGTACAATGAACGTCATGAAATCTACTCGCGCGTCAAGAAATCTTACTTCACACGTTGGCTCATGTTTTGTCGATTGCTGATGGTGCATGCTTGCTCTTTTTCTTTTTACTCGAATCACACTGCTGCCTCTACAAGTGACCCGCTATATTCTGCTGCCGCTTTGCTGTTTGAATACGTCGCTGTTGAATTTTTTACTAGTCGTGCCGACTTACTTGTCTTTCTTTCTCACCGTTGTGTAAACAAGTCGGGTGCTGTTGACGACGAGATATCTGTTCATTTTTTTTGTCTCATCCATGTTCAGTGTCGGTGTTCGTGGCCACCAGGTGTTTTACGTGCCTTACTCTTGGCACACCAGACGGCGTGGTTCTTGGGTTGGGATGTCCGTTGTTGAGCGAAATAACCCGACACGATATACAGGCGGTTTGTGGGGACGAACAGGTGCTTTCTTCACGTGGCACAAACCTCGCGCTGTCCGCAAACCAGAACCCTCGAATTTGTTCCTTCGTAGAACTGCCAGTGTCCGGAGTGTTCGAAGTATTTGGGATGTATGTCAAGTCGATTTCTTTTTCCGATTTTTTTTTGCACTGTAGGGAGTGTACGTTTGATTGCTTCGAACAATCGGGTGCTCAGGGACGAGTCGTGTTGTGCTAGGTTGCGCATGCGCAGTCTCTATGACGCACTGAATTGTGCGCGGCCCATGGGCGATGCGTGGCAGAGAAGAATTAAGGCTCGGAGAATGGAACAAAGAGTGTAAAGACTCGGGACGTGATGCGAAGATCAAGAAAGGTTGCCTCAAAATATATTATTTCTCTCTTTCCTTCTTGCCACAGCTCTGCAGTGTATTAGCTTCTAGAATGGCCTACGAGATCGGGATGCGTGTGCGGTGCACAGCGTGCACCGTCTGATTTCGGAGGCCCTGTTTTCAGCATAGGATTTCATATTGCCAACACTAGTGGTAAATCTGGGTCTTTTTTGTCTGCGTGTGCAACCGATACGGTTGTTCGGTCACTATGGGAACGATGGAAAGCGAATGAATTTGCCTATGCTTCTTCAAACTGGCTTCGAACAATGTCGTGAAAATTTACACTCGGGTCCTTGAGGCTAATTTTGATGGCGAATCCAACGCGTGGAACAAATTAGTCTTACTTATTCCCACGTGTCCGCATCTCGGTGGTTATCAGAGCGCTACAAGAATAGTAGTTTTGAACACATCAAAACATATTCACTTATGGCAAATGCTACTTGCCTGACATCATTCAGATTAACGACACACATGCTCACAAGCGTCCTGGCTGATTTAAGCCGGTCAAATTACACAACGAAGTAGACTAATTGAGAATGCAAAACTATTAAATTCTAGAAGGATTCCTTTGATACTCGTTGTGAAGCTAGCGATGAACACAAGGGAACCACAAAGACAACAAGATAAGCTGCAGTGTGCTATGTAAACAAATCCGTGCCAAATCGTAGCAGAATCCATTCGCTACCCGCAATACCCGGGGTGACTGAAGGATTGCAGCCCCGGATTTCCCGCTAGGGGTCATAATACGAAGCGCGGTGTTATTTGGCGCAGGGTTTCCAACGCAGTTTATCGTGAATGAAGCATAACACGTGAGAAGTGAAATACGTGACAGCGTAAGAATTGTGTTGAATCTCTTTAGGCGTTAAGCTGCAGCTTATCGAGCTCTGCGCAGTTTTACAGCCCAGTGCATTCGCGAGGCCTCTTACCATGGCGCGTTCCTGAATCACCACGCTGTGGTACAGCCGAGGCGACACGTAACGTGAAGGCGTGAGTCATGTCGAGAGAAACGCGCGAAGTTTACTGTCGAGGTTTGCGAAGCAGGGTCACGTGCACCTGCGCGATCAAATGAAAAAAAAAAACAATATAAAAAAACAAACGAACCAGGAATTAACCATTGCTTATAACGAGGAAGCCGTTTTTTCCCCACAGGAACCGATCGCAGTCAGAATATTACAGAATCCCTGCGAAGATGCACGGAAGCGCTCTCTCTCAACCAGACTGGAGAGCAGTGCAATTGTGCAACCCAGAGCATCGCACGAGTGCATTTCTTGCATTCTATGCGATTTTCAACAATGCAACGGCGTCTCTTCGCTGTTTAAAAGGGGCATGGGTACCTATTCCATAGCATGCTGCGAGGAACAATTGAAAGTTGTTATTAGCTTCGTGGATGAGACTGAAGAAGGAAAAGGAGTGCACGACATTGCTGAAGAAGTTGGGCGAAGAAAGAGCGCCTTGTTTTTTTGCCCAAGTGTGTACCAACCGACCCTGAAGAAGTGTTCATCTTTCACGATACCTAGCAATAACAATGTCACTCGCTTTGGATAGGTCCGTGTATATCAAGATATCATCGGGCAGTTGACGGAATGTTAGTACACTGAGGTGCCTGGTCACTGTGTTTGGCTAAAGGGGCAGCGCAAGACGCTACTGATAAGGAAAGAAAAGGCTGCGGCTTTAATGCAGTCGGCCTGCACACAGATCAGTGAAAGGTCCGCTCTTAGTGAATGCTGTTTGTTTATCGCATTTTCATGCAATCTTTTCGACCGTGGGTCATTTTTGGACTAACATTGTCGATGCGAAATTGGTTGCTTATCGCAGCGCAACAAAAGCGCTGACGTACTCTGTCTTTGATGTCGGGCATAAAGAACTGAGTTGAACCGAAATGAATAGTGTTATACGTTAAAACTGCTGAACATTGATCCAAGAGTGTTATAAATACACACCATTTATGATATAAAGGTACTGCCTAGGTAGCTGTACCTTCGCTATTAATTTGTACACCAAAGAATGTTAGTAAACGCTTGCTGGCACAAGTACAATTTAAAACAAACTACATGAAGTGTCATCAATCTATGTAGAGTCACAATGTACAATTTTGTGTGTGTATGTTTGAGACTTCTTACGCAGTTACTTTTTGTTTTCTGTTGTTTATGTTGGTTAAGGCGGGAACACAGTGTTGAAATGCTTTTTTGAAGAAAGCCAAACGTAAACGGATGCATGTCAAAGACTTCCCTGCTATACTGCTTATGAATGGTTTTACAAGTAAGCGAGGAGTGACGGTAGCTTGAGAGCACACAGTTTGTTTGGAAAATAAGCCAGCGTGAGTGGACCTGTATCAACGCAAAGTAATAAAAAGAAAGCATTTTGAAGTTTTCACTTTATCACGTTGTTGTAGCGTGCATTTGTGTCATCGGCAAGAACTACAGTGGTCGACGAAGGATTCTTTCAGGTTGCAGCCAATGTTTCGACAGTGGGACTTCTATCCGTCAGGGCAACGCCGATTGTCATCATAATCATCGATCATCATCTTCCCTATTGAAAGAAACCCATGCCCCACATGCACTTTACCCACGACGCTTTATGATCTTAAAGATTCTGTATAAAAACAACTATGTTCCCATATAAACCCACATGATCATACAAGATTATGGTACGGACACATGGGTGTCTTTCTGCAGAGGTGCCATAACGGGCAGGTACTGTTATGGACACTGTCAAATTCCGAAAAGTTGTGGAATTATCTCCTGAGCCAATCAGATAGGGTGTGGTTGCCCGGTCCGCCAATCAGAACTGACAGTATGGCAAACATTCTGGGCACTGTCAAATTTCGCAATGTTGTCGAATCCAACATATCGGCACTTTGAACCAATCAGAGAGGGCGCAACTGCACTGCCAGCCAATCAGAACTGACAGTATGGGGCAACGCCATACTTTGGACACTCAAATTGCACACTGCTGTGGAATCCAATATCTCGACGCTTTGAGCCAACGAAAGAAGGCGTAACCGCTCCGTCAGCTCATGAGAACTGACAGTATGGCAAAACTTCTGGACACTGTCAAATTTCGAAATTGTCGATTCCAACATGACCTTTTGTGCCAATCAGAGCGGGCGTAGCTGCTCCATGAGCCAGTTCGAATCGACACTATGATAAACTTTTTAGTACTCAGAGTAGTAGGCTTTGTCTCGAAGTCAAAATCAGCAGTAGGCAGACGTCAATAATACCCTCCCTGAACATTTACTGCGCAGATATGCTCTAGTACTCTCTTCCGTGCCTTTGTTTATCGCGATAGCAACTATATGGGCACTCCAGGCGAATTCTCGCCCACGCCGTCGCCGTGATGTTCCGTATAAAGTCCAAGTGCGATAAGATAGCGGCGCGCGCGATGTGTATGCGCGGTTGGAACGAGGAAAAGCGGGTGAGAGTAAGCCGAGAAAGACGGGGGGGGGGGGGGAGGGCTTGATGCGCGCCGACCTTCCGCCGCATGCGGGCATTCGGCCGGAAAAGGGAGTGCGGAGAGGAGAGTGCAGAGGAGAGTGTGCATCTCCTCTACACTGTAAAATTTACACCCTTAAATGTAAATAAGGGTGCAAATCGGTCTATAACTCACACCCTTACTCTGATTTACACCCTCATTCACTTTTTAGGGTGCAAATAATTTTACAGTGTTGCCGGGCCGTGGGTGCCCGCTCCGTGTGACTGAGCGCATACGTAGCCCGTCGCCGTATCTTGGAGGTAATCTGCGGCGGGTGCAAAGCCTAGGCGAGCCGAGATGGCTGATGGCTTCGTGCGCACCGCGTTCTTGCGCGCCTATAGTGTTGTAGGTCGCGTACTCCAACGTTTAGGAGACGCGTTTAAGCAAGAAGTAGCACGAAGCGTTCGTGAACAGCCATTTCCGCTTTTCATAACTCCAGCGCTGTGATAGTGAGTGTCCGCACTCATTGAACGAGATACGTTTATGTCTGCCTGTGCGCGCATGACACCGCATGACACCACGCTTGTTAACTTATTTAGCTAGTGAACGTTTATGGCGATTTATATGGACGATAAAACTACGAATCTTACTTCGCGTGCTTCACTAATACTTTGGTAAGGCCATCAATGTTCGCATTTCGGGTGGAACTGCGATTTCTTTTTTTGTAGTGAGGAACATACAACTTATGACTTCTTTATGTGTTGTCGTCGCTTCATTGCTCTGAGTGAAAAAGAATATTGGCAATTCCCGCTCGCTTATTTGGTCTGTATCTGACAGTTCCTGCAATCTTCTTTTTTATTTAGAAGCTTCGAGTCTCGAGTTCAACGTCAGAGTGTTTTTGTTCTGCCGTCCAGTACCGTCTTATCGATTCCAACCGAATGGGCTGATAATTTTTTTTCCATTCATGATCCATGATTCTTTACACTACATTCTCGCTATTCTTTCACCTGTAACGTGCAATTCAGGCCTTTCGCATTGTACTTGCTTGTCGTCAATGACAGAACCAGGTTACAATTCTAATTTACATTTTATCGTCGCTCCCGCCTCTGCTCGGATGCCAGGTGGCGTTCACAGCGAGCCAATAAAAAAAGAAGAAATACGGGCGGGGGCACGTGCTGAGGAATCAGTTCTGCAGTCCACGTGTTGGTTGTTTCTTTCTTTCGCACTCTACGCTAATTATCCCCTCGCGTCTCGCCCTCTTTCCCTCACTAAATTTTTTCGCCAATTCCCTGTAGTGGATATCTGCCATGGGACGAAAAGACAACAGCAGCAGCAGCAACAGCAAGGCTGGCCGCGCGTTCGCGTGACTCACCCAGGCATCTCGTGTCCAGCTTGCCTGCGTGATCGTCGCTGAGGCCTGCGAACCGCTTCATCAAGCGCCCATGGCTTCCGGTGATTCGTCGTCATCGCATCCTTTGAACAGTCATAAAGACACACAGAACCAAGCTCAAGGTACGGTCGCACTGCCATACGGCGGTCCCGATGCGCTCACAGGACCAGCCACGGGCGAGCCGTCCTCGTCTCGGATGTCCTCGGGCGTCCCACCTGACCTTCGCGATACACGCGACGAAGGAAGTCGCCAACGGGTGGCGTCGGCGGCGTCGTCGTCCCAGAGCCTGCAACGCTGTCCAGGAGCTTTGGACCTGACGAAGGGGTCCGGGACTACGGAGCAAGTCGCGAAGAATCCCCCGAAGCGTAAGCTGTCAAAACCATTTCTCAAGGACTGGGCGGAAGTCGGCGATGCACTTCCTATGGAAGTCGGGAATCCGCAAGACGGCGCCGTGCCGACCAAGAAGATGGCGTTGAAGCGAACGAGGCAGTACGAACGCTTGGTGAGGGCTCTTCAACGCCTGCACCTTACGGATGCTGCAGAAAGGCCAGGGCGAGTTAGGAGTAGGAAAGGAGCGTTAAAGATGGATCTAGACTGCGCCGAAGGGACGTCTGGTCAAGGTACGGGAAGACAGACGACTTCGGAACACGGGAAGGAGTCGAAAAGACGCTCGAAAGGGCAGAAGAAGAAGACCAAGCGGGCGTCGTCTGCGGAAGCAGTCGTGGCACGCGCGCAGAAGGGAAAAGAAGCTAAGAAGAAACCTAGAGGCGCAGGCGGTAAGCTGCCCCAGTCAGAGGGCCAGCAGAAGAAGCCAAAGACGGATCCGTCGAAAGCCGGGAAGAAGCCGAGAAGCGGGCCGTCCACTTGCAGCGGCGGAGGCAAGAGCAAGAGACCGCGCCGTACGTCGAGCGACCCTGGAAGTCCCTCGTTTGTCAAACTGAAGTCATACGTACACCTACGGTGACTTATGAACCACAGACACGAAACATGTGTATTGACGTCGTGAGAGGATGACTTAAAACATGAGTTTACACTTCGTAAGTGAGTGCGTCAGACGGGCTTCTATCGTGTTAGGATGTTGGATAACGGCAATCTTGGGACCGTTTTCCGACTGCACTGCAGGAAATTTGTGGCTGGCCTAATCCACCATTTGAATTTAGACAGGGACCTTAAATAAGCAGACGAAACTGACGATAAAGCCCTTCCGCTTTGCCGAACAGATGATTCGTCTATAACATTCAGGATGAGTGCCGCTACTAGGCGCTGAAATTCTAGCGGAGTGTCTTGAAGCGGTCCCAGGCGTTGCAAACTGAAGCGCCCTGTTCAAATTCGGTGACGCCAGCCGTGACGTAGTGCAATGATGCCATAATACCTTCACAGGAAACCTGAACGTTGGTTTTACAATGGGATCGACATTGCCGCTTGAGCAGAGGGCGGATAACTCAATTATGTGCCGCATCTTGACGGCAATCCACTGCGAGTTGTGTGTATTAGTGGGCATATTATTGGAATAACCACCGGCTTTCTATTCCATCTACTCTGGGAGGCCCAGCCGCTAAGTATGAACGGATGATACATTTCAGAATGTAAATTCTTTTTTATGCGAACATGGCTGGAACGAAGCAAGCATAAGCGCTGGCAAGAGATATTCAAGTTCGAGGATATCATTAAGCCAATCTAGAATACGGTAAGGCTTTGGAGTTCTGCGCTGATTCGAGGAAAGTCGCATAAACTCTGTATAGCTTCCTTTTTTTTGCTTTATTGCAGCGGAGACTCATCTCAAGGCCAAGATGTTTGGTACGTATAAAATGTGAACTGTAAGGCCACATCAAAATTGCGATTGTTTGCGGGTATTTAGCTATCCTACGTTACAGAAGTCTGTCCTCAAACATGAGGCTCATAAATACTTGACGAATTCTTACACTTTTACAGTGTCATATAGTATACAGCACACAACAGAACAATGTTGCAGTGAGTTTCCAGTACGGCTATAACTCTGGACACTCAAATTGCGCACTGTTGTGGAATCCAATATCTCGATACTTTGAGCCAACGAGAGAAGGCGTAACCGCCCCGTCAGCCCGTGAAAACTGGCAGCATGGCAAAACTTCTGGGCACTGTGAAATTTCGCAAGTTGTCGATTCTAACATCCCGACGTTTTGAGCCAATCAGAGCAGGCTTAGCTGCCCTATGAGCCAGTCCGAATCGACACTATGGCTAGGATCCGGGGATTTCTTCGTGGTGTAACGTCGACAGAAAACTATCATCATCAATGGCTCACACCTCTAAATGAAATGGCTCATACCTCCGTAAGGCGGAGCCTACAAGCATTCAGCAAAGTGAAGCGGACAGTGCGTACATTCTTTGGAATCACGCATAGAGCACACAGAACAGCATACGTTGCAATAAAGTACTAGCATCTGAACCACAATTTGTGATAAGGCACTCCTGCACCTACATGCAATGCGAAGCACGTAGCGCTCCCCGCATACGCTTCCCGGTGAGAGAGAGAGAGAAAGAGAGAGAGAGAGAAACTTTACTGTTTAAAAGGATTTTCGCGCAATGGTCGGAACCCCTTTAGTCAAGGCCCCACTGGCCTCGGCCGCCCGCTTGACCTGTCTTTTGAAGGATTGTTGTCCCGTCAGGTCTGAACTGGTTAACTGCTTCTCCCATTGCTCCATTGTGACGTGTGATTTATCAAACGGGTGTGATTCACAATCACGTGTAATGTGTTGTAGTGTTGGCATGCAGCCGCACCAGGGGCAGTCGGGCCTGTAGCGAGTGGGGAACATGGCATTCTGTAATTGAGATTACTGTTGCACAAACTGCCGCGGCGACGGCAGCTTGACTGTAGCATACGAAGCAGGAAGTGACGTAACTACACTTTCATACGTAAGAGAAGAACCGGCCTTGCGACTCATTTGTGCTATGACAGTGCTTGGGAAGGCCACGTATAGTGAAGCGTCCTGAAGAGCAGCGCGTATACGAGGCACGGGGAATGTCTCTTCTCTCCGGTTTACTCTGTGTAGGTGCCCAAAGTTGTGGCGCAAGCTGACTCACTGACCGCCAAAACGTCTTAGGCTAATAGTTAGGTAAAGGGCATGTGAATGTCGCCACGTGAATAATTTCAACCCACGTCACAATAAGCAATGGTTCTAGTCGTCGTTTACAGTATCTCTGCCCAACCACCTTCACAGCGTGAATTGGAGATCATTTTTTTCATTATTATAATTATAGTCGTCGTGGTCGTCATGATCATCATGACAATTGTGCCATTTTATGTGCACTGCAGGACGAAGTGCTCCCGCTCCAATCTCTCCGAAAATTCTTATACTGCGTCGGCTTACAGCGTCCCGTGCTCGCACATTTCCTAATTTCATCACGCAACCTATAACCATTCTTCGTCCTCCACTACATTTTCCTAACCTTGGCAGCCATTCTGTTGCAGTAGGAGACCACCGGTTATCTGCTCTGTGCATCACATGCAACGGGGAACATCTCAGGAACTCCTCCTTCGCAGAAAAATTTTTTTCCCGTTCGTCTACGCTTGTGACGACTTGAAACAAGTAATTTAGCCCGCAGTGTCATTGTGCCAGCTGTGACTAACCCACGACCCTCCCTCTATTCCGAAGTGCGCCTCGACTCGAGGCCACGACTTGGCGAAGTGCGGCACGAGATGACGCCGGACGTTATCTCCCCGAAGGGAACGCAACGGATTTCTTGGGCACGTCCACTTCGGACCTTATCTCGTGCCGGACTTTACCTAATCGAATCGTGGCTTCAAGCTGAGGCGCAATACGGGGGTAAGTCAATGTCCAACATCCTGGCGAGACAACACGAATTCCACATTGGCGGTAAGCCTTCAGAACCTGCCAAAGAGCACATATTGACCCGCGTACATTGTTTATCTTCTTTACACCGGAGCTGTATATGGCTAGGGCATTTCCGTCGTCCGCGAACAACCCGCGAACTATTTTCGTTGGCGCTGCGCAACCACGCTCGTGTCACTGCTCACGCGTTCGTCATCCTCGTCTCCTTCCACGGCTGGCTCCGTTGTCGCTTATTGCTTAAGGAGGTATTAACCATTAATTGGCAAGAGGAAACTATCGTCATCATTATAATTATCATCAACTATCATGATCAGCAATAGTACGAGTATCATCTTCCACTTCTGGCTCCGTTGCCCATTATTGCTTAAGCGAGTATGAGCCATTCATTCGCAAGAGGAAACTATCGTCATCGTCCATTATCATCATAGTCATCAACTATCATCATCAGCAATGGCTCAAGCATCGTCGTCTTCTTCCACAGCTGGCTTCGTTGCCGCTCATCATTCCAGCGTAGAATTTCATTGCTCTTCTGTCATCGTAATGGGGAGGCCGCGTTAAATTTTTTTGATTTACGGCGGTATGAACCATTGTTTAAGAGGGTATGAGCCATTCAATGTCTCACGCGACGGACGTATCTAATAATAGAGGTGATACGAGAACGTGTGTGCATACCTACCATTACGATGACCACCGATCAGGGCAATAAATATGTTTGTACCTTTGTTCAAAATTCTATGTCACCTCTTTCTCGTGTGCTGGACAGGTTCGCTGGCCATCCACCTTCACAGAGTGGAATGGCTCGTGATTTTTTTCCCCCACTTATCGCTTTTCTCCGGTTAACAACTGTTACAAACTTATCGCTCGGCGCAAGAGGCTGCTACATGTATGTAAACGTTTCCGTATGTAGTCGCCAATTCTACAGCGAGATAATTTTGTTTGCAATCAGACTGCATGACACTGCTTGAATAGTTGTGTACATTCTAGAACGTACGCGAGAACGAGCTGATTGATCTAGAATGTACGATAAGTCATGCATAGCTGGCGCACTCGACTCATCGATCAGATTTCGACGACCGACAATCGTGCTAACTGTAGTTGTTGCGCTCCGAGTATTACTCACTTTTCTGGGCACAAGTTTACCGGTAAAAAGAAAAAAAAATTAAATTATGGTGTTTGACGTGCCAAAACCACTTTCTGATTATGAGGCACGCCGTAGTGGTGGACTCCGGAAATTTTGACCACCCCGGGTTTTTTAACGTGCATCTAAATCTAAGTACACGCGTGTTCTCGCATTTCGCCCCCATCGAAATGCGGCCGCCGCGTCCGGGATTCGATGCCGCGACCTCGTGCTAAGCAGCCCCACACCATAGCCACTGAGCAACCACGGCGGGTTACCGGTAAAAAGAGTAATCGCCTTACTTCACGCGGTTGGCAGTGTCTTAAGCTTCATCGTCGCGACAACGCGGCAATATACCGGATTAATTATGCACAGGGGGGAACCCGAGTCTTCGGAATAAGATTTGCTGAAGTAAAAATGGGTTGCGCCGCGTACGACAAGCACTTCCACGTTGTAACCACCCGCTTACCCCTGATGTTCTTGTAAAAAGCAAAAAAAAAAGAATAAAGATAACAAGAGGGTACAATAATTGCACTTTACCAATACCAACTCATAAGGCGGTAGTTTGGAGGCTAATAAATGAGCTTATAAGAAGAAGCTAATGACTGCGCAATGAGGCACAAAAGGGAAGAATGTTCTCCTGGATGCAATCAGATATTCGATGCACGAATTACCCGAAGCGCCTAAAAACAAAAAGAAAAAAAGAAAGTATGGGAACCGGTTGAGAGAAGTTGATGCAGTCATGTTGTAGCCACAGTGAAGAACCAGATAGTGCTTTAACTTTACCTTCCTTATCAGACGACTCTGGGCACAAAAGCACAAGTGACACTCAAAGAACAACCGGAGTGCGGCACAGCTATAGCGGCGAGTGCAGTCGTCTTGGCAGACAATCCCGATTCCCGGGTCACGTGCGTCGGCTGCTTATGCATGACTCCTCGTACACTGCATTGCAATCACTTGCGCGCTTCCAGACTGTACGCACCCTTATTCGCGTCGCGCGTGTAATCCGGTTAGGCAAGCTTCTTTTGCTACAGCGTCGGAGACAACGTTCGGGGAAGTTAGTACACACGTAGGCACGTCTTGCGCCATGAGCTAACTTTGTAACAGTTAGCCAGTGAAAAGGCGGTAACCGGGACAAAAAAAGAAAGGATGAACAATGCACGTGTGTCAATACTAATCGTAGCTAGAATTTACAGCTTTAGCTGTGCGACAACGCCTGCATCTTGAGCGTGCGCGAAAGCGACAGACGAGGCAGTGAGCCAACGAGAACGTAATTAAATATTTCCACTCGGTTTAAGGAGACGAAGCTCGTACCGTCACAATGCGCGTCGCAGACGGAGAGAACTGAAACTAAGGTCTTTTTCTCCCCTGTGCATAGGTAACGGAAGATGTTGTAAGCCCACGCCATTTTTTTTCGTACCTCGACTATATGCTAGGGCTCGCTTGGCCGCATTCGAAACGCGCGCAACACAGACTCCATTTATCAAATCCGACCCCACCTCCACCCCCTCCCCCTCCCACCTCAGTTCCGTAATTTAATAAGAGTGAAGCGGGGAGCTATTCATCTTCAACTGCGCATCCCTGACTGGGAAGCTGCTCGTGAGTGTTAATTGGTGTCGCTACTGAAAGAGCGGCAAAATTGGCGTCGGTAATGACGCAATGAAAAAAAAAAGAAGGAAAATGCTAGAAGCCATAGCAAAATAGTGGGAAGCGTTGAGAAACAAGTTAAGGGAATAATAAAGAAACTGTAATAGTGAGAGAGAAGTCTTATGAGAACGCCTTAATAAAAAGCTCTAGCATATCGGGTCCAACTTGAATTGCATATTTAAATGCAGTAAAACCTAGAAATATATATATATATATATATATATATAATACAATTCTTGCAATTCTTTATTCGTATAGAGTAATAGTAGCAGTAATTTAGAGTAATGGTTTTGTTTTGACAGCACGCCGCCGCGGGCCCATAGAGGTGTTGCAACAACGTTGAAATCTGTTGCTAGGCTGGTTCTTTCATATACGAAAGGTCCTGTGGCTGGCGCAGCGTGGCCTTAGTCGCTTTTGCGCCATTAAAATCGAGCTAACTAACATATACGAAAGGCTAGTGACGTCACTCTCGACGTCACAAGCTGCCGTCGGCACGGCAGCTTACGCAACAGTAACCTCTACCGGGACACGCATGCAGGGAGCGCTACGTGCTTCTCATTGTTATCAGGAGCGCCTTATCATCAGTTATGATGTTGGGATGATTGCTTTGTGCGTGTTATTTATTGAAACGTATGATGTTCTGCATGTTGTATGCGTGATACCAAATAATGTATGCACTGTTCGCTTAGCTTTTCCCACTGCTTGAAGCCTCTGCCTTACGGGGGTACGAGCCACTGATCCTGATCCTGCACTACTGCCTGGATTGGCCCACTTTTTATCGCGATAGCATTAAGGGTCACGTGTCGCAGAAAATCCGGCGTCGGCGTCCGACGTCGGACGTCGTGCCGGCAAAACGATGTTCGTGCCACTTGTACCCAGGCCGTCCATGTGGCGTAAGGAAGTTACTGAAGTAATTGCATTTCTGAAGCTGAAATACGTAGAAAGAACGTAAAGTACGACTTACACACAACCTACAGACATGATAGCATCGGAATGTAATTTCAATATACGAGAAAGCTGTCACGCGAAAACTCGAAGAAACTCCTTATCCAGCGTTTCTACGGCACATAGACCGCCCACGGCATCCGCCGTTTGCGCGAATATCTCGGAGTTCACAGAGCGGCGCGCCCGTTTTCTTGAAGCACCTCCAGATGGCGTTGGCCTCCGCCGCATTGCGGCGCACGCAAGAGGCCGGGTTTTTATCAGAAAGCGTGCCTTCGTGCATAGCGTTCGCCGCGAGCGCTTCCGGGTAAACATTGCGGTTACATACGCTGCAGTTGTCGGGAAGCGTGAGAATCAGCCAGGGATCTTTGAATGCTATCGCGTTACACTCTTAAAGGCGAAGCTTAAGCGTCCTCCAATTTTTTTGCTGACGGACGCGGACACGAAAAATGACAGCCAATTAGAGGCTAACAGCTTCGATGTAATAAAATAATAACTCAGGTATGCAATTTACAATTCTGTAATTCAATAATAACAAAAGCGATATCCCACTTCTGCAAAATTTTCCCTATTAATAGATCGTAAACGGACAAAATCGATGTCCTGTACAAAGCTTTGAAGCATACGAGCGATTTGTAATTAAAGCACTCGTAAACATTGCAATAATTTTGTGTAAGCTGTAAAATTATTTACCAAATTTGTTCGCTTTAGATGCTCTAACAGACGCTGTTTACAGAACTGGGATATATGTTTTTACTGCGGTGTTACGAATTTGTAAACTTCTTGCTTCAATATTTTAAAAATGACCTAACTTAGGGAAATTAAAAAAAAAATTGAAGTCCTAAATTAATGTTCTGCTCCATAAATCCACAAGAATTTACTGTTTTCTGCAGATTACAACAAATTTAGTTGAAATAGGTCCAGCGTTCGTCTCATAAAACCAATTCTGCGTTTTACGCCTACTTGAACAGGGAAATTGGACTGGGTCTCGAGCTATAACGATTCATCCTAATAAATAGTTATTCACTATATTTCAATATGGAATGTCCGCTACTTTTCATGCATATGCTACATATGAGGAGTTTTTTTTCGAAATGGGTTCAAATCCACGTAAACAAAAGTTGAGAAAAAAGCAAAAATTTGTTACCGGACCTAAATGCAACGCTAGCAAAGCTATTATATGATATGCTTTACATGTCGGCTAGGGCAAGTTTACGACCACAAGTAATGAAAAATTATGCGGCAGATATGCCCAATATTAGGGTGAGAACTCTGGATTTGGCTCGTATTGAATTGAAACACTGGATTTTAGGCGGTATTGTTATGAAAACTTTATTAAAATTGGCTTTCCAGAATGGCATCATGTAATAATGACAGAAAAGCTATAATAACATTGGCAGCAGGGCTTTGCTGTGCTTCAAGAACAATAGAACTATACTTGAAGAGCAGGTGCGTCTTCTTGGCAGCATAAGCAGCTCTCTTCTAATTCTTCCGCAGGATCATTTCCTTGGGCGCGCCTGAAGACACTAACGAAGTACGCAAGCTCTTCATTGTCTTGCCAGGAATTTCCGAAATGCTTCACAAGAAGGCTGGTCACATCTCTGACTTTCATTTCGTTGACGTGGTGTGCGTACAGTGCACATCTTATGGGTGCTTGTGCAAGGGACCTTCCCCTTTTTAGCACTGACACGAAATTTGACACAGAAACTTTATAGTGAGGCTCTGCTCTAATTTGAGGACTCCTACCAGCTGCATTTCTTTGAATGTAGAAGACCTTCGTTTCGGTTATCTTGAACGGCAAGCTGGATGTCGACTTCATCACCGCCGTGCAGTAGGCCTTCCAGTCGTACGCATGCCAATGTTTTTCAAGCTCTAACACAGTGCCGTGATTTGAAAAAATCCTTTGGTAGCTTTGTGGATTCAGGATTTCTTCGTGTCGTCTAACATCTTTTTCAATTCTGCCAAATACCCTGTCTGGGGGTAAAAAACTGTGTCCTGTGACAGGAAACACAAGGGAAACTACTGAGACACCTGCTGGAGCCTCATTCTGGAGCCACCAAAGAAGCATGCAAAGCACAGTACTCTTCTTGTTTTGTCCAGCACAGCCATCGGCTACTAACCGCACCTCTCTAATTCCTTCGAAGTTAGCGCTTCGAAGTGTATTATGTACCGCACTGGCTACTTGGTTGCTTCCTTTGGAGCTTTCATCTTCGCTCCATGTGTAGGAATGGATGGCCTCTTTGGGCATTGATCCATCTGCCTGGTTTTCCACCACGCAGAGGTGGTACTGATAGAGCTGGCGGCTGTAGTAGGCTTCCTGGTCCGGAACTTTGGGGAGCACTTGATTTTGTTGGCAATCAAATGAGAATGTTTTCAAGTCTTCCCTCTTCTCACGCAGCAGGGAATAAAAAGCCTTATACTTCAACTTGTGTACACGTTGCTCTGTTATGACACGCTGCTTCTGTGAAACATCTCCACAAGTTTTCATCTCATACGCATTTTTCAGGCACACAGAGCAAACGTCTGTCCTCGGTGTTCTGAACGAAAGATTGAACGTCGCTCGAAAAATGTGGTGAAAGAAGCCATACTTCACCCTCACATCTTCGGGTGCTTGTTGGTTATAAATCTGCCACAGGTTTCGGATGCTCTTCAGCTCACTTGGAAGGTATAACTTTTTTGTCTTCTTCCGGTTGTAGTGCGACTCTCTTGCCCGAAGTCGCTTAATGAAACCCACAACAGCTGATCGCTTTCGACCGTAGCGCTTGATCTTCTGGTCACCTCCACGACTGTCGGCTTTCACTTCACCTTTTTCATGCTTGTGCTTTATATAGCGAGTAACTGTGCTGTGACTAATATCAAGCACTGCGCAAAACATATCGCGACAAACACGAATCTCTTGGCCATTTTCTATCCGTACCTTGTAAACAACAGCAAGGCTCCGACGAGGTTCCGCTTCTTTTCCTCTCCTACGTTTTACGGCTGTTGGCGTGCAGTACATCAAAACGAACGCCTTTTGTTCCACGCTACACAGTGCGTAAAACTTCTCCTTGAAACGTTTAGTGGATGCTTCTGTCACAAGCGCACACCTGAGAGTCTTTTTCGCGTGTTTACGTTTTGGCAACGGCGCATTCTTGCTTTTTCGGTGGTGATGCGGCTTTTTTTCACTTCGCCGTCGACGTCTAGGGATAGATCTTTCGCCGATCTCTTCATTGCCATCCGAATCCATGAACAACGATATTAGAAAAGCGAAGAACTCGCGAAAACACGAACGAAACACTCTGAGCTGTCAGGCGGGAACCAACTCCTTGGCGGGAACTGACAAGGAGGCAGCGATGGCTAAATGACGTCATGCCAAAAGCGCTCTCCTATTGGGCAAATGGATTTGGCTCATTTTGATTCGTGCAACAGCTGGATCTGGCTCAATTTCGATACGAAATACGATCTGCGAACACGTTCGCCTGGCGTTATTTGACCCATTTCGTTGCAACGGTTTTTCTATGAGAAAGTTGCCTAGTTTTTCTTGTCATTACCGTTTTATCTGACCCAGTTTCGGTTTGTGGATTTGGCTCATTTCGAAAAAAAACTCCTCATATATTCTACAGTGATGTCATCACTTCCCTGGTATTTTCTTGTTTAAAATATTATTAATTAGTGATACCGATATTATCTCATAGATGTCGTTACCGATGTCATCCTTCAATAAACACGCCCTGGTGGCGTAGTGGCTTCGAAGAAGCGCTGCGAAGCTCAAGGTCGCGGGATCGAATCCCGGCCAAGTCGGCCGTATTTCGATGTAGGCGAAATGCAAAAAATAGCAACCTCATGTGAGCTGGCTTGTATCCTGTCTCAATACTGCGTTTAGCATTCAGTCTGAAGGACAACTTCTAATTTATGACTCGGCATTGAGCGGACGGGATTGTTCAGTAGACATAAATGACCGAGTGATCGACAGACATTTCTGAAGGGCGACATGGCATCCTGGCCTCCCGACAAGGGCCGGTTTCTTTTCTCGCGCAGCGACCGCAACCTCTGCCATAACTCTGACGGCGACTTACGTCAACCAGGCCCTACTATCTATCTGAGCATCCGGGGGTGACTCACACCTGTCACTTCCTCATTGCCACTTCTGACGTCAGTCTCTGCTAAATTGTCAGTTTTCTAACTGCAGCCTGCGACGTACTTTATCGCAGCTGTGCTTACTGGCGTTGTCGCGAACTTCATTATGTGATACTACCAACCCTTCCACATTAGAAGAGCAATAAATCCTGACATAAATGTTGTTTGCTAATTCATTCATTAGCGTCCAGCTCATCCCGCCTTTCACAAGCCCGCTAGTTGTCGGCACCACTTAAAAGTCAGTTATCATTTATATTGCAGTTGGCGGCGCAAGCTATCCGGCCATAAAATGCCAGCGTTCCAACTGTGTGAAATAAATAATATCCGCATGAAAAAGACGAAGGATCTATACTATTGCAAGCCAAGTCTTCGCTGCCTGCATATGTAGACGGCGAGCACGGGAAGTACAGCTGTTATACACGAAACGAAACTCTACTAAAAAAATCAAGAAAAAAGAAGGCGCCATGTCTATCAGCTAAAAACATGAGTGAAAAAAGGAAAGCTGAACATCTGCGTTTCGCGGGTAAAGTTCGCGCAAGCGTGTACGATCAAGGAAAGTACCCCGGTGAGGCAAAACTAAAAGCTCAGACATGGCGTGCATGTACTTGTAATCAGACAAAAATGTAATGAGCCCTCATTCTAAGCCGCCTGCGTATTTAATTTAAAGGGGGGGGGGGGGGGGGGGCTCTAAATCATGCTCTCAGTCACCAATCGCCACTTAGACTGCCAACATAAGTGTAAGCATTACCGCTTTCTAAAGACACGGCAGAAAACTATAAGCGCGCGACCAGACGAGTACGGTGAAAGATGACGGGAGACTAACACGTTGAGAGTTCGTGTGTCCCGTCTTCTTTCACCGTACTCGTTTGGTTGTGCGCTTATAGCTTATTTTGTCTTGTCTTACCAACACGCTCATAACAGCCACATTATTCAGCTTTCCAAAGGTAGGGCTTGATGGCGCTGTTCCTGATTGATTGTTTCTGACATTCTAATGTACGTATGTATACTCGCGCCCATAGATCGCAATATAAACGGAGCTCAGTCAGATTCCCTCAGAAGATATATTTTAACGGGCTAGCACTCTTTGAGTACACTGACGCACTTTTCGGGGGCTATGTACATTTGTATCAATCTTATACTTGACTTGAGACGCAAGAAAAAAATAAAATAAACGAGGACACAAGAAGGAAAATCAGTCAAGACGAGCGCTCACCCTGTATGGTTTTCCTTCTTGTGTCCTTGTTTTCTGCAACGAGCTTGTTTTAGGTTGATCCCTCCAGCCGACCTCTCTATAACCATGTGCGTCGCGACGAACGCGTGTGGTTCTCTGGCCTGGAAGACCGGCGCATACTCATGTGAGAAGCTCGGCGCAGTGTGACTTAAGAACGAATTGAACTGTGGGGTTTTAAGTGCCAAAACCACGATCTTATTGCGAGGCACGCTGTAGTGGGGGGGCTCCGGAAATTTGGATCACCTGGGGTTCTTTAACGTGCACCTAAATCTAAGCACACGGATGTTTTCGCACTCGGCCAACATCGAAATGTGGCCGGGATTCGATCCCGCGACTTCGTGTGCTTAGCAGTCCAACTCCATAACCACTAAGCAACCACGGCAGGTATTGCGCCTTAAGAATAGCGGTGGATCTGCTGACCCGAAATCGCCGCATGGGCAACTGAAAACGATTTGCGCCGCTCGCAATAGGCTGTGTTTTACGCCAGTGCTGTTGGTAATCGCGGTTGTCGCTCTGGTTGCCCATATTAGGGGCAGCTGAACTGCTTCCTTGCAAGAGCTGTACGCCCTACACCGTGGTAACTGCTCGTGGCTAGCGTGAAGCACGTCATCCTGTCCAGACAACCGGACTCGTCACCAGGCCTGAACGTCCAGCTGAACCCCTATACAGAGATGGCCGGGAATAACAGACGTTCAGAGAAATAGGCTTTCTCTTTCTTACGATACATTTTTATTTGTCTGCTGACGACACCTAAAATTCACTTTATGTGGGGGAATATTGGCTAAAGTGGCTACACCACAGAAAAAAGTTAATCGGGGCAAGCTGGACGAAGTGGAACACGGAATGTGTGGAAGCAAATTGCAATGCTTGATGTGAAAGTAAATGCCACGCTTCTTACGGATGCTTCGTTCGTACGCAGCTGCGCATGGTTTTACCACAGATGCCACGCGAAGCCCAATAACGCGCTGTGCTGTGGGATTCATTGCTTCGCCGCTTCTTAAAAAAAAAAAAAAAAGAAACTAGAGATCTTTTTTTTTTTTGTTCGCGCAGCGCGTGTGGCGAGTCTAAGATTGTCCGTGAATGCTGCAGAATTTATTAGGCGGTATTCAAAAGAAGTCAAACTTGGTCTCCTCTTCCAACTTCTCAACAAGTGGATAGCAGTAGCGACGTTCGTACGTCGATATGACGTTTTCGCCGGTGTATTCCTCTAGCTTCTTCAAGCACTGTTCGTAGTCGGTGTCCGTCGCATTAACACTTCTGAAGAGGTAGTATTTTGAATCTGGAAAAAGCAAATTAGAAACAAAATATTTTGGGCTACATCTAGCATGTGATGCTACGTTGCCCACAGGAATTACATTGGGAATCGGTGGTATAGGGACGTATTAAAAAACTACGTTGCTGGTGATCAGACCCTTCGCGCGAAAAGTGAGGCGAAGTGCGGAAGGAGTAAAGAATGGATCGGCGAAACGTCGGTGCTCCATGCATTCCGCTACTCGTGATGATAATGATGGTGATGATGTTGATTTATTGGCAACCCCTTTGAAACGGGGCTGTGGCTCTTAGTGACCTAGTGTGCTTGAGAAGGCAATCTATACTTGCTCATCAATCGAGCCTTTTGCCTACATGTTCGTAATCTTTTCTCTCGCTGGGTGAATACCTTAGCGTTCCATTAGGACTGTAAGCGGATTTTTGCTGCAGCAGAGACATACCACATGCTTCTGCAAATACTTGCTCCGGTAGGGTTTTATCCTTACGCAATCAGCTCGGGACTCAAATAGCAAGGCACAGCATTTTGGGTAACCCACAAGTTTTACTTTCTAATATTTTTTTGCCATTCTTGTAAATCTCCATCGTTTTTCTTTGTTTCCGTCCTTAGAATTCAATTTACTGCCTCCGCTTCTCTTTTAATTTCTGTTTCGTTGGTATCTCTCTCAAATTTTCAAGGTTATGCGTCTGTGATGGCTACCGCGGCTATCTGCTCTTTGTTCATATATAGTCATTTGGTCTAGTCATTCATAAGCCGTTTCTACGACTAAGGCGTAGTCGATAAAGGACTGCCTGCTTCCACATCGACACGCTACTTGTCCTTGACACTTATTCTCTTTAATATGCTACGAGGTTTCGCTCCTCAAACAGATACAGCACTATGAAGCCGTTGGAACCATTATATCCGTCTAGATCATCCATGTGCCAATGCATATCTCCTACTAATGTCACCTGGGCTGGTTTTCTGAATTCAATAACATATTTTCTAATACAGCAAATCACTTCTCTAGTTCGATTCCTGATATCATTCACTACCTGCCCATAAGTAATTTATTCCAAGCCACATCTTCTTTTTTCATCCCATTTGCAGTTAATTCATAGGTGCACCTTACATGCCCCTTTTACCTTTTATCACTGCAAACAACGCCTAATGAGCCTGTATACGACTCTGATTTTTCTAGACCCAGTCAACCATGATGACAACGACGACTCCGCGTAGAATGTGTCCCGTTTCGAAGCCGTGCAGGAGCGATATGAGATTTATGTGGTACCCCCTCCCCCCCCTCGCTGGAAAAAGATTTGATTTTCTCGTTGCTGCTGACGAGCCTACTAGAAGGTGTGCATACAGTTACGAATCCTACGCCGTGCTTGTCCTGCCTTCACCTGAAAATGTCTTAGACAGCGAGAGAAAGAAAAAGAGTGAGGGAGAGGAGTGTGGGAATTATTGAGTGCACTCACCTGAATTATCTTGTGGGAATTGCTCAAGCACAAAACAGCTGTTTGTGTAGTGGAAACGCACACCGAGCTTCAAGCTTTCGCTGACATTTCCTAATGTCGAAAGCGTAGAAAAAAAAAGAGGACAACTCAGGAGAGCTTAGTGATTGCACTAGAACGAAACTCACTCACTGCGACAACAAGAGACTCGCAGACACGACGAAAACATTACGAAAACATTACGAAAACATTACGAAATCATTACGAAAACATTACGAAAACATTACGAAAACATTACGGAAACATTGCACCGCGCACAAGTCGCTGCTCGTCCACTACATTATCCCTTGTCGTTGTTCCGAAATAGATGCAAAGGCGCCGGAAGTCACAGAGCTTGTGTGGGTTTCAACACCTTGCACAAATAAATGTCACGCAGAGAACATTTCAATACTCACCGCTGTTCCATGTAGCGTAAATCTTGCCTTGAGCAGTTATGCTCACATTTCCGTCTCTGAAACAAGGAGAGACTTGTGAAAGAAAACTGATCATCGAGTAAGCTCGTAGGCGTTTATCTTGATTAACAATGCCAAGGACCGCATGGAATCTGCAATGACTCGTTGCAGTCTCAATTTGTTGCCTTCACCACTTCGATTAAAGGTAAGCATTTGCTTAGGTGTTTTTTTATTTCGGTATGCTATATCGGCTAGCAGGCCCTTTGATACAGCAAACAGCAATATTAGGTCACGAAAAGGGCCGAACGTGTTTGTTCACTCGTCACAATTTGACGTGTATTATGTGATCAACGGTTTTGCACAAGGTGTTTGGAATAGAAACAACGATCTTGCAGCATCGAGCCGAGCATTCTAACCAGTAAGCCGCGGTCGTGTTGCCCTAGTGCTCTGGGCGCTGCTAATATCCGGCATCACATTACAGTTCTGATGTACGAAGTCGGTGCCTGTAATATTGGAGAACCTGCAGCAGCTCTCTTCTCTCCCACCGGCTGTCACATTACGCAGCCCCTCCCGTCACCGAGATTTCGACCAACTACAAAAATTTCACTTGTGCTGAACTGATTATTAATGAGTAGTACAAACTACTTCATCGATTTCGACAAAGCTGGAATCCTGGTAATTATCCTTTCTCCTTGATTTAAAGCCTTTAACAGCGACAAGCAGACGACGCATGCGCCAATGATTAGAGGTCATGACTCAAGTCCGAGCAGGACGGCGCCTCCGAGATTTACAGCGCGGTGGCCTGGTCTCGGAAGTCGTGCCGACGAGCCAGGCTGGTTTAGGTTTTGAAAGGCCAGATGGAACAAACATCCACTTTGACAAAAATGGTTGTAACTGAGCAGTGTACTATGTACGGTTCATGCAATCTTGACAAAGCTGGAGAGATGTTAATTGTGCAAGTTCTTTTATTACCGGCTTCCAAATAGTGTATAAGCAGACGACGCGCGCGCTTGGCGGTTAGCGGATGTGACGCGCGACCGAGCCCATCGACTCCGAGATGCTCAGCGCTACACGAGCGTCACCTCATCTTGGAGGTCGTGCCGCCGATCCACGCTGGTTCTGAACGTTCTGCTTCTAGCGCGATTTTCGGTTATCCATTTATTCGCGGCGTTTTTTTTTGCTGTTTCCGTACGAAAAAACGTCATCTATTGCGAGCTTTTTTTTGACGCATCAATTTTCATTTCAATCATAAAGTTATGCACCGAGACCACTCTATACCTACACAATTTAAGAGTAGGCCTTTTACGCGATCTAAAATTTTCTTCCAGTTGGCCTTTAACTCATATGCGCCCAAACATTGGCAAATTAGAAACTGCAGAACATTTTCTTCGTACAATACCTTTCAGGAAGTTCAGAATGATGGAAGAACACTTCGTTGAGAAAAGTTCCCTACCAAGAAAGCTCGTCGATAATCCCTATATGAAAGCATACGGGCTCCTATATAAGGACCCACATATTTCTATTGCCATACAGTATTAGTGCGTATGTTATAATGCTTTTTGGATTTACGATAGGTTTTGTGCGAGACATTGAGTTTTTAGCCGTCTTCCAGCTAAGACGTACGTTAGGCAGGTGAACGCATTCTCGAGTGTCATAACGCTTGAAACCTGTTGCACGAATTTCGATGTCACATTTCTCACAATGTGTGACTGTTTCCATCATGGCAAGGGGTACACCTGGACGGCCGTGTTGCATGACAATTCTTTATAACTCATAGCGTCTTCTCAAAGATAGTCATACATTTATAAAAAAAGCACACTGTGAAACTACGCTCCTGTTCACGAAAATTCACCCTCATCTCACCGTGGTTCGCCGTCGTCGTTGTTGATGTACTTGGCCTTGTAGGAGGCGTGAATGCTCTCTTCAGTCGTGGAATCGGTAGTTATTAGTTTATGTGTACGCCCATTTTTTTTAACAGTCAAGCAGCTCAGATCCAGCTGCTGGTCGGAAGTGGCATCCAAGATGAAAAACTTGAACGTGTCCAATATCTGGAAGTGGAGTTGAAGGCATCGCAGATTCCCCATGAGCATCGCTTTCAGTTCGCGTAAGCACATCTCATCGCAGATAACTGTTACGTTTTCGCCCACACTCGGAGGGGTAAATTTCTTTTCGGGAAGCAGGTAGACTTCGGGAACAATCTGTAGGTGGCAAATTTATGTTAGCGACAGAGCGAAAGCGAAGAGAGCTGTGGAGAAAAAAAAATAGAAAAGTACTCAAGCTGTACCTGAGCGGCTGTAATGCGATATGATTTTGACGACCTGTCATTCGAAGAAAACTATGTAGTATGTTTATACGAATCCTACGAGCACTATATAGCGCCCTCCAGAACGAAGCCTGCTCCAAGTGTACGAGTCGCTTTTCCTGGGCAACGCACGTGGCATCACGCCTGTGCTATCTAACCTGGAGTCGCGGTGACTGCGCAAGCTGGACAGCCTTCAGACACGAACACTCCGCATGCGCGATGTTCGTGTTCTGTGCTATAAAATTACTCCTTTAGGCTTTTTCGTGTTCGCGATCAACCTGTTTATTGAGGCGGGTTGATTAACTTCTGTTCAACTAAATGCAATGCGTACAGCTGTGTTTATTTTATTTCTATGTAACGTAGTGTAATGTTTGTGTACCGATGGCAAGCTATGCCGAAGTGCACCTAATGAGGCAGACGCCCAGTGTGAGATGTTGACGCAATGATGATGAAGGCGACGTGCTTCCCTTCCTGAGGAAAGGGAAGAGCATTCGAGAATGGCAGGAAATTAGGTGGGGTGATGAGGAAATTTGCAGACGCAAGTTGGAATTAGCCATAACAAGACGGAAGTAATTGGAGATCGCTGGAAGAGGCCTTCGTCCTTCCAGTGGACATTAAAATAGTCTGATGATGATGATTATTATTATTGTAATGATGATGATGATGATGATGATGATGAAAGCTTTTATACACGTTGCGTCGATAGTAGCGCGTATCCCTCCGAGCAATACGACAGGGAACAATAAAATTGCTTTCGAAACGCTGTAGCGCCTAGACACACCTTTTAATCACAAAAGGGATCAAATGACCGTACATTTAGACGGAGAGCTATCTGCTGCACGATTGAATGCAGCGTGCAATCTCGCACATCACGGGATTGTCCTGGGTAGTGGACCAAAGAACAGGCTGCTGCTGCTGATGATGATGATAATTATGAATGCGTATAAACCCGTTACGTCGTAGTGGCGCGTACCCCTTCGAGCAATACGACAGGGAACCATAGCATTGCTTTCAGAATGCTGTATAATGCGTAAACGCACATTATAATCACAAAAGGGATCACATGACCCAAAATTTAGATGGTGAGCTATCTGCTGCATGTTTGAATGCAGCGTGCAATGTCGCACATCATGAGTTACTGTTTCTCGAAAAGGAATTCTATGCTGCCGCTCTTACTGCTCGCGACTACACCTGGACATGGGACAGGAATGGACACCTACACCCAGCGGCACACGCCGAGTGGCCCAGAACAAAGGAGTTGCCCAAATACAGCAAGACTTTTGGAAAATCAAGACGCGTTCGGTATCAGGCGCTGTTCCAATTAGGGACAATTAATTGCAAGGAAATTTTACTTTGGTAAACCGGTAATATTAGTAGTCCGCGCTACGGAAGCAATCTTGGTGAAGCTGCGGTGCGGGTAGTTGTCTCGCGTTCTTTTTCGCAGCCTTTAAACAGCACTTAGGTAGACGACCCTTTCGGCTGATGATAAGCGGGTGTAAAGTTTCCAGGACGTGGCCTTGGAGGTTGTTTCAGCGCACCTCGGGCAACCGCGGACGGCTTCTCTCTGGAGTTCGTGCCCAGGAGCGGAGTGCGTTGAGTCACACGTCACTTCCGGCTAGAGGTAGCGGCTGCCTTCGTTTCTGTTTCCATATCAAATACTTCAACCTTTTTTTCCCTAGCATCTGTTGACACATTGAGTCGGATTTCGAAAGTAAAAGTTTCCCGAAGGCTGTTGTATATGGGTATATATCATCTGCTAGGTTTTAATACGCGCGGCCAATGATTTTGTAGAAGTGGGCCTTTAAGAGGGTCTAGTTTGCGTAAGAGATGCCCACGAGCCGGCATTATACGCTCAGATCTGATTTCCCCAATTTTATTGCTCGATTAAGCATTAACAGAGGTGAGCTACGTGGCACTACAGGCTCTCGGTCAGAATTCTATGCCGTACGAGCCGCACACTTCGTGGCAAACATACGAGTGCCGACAGGTGTTCGTGGACCACGCCGTGATGCGAAAAACGTAAGAATTTCGTAAAATTTCAGCGTGCGCAACCTGCACCACGTGATCTGCTAAGATTACCCAGCGGACAAAAAGAAAAACATGTTGGACCTTTTTTGTTGGAAGCTGCATGCATAGGCCATTGCGATATTAAGCCTTGTCCCAGTGGACGCTGAAAGATTCGCTTTAAAAAAAAAAATGAAAGGAGGTTTTTTTCGGTGCCAACGGACCAGCGCAGGAGGTGTATGGCCGTCGTACACCCTAAGTACTACTTGTTTTTTTCTTAAGATAGCGCATTGTAGACTTCAACGCCTCAGGTCGCGCCAAAGGGATTGCTCTCAAGACTTGAATAAAGTTGTACGTTGCTGGCACGCATACTCACGTTCCAATAACTGCAGACTTCTGTGGAACAGTCTTCCGCTGCCGTGTACCCGTAGAGTACAGCTGCCACAGTGAGGGCGAGTTCGAGGTTTACACTTCCGTACATCTGCATCCTGCATGTGCAGCAATGATTACTTCGTGAGTTCTCTGTTCGTGTCTATATATATATATATATATATATATATATATATATATGCCACATATGTTGGAACCGTGACCACGCTGAATGATATTGGTGCAAGATACCGAACGAGCAACCATCCGAATTTTTTTTTTTGTATGATTGCAAGTTAAAAGGGAGTGGGAACTGAGAGGGGTCGCAAAGGCCTGTTTGGACGTTGAACACGCCGTGGCGCAACCTGGTGGCGGACCGACGAAGTTGCTGGGTAGTACCGTGACCTCCAAGATCTGCAGCGTTCGTTTGCTGAAGATCTTGAAGACATACTTACCGTTTCCTTGCAGCTAATACGCCAGCTTCCTCGGAATTTCTTCAGTTATGTGGGGCTATATTAGGTCCCAATAATTCTACACTTTCTTTCATTGGTTCGCACAAAGGTCACGCTCCCACTATCGCCAGGTTCACTAGTCAGTGGGATAGATGGTACACGAAAGCAGAATAGGATAACTTTTATTTCCCCACAAAAGAAACCCCTATGTACTAAAAGATCCCCGTAAATAACGTTCGCGATTCAGTGTTATGACGGTAGGGTTCCAGGAATCCCAGCTGCCGCTATCTGGCCGACTGGCGCTCCAAAGCCGACCGACGAAGAAATGCTCGTTAGAGGAAGCTTGAGCTAGGGAACTCCTACCTAAACCCATGCGAACGGAGAAATCGTTTTTCTCGGAAAGCGCTGCATCGATACCATGAAATGTGTTGCATTTAAAGTAACAAGTGAACAGGTAGTGACTACAGGGACCAGGTGTTTCAGCTACGTCGTCAATTCTAAAAAATGAATATTGTTAACAATTGCGAATCCGCCCCCCCCCCCTCAAAACAAAAATAAGAAAGAAACTCATGTGTACAACTCCCAAACTCAGCAATAAAACATCGATATCACGCTTTTTCTGAACTGCACCTAATACTGCATCTCAAAGGTACCAAATTTATCCACTCTACACGTTGCGCTTTAATATATACCTATAACACGTGAGTAGCACTCTTGAAAAGCCGGCGCAAGCATTTTATAAAATTCACGTAAGCTGTAAACTCATATATGCGAATTCTCCGCTTAGGATGTTCTAACGAATGGAGTTTACACAACTGAGAAATCGCTTTTGGATCAACGTTACGGCTTTGTAAAGTTGGTCCTTTTTGAAGCTTTCTGATTTTT
This sequence comes from Dermacentor andersoni, assembly GCF_023375885.2. NCBI lineage: Eukaryota > Metazoa > Arthropoda > Arachnida > Ixodida > Ixodidae > Dermacentor > Dermacentor andersoni. The sequence continues at coordinate 37,663,059 of NC_092822.1, read as the reverse complement.
GACAGTTCTCGTGTAAGCTTCATAGCCCTAAATCAGTATTCCGCTTCCTACAGCCACTAGAATCTGACTTTTTTGTCAAATACAACAAAACTTATTACAATTGCTCGGAGGGTTGTCTCATGAAAGCATTTCTGAGTTTTACGTGTATTTAAATACGTGGATTCGCAGTTGGCCCTGACCTAATATTATTTTTAAGCGCAGGCTGTAGGTTAGCGCCAATACGGGTTCCCCTGTTCAAGTACACGCGAAAAGCACAAATTTTATGCTAGGACAGCCGGATAGCTGAGTTGAGCGATACTGAGTGCGTCTACAGGGGAAAGCTGAATTCATCATGCTGTGGGAAGCAATATTTTGGTTTGGGGCATCATAGTTCTTAAAGGAAATTGATGAATATGGGTAATTCAAATAATTGAAACTCAATGAGTAACATTTTTATTTGTTTATTTATTTAATTATTTAGTTTACCCTCAGGGTTTACACATTGCACGCACGCATGCTCAAACACACACATACAAAGCAAACAAAGAAAAAGAACAGATGTCATAGTTCTGACAGTCTAACAAAGTATTGAACGAGAAGAAAGGGAAGCGAGGGGTGCGATTTTTATTCATCATATAAGAAGCCCACAAAAAGATATCAAGGACAATATAGGGGAAATTATTTGTACTTACTAATTAAATTCAAGAAATGATAAATTAATGGAAATGAAAGTGGATGAAAAGACAACGAGCCGGAGGCGGAATACGAACCCACGTCTTCGCAATACGCGTGCGATACTCTTAGCATTTGAGCTACCGCGGTGCCATTTTCTCATCCCCTCCCTGGGGTATTTAGCCATTTAGCCAGTTTTGTTCACTTTAAAAGAGGATAATAATGAAGAAAAAGAGATAATAACACGAGAAGCACGTCTCCTTTTACGAGCGCCTGTAGAAGAACATTTATATTTCAGCAGCGCCCAAAACTGTTACACGCTAAAACGAAATAACGAGAAATGGAATAGTCTGAGCCGCCTTGGTGGCGTACGAGTTATGGCACTGCTCGAGGGCGTGGGATCGAATCCCGGCCGTGGCGGGCCCATTTCGATGATGGTGAAATGAAAAAAACGCCCGTATATGCGTTGCGTTGGGTGCAAATTCATGAAACCAAAGGAGCCGAAATTAATGCGGAGCCCCTTACTACGAAGTGCCTCAAATTCACATCGTGGTTTTGGCACGTGAATCCCAACAATACAATTTTTCGATAAGGTGTGGGAACTTACGTTGGAGTGCCGGAGGACAGTGGTCTTCGAAAACGACGAAAAGAAAGTCGTGCTTCAGAAAGCTGAAAGGAGTAAATGTTCTGGCGGCTCAAGTGAATGGTGGGCCAGCGTTTGAGCGTCGCTATTTAAAGGCAGAGGTCTCGCATTGACAGACGACGCAGAAGCAGAAGGCTTGATTGCGTTTTCGTTTCGGCAGAGGAGCATGAATGCAGTTTTTCTATGTTGGTTTTATGAAAGACATCTTCATACAGCACCTAAAACTCGGTGAATTCGCTGTGCGTGTGGAAAGCAAGAACACTGAGATTTCTTTTTTATGTTTAGTCTTCGCTGGAGAATCTTCTCTTCTTTCGTTCTTTTTTACTTTTTTTGAGCGCAGCTTCATTGCTAACGTAACGTGTGCATTACGGCTTTGCAGCATTCGTGAGCGCAGGAATTGACGGTAGAAAAGCAGCTGTGGACTGTATTGTTTTTCTATTTTTTCTTGTTGTTGCATAATCTGAATGCGAACGACTGATTTCCGGCTCACATGCCCCACCACCTGTAATACGATCCCTAGCCGCTTTGGCGCAGCGACGGCAGCTGAACGGGCTCGTGGAACGCTTAACGTAAACGAAGCAACCAATTTTTGACGATGGTTGACTATTTTGCTTGTCCTGCAGGATCTGGCGGATGTGTAGAGCAGTGACATGCTCCACGCTGTGGTCCTCAATGTCTTTTAATGCTTCGAATGAGTCGGTGTAGATGGTGGATCGCGCTGTATTGTGTTGTAAGGCGGTCCAGATGGCCAAAAGTGCTGTCTGCGAAGGCGTCACGTAGTTTAGTGGATAAATCTAGTGCCTGGCCTCACCGGTAGAGGGTTTGCACCAGGGCGGAGCCATGCGCTTGGCATTGAGTGCGGCGTCAGTATGTATTACGTTGGCGTTGTTCTGATTGCGTCGTTGAGAGAGGCGCTGTCTTCCCGTAGTGGCCCCTGTTGCGAGTGGCGTAGACATCTTGAAGGGGTGAAGGGTAGGAAAAGCAAGGGTGGTGTCCTCGGCCTGCAGTGTTCCAGGATTCTATGCTGACGCGTCGGGTGTCTCACAGCAGGCTGTCCTGGCCCTGTGTAGTGAGATGCAGTCGATTATTCAATGACGTCTAAGCATGTTTCATGATGCCGTCGATGGGTTGCAGAGGCGTTAAGTCTTGCAGTTTGCGTATATTCGTGAACTTAGGGAGACCTGCAATAGTTTGAAGGATTTGTCGGTAGAGAACTTGAATGTTTTTTTGGCAGTTTTTGATGGTGTTACAACTGCGCTTCCGACCCGCGGCGGAGGTGCAGTTCGCCATTATGGGCCCACATACACAGCTTCGCTGGTCATTCTTCTTCACAGAGTGGAAGGGCACCGAAATTTTTTTTCTTGACAGGCCGCCATGGCGACCTGGAGTCCACAGCTGAACGAGATTTCCGGGAGAGCTGCAGGTTCCGGTGGCGACTGTCGTATCGAGTCTTTTGTGATGCCTGAGCCGCTGTAAGCCAATCACAGGCAATCTGGCGAGCCATACGAGTCCGACCAACGGCGTCATGGGCGTGTTCTTTGGTATGTCGCGATACCGAAGGTAGGAAAGTGTTAAATAGCAGAGTGGGATGACGACAAAACAAGCTGTAGAAAGGTGAGAAATCCGTGGTATCATGACCTGACGAATATTACGCAGAGGTCACGTAATGGAAACAGCTGTTCCAATCGCGATGGTCGGCTGAAACGTGCAAACTTAACATCTCTGAAAGGGTGCGATTCAGTCGTTCAGTCAGTCGCTTCGTTTGTGGGTGATATGTGGTTGCGAGCTTGTGCTCGGTGGAGCAGGAATGAAGTATGTTTTCGACAACTTGGGACAGGAAGTCCCAAGTTGGGCTCATGCCTTTCCATCGACAATCACTGTGATATGGGTTGTGCCACAATTTTGTTTTTATATTTATGTCTTCAACAATTTTCCCGCTAACTTGGGCCGCTGTGTAGTCCCCGTGTGTCCATACTTTTTGGCCAGAGGGTCGGGTGGCCGAGCAGTAGTGGGGTTGAGGGCCGAAAAATAAAGGCCGAAACAAAACTGAGTGAATACGAATTATGAAACCTGTACCTAACGGTACTAGGCGTAGACTAAACCTTTTATTCCAATTAGTCAACCTGCTCTATTCCGCAAATTTTTATGTAGTTGACTGGTTTGACCGTATGGCATGACTTCAAGAAAAATAGCTGAATAACAATTTTAGGATGACAATTTCGCCATCAAGTCTCCGCGGGTATATTGACTTGAAAAACATATTAAAAATTTATGGTTGCAGACGAGTTCCTCAACATTTCGCTGTAGCACGCATGCTTTTTGTTTTGTTTGCTTTGTTCATAGCCATTCTATATGCATCAAACAGATGCATATAAAACCTTGGGGTAATTTGGGAAGCGTCACGATTCTTTGCGTCGGCCCTTTGTCCTTCCGGCATCTCATAACTGCGACTCCGGTACTGTTGCGAATTCTTGGTTACTTTGTGCATAGTGTTCGTGTTTCATTAGTATGCAAGTGCAGACCAGTTGGAGAAGCAATGTCAGTGATGAAATAGGGCAACACACAGGACGGCGAACGCTCATGTTGTCTCGTCTTGGTCTCTGTCCAGTGTGCTGCGCTGTCCAGCGTGCTGCCCTATTTTTAGAGTTGCCAGAAAAATGAACTCGTGTAGGTTTGAGTGTTAACTTACTTTAATGAAATCAGACTTCAAAAACAGTTCCACGACTTCCCGTTTGAAAAGCCGCCCCATTTTCACTTCTTTGCTTTGCGATCGCATTCATGCATGCCTAATCGCTGCACTTGGTGGGTGTGCTTTTTCCGAACAATAACCATTGCCGTACTAGGTACATTTGTTATCAAATGAGAAATGACTTACATCAAGAGATATCTTCATGTGCGCAGGAGGAATTTCCAGCTGCGCGCTATGCTCACTTTCTTGAACTGTTGATCGCGTTGAAAACGTGTTCGCGATAGAACCTATAATAAAATACTGGATAGATAAGTGACCAAATGGTCAAGCTCTAAAACGTAAGTATTTCAGCGCAGCTCTTATACGGGATTAAAGGAACAACTTGTGACAGGTGGTCCCCGGTGATTTACTTGGGACCACCTTTACAAAGTGACCACACTATATAGTTGTGATACGGAACACATCGAGCATACAGGCCTTCTAGGGCGCACAGTAATGGCAGATAACTCGAAATGGCACACATGGCGATGACTACGTGAGACAACACCAAAACAAGATCGGTGTAGTAGGCGTGACGACGCGTGTTTGACGAGGGTCAGATATCACGAAGTCGTAACGAAGACAATAGAACGACACAATGGCGTCACGACCAGGAGCAAATACCTAGTGAGGCAAGCTTGTATACAATTCAGCCACTCGGTCGGCGTAAAAGGACGTACGGACGGATCGACAGACAGACAGACAGACAGACAGACAGACAGACAGACAGACAGACAGACAGACAGACAGACAGACAGACAGACAGACAGACAGACAGACAGACAGACAGACAGAGACGGACAGACAGACAGAGACGGACAGACAGACAGACAGACAGACAGACAGACAGACAGACAGACAGACAGACAGACAGACAGACGGACAGACAGACAGACAGACAGACAGACAGACAGACAGACAGACAGACAGACAGACAGACAGACAGACAGACAGACAGACAGACAGACAGACAGACAGACAGGTGGAGACAGAGAGACAGACAGAGACAGACATACCGACAGACGGACTGATGCAGACAGAAAGACAGATGCACAGACAGACAGAGACAGACAGACAGACAGACAGACAGACAGACAGACAGACAGACAGACAGACAGACAGACAGACAGACAGACAGACAGACAGACAGACAGACAGACAGACAGACAGACAGACAGACAGACTGATAGAGACAGACAGACAGACAGACAGACAGACAGAGACTGACAGAGACAGACAGACAGATAGACAGACAGACGGGCCAAAAACTCCTCAAATAAGCAAATAATGCTAGACTCATTAAAATACCGCGTTTGGGTTGGTTCTCAAGCTTGCAGTACGCCTTCATGAGCGCCGCGCAAGACGCTTCTTCAGGCTGCCGCCAACGACATGCGGTTTGTTTGATCCGCATACGGTTAAGGCTTCCGTTTCTTTAAAGGCATGGTGCATGATAGCTGAGACACCTGGTGCATGTATACATAAATAGCTAAACATTGTATATATGTCATAAAATGTTTAATGGCTCTAAGAAAGACAATTACTCGTCAGGAAATATCGCTGGCTTTCAAGGTCACATCGAGCTGCGACATTCCACAGCAGCTGGCACTGCTACCAGGCCCGCCGGCGCCGGGGTACATGGCGCCGGCGCTAAGTACACTGAAGTACTGGCCAAGGACAAATGTGAACTCTTTCTCCACTTCCGCGCTGTTTCGACTAGCAGATGCTGATGCAATGGCGGTTCTTTCTTCTTCCACTTCAGCCCTTATCTTTTTCATTTTTTGTACCCATCCTGCACATCTGTGAGCACCTGCTTAAAAAAAGCGGCAGCGTCGTTTCCAGGAACCTACTCTTTGTGTTGCATCGAAATTGCGACAGGTACGCATGACTGTTCCTGCTATACCGTTGGCTTATCTCGCTCAGATATTTCACGGATGTGCCATTTTGCACGACGTTTAACTGGTTTTTTTTTAGGCATTGCTGAGCGGTTTCATTCACGATAAAATTGAAATTGGTATCCCCTGCGGCGACGCCCCACGATGTGTCGTGGCCACGGTCATGGCTACGGTGAAGACAGTGTTCTCGCCGTAGCCGTGGCGGATGGTGCCACCATTCTGTTGCGGCGGAATTCAAACTTCTTTAAGTGACGTCCCCGCAGACGACGTTCACTTCGAATTTATCGTGGCAAAAACTGATAATCAATGCCCACAAACGTCGCAACATAGTAAACGCTATGCAGAATGGTACCTCTGTCCGAAATATGAGTGATGGCAAGCATTGAACAATAAATTGTTCAATGAATAGCAGATGCAAGAGGATGAGGATGGGTGTTGCTTGCTGCTGGCGGACCTAGCCTTGCAGAAAGTTGCCGGCAATTTGCGGCTCTCACGTTCTGAACCTCAATACCAAGTCCAGGGTTCGATTCTCGGCGACGGAACAGGCCACGTTTCGACGGCGGTGAAATGCAAAACACACACACACGCACACACACACACAAGCTCGTTGCATTAGATATATGGGCGTATTAACGAAGATTAGTCCGGGCACAGAAGAAGAATTAATCCAGCATTCTTCTCTACGGCGTCTCGCACACCTAGCCCCATTTTTATTGCCGGGCGTTGAACCTAACTAAACTAACGACAGTTCAAGGAGCAGTCCAATATCCCTGCTCTTTTTTCATCGACCTAAGCTGCCTAAGGCAACGCACACTACAAATAACTTTAAGATGATCTGCACGCCGTTTAACCACACGAGAAGCCACACGGTAATAAAACATACAAGTATGCACGTCGTTACACGTTTAAGATGACGCGAATGGGCGCGCACATTTGGGCTATTTTAAGTGAGAAAGGCCACTCAGAAAAATAAAGCAAGGATAGCGTACGTTTGGAGTACTTGGCCTGCATAGAGAATTTACCATGAATGCGTTGAACTAACAGAGTTGACTAAACATAGGTGACGGGTCCTTGGCGGTGCCAATGCACACATGCAATTTGTGCCGTTGAATGGCTTGACGCTGTGATGATTCGTTCTACATTTTTCTTCAACATTGATGCCTGTGAGCGTCCTGTTAATGGCATGGCGATGTTCATTCTGTTTCAAAAGTGGTGAGCATCACCAGAACAATGAGAAGAAAAGCGCTTCTTTCGGAGCCTCTCTATGTTATAAACAATGTGTAGCTTTGGATTCAAAATTGGACCGCCATTTGCACTTACCAGCCTTCAATTCTTCGCTTGGCATTAATAAATGGAATAACCTTTAGAGGTCAATGGATTCTAAGAAAGAAAGGAGCGACCCTTGCTCCATAAAGGAGGAACGGCGCGCTCCCCTATGTTCGTCTTTAAATGGAGCAGCTTTCTTCCCTCATGCGTGGGAGCAACGGTTCCTCCCTCTCAAAAACCAACATGGCCGACTCCAGGCAAGCGAAGCAAGGGATGCGACTAGGCCTACGAACTGTGCTTGTTCACAGCTGTAAAACAACGTACGCGTCATAAGCATAGTGTACGCAACTGATATTTGCAAAAAAAAAAAAAAAAAGAAAGCACTCTCATGAAGCTTTCCATGGCGCGTACAAGGAACCAGGTGCAAGTACAACATGATCTTGTAGCGATGCCTTCCGTTCGACTGCCCCGCTTATCATCGACCGTTGACGGCCGGCTGATCATGTCAACAACGCGGGCGGAGCGTCGCTCTAACCTCTGCCAAACGCGAAAAGGAATGGCATCGGTAGAACATCGCGGCGTTGAACTTACGTAAACGTAGGGATATCCATACATCAAGCAGGCGCGCGCGCGCGCGTGCGCGCACACACACACACACACACACACACACACACACACACACACACACACACACACACACACACACACACACACACACACACACACACACACACACACACACACACGCACGCACGCACACGCGCACACGCGCACACGCGCACACGCGCACACACACACACGCGCGCACACACACGCACACGCACACACACACACACACACACACACACCGCGCAAACACACACGCAAACACACACACACGCACGCACGCACTCGCTGAGCAGCTGCGTGCAATTTGTAGGGATATTGGAGAAGAGCGGACGTAAACACTATATATCATAGCATCCAAGGAGGCAATGATACAAGTTACTTGCCATGATGTCAGGATACTACTACATACGAGAACCAAAGATTTACTCATCGCGGTTGGCGCGACTGGCCCCGCTCACCGTTGGCGATATGAGAAGGCTAACTGCTGGCGTCTGTTGTGTTAATATCCATCTCCAGGAGAGTCGTGGTAACGAAGATTGTTGGGATACAGTCTACTAGGCTACAACTGCTATAACCATTGCGTAAATACAGCGGCTGAAGCATAACCAACGCGACAAGTGACCAGGAAGGATAGCTCCGACTTTGAAGTATGCCGTCTCTCTCCGAGCGCCTCTACTGCAAAGCTGTGTCTGCGCCGTGCTTTCCGTGCTTTCTGCTAGATAGAGGGTGGTTTCGCTTCGTACCGACGTTCGAATTGGACAGCGCCCTGCAGCTTTTTCGAATTCCGCCACTCGAAACAGTGCGCAACGCAGCCGTACCCACGCGGGTCCCATTAGCTTGGTCTCCCGTTCACGTCTGGGCATATCCGTGTGCCCTTCATTATGCTTTTCGTACTTGGTACTTTCAATTGTCCCTGCACATGTTATCTTCCAGAGTGCCTCCTTTTCTTCACAGACGCCGACAGCCGCATGTGCAAAACTGCAACGCGGAAGTCAGCAATTTGTAAAATCTTTCTTTTTTTTTCAAATTTATTTACTGGATACTTTTGGCTTGTACGCCTGCTTGTACCCCGCCTTCTAGGAAATACATCTTCCGTCGTTGGTCGGCGCTTCCCTTCTCTTGAGATCGCTTCAGCGTTTTCTCGCCTAATTTTATACTTCTCCGCGCTACACGATGCATCACGGAGAAGCCGCCGCTGGCGGGCGGAGACGCAGACGAACCAGCACGCAAGCGACGCTGGGTATACAGCTGTATATCTGTTTGCATGGTGCGCTTCAGCGCCTCCTTGCGCTGGAGGCAGGGTTTGTGTTCCAGCTGGGAATTTGACGGCGTCGCTTGTGGTGGTGACGCGCTCACACCACCCAGCTACGCGCCGACGGCGCCAGCAAACGTATTTCGCTATCGCTTCGAAGCCGTAGCGGCCGGCGCTTCAAAACGGCTACAAATGCGCACATTTTAGCTTAACCTTCTCCCCATCCTAATTTCACGAATCAAAAAGAGAAAGGCTGGCCGATATCTGCAGTGTGTAGGCCGAGATGTCTGGGTAAGGGCTTGCCTCGCCGTGCGTCAGCAGCCAGGCGCTGCTTTGAGTAGAACTATTCTCGTATCGCGGCTCCCGTTCGAGCTAGGGGTTTGACACTGGTGGTCGCTTGTCCTGAAACGTTTAGACCTCAGGCTTTGCTACTTGGCATCACTTCTCATCGAAAAGAAGTTATTGTAGCCGATGGTCGGGTCACACCGGCGGCAGCGACGTAAGATACGCACGCAAGGGAGAAACGTTCCTTCCTTTTTGATTGCCACAAGAGGGCGCGACATGTGAGGTGCGTGTGAAGGAGGAACTCGCCTAGTTCCTTCTTACTCGCTCCTTTATTTTTAAGGAGTGTGGCAGAGACAAGGAGCGTCGACAAATTTGTTGAACTAGTAAATATATTTTTTTTTTCGAAGCAATCACAAAGTCGAATGTGCTCTTTGTTAGCTTGATTTCCTTTCTTTTAATGCGTGTGCGTGCTTTTCTTTTCGTGCCATATATTTAAACGCGGTGCTCTATCCGCTGAATTGTTCTTTGTTATAACGATTTCTTTTCTGTGCCTTCTTTCTTACATTAGCTATTTATAGCCACCAGCTACCCATTTTACACCTTCGAATGCGCTAGTTATGTTGCTAAAGGTTTTTTGTTACTCTGTCTTCGTTTTTTGTTTCTTTATTTTTGGCGCGTTCGCCACTGATCAAGTGGTTCCTATCTTGCCTGCCAATACGTACTGACCTTCTTGTTATTTGCACTTCTACCCGTGAATGTTATTTTATGTTTTGTCTGATTATTTATTGACCCCCCCCCCCCCCTCCCGTATTATATCCATAAATGGTCCTTAAGGTAAAGGAATAGAAAAAAAAAGACAGTATGGTACAACGTTGCCAAGATTAAAAAACAAAACAAAGATCTAACACAGTGTTAAACAAATGCCTAGATTTCATGAAAACAATGAAATATGAGAACGGTAAAGCGCTGGCGCGGAGGAGAACAGGGCGAAGCGGCCTTCCGGGGTATACGCGAGAATATAATTCCACCCCCTTTCGACACAACTTGCATATATATATATAAATATATATATATATATATATATATATCATCACAAGATATCATCATCAATATATTATTATCATATAGCTCACAATATATCATCATCAGCCTGGTTGTGCCCACTGCAGGGCAAAGGCCTCTCCCATACTGCTCCAACTACACCGGTCATGTACTAATTATGGCCATGTTGTCCCTGCAAACTTCTTAATCTCATCCACCCACCTAACTTTCTGCCGCCCCTGCTACGCTTCCCTTTCCTTGGAATCCAGTCCGTAACCCTTAATGACCATCGGTTATCTGCCCTCCTCATTACATGACCTGTCCATGCCCATTTCTTTTTCTTGATTTCAACTAAGATGTCCTTAACTCGCGTTTGTTCCCTCACCCAATCTGCTCTTTTCTTATCCCTTAACGTTACACCTATCATTTTTATTTCCATAGCTCGTTGCGTCGTCTTCAATTTAAGTAGAACCCTTTTCGTAAGCCTCCAGGTTTCTGCCCCGTACGTGAGTACTGGTAAGACACAGCTGTTATAAACTTTTCTTTTGAGGGATAATGGCAGCCTGCTGTTCATGATCTGAGAATGCGTGCCAAACGCACCTCAGCGCATTCTTATTTTTCTGATTATTTCAGACCCATGATCCGGATCCGCGGTCACTACCTGTCCTAAGTAGGTGTATTGCCTTACCACTTCCAGTGCCTCGCTACCTATCGTAAACTGCTGTTCTCTTCCGAGACTGTTAAACATTACTTTAGTTTTCTGCAGATAAATTTTTAGACCCACCCTTCTGCTTTCCCTCTCCAGGTCAGTGAGCATGCATTGCAATTGGTCCCCTGAATTACTAAGCAAGGCAATATCATCAGCGAATCGCAAGTTACTAACGTATTCTCCATTAACTTTTATCCCCAATTCTTCCCAATCCAGGTCTCTGAATACCTCCTGTAAACACGCTGTGAATAGCATTGGAGAGATCGTATGTCCCTGCTTCTTAAGTTAGCAAAATACTACGCTAAAAGGAAGATGAGAAAAATTTAAATAAGGTTCTGGGATGTTACGTGCAAGGACCGCGATATATTAGAGCTTTAGGTTAGGGGACGCAAGAGGCTTGAGTACACAAGAACTAGGGGCGATGGTACTATGCATGCGTAGACCAAGACGTAAGGGTCTGCGCATGTACCATCGCCCCCTAGTTCTTGTGTACGCAAGCCCCTTGTGTCCCCAAACATAAAGCTCTATTATATCGCGGTCTTTGCACGTAACATCCCAGAATCTTATTTAAGTTTTTCTCATCTTCCTTTTAGCGTAGTACTTTCCGAACTTAAGAAAGTAATGCTGTTGTCTAGCAACAGACGTATTGCGGACTAAAAATGATCTTACGTGCGCATTCTCGTATTTCGCAAGCCCGTTAAACTGTTACCACAGCGTTGAAGTGGGAGGCTTTTGTCCCTACTCCCAGGTGGCGGCGCTCGACAGTCGGGTGTATGTTGTATCTATTCTAGCTACGGCAAAATGATACGCGCGCATGAAAAAGACTAATAAAGCGGAGGAGAGAAGGATGCCGTCAACTTGCGTTCTCCCTCCCGCTTGTCCCGCGCTTGCAGAATGAGCGCGCTGCCCCCCCCCCCCCCCCCCCCCCCCCCCCACAACCGCAGCTGTTATCCCCGCAACCAAATTCCATACGCAGTATAGACAAAAGAGCGGCTATTTTCCACCCGTCTATCGAAAAAGAAGAACGGGGAAATAGGAAAAAAAGAATAAACACACACAGAGAGAGAGAGAGAGAGAGAGAGAGAGAGAGAGAGAGAGAGATGTGAGAACGGGGCATGCAGGTTCTCGGTTCTGAACCACATAACCACGTAACCCTTCAAGCACTCGCCCTCGCCCTTGAACGCCCTTAAATACCGCGCTCAGCCACCCGAGAATGCCTAGATCACCGAAAACGTGTACGCCTTACACGCCACTCTTAATTGCGTTGTTCTTGAAGACAGCTATTGCCTCGCATTCCCTCAACGTGCGTATAACAACGTACTTTATATGCTCCTTCTTTTGTTCTGAAAGATATTGTGTATGCTATTGTGATTTGGATGGCTGCATCGTAAGGAGGGCTTGCGTTCTAGATTGTGAAGCTGGATTCGTAAGCTTGTGGATTATGTTTCACGACTTGTAAACTGTTTAGCAGAACTCGCTATTAGTTCTTTTTTTTGTTATCGCTATGGCTTTGTACTTCTCGCCATGTTCCTAGCCATTATTGGACACCGGTGGGGAGAATAAGCCGGCGGCAAACTTTTCTTCCGTATACATTTAATAAACAAAACGACCAACATCTCCAGCTTGACGCAAGCATTCACGCGTGCCCGAGCAAGACTACGAATCGCTAAGCTGTGTTGCACGAAATTAGAAAGAAAAAAAAAACAGCCCTGCAAAAAAGGCACCGTCCGCTTTCTACAGTTTCCCGTGTTTTCCCGCGCACGTTTTCTTCACGTCATGAACAAACAACTACTGTCACCACCGGGCACTGGCACAGGTTCCAGTTTTTTCAAGTATTTGGGACAGTTTCTGCGGAATTCGCTCACTGCTGCTGCCGCCGATCCTCACGTCAGACATCCGACAGAGAGTGTCTGCAATTATCGAGGCACACGTGTTCGTGTTGCCCTGTGCGCGCGTGACAACGAGCTTGCTGACTTAGTTGTGAATCAAATGTTTACAGAAACTTATGCAGCTGATAAAACTATTAACTTTGCATCGTAGTGCTGTCTAATTATATTCGATCGCACTCAACGCTTTACATTACCAGCGAAACTTCAATTATTTGAATTTCCCATTATTGACCACTTATTGCCCCCTTATGGGCATTTATTGCGTGTTTTGAAAAAATGGGATAGGCATGTGTGGCGTGTAGCGTGTGGCATATAAACATGTGTGGCGTAAATCACTGTCCCACCCGTCCGTCCGTCCGTCCGTCCGTCCGTCCGTCCGTCCGTCCGTCCATCCATCCATCCATCCATCCATCCGTCCATCCGTCCGTCCGTCCATCCGTCCGTCCGTCCATTTCTTTTCGCGTCCTTCCCGCAAGAACGCTATCCCCTGACATTCCGACGAACGTATCTATACCCATACAATTTAATCGTTCCCCAGCCCACATTGGCTAGCCATAATTACCAACGGGCAATGGAACCCAATATGTCAAAACTGCACAAATCAAGCATTGGCTACCCAAAATCACATTCTTTGGGGGTGCGAGGGCTTACCCCCTCCCAGGTCGCTCCTGCCAGCTCCCTCAAAACAGACGTGGGAAGAGCTGCTCAGAACGCCGGATGAAAAAGTACAAAGAGCCGTCGTTGCCTGGGCCGAAAGGGTCGCTCCTCGCGAGGGGCCATTCTAGGACTCGGGCCTGCCAGATCATAACTGAGCAGAGTCTCAATAAAGTTGTTATCACCACCATACAATTTAATTTCTGGTGCTTTTCTTCTTCCTAGTTTATTTCTTCACTGAATGCTGCCAAGATCCCGATTGAATCTTTTAGAGAGGGTGTTATTAAACGTTTGATGCCAATATCGAGGCCTCATTAGCCACGCTTATATCACAACCTGTTTTGTTTTCGGGGGGGTGTGCACTTTTGTATCTGAATGGAGCGATTGTAGAAGAGTCGTTGTCGCACTTGCACGATGCAGATGGGAAAGAGTGGAACACTCCTGCTAAGCATTCTTGTGGCGGCGGCGGTGCTCCATGAGTGCACGGGACAAGGACGGGAATGCCCAAATGGCTGCGGCTACTCGACAGTAAGTATGTCCACCTTGCTAACGATCTTGAAGATTGAACTAAATGCTCGAAGCCTGCCGTGACATATCCTAATGCGATACATAAAGGAAACGCTAAATCAGTTCACATTGATTAAGTATACACGAATAACTCTGCATTGGTTAATTTCGCGGTAATCGATTGATTATTAGCCGAGACAATGAAGGTAAAAGTTTTGTTTGTGGAATTTCACAGTCGGGAAGCAACGACGGCATGTCCTCTTGACGTTTCGGTTTCAAAATTTTTTTTTCGCATTGAGGCAGTTTGTGGTTTCAATAAAATATATTTAAATTTTTTTAAGTTGGGCCCGTGTTTCTTTTAGAATATACAATACAGTTCATTCTAACTGCTCAGTGTTTAACTAGGCGCGACGTCTGAACGCTGACAAGATCCGTGACGTTACAGCATACCGGTGCTTAAACTTCAAAGCAGCCTCGATCGTCCCTCATTTGTAGCTTTTTTTCGCTTATTCTGGCTTGCCGAGAGTCTTCTCGTGGTAAGAGCACCTGGGTGATGTAGCACGGTAATTATCTAACGCAGCTCGAATAAATTTTCCTCTCCAGTCTTTTCCTTAAAAAAAAAAAGGTACGTATAGCAGGCACGCACTGCTGCGCTGTTCTTTTCTAACTCGTGGTTGGGCCAATTTCGGCCACTGTAAGCGCAGCGCTGCTGGCCGCTGTAGATCGCACACAGCAGGCTTCGCACGCAGGGTTCAAATATTTTTTTCGTCATTGCCGTACATCTGTGTGAGCTTAACGTACGTCGATCATATTGTTCTCCCTCCCTCCTCCCGTCCTCGTTGTTCCTCGTCCCGAAACTCTCCCGATTTCGCCGCTCTATTTTTAGACGCTGTCGATGTTCTCGTATTTTCGCCTGGAAGCTACTTCAGACCCGAATCCGGAGCGATTCTGCTTGACGTTTGAGAGCAGTCAGACGCCAGATTATGACATCGTCCCTCTACATAGACATCTCTATAAAAACGAATACAAAGTCAAGTACCAGACGGAGGACGGTACGACACGGTAAGGTCGTAACGGATTTTTCGATTAAAAAAAAATGTGCAGGCTTTGTCAAATGTATACGAGCCGCGATGCCTGCAACCGCCGGGCTGGCTAAAAGCTGTCTGAAGGGGTTCCAGCGCCCTGGAGAATAAAATTACCTCTCGTACCAGGTAAAATAATTTGCGCCCTTGAAAGCGAATAACGGTGTAAAAAAGTTACTGTCCTGAGTGTGTACTAACTATTGCTGTGTAGTGACCATCAAAAGGACTGGAGTGTCGAGGAGCGCCACGAAAACCACAACACAGAGTCTAAAAAATGCACACTCAAGGCGCGGAGTGGCCCGCATACATTTGGCAAAGGAGTGTACGCATTAACTTTGGAGCCACGTAATTTGTAGCCACTTTGAAAAACCTGATAACCGGAGTATAAGAGTATAATGACTTCCTAGAACATCTTTTATAGCCTTGTTAATTCTTATGGCCCGATATTTCACGGTTCTTTTCATTTCGCCTGTGCGACTGTCTAATTTTTTCTCACTGTTTCATTGTGACCGTTATTGTTTTTTTGGTCTGCTAAATTTTATTTATTCGTTAACTTAGCATGATCTCTGTTTATTCACGATATTTTCACGTGCTCTCTTTTTAAGGTACTCATATATGAGTACTTCGCCAAATCTAGGATATTGTTTCTATTATCATAACTGAATCGCGATATGTGAAACATTCTGCTTAGTGCAGTTTATTGATCATTTCCTTGTTTGTTCTGAAATTGGTCTCATTGTCCTTTTTATTATTACATATATTTTTTTTGCTAAAGTATGCCACAGTGCTCCTCCGTTTCGTATTTAGGGATGGCGGTAGATAACTATGTGATTATGTTCAAACAAAATTTGACTGCTGAGGATTTTCATTTATGTTATAAAACTGTAGGGTTACGTCAAATAACACTCTGAAATAAGGTTGTAGGAACGATAACCCTATAGAATTGCGTAAAGATGTAGGATTAGGTTTAGTATCATCAGGTTACTTCAGAGCAGACTTTTATACACATAATAAAATGCTAACATTGCGACCAATGATCCTGTAGCATTAGCCGGCGCGAACAATAACGAAGTAAAATTGTATTATGCTGGATGGTTACTTTCGATAAGTTAGGCTGTGTTTAGAGAAGACCTTCCTGTGCTTCACAAAACTCTACCTTTGTGTGAATGAAGACTCGAGGATCAGATTGTGATAGCGGCAATCTAACAGGATAATGGGAGTTTGACATGGCAGAGCGTTCAATACCATAAGGTAAATTCAGGGAATACTTTCTTGCGTGTCATAAAGTCGCAGGGATACAGCCAGCTAGCCTGGGGGAACGGAGAGTATAGGAAGGATACTAAGATTATGTTCGATAGCTTAAGCCAAATTTACTGAAGACATTCATTTACCGAGCATCCAGATTCAACTGCAATAACATTCTCGGAATAGGCTCTATGAATAATAGCCCAGTAGGGTTACCTAAACGTTTGCGGTTGGTTAGAACGTGTTCATTAGCGATTGCGTTAGGATTACGTTCAATAACATAACATTTGTTTATAAGAGACTGAACCTTGTAAAAAAGTTAATGTTCACTAAGATGATAGAATGCGACAGTAGCAGAGAAAACCAATAGGCTCATGGTTTTAGTTATTTCGGTGCCTTAGCTACGAAAACGATGCGGAACATATCATGTTATTACAGCGAAAGAAATTCGTAAATGAAAACGACATATTTACGGCTACCCCAGAAAACACATGCACGCAAAAGAAAAATGAAACAAAAGAATGCAATCACTTCTTCTTGGTCAAGATACGGAGGCTAACAGAGAAAATATTCGTAGTATTATAATCCGCATCCATAACAAACCTGAGCAGTTAGCAAATGGCGATTCCATGCTCTGTATCAGCTATCTACATGAATGTCAGCCAGTCTTTTCAATAATCAGCTTGCCTCTGCTAATACGCTGGTTTCAGGTACGACTCAGCCAATGTAACTACTCTCATGGGCGATATCCGTCTCTACTTCAAAAGTGAGTATGAAGACATGGGTCCTCCACCAATTTGTTTATTCTCTCCGCTTGGTGCTTTCGTGACTGCCGACAGTATGAAGACGTCTGCATCCTGCAGTGGGATTAGCTACAGGAGTGATTTCGATGTTTAGCAACTCTGGCGATCCATAATTTGAAAGCATCTTATTAGAAGCGCGAGCGCGTCGCTTAGCTAATATATACCTGCAGATATGGAAATGTTAGTGTGCCAGAAACAAAGATACACGGGTGACGTCGTGATGTGCCGTCCTATGCAGTCATATATTTTGCCAGGTCAGGCTTAACTAACCCTAGACTGCTTAGGTAAGCGAAATTTATGATGCTTTGTGACGTCAGATAACATCGTCAAAGCCTGGTTAGGCCTAATTATTTAGCTAACTACAATAAACCGCGATTCCTGCAACCGTGCTTGGTGATTCCACGTGAGAGCTTGTGTATAGAGATTTTCAGGTAGAAACGACCAGTATGCGTGACTGTAATGCAGTTTTCCGGCGGTCCATTTCTTCTCCATGAGCAATCCTCTTTCTTTTTTTAGCCAATGCAGACAACCTGAAACACAAACCTACAAGCCTATCCATATTTCTTACTAGGGCTCTCTTGTCTCCTTTTGAACAGGTTAAGAAAAAAAAACTGAGAAAGCCTTAACTTTACCGCCAAGGTTTACTAGATTGTGGAGGGCAGGCATCGTTCACAGGACCTTAATATGAATGCGTTCGCGTTTTGAACAACATGACACAAGTTTTCACCTTGCTGACGTTCTCAGCCTTGGGATAATAAAAGCTGGAGTCGCGTTTGGTGTTTGGTAGGAAGCTTGGAAATACGAGTGCACCTTCGTAGAAGATGACGACCCGACAACTGCCACTGCTGGGCCCGAACGGCCGTTTTTACTTCCGCATCAGAACACATATATGCACATAACATAGGGGGCGCCACCTGCCACGTTGAAGCATGCCTACCTTGAAGCATGCTTGAAGTCAGAGAAGTGCATGGCAAATTAGTTTTGAAGAAAGACTCAGGAACAGGAATAAAAAAAAAAAAAAGGGACGGCTAAAGTGCACAAGTATCTGTACCTGAAAAGAGGGGGTACAGAATGGAGGAAGAGGTCAAGAAAATTGGTAAGCGAGTACAGGTAACTTGAATTGTAAATGGACAACGAGGAGACACAGAAAAGAAAGCGAGAGGAACACAGAGTGAATTGGATGCCAAGAATGGAAACAAAAAAGACCACAGAGATATACAAGAGTGAGAAGAAAGAAATGAGAAGGGAAAATTTGTACGATGACATTAAGGGAAGTATCTTGATATTCGACGTTCGAGCTGGTTGCCCAAGGACAAAAACACACCGACGCAAATACTCGCAGCAATATGAGGCTTGCGTATGCTGCAGCGAAAATCTGGAGACCATTCTGCGCATCCTCATGGAATGCGACGCGATGCACCCAGTGAGGTCCGTAGGTCTGTATAGATCACGAAAGTTTTCTTACAGCGATAAAAAAAGCGTTCCAGTGCCTTTTGAATGCGTGTGAATAACCATGTCGACTACCTTTTTTCTTCCTTACGTTAGGTGAAGGCTACAAGCCTTTACAGATCAGGCAGCGTTATGTTTACTATAGACAGTGCTTCATTATTGAAGAATTCCGTCAGGGGAAATCTTGTGAGTATTTTCCTTACTTCCTGCTAAGCATTGGGCGTAAAAATACTTTGTAGAGATACGCTTGACGTGGCAACATACACTACCTCGCTGAAGCCTAGGTCGGGGCTTCGCCAAGATGGCTTCGCCGCAAGCATGGAGCACAACTCAAAACACTTGTCTTTGTCCACCTTTATTGTCTGTGGGGTTTTTATCGCGCTAAGTTAATCACTACTTCAATTCACCTTCTCATCCGTTGCTCAGCGTGCACGTGCAAGCCGCTCCTGAAAGAAGTAAACATTTTTGTGTCGGTGCCGAGATAGCCGAGCCAGAGAGATACGCCAGGCATGCCGTATAAGAAAGAAGGGACGTGGATGCGTCAGTGATAACTCAGTTTGCCTGCACAACAGCGAGATGAGATTAATTAAAAAACGTATCTAGGTTACGGGTCCTCTGAACAGAAAGTTATTAAGGCGTAAGCCTTTAGCGGCTCATGAGTGTTCGGGCACAGTCCGTCGTGGACGCAGGAAAGTGGTGATCAGCGGCGAGGGGAGCAAGGAGAGGAGGCGCCGAAAGAGGCGCCATGCCGGTAGCGTTGTGCCAGTGGGCGCGTGGGAGAACGCGGACATGCGCGTGGGGGGTGCGCGCACATCGGCGAAAAACCTTGCAGCCAAATGGCTGTGACTGCATCCCATGCTCGCGGCCACGGTGGCGTCCGCTCGCAGAGCAGTTCAGACAACAGCGAAAGAAACCGTCATAGACAGGCTTTCGCCTACCGCGGTTTAGCTCAGCAAAGTGCCCATATATTTTTTTTTTTGGCAGTTTTGTTTGTGTCGCGCACGCGCAGTGGTGTATTCCTGGGACGTACTTACAAGTGGTCTCTGTGGAACAAAAGTTAGTTGCAAGTCTGCGCCTGTTCCCGTGTCACGCTCTCTCTGTGGCCGTTAGTGTGCGGAGTTTGAATTTTTTGTCATCTGAAGTCTTCCGTTCGCGTTTCGTCAGTCCACGATAGGAGAAAAACAATTATTATCTTTTCTTTCGTTATTTTGTGCTTTGCGCAACTGTTGTTAATTTCATTACTGCAGAAAAAGAACATGAAAAGAAAATGTGAGAGACTTTCATGGCCTCAAAAACGTCTTTTTTTTTTACCCGTGCCCTCAGACTACCACGTCCTCAGAGAGTACAACTCGGACGACAGCTCGTACAGACAATGTGTCGAGAAGCTGAAGGAATATTCCGGCGGAACAGTGAACCACCTCAACAAGGATCGAAATTGCTATCCAGCACTGAAGTTCGAATAAATGCCATTGCATTTATGAGCCTCCTTCAACGAGTCAAGCGTGCCGCGTGAACTAGAACAAAAAAAAGCTCCGGTTGCGTCGAAATGGCGAAGTCGTCGAAGCGTCTGCTCAACACGCTTTTAAAAGCACTGCGGGCTTCGCGTGGTACAATTGTGCGAGAGCATTCGCAGCTCGCTGTGAACGCAGCTTTTTCTTATAGCGTATGCTGGTATGCGCTCATTCGAATAGCTGTTTCCCTTGGCGATGGTGTCCGCATCCGCCACTGCCGGTGTATGTCGCAGCCATCACCGGAAATTTGAAGGAGAAGGAGGATGGAGAGGAAGGAAGGAAAGGTAAGCAGTTCAACCAGGCGCACGTCCGGTTTGCTACCCTACAGAGGGGGAAAGGGTTTAAGTGAAGAAAAGAGGGAGGAAGGCACTATCGGTGTGGGTACATGCAAATGCCCATAAGTTCACGCCTACAATCGCTCACTGAGGCCAGTCGCTTTCATGAAACGTAGCAGCACCCGCGTCGCTTTGTAAGCCTGCGACGCGTGGGGCCATGGCTCGAGAATCTTAGTCTCTGAAAATGGTCTGTTATCTAATCGGTTTGACACCCTCTGAAGAACGTCGCGTTCGTTGTCATAGAGATCACAAAAAACATAACACGTGCTCAATCGTCTCTTCACAGTTGCGCGAGTCACAGATCGGTGTGTCGGACGTTCCAATAAGGAGTGAGTAGGCTTTAGTAAAAGCGCAAATGAGAAAAATACCCAGTTCCCGCCGGTATCGAACCCGGGCCCGCTACTCTGCCACCGAGCCCCGCCAGCATTTGTTTGCTCGTAGCGCCGGGAGACACGCGACGGGAGATGCGCGCCGCGTAGCGCCGATACGTGCACACTTTGGGCTGCAGTTGCATAATTTTAACACCAGGTGGCCCGCCATGGAGCAGTTGCATGGCGGGCCACCTGGTGTGGCCAAGGTCCAGCGGAAAGTCAGAGAGGCTGAATTAATCTCATGGGTGACGGCAATGGAAAAGAAACCTGCCATGAGTAACTACTTAAGAGGAAAAAACGAAATCAGGAAAGAAGCCATTTATGATAACTCAAAGGGACGCTCATTACTTTTCGAAGCGAGATCGGGATGCCTTAGAACACGCACCTATAAAGCGAGATATAAGAAGGAATAAGAAGCATGTGCTTGCTGTGGTAAAGCTAGGGAAACTACGGAGCATATTTTATTAGAATGTGAAGACGTCTACCCAGTGGTCGATTTAGGCACCACTGGCCTCCTTGAAGCTCTTGGGTTCAGAGGGAGCAGTGGTAAAGCAAACATGTCCGCAATAGACATTAGTAAGAGGTGACTGGAGGATTGGTGGAAGAAAAGTAGGGAAACGACAAAAGACGGAGACGTACAAAAGCACAGTTCGCACTAGGGGATCAGCAAATTTGGGCGTGTTAGTCCATAGTGTTTTTTTTTTCTTATTTCATTGTTTAACCTAGGTAGGATATTAGGCAGTACAGTAGCAAGAGCTTGGTGGCGCAACCCACCGCCCCGTTCCAAAGGGGACGCTCATAATATCATCCATCCATCCAGCATAGGTAGCGGTACAAGGTAGACAGAGAAGGTTTGAGGAATAGAAAAGGGAAGAATACGGAGAGGTATATACAGAAATGCTGGAACGAAAAACATGTACGCTATACCTCATTAAATCAAGTTGGCAACGTACCTGTTTTGTCACCGCTCTGTTTCAAAGGGGAGGCCGATAAATTATCATCATCATTGGCATCATCAGTGGCCGAGTTCGCCACGCACGCTGCGAACTCTGCCATTGCGAACTTCGCCAATGCGAACTTCGCATCGCTGAAGCTGAGCGCGTCGCTACTCAGCTGGCTACCCAGGAGACTAGGCAGCCGGGCCAGAACACTCGTACCTTCGCCGAAGCGACCCGGCAGCAGGACGGCTCTCCCCAACAGGACGTCGCGCGCGAAGCAAACCTGCAACACGGTCGCCGACAGGGTTGCAGGTTGTTGCGACCACAAATCTTGTGCCTGTATGTGCAGTGGTCCGCGAGTTCACGAAGAAAACATGCAACAGTGAATACACGTTTCACTATCGTGTCCTACCGATTCCTACGAAAGAGGGATCAACCATATTTTTTGTGTTAGTTGATTATGAATTTTGATAGACCGTGGAACTATTGTCGACCTCGTGCAGTAATCCCGCTGAAGGAGTAGAACTCTGCTATCTAGTGCGAGCAGTTAAAAAACATTGGTAAATGGAAATAAAGCGCCCTACAACCGAAGAAAAAAACTTAGGCCAGGAATCAGCGCCGCCAACTCTCTAAGTACGCGACAGCATAGTGTTACGTTTCGCCTACGACGCGCGGTATAGCCGGCGCGGATGCAACGGATGCCGGGGCTTCGTTCAAAGCGGCGGACATTTTGGCCCGTTCAGCGCTGCCGCAACGCCTCCTGCCATGCGCGTCCAGGCATGTTTCAATGCCACGTGTCTTCGTGTGTGCGTGTGTGTGTGTGTGCATGTTGGTGCCCACGCTTGTCAAAGCACGGCAGCCGGGGAGAGGAGCTCCCCAACTGTGAAGCGAGGAGGCCTGACCGGTGCCGGTACGGCGGATGCGTCACTTCTCTTCTCAACGTGTCCGCGCGTCGCCGTCACGGGCGCCTCATCCCGAGCCGTTCCTTCTTGCCCTCGACTCCGAGAGTATAAAAGTAGCTGCCCCCGGACGCCAAGAGAGAGGCTCCGAATTCTTCCGTCGAGTAACGTGCTCTCCCGTCTCTCCCCTTCGGTCGACCTGACCGGCCGCTGTTTTGCGATGCTATAATAAACAAGTTGTTCTGTTAGCAGTCGACTCATCCTTTGCCAGGACCTTCGGATGCTTCCAGCTGTGCCCCAGGCCGCCAGGCCAACGCTACCCTTGGGGCTTGAAACCCAGATGCAACAATAGCTAGGACGATGTCTCGACAGCTGCATGCGTATGCCTCCCCAACGACCTTGCTCACTCTCATTTCTCAAAGTGACGCTTCCACACCTCGTATCTCTCGCGATTTCGGACACAATGCGACGCACTCGGGTACGCTCAACACACCTCGAATTTTCTGCTACATACCTGCAAAGTGGGCGGAAGCCCCCTATAATTGAATAAAAAAAACGCGCGATCGATGAGAAGATCAGAGGCGACTTGCGTGGACATTTATTAACGAAGAGGCTTGCATACCTAGCGTCCCACCTGTATTTTGATCGAGATGTCGCAGCACGGATCTGTGAAGCGGCCACCGAGCTAGGGAAAGCTTCGTGCAGTTGGAGGCTCCCACTCCCTGTAGCCTAGGTAGTACGTTGGACCATTCCAGGGAACGTTCAATAACACATTAGAATCGTCCTTATTTTCGATATTAAGTGTTCGTGCAAGCCACACCAGGTCTCTTTCTCCCGGCGCAGCAGCCAGAATCTCTAACAATCGGGCCATAATCGCACGCGTGCTTCTATCGCATCGAAGCAGCTCCTTGAAACGTCTCGCGCGTGCGTCCCGTGCCAGTTCCTCGCCTTCTTCCCTCGTTACAGCTAGCGTTTTGAGACGCTTTGTTGGACTGAAATTTGTCACAGTAACACAATACCTCAAAACTGCGTAAAGTCCGCCTTTAATGGTGTCACATAAAAAAGAAAAGGCGTCGCAACTGATCTCCCGATGACTGTCTACGGTAATGCGATTAGCATAAAATCAATATAGCGACACAACGTATTGCCATCGTCGAATCAAGTTATGTATGGTGTGTGAGACGTATACTGCAGCGGGACTCCTCTGTCGCGCTTTCCTAAGAGCACTCGGCGCCATCTAGCGCCGCCGCTGCGAAGCCTGCGCTTGGCCTCCGAAATGCAAGGCGCACCGGGGTGTGCGAACTGTGAGAAAAGGTGCGAAAAGCGTCACGCTGCAACCGGGCTCCTCTCTCACACTCCTTTCTGGACACGCGGCTCCATCTAGTGGCGCTGCCCAGAAGCCCGCGCGTGGCCTTCGAGACTAGAAACGCGGCACGCCGGTGCCTACGAGCGATGAGGATTGTTTATTTTGTTTTTGCTTGCCGCACACCCAGTGACACATAAACAGTACCACAAGTTAGCGAGGTATTCATTGAAAAGGGGCACATAGTGCACTTGTGGCGCAGGCTGGTAATGCGTCGGGTTGCTCTCTTCAAAGAACCCTTGTGACGTGGGTTAGATTCCACTCAGCATCGAATAAATTTAGGCATATATTTCGTTATTGTAGGGCGGCACGTTCCCAGTCGCACATACCTAGTCACCCAAGTTGGCGTCAAAGACATTCATTGAAGAACGGCGCATACCCAGTGATGGAAGTTCGCATGAAATATGTTCATCGTAGACCAGCACAGACCGGGTGGCACATACCTGGTCACCCAAGCTGGCGTCAAAGAGTTTCTTCGAACAGCGGTGCCAACCAGACCCGCCTCTAGAGTGACCCATGTGGGCATGAAGGAGGTTCGCTGAAGAGTGGCACGTATGCACACATTGCCACATATTCAGTGACCAAAGTTTTATCCGATGGTTGGTTTCAAACCCCGTTACCGCAGCACATCCGCCCGACGTGCTACACATCTGACCACTGAATACCCAGTGACCCAGGTAGGCGGGAAAACGGCTAGACAGACAGACAGACAGACAGACAGACAGACAGACAGACAGACAGACAGACAGACAGACAGACAGACAGACAGACAGACAGACAGACAGACAGACGGACGGACGGATGGACGGACGGACGGACGGACGGACGGACGGACGGACAGACAGACAGACAGACAGACAGACAGACAGACGGACGGACGGACGGACGGACGGACGGACGGACGGACGGACGGACGGACAGACAGACAGACAGACGGACGGACGGACGGACGGACGGACGGACGGACGGACGGACGGACGGACGGACAGACAGACAGACAGACAGACAGACAGACAGACAGACGGACGGACCGACGGACGGACGGACGGACTGACGGACGGACGGACAGACAGACAGACAGACAGACAGACAGACAGACAGACAGACAGACAGACGGATGGACGGACGGATGGACGGACGGACGGACGGACGGACGGACGGACGGACGGACGGACGGACAGACAGACAGACAGACAGACAGACAGACAGACAGAAAGATCGCGGAAAGTGCGGGAGGTATCATAAGAATGCGAACGCTGTAAAAGAAAAAAAAACTTTACGAAGCTTAACCAGGGGCCATTATTACTAACCGAAGTCCCTGTAATCAATCATGTTGGATGAATGATACGAGCATCCCCTTTGACACGGAGTGAGCACTCGACACTGAACTTGTTATTTTTGCCTTTTTCTGAGTTGCTTATTAGCCCTGATGGTCTACGATTTGCATTGACAAATGACAGAACCTGGTAGAACTGATAGAACATCGTAACGCTCCCGATTGTGATGTATATCCGTGCAGAGCTTTCCCGTCCTTTACAGCAGCCAATGCTCCAGTTATCTTCTATTATTCTATACACCCCAATATAGAGATCTGTGGTTTGTGCTAACTAATAAGAGAGCTTGAAGGATTTTTATTGCTCTAAAGAAACTAATGTCTGCCACAGAAACTACGAGTAATAAATGTGCTATGCAGTACCTCTAGTATAAAGCATAAAATAAGGAGTATAGTATGAATCCTTTCAAGCAGTTTTTATTTTGCCTTTTATTCCACTTACCCTGAAATAGTCTAATCTCCTTTCCCTTGCCAATGCAGAGTAGCATGTCACCGGTCACATGACAGCCGGCAAAAATCCTTGCTTTACAATGAGGAGATTCTCTCTTCTTGCCTAGCAGAAAACAGTCCACAGCGCCCAATTGCGGCAAGGCTGTAAACCCGGTGGGACGCTTTCCGCGCCATCGGGTAGATGGCGCAACGCTCCTGAACGGAGAAGAAATTTCCCGTCAAAGGAGCAGAAAAGAGTTTTCACCGAATACGTTTTTGACGTGCTAGAGAACAAGCTTTACAGGGTCAATACTGCTAGTTCGCCGAGGTGCAAGATTTTACAAAACTAGCCGTATACCTCAGTACATATATGCCTCTATTGGATTTAAAGAAAAATCAGTCAATGGGTGCTTGCGTAAATTCTGCAAGGTCTTCCTCATAAATTTTGTAATTATGTTATTACGCAGCACTTCTTTCTTTTTTGGCTCATCCCAGGCACTTAGCGGTATGTAGGAAGGTTTATATCTCGCGTCCTTCTGGGCCTCTTTATTATTTTATTATGCAGCTTTGGAACCCCCACCTACATACGTGGGAAAGGAGAAATAGATTTTCTGGTTAACACCACTGCATTCAATTCGATTAGGTTTGTTGCCCTTAAAAGAAAAAAGGAAGTAAAATCCTGTAACTGTGGTAGCAAATTTTTTACTTAGGGAGTGAAGGTTTTCATAAATGTTGTCGAAAATCGCAAATTTTCAGAAAACAAACCTTTGTGACTCCGTAAGGAAAAAGGATATCACAAATGTATAAACTGCACTTAGTAGTAAATCTAAAGCAGACAAAATCGACACATTATACATGGCTTTTAAATATACTACTAATATGTGAGTAGGACTATTGTGAAATCCTTGTAAGCAATGAACCAAGTTTACGTAAGATAAAGGTTGGCACATCAAATTTGTCCCCTCCAACGGATGCAGTTTACAGAGCTGCGATATCTATTCTTGGTGCGGAGCTACACATTTACAAACTTCGTGCTTCTATTTTTTTTCGAACTTACTAATGTTTGTTTGAAAGTTTCTTTTAAGGTAGTTCAAGGTAAGCGTAGTCGCGGCTCGCGGGGAGTCGAGCATCGAGAAGGACAAGCTCCGGTCCCGAGAAGCGAGTTACGCGAGCGACCGTTCCTTTGTGTGCTCAAC
This sequence comes from Dermacentor andersoni, assembly GCF_023375885.2. NCBI lineage: Eukaryota > Metazoa > Arthropoda > Arachnida > Ixodida > Ixodidae > Dermacentor > Dermacentor andersoni. The sequence goes on along the minus strand of NC_092822.1, from coordinate 37,635,979 downwards.
GCTCCCGCCTAGGGACAAAGTGCTAGGTAGTGTGTGCCAACACATGTCAGCATCTTATACCACACCAAACACACTTAGCTTTAAGAACGTGCTGATGAGATGTTTCGTGAGAGCAGCATTCCGGGCAAGTTGGTAATCCATTGCTTAAATGATATTGCGCGACATAAAAAACGACACGGACGTGAGAGAAGACGACACACCAAGCGCTTCGACTGCTTCGACTTCTTCGACGCTTCGAATGCTTCGACTGCTTCGACTGCTTCGCCATTTCGACGAAAGCGGAGCGCTTATTCGAGTTCGCGCAGCACACTTGACTAGTTGAAGGACGCACGTGAATGCTGTGGCATTTAAAGGGCACCGTATACGATATCGGGCGAGTCATTCAAGTCCATCACTTGATCACAGTTTCGATCTTTGTTGAGGTACTTCACGGTTCCGCCAGAGTATTGCTGAAGCTTCCCGACGCACTATCTGTATGCGCTGTCGCTGAACGAGGCTCTTACGAAGACGTGGTAGTCTGTGAGCCCGGAAAAAAAAAAGAGACACGTTTTTGAGGCCATGAAAGTGTCGCACTCTTTTTGGCTACCTCTCGTATGTTGTGCAGGGCCTGGAGCAGAGATTTACGGCAGTTGCGTAAAACAGAAAGAAAGGGCAGAAGAAAGACGCAAGAAAAGAGAAACATGAACATAATTATTTTCGTATATTGTGGACAGCCGGAACACGAACAGGAGAATTCAGATGACAAGAGATTGATTAAACGATAGCACTTGAAAGCAAATCACACCATTAAGTTACCTCAGACTGGGTTTTCATCGACCTAGGCAGCCAGTAGACAATGAAACCAATGAAAGTATAGCGGAAATACATTGTTTCTTTTACTCAACTCTAATATTGCTTAAGATGAGATTAATACAACTTTGGGTAGAAAAGATGGGTTGGAAAGGATCCCCCAAGACCTCCGCCATTTTCGCAAGTGGCACTGGCGAACACTCCCACCGAGGTATACGGGATGTACACAATTACCCAGAGAGTAAATGAATTGGCGGAAGGTAGTATGTGTTATGCGGAGGTTGTGGGTACGAATCCCACGGCGCTTGTGCCACCGGCGGCGCTTTCGTTTATTGACTTTTTCCAATATTTTGTTTCAGAACTCAATAAGAATTGGTAATTTTTCTGTACGCTTTCTTTTGCTTCGCAGTCTCCTGGCTTCATATGTGTTCAAAAAGAGCACATGACATTAAATCCCGGCGACTCTCTCGTACTTGGTTCTCGACGCATAAGCGTCAGTAGCAACAATCACTAGCTAACAAACACCATTGTGCTTTGTGACCTGTCAGCTTCTAGCCTTTCTGGCACGTTTTATAGCACGACGTGGTTGGACAAAGGCCCACGAGATGTCGCTACCAACGCTGCTGCCATTTGGCTTGTGCCGCTGTTCTCTGAACGGCAATATGCTATAAAAAATGCTATGACTGAAATTTAACTTTTTTCGCCAACCCCTACGCCCGTCGGTGAGCGGCCATTATTACTCGCTCACTCTCACGTCACCAACAGGCCATCTTTTTCGTAGAAGTTCGGTGAAAATAACGCTATTTTAAACGGACAATTTTATGCCCGATCTGGAATGTGAGTGCAGGTCGTTTCGTCGTTATTCCGTCATCGTACTCGTGACGTCATTGGAGGTATCATCGTCATCGCGTCAGCTATCAGTGGCCCGGGCGGCGTTTTAGGAATTTCGCGGGGAGTTGTCTTCGACGTTTGCGGCCAAGTCGTTTTGGCGAAGCCCGGGTTCCCGGCCTGGGCTTCTAAGAGGTGGGATATCTCGCCACGGTCAAACGTACCTCCGCAAGGTATTTTTACGCGTGACGCTTCAGAGGAACTAATGAAGGTACTCACAAGATGTTCCTTGACTGGGTTGCTCGATAACGAAGCAGTCGGGAAAGTAAACAAAACGCATCTTTACCGGCAAAGGCGCACCTTCATCTAACGTAGGGAAAAAAAGAAGAGGTATGCAGCCCAACATGTTTATTCACACACATTGAAAAGGCGCTGGAACATTTTATTACCGCAATAAGAAAACGGTCGCAATCTGTTGACAACATTGCTGGGAACACGCAGCCGAAATATTATTTTGCTGCACAAAGCGGTAGATCAGTCTTGCATAAAAGAGTGCTCGTTCTTATGGGGGTCTTGGAAGGCCACTTGTAACATACTGCCCCCATGATGTCCTAAACAAGCGCGCAATAGCCTACAGGCGCTAACCGCTGTGAAATGTTTTTCATGACCACGTGTTACACCCCAGCGATGACTGGCGCCGTCACGCACACACCTTGAATCATCTCGTAAACACTGAAGCGACGGTCGTTAACGCGACCCACGGAGCCCAGTCCAGCGCTGCATTGTCACTCTACGGCACTTCTGTAACACGTCAACCTTCACTTTTGTCACACATTACACCGCCTTTTGCCGCACAACAATAATCGTCATCTGTCTTGTCCGCATTTCATTTCCTTAACGCGGCGAGTCCGGTACTTCCAAGTCACGAACGGCATGCCCGCTATCAGCATGACAGAGAATTCCCGACAGGAAAGTAGCGAGCGCAACGTTTTCAAGGAAGGAAACGCAAGCAAGACAGATGGCGGTTATTGTTGTGTAACAAATATACACCCCAAAGGGAGTGCATTTGTTTAAGAGTGTTGATGTGCACCAGTAAGTGCACATATGAAAGGTTTAGCAGCATTTAGAAGCGATTAGCATTTGAAGCACTGTAACGATACGTCGTACTTACGCTGCCGACAAGCGCCATGCATGATGCTCGTGCTGCTACCGCGCACTAAAGACTCATGTGAAGTTGGAAGGGCGCATTTATTTATTTTGTTTTTATTTAGAACATACTGCAGGCCCAGAGAAGGGCCCTGGCCGGAGGAGCACCATGAGTACAAGATCAAAAAGTACAGGGCAAGATAGGAACAATGACATCTATTCACCGAACGGCCTGTTCTAAGGCATCAATGTCAACGAGCTAAGATAATGGCAGTTGATTCCACTCGATTATAGTACGCGGGAAAAAAGAAAATTTGAAGATGTTTGTTCTGGCAAAGTAAGGTGTTAGCGTTTCATTGTGCCTGTTTCGTGTTGACCTGGACGTTGTCGGTTTAAGGTAGAAATGAGGAGCCACTGACAATTTCTATTTTTTTTTAGTAGAAAGAGGAATTTTAACATTTATATTCTTCGCCGAGCTTCTAAGGACTTTATGTTATGTTGAAGCGTTAGAGTAGATGGGGAGTCAGTGGAACGATATTTGGATAATATAAACTGATCAGCTTTGCGCTGAACTCTTTCAAGTGCATTAATATCAATTTTTGTGTGAGGATCCTATATTGTGCACGCATACTCCAGTTTTGGTCTAATCAGGGTGTTATATGCCATCTGTTTAAAGTCAGAAGGACCTTGCTTTAATTTATGTTGAAGAAAACAGAGATTACGAAAAGAAGAAGAGCATATGGTTTCAATATGTTTGTTCCAGCTAAGGTTATTCGTTAGTGTAACTCCAAGGCATTTATACTCTTTGACCTCTGAAAGACGACGAGTGGGAAGATTATATAAAAAGGAATGACTGTTTCTTTTGTTAGTGATCCGCATAAATACTTCCGCATTGTTCCGAATTGATACTTTTTTCTTGCGACTTTTTCCAGTAAATTATTGTTACTCTAAGTGGCATTGTTATTATTATCATTATTAGATCTCTTTTATTAAAATCATTCTTTGAATGGTTTTCTTCTTTCTTTTGTTTTATTCAAGGCAAACTTGGTAGAATATTGCCTAGAGAGACACGATAAAAGACCGAAGAAATGCCTGACTTGTCCTTGACACCCTAGCAGCACATTATTAGGCCGTACAGATTATAAAAATGAAAACAAGGAAGGGAATCCATTACACATACATGAAGTCGGTGGCCAAATTAGAGAAGTGGCAGTACAAGACAAAATCTTAAAAAAATAATATCACACACTAATTAAAGTACAATGTTTGGAATCGCAGATGTCGTGAGAAGTTTCGCAATTTTCAGCTAGCAGTTTTCTTATTATTCTTCAAAATGGTTTAGACAAAGTTCCACACTCAAGTAAATCTAATAATATTGGCTACTGATTTAGCCGGTGGTCTTGTACGTGTAAAGTTAATATTTGGTCTACGTAGCTAGCGCGTTTTCGAGGTTTCTATATTAAGCTGACGCGTAGTTCATACTGGGTTTGTTTCACATAATATGTATTGCAGAACAGTGACGCATTTGTGCCATACTGACGTAGTATCTCCACCGTTTGTTTGTACTTTTATAACTGGCGCAATATATTACAGCTTTTAAGATATGGCTGCTTGCTTTTCTAGAGTGAAGTGTACACAATTGGGACATGTTGTGGGCTTTAGTAATTTTAGCAGGGAATTCCTGTTTGTGTTGGTAGTTAGCAATACCAAGGACAAGTATGGTGGGCGAAAACACACGATAGCATGCAAAACTTGAAGCTGAGCATCACATGGAACGCAATGCCTTAGGCTACTGAAAATACCGATTGCTCTAGAAATACACATTTTTATCGTATCAATATGAGGGAACTAAGAGCTGTGTTAGAGGAAATGAACTCATCAGAATTTTATTGTTATCGACTGCTGAATTAGGATCCTCTCGGAGTACATCGACATGAACGGAATGTTTGTTACTCCTTTAGGTTTGAGCAGTGGGTGCTTTGTTTTAGCTACGTTTAACTTAATGCTGGTCGCATTTACCCATACATTTAAGATATTCATTCATGCGATTGCTTCATTATAGTGCTTAAATACTTCTGAAGCTGCTAAAAATACGTTTGTATCGTCAGCATACAATATTATTTTTATGCCCTTCAACACTTTCAATAGCGTTTATAGAGAGCAAGAATAGGAGAGGTCCAAGGATGGATCCCTTTGGGGACATCATGATATTATGCTTGAGAATGTCTGTTATACATTGTAGCGTATTTCTGTCTTAATGTTAATGATTGTTTATAAGTATTCACGTGGTACTGAGCAAACCATGATAAGAATGCTTTCGTAAAATTAGGTCACGTGTGCTGTCAAATGCCTTCGTGATATCCAGAAATATGCCTTAGTGCATAATTTTGTTTTAATATAGTCTACAATGTATTTCTTGATACTAAGTAATGGTGTCTCTTCAGACCATTTCTAGCAGAATGCATAATGCTCCTTTGCGACTAATCGGTACTCGTTTACAAAGCACTGTAATGCTGTTAGTTACAATCTGTTCGGCTATGTTTGCGAATACAGAAAGTACAGACAATGGCTCACAGTGCACGTTTGAAGGAATTGTAGTTTATGCAGCTATTTCGTATCATTAATAATTAGGCTTAACCCGCCTTTGATGATATTATTTGATGCCACATAGCATCATATATTTCCTTTGCCTCAGCCTAGACAGCATTTCGTTCGCTAAGCCTCATCACGCAAAATATATGACGGCAAATAACGGCCCATGGCGTCATCACCCGTATTTAGTTATTTTCGGCACATTGACATTTACTTATCGATAGGGCGGCATTAGCTAAACGTTACGCTCAGGCCTCAACTAAAATAATTTTAAATGACGGATTGCCTGAGTTGCTAAACATCAAAAGCAATCGTGTAAGCAATCCCACTGGAGCATGCAGAACTTTTCAAACAGCGGGAAGTCACAAAGGATCATGCGAAAAGAATAAGCAAATTGATGGCGAAACCATGTTTCAATACTCACGGCTGTTGAAGTAGACATTTAACTCGCTCATGAGAAGCGTTACTATGGCAAAGTCGTCTCTGAAACCAGTGTATTTGAGTAGGCAAGATGATTATTGAAAAAGAAATGGTTGATGTTCATCTGGCTAGCTCATATAGAATAAGGAATCATCATTGACTAATTGCCAAGGTTTTTTACATATATAGATTGTTATTCTACGAGTATTTCCCTGTTATTCTCCTTATCTTGACAAAGGGTTAAAAAATTGCATTTTCATTGTTCTTTTACGTGAATATGTTTTCTGAGGTAGTTGTAAAGATTTGTCATTTTGTTGCTGTAGTTAGGGCACTGAAATAACTAAAACCGTGAACTTATTGGTTGTCTCTGCTAATAGCGTATCCCATCTTCTTATTGAACGTTAACTTTTTATGAAATTCATGAAGGTTTCTTATAAACAAACTTTATGTTATTGAGCGTAACCATAATTCCATCACAAATGAGGATTTTCTGACCACCCGCAAAAGCTTAGGTAACCCGACTGGGCTATCATTGCTACAACCTTTTCCTATAGTGTTATTGCCCGTGAACCTAAATACTAGGTCCATGACAGTATTCTATAAATTTGGCTTAAGCTATAGAACGCAATCTTCCTGGAATATTGCACCAATATCGTCTTATCTCTCAGGCTTATTGTTCGTAACCCTACAATTTTATGAAGAGTATGAAAGTGGGCTCTGAATTTACCTAATGTTACGAAAAATAATGCCACATCAAATTCACGTAATCCCACTAGATTACTCCTCTTACAGTATTGTAGTCCAGTTTTCACGGATATAAAATATAGTTTTGTGAAGCCCAAGAAGGTAATCTCTGAACACAGCTCAACTTGTTGAACGTAACCCTATAGGGTCACGTTGAAACAATGACAAACTTAATTAAATAAATGATCATTTGTTTCATTCTATTAGTAAGTACAAGATATTTCCCCTATATTGTCCTTGGTGTCACTGTTAGTTGGGTTCTTGTCATATGATTAACAAAAATCGGGCTCCTTGGTTAACCCCCTTTCTTCTCGTTTATTACATAACGAGGGTCTCGAATCCAGCAACGTTGATGCTTTCAGGTAGCATGTGTGGGTTTACTGACCAGTTACCTTTAACCTAAAGGGTCACGAACTCGTGACGCCTGCGGCAGAAATGATGTTCCACATCCACCGCCAAGGTTTGTGAGTGGTGGCGCTAGCTATGACTCTAAAAAAAAAGCATAAATACCCAAGAAAGTGGATGGTTAGAGCATCGCATGCGTAATGCGAAGACGTGGGATCTTTCCCCGCCTGCGGCAAGTTGTTTTTTCATCGCCTTTCATTGCCAATAATTTGTAATTTCTTTAATTTAACTAGTAAGTGCAAGTCATTTCAAAAGTAAACGTTCTAAAACTTTTCTTTCTTTCTTTTCTTGCGAAGAGCGAATGAAATAAAACACTATTCCATTGTTTATTAGAAAGTTTCAAATGTTCGCGCACGTCTTGTGAGCATTTATTTATTTATTTATTTATTTATTTATTTATTTATTTATTTACTTATTTTAAAAACCATACGTGCTGTCGCATTACAGAAGAGATGGGCATTAGCAAAAAAAGACAAAAAAGAACGTGAGAGCAATTTTAGAACAAGGAAATAAGCAATATCTTTCATATAATGCGAGGCAGCTATAGTGAAAGAAACTTTATCAACGATTTGGAAACACACTCATATATGAATACCTTAAAAAGAGAGGACGTGACAAATGATTGAGAATGAACACAGATCGCGCTAACTTAGTGGATAAATGGAACTAAGCAGTTCATTGGCAAGAAACAGTAATGGTCACCTTGAAACAGGGAGAAAGATTAAATAGTCGCACAGACGAAATGAAACCAATTCTGAACAATGCGGCAATTAGATATAATAAAACATAAAATATAAAACAGCGAGAAATAATTATAGGCTGGTTATCAGGTTTTGCAATGTGGCACCAAAATAATTGTGTACACCCCATTGCCAAATGTATGCTTGCCACTAGGCACCTTGAGTGTGCGTAGGTTTTGGGCTGTATGTCGCGGTTTTCATGGCGCTCCTGACACTCCAGACCTCTCGATGGCCAGTGCACAGTAATTATCAGTACACAGTCATGTCAGGAACTTAGTTAGAACCGCTTATCGCAGCTGTTTATATGCTATAAAGATTTTGTTTGGCGCTTGTGCTGTTCACGCAGGGGAGGCCCACACCAGCTTCGTCCTAACGCCTCTATATTTCAGTTCACTCAAATTGGTGACTACAGAGTTGATGCGAAACCTGATGGTGGCTTCATGGATGACATTTGTGAATGTTTATCATCAGAGTGTTGAACTTGCTTTCACCTTTGCGCATCCCCCTTGCTATGTCATCATCATCCCTCATCACATCTTTATGTCCCCGTTCCCCCTCCCCCTGTGCAGAGTAGCAGGCTAGAGCACCTTAACTCAGGCCGGCCTCTCTGCCTTCTTTCAATTAAATTATCTCTCTCTCTCTCTCTCTCTCTCTAGTTACACCCTTAGTCGCTTTCGAGGGCGTAAAATATTTCACAGTGTACGAGCGTTCATTTTATACTCCAGGTCGTTGGAACTTTCGGCATATACCAGAGAAACTCCTTTAAACAGCCTGTAGCCAGCATGGGGCTGGCAGGCATCGTGGTCCCTATACATTTGACAAAGGCTGCACACTTTTTAAAAGCCCGCTTTTATTTTACCGTGTCGTATTGTCCTCCGTCGTGTACTTGACTTTGTAAATGGCGCTAGTGCGACGTTTATCGAAAGGGACGATATCAGTTCCTAAAGGTACAAGTCTCCTAAACGTGAAGCAGAACTGCTGTGGCTCCGATTCTGAAGTAGCTTCCAGGCGAAAAGAGCCGAAGGTCTGCATTGCCTAAATAGATCGAGGGACGAAGTAAGGAAAGTTCGTGACGGAAGATAACAACAACAACGAAAGAGGCCAAAGGGGGAGGGAATAGAATGATCGAGGTACGTTAAGGTCAGACCTAAAGACGGTGCCAATGAAAATGTTTGACCCTGCATGCGAAGCCCAGCCTGTACGTTACAGGGTGGCCAGGTCCGCTTTCCTTACAGAAGCCGGAATCGGCCTAACCATGGCTTCCCAAAGAACAGCACTGCACTATGCGCCTGCTACAAGCACCTATTTCAAGGGAAAACTGGAGGGTAACATTCATTCGAGCTTTTTTAATTATTTATTCTAATACATCACCCTGTCACTCTAACAACGAGAATACGCTTGGCAAGCCAGAAAAGGCGCGAGAGCGAAAGACGGGGGACGAGGCTGGCTTTTTTTTATTGATATGATATATGGAGATGTTGACGCACAATTTAAGGCGCCGGCTACTCATTATCTCTTGAATGGTTCCCTCATACAACATACACGGTTCAAGATTACATATAAAATAATCTTTTTACACAAACACCAGGACTTATGACGCAACGTTTTCACAGGAACACTACGATGTAAGAAACACATGGTACATACAATATACAAGGTAAATGTCTCCACAGTTATGTGAATAAAAGTCTCAGAAATACAAACGATACTGTCGCCTAATACCGCAGTCTCTAGTTAGCGGGTGGTACATTCATCGTGTAAATGCATTATATCAGGTATAGTCACCAGAGAACAGTCAACATAACATAATTCACAAACTCATGTATGTATACAGCGGCATTGAAATGAAAGGAACAATAAAAGCGTTAATAACGTCCAACAATGCCGCTGTCTTCAAGAAAAGTCTTTAGTGCTTTTAAAGCGCTCTTCTCCAAAGACGTTGTTGGCCAAGGCCCCAAAAGTTTCTTTAAACTGAAAGGTCTGCAATCTAATTTAATTAGGGTTGATTTAAGTCGGCATCTTGGTGTGTCATGATATGGGCAATCTAGAAGGAGGTGATATATATCTTCGTCTACAAATCCACAATCACTGGCTGGCTTGAAGTTCAAGCACCAGTATGCAGTGACGTCACGGATTTTGTTGGCGCTTACTGGTCGAGCCTATATGAACTTTCATCAGAGAGCACGAAACAGATTGCATTCTAAAGGAGCCATAGAGTCAACTTAGAAAGTTTCAATATCTTTTAGCGAAACCACAATCATCCGAAATGCAGACGGTAATTTTGAAACCAGAACGTTGAAACGACATGCCGGCACTGCTTTCCGGCGCGAAATTCGATGAAACTGTTACCTGCATTTTGTCTTATAATAATCAACCGATTGCTGCGAAGTTGACGAAAATTGAGTTATTAAAGCATGCTCTATCAATGTAAACTGACTTAGTGAGTCGTTTATGAGTCGTATTAGAATATGCCCACGGTACTATTCGAGCGTGTAGCTCAATCTTCAAGGTCGTTGTTGAGGCAGACATACTTACGGCCCTGTAAGGGCAGCCATTTCTGCATTCCTCTCTTTGTCCCATGCACTTATGAAGAACCGCCGCCGCAACAAGGATTTTTAGTAGGAGTGTTCCACCTTTTCTCATCTGCGTTGTGGAATTCAAACAATGAATTTTCGGCAATAGCTCTGTTCATGTACAAAAGTGCAAACCCCAGAAGAAAAATAGGGCATAAAATAAACGTGGCTATTGAGGCCTGGATGGTGGCATGAAATGTTTAAAATAATTGAAGCATCTTTTGTAAAAGAATTCAATCGGGGTTTTGGCAGCATTCAGTGAAGAAAGAAAGTAGAAGTTAGAAGAAAAGCACCAGAAATGAAATTGCACGGGAATACACACGTACGTCGGAATGTCAGAGGAAAGCGGTCTGAGGGGAACGACGCAGAAGGGGTGGGACGGAGGGATGGATGGATGGATGAATGGATGGATGGATGGATGGATGGATGGATGGATGGATGCCATCTGCGTCCCTTTTGAAACGCTCCAGTGCCTTGCGCCAAAAAGCGCTATATTTGTTATTTTGCTGAATGTCTTACATATACAATTTATTTTTCACATGGACAATGAATGCCCTTAATTGGACAATTGAAGGGTTGCTATCTGGGCGAGTCGGTACATATACATTATTACTTACAGTGCGAATAATTCAAACACGTTTGGTTGAGGGACTAAATCTTGTGCGGGTGTACGCATGCGTGAGTTTTTCTTCTTATATAATTTTTTGTAAACAATAAACTTTTAGTCGTGAGTCACCGCTCACGTTAAGCCTCTCTTGTTTGTCCCTGTATGATTTGTTCGCGCTGTAATTGCAATAATGCAATAATAAAACATTCATACAGTCGAAGCTTCGCCAAAAAAGTGTTTTAATATTGTTTGGAAGACCCAAATAAAGAGAAACATACAGTGCATCGATAATTTCTCCGCTGATTTGCTAATGTATTTGAGGGATTTATTACCGAGTTACCAAGTCGCGGGCTTGATGCTTCGTAAGTTGTGAAATATCGTTATCTTCGAAAAATGTGTTAAATATTGCTTGAACGAAAATTCCGCAAACCTGCTTATATTATATGCAGTAGATGACGAGTGTTTCTGTTTCTTTGTATATAAATATGGGCTCACAATATGGACACTTGCACACACTAAAGAAGTGTTGAATAATGATTCTTGTTGATAGTGGTCTGAGTGCTGTAAAAATCCCACTGAGTGACAGCTTTAAATAACATTATACCTTTGGCTTGGATGTCAAATCAAGGGTGTGCTCAATCAACTAAACGCTGTGAAGCTTCAAGGTCCAAATTAGCAATGTTTGTCGTATATAAATCATTTAGAAGGCCGGCTTCCCTCACTATCCATTCGACATCAGAGGGGGCTCACATTTCCCCTACGTCCACTTTCGTTTCATTTATTTGAAAAAAAAAACAGATAATAACACAAGAAGCACGTCTGCTTTCAGGAGCAGCTCTAGAAGCACATTTATTTTACAGCAGCATCCGAACAATCACATGCTGAAACGAAAGAACGAGGAATGAAATAGAGCAACCGCCGTCTTGGCGTAGCAGTTATGGCACTGCTCGAGGGCGCGTGATCGAATCCCGTTCTGCGGCGGCCGAATTTCGATGAGGGTAAAGTGCAATAGACGCCCGACCGCCTCGCATTGGGTTCAACTTCAACAACCCCGGCGGTACAAATTAATCCGAAGCCCCTTACTACGCCATTCCTCACATTCAAATTTGTGATTTTGGCATGTAAAACCCGACAACTTGTTATTTTTTAAATGGTGTGAGTATACTTACATTCGAGTGCGACAGGATAGCGGACTTCAATAACGACGCAAGGAAAGTCGTGCTTTAGAAAGCTGTCAGGCGTAGGTATTCTGGCGGCTCAAGTGTGTGGGGCCCATCGTTTGAGCGGCGCTTTTTAAAGGCAGAGTTGGGCTCGCATGCGCAGACGACGCGGAAGCAGAATGACTGATTGCGTTTTCGTTTAGACAGAACAGGAAGGACGCAGGTTGACTAATTTAATTTTACGACAGACGTGTCTTCCTACAGTACCTACGCATCAGTGAATTTGCTGTACGTATGGGAATGAAGAACTTTTAGGTATTTTCATTATTTTTCAAGTTTACCCTACTAAAGAGAATGTTCCTTTGTTTCGCTCTTTCTTAATTTTTTATTCTTTTCGGAGCGCAGCTTCGTTGCCAACCCAACGTCTACAGTTCAGCTTTGCAGCGTTGGTGAGCACATGAACTGATGGTACAAAAGCAGCTGTGGAGTGTATAGTTGTAATTTTTTTTTTTGCCGCTGCATTATCTGCATGCAGACGACTTATTTCCGGCTCACATGCACCGCGGTTTGCAACACGATCTCCAGCATGCAATAGCGCATTGACGACAGCTGAACGAGCTCGTGGAACGTTAAACGTGCACGGCCCAACAAAGTTACGACGAGGATAAGCCAACTGAGATAACGTGCATGCGAGACCTGCAACAGCTGCGAATAAATCAACTGCGAGAACCGGCGCTTGTCGTCAGGCGAGGACGACATGTCGCAATGGAGATGCCTAGATGGAACGTCAGGCTTAGATGGAACATCTTCGCTTGTTAAGAATGAGAGCTCTTATCCAAGATCGCTCGGAAACCGCAAGCCGCACCGTGCACAGGTTGCACGTCAAAGAAGGCCAGGGGGCCAAAATTATGTCGGAGCCCCCCACGTCGCTTGTAGTTCGATCATATTTTGGAACGTAAAACTCTAGAACTTATGTAACTTAATGATCTTGAGGGAGGTGTCGCGTTATAGGGAGATGCATGAAGCACGGAAAGCTTCGCTTATATCGATTCTCCTAGTGTGCGTGGGATCTGCATAATTTTGTTCATTACGTTATTTATTATTACTGCCGGAAGGTGTTTTAGAGAGAGAGAGAGAAAATAATGCAGAGAAAGGCAGGGAGGTTAACCAGAGGTAGTTCCGGTTGGCTACCCTGCGCAGGGGGAAGGGTTAAGAGGGATAAAAAGAGAAACAGAGTGGAAGGGGGAGATAGAAAGAAAGGGAGACAAGCACGAACAAAGCGCGTACACTACAGAACGGTAGGGGGCGGCATTCTTAGAGTCTGTCGTGAAGCCCCGTAGACCGCAAGAACGTTAATAGCGCGAGTAAGGCCTTCAACGCGGATGTTCTTTGGGAGCATTGGCCTAAAGCTTTTAGTTCTGAAAGTGGGCGATTGTCCAGCTGGTCCAGTACCCTGCACATCATTTGTCTCTCAGCACCGTATCGCGGGCAGACACAGATAATGTGTGCGAGCGTCTCGTCGATGTTACATGTGTCGCACGTGGGGCTGTTGGCCATTCCTATGAGGAAAGCATAGGCGTTTGTAAAGGCAACGCCTAGCCACAGACGCTAAAGCATGGTCTGTTCACGTCATGGTAATCCAGGCGGGAGGTGCATCCGTATGTCCGGAGACAGCGAACGCAACCGACACATGGTGAAAACATTTGAGTCCCACAGGGGCAAAGTACACTCACGGGACATCAATCGCAGCCCAACCGCAGCGTCTGTTCGCGAAAGCGGAATGAAGACTCGTTGACCTCTTTCATGTGCCGATCGGGAGGCTTCGTCGGCTTGGTCATTCCCGCTGATGTTACAATGTCCTGGAATCCACTGAAAGATTAGGTTGTGTCCCTTATCATAGCTTTGATGATATATGTGCCGAATTTCTGAGGCCAGTTGTTCATTGGGTCCGTGGCGCATTGGGCTTCGTATGTCGCCGGTCAAATGTTTCTCGCCATATAATATCAGCAATTTTGGATGCCTGCAAGTGTGCCTATGTGTGTGTGTGTATGTGTGCCTCTTTTCATGCGCGTTTTCGGTGAGCTTGAACCAGTTCTTAAAAATGGAATATCAACGTGCCCAGGCTACCACATCAGTCCTCTTATCTGTAATGATTACATGCTGAAATTCCTTTTCACGAGGACGGAGCATCGCTGCTGCGGACATTAAAACAAAAACAAATACTATCCTGCTCACTAAAATACAATCATAAATTCTTTTAGTTTTCGTATAAATAGTTATTCTGCAGAATGTAACCATGATTCGGGTTTACAGTTATACCGCACCAAGAAAACGGACTATACTGCCACTTCTGCTGTGGGTTGTCGTGTTACGGGAACTCCCCGCATTGAGTCTTTTTTTTTTATTGTCCGTTACTAAGTAGAGGTAGTCACTTTAATTCCAGTGTATGGTTTAGGGACGCGCTGGTTTCTACGCACAGCCTTAATTCTCTAGTTCTTTCACGACTAACGTGTACTGAAGCAGATGGCGGAAGAAATACAAGCGGGCAAATACCAACGAAATGAACCATGTTGTTGAGTGGGAGGGGAGGGGGGGGGGGGGGCGTGCGATTACACATGAATACGAAAAGCGGATAAAAGTTCACCTGTTAATGAAGCGGCTCTGGAATGATAGGGGCTGCGCTATGGTTTAGTTAGCACGGCTATACTTATGCCGCAATGCAGGACTATACGTGTGCCACAAAAGAAAAACAAAAGAAGGCAGTTGCTGGGGTGGACGTGTTGCTACGGGGAAGCGGACTCTTTCATGACAGCTGTGTCGTGGGCTTCAGTAGATTGTTCCAGAACATTAGTAAGGAATGAGTAAACCCACGTCATAGAGCCATGTTAGGAATAAATCCTTTCGATAGGGCGAAATGCGAAAACACCTGTGGGCTTAGATTTTGGTGCACGTTAAGGAACCCCAGGTGGTCGAAATTTCCGGAGTCCTCCACTACAGCGTGCCTCATAATCAGGAAGTGGTTTTTGCACGTAAAACCCCGTAATTTAAATTTTATGCTAGGAATAAAAAGACAGAAGTGAATGTTCATAAAAAAATATGCACCAACACGCTTAGCTAAAGAAACCCATAAATATAAAACATTCGACACATGTGACTTGTACACGAGACCATGAGTAACGGCTGCATTATGAAATTCTCTGCCAATAGCGTTAGTCTGTTATATAGCAACCATGAATGATTTCTCAAGCTTGCGAATCTTCAAGTTGTTTAATAAATGGTTGGTGGTCGTGAGCGGAAATATAAGTATATGACATTCTGCGTGGTCAATAAAACACACTTTTTCATTTGGAAGTGCAGTTCTCACAAGGCCTGATGCGCCATTCATTCTTTGGGGAGACTCATCAATCCATAGCACATATTGCATTGCTCTTCATAGTGTCGCGTAGATCCTCCGCCGCCGCCGACGAAGACGCCGGAAAGACAATTTCGACGAAATGTAAACCAGACGTCGCCTTCCCGACGAAGCCTAAAGACAAAGAACCACCGACATCGACGTGCTTCTCGGCGGCCATGCAATTACCGCCTTAGTGGACACAGGAGCCGACTACTCCGACATGAGTGGACCCATCGCCGCCCAGTTGAAGAAAGTTAAGACTGCATGGGAAGGCCCTCAAATCCCGACAGATGGGGGACATCTGATAACGCCGACTGGAATCTGCCCGGCAAGGATTACCGTTCATAGGCGGACCTACCCAGAACCTCCATCAAATGTCACGCAGTAGTGACAGTAAAGTAGACAGTAGCAAAATGTGAATGACGAAATTAAATATTTAATGGGCGAACCTGTGCCCACAAAAAACAAGTTATACTCAAAGCACAACGAAAGCGGCGAAAACAGTCGGCGATTGTCGAAAATGCTGATCTACCGGTCAAGTGCCGACTTTTATACGTGAGTCATCGAAGGTATCAGGCTAGTCGCTGGTGCCCGTGTGTCTTCCAGAAAGTTCGACACAATTCGCGTCGCACATGCAAGCAGATTACACAAGCTTCGGTGATAACAAACAACCGATAGAACCATTGACAACGTTCGAGAAATTTTCTATACATGAGGCGGTTGACGGTAAACATGCTACACGGTAAAAAGTGGTCACGTGAAAAAGATAAACAAGCACACGTGTAAATATTCCTAAAAGGAATAAAACAAAGCCCACGCTTGGTAGCGTAACATTTTATGAAGGCACACATCACCCCGCGTTACTTTTATATGTAATTTTATTTATTACAATACCCTCAGGGCCGACAGGGACGTTACAGATGGGGTGGGGTGGAGTATATAGTATAAAACATCAACGCGTCAAAAAAAAATTTGTTTCACATTTTAATTGTGCAACGAGAACAAAAATTTACGTGTACGGACACGGTAGCGCGTGTTGCCAATCGTGGACGATGCGGCTAGGGGCGATATGTAAATGATGCCCACACGCAGGCTAAAACTTCTGTATCGGTGAAATTTTTCAGGTACCAATCCTTGTATTTGGGCTTTTAATGAGTCGTTAGAAGAGATTATGCGAGGCGTTATGCACAAAGAAGACAGAAAGAGACAGAAATAAGCACACCACGTTTACGCACAACAATTTAACTTCTGAAATTCACTAGTGATTTTACATAGCACAAAGCAACAAGTGTGCATGTCACGAGGCAGAAAATCTTTATCAGTGATGTATATTAAGCCAGCGTTACCCCCGAAGAACGCGAAGCATTTCGTTGTCAGCAAGGCGTCTACCACACTGATGTATATTTCGTACTAGTAAGAAATGTGATTTGTTGTTATCCCTCGCATCAAATTATTTCTTTTTTTTTCGGCGCTAAGTATAATAATGAAATAAGGTTCGGGAACACCAGTAACGTCGTGCTGGAAACCTCGTGATCGTGAATATCATAGAAAAAAAAATATAACCTGAGTAGTTCGGTTTCATAGAAAAGTCTCTTGATATTGACGCGCATGCTCTACCCCTCTAGCACAGCATTTGTTTATTAATAATGCATAAAAATACGACATTGAAAGCACCGAAAGGGTGTAGCATTAGGTTTATACAGACGTTCAACGAGAGAACTATCAAAATTAGAGTTTCAAAAAAAAAAACTTATTTTTCGGGAGCATAAGCGCCCAGAAGCGGAAACTACTTATTACAGAAATCAATATAGGAATTCCCAAATGAGGTGGTCCAGTTTGTATCTCGATGTTGTGCCGGGTCAGTAATATAATGTAGTTCCAATAACAAACTAATCAGATGATGAACAATTACCGGTTTGTATCAATGAGAAGAAATACTCTACCCCGTGGCCGTATTGCATCAGCGGTAATTACCCGCCGTGGTTGCTCAGTGGCTATGGTGTTAGCCTGCTGAGCACGAGGTGGCGGGATCGAATCCCGGCCGCGGCGGCCGCATTTCGATGGGGGCGAAATGCGAAAACACCCGTGTACTTAGATTTAGGTGCACGTTAAAGAACCCCAGGTGGTCGAAATTTCTGGAGTCCTCCACTACGGCGTGCCTCATAATCAGAAAGTGGTTCCCGCACGTAAAAGCCCATAATTTTTATCAGCGATAATTATTGAATTACTGAGCTGAATGCAGCAACCGAATTACCTAGGAATTGAGCGCATTGACGTCATTTCTTATTTGACGAAGAAGAAAAAGGTTCCAGTAAAACCTTGTCGCCGGGCGAAAGCTTTTAGCGGTTCCCAGTAGTGATAGCTAATAATTTCAAATCAGTTCCCTACTTTTTGAAATTCAACCCGAAGTGGGCACAAGGGTGACTATGTAAAGAACAGCGCGCCTCCTCAACTCGCATTAACTCACCGCATTCACTCTGTATAAGTAAATAATTATTTCCTCCTACTATGCATAATTATTACGGTTTAGTACAATTTGTACAATTTTTTTGTCGTACTCAAACTTTGGTGTCTTTGCTTGGCCAATCAACCTATAGAGTCATGGCATGCTCATAGACAGAGCAGTAAGCTAGCACAGCAAACGAGCTCAAGTCAGGCAATGACAATTTTTATGTCAATCACTGTTACGCCGTCGCGTCCACTCAAACATAACATCAACCCTGTATTCTTAACACATAACTGCCTCCACACGGCAGTAGTTGGGTATTATGGATATGTTACTATTCGGAAACGCCCACAAGAACATCTCCATATTTTGGACAGTTGGACAATAGAAACAGTTATCAGCCTTCATCAATAATAAAACCTTATTATACCCCGTGCTAATTCAATGCGTGGCTGCACATAACCTCGTCTATGAATCTAAGAAATGTGGCCAAAAGTGGAAGACCTTGGTTCACCTGATTCTTTTCGCTACCGAGATATATCTTTATTTATTTATTCTATCGGATATTGTGCGACAAGCTATGTTCTCATGCGACGGAATGCTTCTTGTGGGAGTGCCTCTAGGACACATTGTCACACATGCAAGTCCAGTCTCGTGTAACACACACAGCCATTATGCAGCGGTGAAGGTGGCAGTCGCAACATATCTACCAACAAAAAATCGTTTAGGAGCATAGAAAATTAATTACAGCGTGAGCAAACTAAAGCACCGGTAGGCAAATTTAGGGAATTCTGATGTTTACGTCGAAGAAGCATGTGTGGACGAGGTATATGCGCTGACTAATACCTATTGATCAGAACACGCTTTCTTTCAGCACAGGAGTGGTGCGCCGTAGAGATTACGACATGCCTTAAGCAGCCGTGCTTGAACGCATATGCTATTTTTTTTTTGCTAGTCACCGCGTGCCGCTTTTCGCTGAGGAAGTGTTGACGAAACGGCGCACCACTTGTGCCTTCACAGAGGGCTGCCCCCCATTGGTTGCAGCTATGCTGATGCTCATTTTACCCCGAATTCACCTATCGCAACTCGTCGTTACTCTAGCCTGTCTGCTATTGGCTCAGGACTGTTGGCGGGGCTGCATTCAATTGGTTCAGGTATTTATTTACTGTATTTTATCTCGAATTTTGCCTTGCGGGCTACTCGTGGCGGTGTATAAAAGGCTTCGATATTACGACGAAGCATGCCCCTCCACTGAATCCTCCATTAAGGTGAGTATTGTTTCTGGTGCCTGCTCCATTATAAAATGTATTAGGCTATATCGAATGCCACGTTTGCTTCATAGCCAAGTTTAGGCCGATTGGCAGCTAGAACTTTTAGTTGAGGCTATGTGCCTCTGTAGAGTAGGCACTCTAAGGCGATAGGCCTACAAGGTCCTTATTCGCGTTCACCAACGTGTTCATCATTTATATTAGTAAAGCTCTCAGCTCTTGCCAATTTCCCTTAAATTAAACTGGATAAGAAAATCTTGGTCGAGAAATGTCAGAAGTTATTTGTAAATTGTAGACATAAAAAGCCTCAATATCAAGGCTCCATTGCATATCAGTTGGTTATCTTTTTTTTTGCCGAAATATGCATGTTGAGTTGCATCGTTACGAAATACTGAAGCACTGACAAAATAAATGTCAAAACTGAAGAAGTAGTTGATTACGATTTCTTTCTAATCTTCAGCTGCTTATCTTTCATCCGTTTTTATGTTTTCTCCGTATTATCGGCCTATATCTTTGTCTTGCATTGAAACCATTCAGTACTGCCCATTTTTCTCCCTTGTGCACAATGTGATTATCCTTATGGCGACACAGGGTAGCCGGTCTGAGAACTGGCTTCCTGTCTTTCCGTCTATTTCTGCTTGCGCCTTCTGTACACTATGAAAATGTTTGCACGGAATTGTTCACGCGCAGGTTGATTCTGTTTCTTTTTCAAATCATAAAGCAGCGTGATGGAGCAGCTGTGTGTACTTCTCTCTGTTGAAATGCGTTCTTTTGATTGCTTATGCAATGCTGTTTGCATCCTCACAGATGTTTCTCTGTAAAACACGGAAAAATATACTCAGTACGTTAATCGCGAACCTCTTTTGCAGGTTCAACTGAACGTACCATGAGACTTTTGCATCTATTCTTTGCGTTGGCCTTCTATGGCCTGCTGGTGTCAGGTAAGTTGTTCGTTTTATCTACACATTATGTTGGCAGCTACTTCGTAAATTTAATCCAATGGCAGCGAGACGTGCTAATGCTCTTATGTGCTCATATTTGGACCAAGTATAGTTTCGTGTACAGAGGCGACTAAATAAAGCCATATTAAGAACACTGCTCAAGTGGGATCTCTAACATAACTGATTTATATGCAAACATTACTGAATATAAACTTTGAACTCAAATATAATGGATCTTATGACTTCGAAAACACGACTGGAAACAGGGAGTGGTTTGCATATAATTTTGTGAAAAAGGGATGAAAGATGATATTGAAATTGCGAAACAAAAATATATACCGAGATCAGTAATCGATCATAGAGTCGCAGATAATAGATTTCACGATTTTTTGCCCCAATACAGAATTTAACAATAGATGTAGCTTAACGCACATAACATAAGCAGGGCTATGCTAAATGATGACCTATACATTGAGACTTGACATTTTATGGAGCTGTAAATTGAGCTTTGCTTAGCTTACGCTTACAACTAAATTACGTAAAAGTTCACAACGATGCGCCGCAAAGATCTTCATAGTTTGAATATAAGTACACTTCCCCGCTGCCAGGGTAAGCCACGCAAACCGGAATATAATTCTTGCTAGAGCATGTTTGAGTAAACCCGAGAATAGTCTCGAATATACGATGAAAAAATGATAAATACTCGGAAGCATTGCAAAAAAACCCACTGAGCGAACACCCTGCCCAGCTAACAGGACTGACATGTAACTGGTTTCGTTGCTCCTGCTGCGTTTGGATGGGGATGTACAGACGTTCTGTTTTCTTATTTTTCGACGCTGATATTTAGGCAATGCGCTGGAATCTGGAGCTGGACCACGTGGAAACCCTCAAGATCAGGAGGAGTCATTTAAAATCAGATACATTGAATATCCCACTGGAACACAGCGAGGAACACAGTTCAACGAACAAGGCCACAGGGAGAAGGGCGAAATTAGGGGAGTAGGCAGTTACCACTCACAACAGTCATTCCATAGTGACCTTCCCTTCCAAGAAGGCTATAATAGCCGGATCTCCTGAGATGAGCAACAATGATTAATGTCGGAAGTCCCCAGTTTCATGAACTAGGCTTGCTATTTAAACTGTAGCCAGGCGTAGCACGTTTTCCAGCGATGCTACACAGCGTATTCACTATCCTTAGGAAAAGCTCCAGGAAACATGCGATATCCTGTGCTGAAAATAAAGAAAATATTGCAAGCATGAATGTTTCGGTTTGACTTTTCCATGCTCTAACAGTTGTCATCAACTACGTGAAGCAGTGGCGCAATAATATAGATATAAATATGTTTTTCTAAAGAAGTTGCAGGAGCAACTTGTTCTCAGCTCCACGGTTGTAAGGAACTACGCTTTTGCTTGCAGCTGAGCAAGAGGTCGCAAGTAGGATTCCTGGTCTCGGCGGCTTCACTTGAATGACGAAGACTACAATAACAGCTGGCTCACTTAAATTTAGTGCGCGTTGACACATGGGAGGCGTAAAAGGGCCTCAGGCAGAAGTCATCTAGGGCTATCCACAATCTTGTATTTCAACAACCGGCCCACGCTTTCACACTTATGTTGCTTAAATTTAAATGCAACGGAAATTTGTTTCAAAATTTAAATTTCCTTGCTATTGTACTTATGTACACTACCAACACTCTTTAGCAAAGCACACAGCCACCGCCACTGCTTCCCGAAGAGCCTCTGCGGGAAAACGGGCTGAACCTTAGTTGAGTAACGTATCGTTTGAATTTCCAATTCCAAAGGGAAACAATTGCAGCCAAGCCCACGAATCACGGAACATACCGCAACGTGGAGGGCCCTGATCCCGATAGCGAGAAAATGCTCCTGAGGCGTCGTTAAGGGGTTCCTAGCTTCGTGTTCTTGTTTTTGATTTTGGGTGATTGCTATGTAAACGTTTCAGTAGGGCGCAGAATGCTAGCAGCATGTTTTTCTTTGTGAAGTGTAGCGGACCTCTGATTACGTAGAACGTTTAGGTGTCCGTCATGTCCAACGGCAATTATTCGGAGGAAGGCCGGTGGTTTCTCTTTTTTTTTGAAGAAAATGACACCAGAGGGCCTTCCAAGAAACGCGCCATGCGGCACCATTTCTTCGGGGGCAGAATGTCCGAGACTGTGATAGATACTCATTCACCTGCTGACACCATCACAGATCGTCTTCACTAAATAAATCAGGCTCGCGGTTCATCACTTTGATCCGAAGCCTCCATATCGAATGGGACGCTATTGCTTACAGAACGTTCAAGAGGAATTATGCCATTTCTGTCGCAACAGAATCAGCAAGTGATCATGAGATTATGACTGAACCGTCACAGCAAAGCAGACGCTTTTGATCAAGTTGGAAAGATGCGAAAAGAAAACCTGCTAAAGCAAGTTAGTTTATTTTACCAACGGGCAATATCAAATAAGACAAAGAGGGCTACAAAATATTAGTATGGAATGTCTACGACAATAAAGGCAGCATTGTAAACGCATCTCTCATAAGAAAAGTGGCAGGAAACTCAGTGAAGCGGGGAAACAACTACAGCGTACGGATGGTAGCATCGAAGCCTTAGATAAGCTTCATAACATTTTTCAAACAGAGCGCAGGAGGGGAACAGATGAAGATTTATGGAGAAAGTGATTTCGAGTGGTCAACCACTAAAATGTAAGTAGATTCCGGTGCTGCCTTTTCTATGAATATAAAGCTTCTTTCAAATAATATAGCTTAAGATGCCACTTGGTTTAAAGCTCAGTGCAGCGCCTTACAGCGCGATTAGTAAGGCCACTGCCTCCCCATCCATGGCTTCACAATCGCCCGGCTCAGCTTACTCCGCACTTTGCTAGACGATCTGGAACCAACCTTGTAAGAGGAACTGTAAATCAGAATGTATTCATGGAGTGGATGAAGTAAGCCTGGTACTAATCGTGCAGTTGTGGCGAATTTTCGTAATGTATTCGGTGCGCCTCTCACTCGCCATTCTGGTGCATCGTTTCACGTTCACCTTGAAGAGGATACTTGGCGGCCGCCTTTAAATGTGGCTACGTGCACCGTTCAATCTGCGTGAGTCTGCCGTATACTTGGAGTGGTTCAAGCTCGAGTGATAACTGAACCAATTTCCGCTTTTGATTATGCAACGCGTGGCATGGTAAAAGAAAAACGGTAGCATACTCAATATAAATCACAGGGTTTGACTGGAGCACCTTTAGCGTATGTGACAAGTAAAATGTTTTGCTGCTGCCGTCTACGGTTGGGTTACTCGCAAATCTACGTGACATACGAATGTTTTAGAATGACACTGCAATAAAGTTTCAATGAAAAACTTCCTTATTTGGCTCCGGGCAATATTCTGGGAGAATTTCGACCTTTGGAATAAAACCTTGGGGAATATCCACATTGGCGACAATATCATATATGAGAAATTCTTGATCGGAAAGGCATTACTAGAACTTTTTTGCTTTGTGCTCACTAAGGATGATGGTAATACACAGAATTTAATGCCTTTCGAGGGACTTCTCCCATAGATGAAATTGACATATCCAAGAATGCATCGTCACTTCTTTACCTCGACTGAAGAAAATCGCCAGGCAGGCGAAACACATCAGACACTTTTCGTAGCCGATACGCCGAATGGCGCACAAAGTTTCCTAAGCATTGTCTTCGCGAAGAAATGTTTTTGAGGAGGACTTCTATGTAACTTGAAGTTCTAAAACATTATTCGGGTGGCAAAAATGAAGACCGAGTTTATTGTTTCCTCTTACAGGCCGATTTCATCGCTATATACATGTAGAAGAGATAGGGAACAGATTAGAGATGTTTCGAGTAAACGCCAAACGCAAAAGGCATACGGGGTTTGCGTTGCCACGCTACTTCTAAACCTGCCCCTAAAGCATTGCTTCAGTGATCGTGGTGGTCCCGCTGAAGCGATACCTCTCGCCTTATACCAACTTCGACTCACTTCCTACTAACTCGTAAAGTTCGTAAGCTATGATTGGTGATTTATCATATCGCTTTGGCTCATCTCACGTAAGTGACAAAAATGTGTCGATGAAAGACGTCTATTTTTGAGTTTCGTTGTCTAATATTACGTTGACAAGCCTTAAAGGAAAGTGATTGCGCAAGGGGAAAATAGCCAAATTTTCCAGCGAAGCCAAGCTTCGGGTCAGACGTGGTCAAAGAGTGCCGTAGCCAAAGGTGGAAGACCATTTTAAAAGTGTCGGTGCCAAAGACGGAAGCAAATTCAAGAACGCGATTTTGCCAGGTAGATGACATTGCCTTGCTACCCGAAGCTGCCGTAGCGAACGCGTTCATGGTCAACAATTACCAGGCTGGTGATAGCTTGGCGCAGGACGGTTTCAGCCTACGGGCACTTCACGATAGGCTAGACCTGTTGCTTGCCAAGCACCACCGCCACGAGCGGTGATATCTTTCTTTCATTCTTTGGCGCTTCAGAAGATCGGCAGGTTTGGAAAGTCGCGCAGTAAAAAACTGACTTCTAAAGGTAAGCCCACGATTGGAAGAGCTGACGAATATAATTTGCTCTGGTGGTTTCATGAACATAGCATGCCAAAACGCATCCTGTTATCTTTTTCTTGTCTCGATCTTTTAATTAGAAATATTGAAACCAATGCATTCCATACAGGAACGGTTAGCTCAGACGTTAGTGACTACTGTCCTGTTTTCAAGTCTTATCAATGCAAAATTAAAGCTGAAATGTGTTCACAAGAGCCACACATACGTCCTACAGTGCATATTGCACCAACGCCTCCTGGCTCTCAAGTGTGATGTTACAGAACATGACAAGATTTTTTTTCTATTCGATATAACGGACGCAGACGTGGGAGGAAAATCAGCGGAGGAAACGGAAGCAATAGCGCTAACTTCCCAAGGACTACTGCAACACTATCGGCTTATCTGGTGGAGGGCATACCCTCCACCACATCCAAAACTAACGAGAAACGAAGGTACCGACTTCAGGCGACTGCAGAGCAATACCTTTAAACACGGAAGCTTACTGTACCATTTCCACCCGACGCTATACAGCTACACCTGTCCACACTGCAACGTGCCAGACACGCTGGCCCACCTCCTACTGCAATGCAAGAACACCCGAACAAGCACCACAGCGACACAACTAGTAGTAGCAGACGCAGACCCAAACGTCCTCGCTGAAACGTGGGAGGCTGCGATCTCCAAGCTGGACCTGGTCGACCAGCACGAACTCGTCGCCCGGGCCCGGAGGGCGATCCAAGCCAGAGGGTTCTTGGAACAAAGGACCCTCCCACCTCGACTGACAAGTCACTGCTTCAAATAAAGGTTCATTCTCTCTCTCTCTCTCCCTACTTTTCTGTTGCATGGACGGATGGATGTTATGAGCGTCCCCTTTTAAAGGGGGTGGTGGGTTGCACCACCAAGCTCTTGCTATTATACTGCCTAATGTCCTACCTAGATTAAAAAAGAAAAAAGTAAAGAAAAGAACCCCAATGAACTCCGATAGCTAAGTTTTCTGATCCCCTATTGCGAACTTTCCTTTTGCACGTTTCCGTTTTTTGTCGTTTCCCTACTTTTCAATTGGATGGATGGATGGATGGATGTTATGAGCGTACCCTTTGGAACGGGGTGGTGGGTTGCGCCACCAAGCTCTTGCTATTATGCTACCTAATGTCCTACCTAGGTTAAAAAAGAAAAAGAAGAAAATAACCCATGAACTTCCAGAACCAAATTTTCTGATCACCTATTGCGAACTTTGCTTTTGTACGTCTCCATTTTTTCCCGTTCCCCTACTTATTTTCCATCAATCTTCCAGTCGCCTCTTACTAACTTATATTGCGGACATGTTTACTTTTACCCTGCTCTCGCTGAACCCAAGGGCTTCAAGGAGGCCAGTGATGCCTAAATCGACCGCTGGACAGACGTCTTCACATTCTAATAAAACATGCTCCATCGTTTCCCGAGCTTTACCGCAGCAAGCACATGCTTCTACCTTCTTGTATCTCGATTTTTAGGTGCGCGTTCTAAGGCATCCCGATCTCGCTTAGAAAAGTAATGAGCTTCCCTTTCAGTTATCATAAACTGTTTCTTTCCTCATTTCGTGTTTTTCCCCTTAAGTAGTTACTCATGGCAGGTTTATTTTCCATCGCCGCCACCCATGAGATTATTTCAGCCTCTCTGACTTTCCACTCGACGTTCTTTGTTGCTGTGTCGCCCATCCTACAGGCCGCATACTTGCTGGTAAGCTTCCTAGTTCCTTTCCTCCCCTGTGAATCAATGTTTTTTTGTACGGACACCTCAACACTCTCCCAGCCCATTCACTTTCTTTCGTATTCCTCAGTCGTTCTTCATAATCAATTTTACTCTGAGCTTCCGTCACATTAAAGCTAGTTTAGACCTCAGGTTTTGCTACTTAGCATTAGTTTACGTCGAAAAGAAGTTATTGTAGTCGATGTTCGGGTCACACTGGCGGTGGCGACGCAGGATACACGCGCAAGGGAGAAACGTTCCTCCCCATTTGATTGCCGCAAGAGGGCGTGACATGTGAGGTGCCCGTGAAGGAGGAAAGCGGCTAGTTCCTCTTTTATCGCTCCCTTTTTTTAAAGGGTGTGGCCGAGACAACAAGCGTCGACAAATTTGTCGAACTATTAAACATATACATTTTTTTCCCTAAGCAATCACAAAGGCGAATATGGTCTTTGTTAGGTTGATTTCCTTCTTTTTAATGCGCGTGCGTGTTTTTTTTTTTTTTTGATGCCATGTGTTTAAACACGGTGCTCAGTCTGTTGAATTTTCCTATGTTATAACGATTTCTTCTCTGTGCCTTCTTTCTTATATGAGCTGTTTATAGCCGACACCTACCTGTTTCACACCTTCGAGTGCGCTACTTTTGTTGCTAAAGGTTTTTTGTTTATTCTGTTTTTGTTTGTTTATTTTTTATGCGTTCGCCATTGATTAAGTGCTTTCTATCTTGTCTTCACACTGATCTTGTATTCGCACTTCTTCTAGCCTGTGAATATTATTTTATGTTCTGTCTGATTATGTATTGTCACGCCCCCCCCGCCACCCCCCCCCCCCCCGTGTAATATCCATAAATGGCCTTTAAGGTAACAGAAGAGAAAAAAAAACAGTGCGGTACAACGTTGCAAAAGTTAAAAGAGGAAACAAAGATCTAACAGAGTGTTAAACAAGTACCTAAATTTCTCTAAAACAATGAAATATGAGAACGGTAAAGCGCTGGCGCTGTGGAGAACAGCGCGAAGCGGCCTCCCGGGATCAAAGCGAGAATTCCACACCCTTTCGACATGACTTCCACACACACACACACACACACACACACGCACACACACACACACACACACACACACACACACACACACACACACACACACACACACACACACACACACACACATATATATATATATATATATATATACTCGCCGTGGTGGCGTAGGGGATTTGGTGTTGTGCTGCTAAGCCCGAGGTTGCGGCAGTGAATCCCGGCCGTGGCGGCCGCATATCGCAGGGGTACGAAATGGCAAAAGCACACGTTTGTCGTGCAACGGGTGCTCATTAAAGAACCCGAGCTGGTCAAAACTGATGCAAGGTACCCCCCTGTGGCGTGCCTCGTAACTAGAGAGATTTAGATGAGGGGACGCAAGCGGCTTGCGTACGCAAAAACCAGGGGCCACGGTACTGCGCATGCGCTGACCCCTACGTCTTGGTCTGCGCATGCGCAGTACCGTCGCCCCTACTTCTTACGTACGCAAGCCGTTTGCGTCCGCTAACCTAAAA
Source organism: Dermacentor andersoni (assembly GCF_023375885.2). Classification (NCBI taxonomy): domain Eukaryota; kingdom Metazoa; phylum Arthropoda; class Arachnida; order Ixodida; family Ixodidae; genus Dermacentor; species Dermacentor andersoni. The sequence continues at coordinate 37,608,105 of NC_092822.1, read as the reverse complement.
CTCTCTATTATATTGTGGTCCTGGCGCGTAACACCCCAGAACATTATTTTAATTATCTTCCTTCCTTCTTTTATTTTAATTATCTTATCTTCCGTTTAGCGTAGTATTTTCCTAACTTAATAGAGCAGCGCTGTTCTCTAGCAATATACGTATTGCGGACTAAAAATGATCTTACTCGCGCATTCGCGTATTTCGCAGGCCTGTTAAACTGTTGCCACAGCGTTGAAGTGGGAGACTTTCTTTCCTATTTCCAGGTGGCAACGTTTGATAGTCGGGTGCAAGTTGTATCTATGCCAGCTACGGCAAAATGATGCGCGCGCATAAAAAACAAAAAGCGGAGGAGAGGGCGATGCCGTAAGCTTGCGTTCTCTCCACCGTCGCGTCTCCCGCGCTCGCAGAATGAGCGCGCTGCCCCCCCCCGGAAGCAGCTGTTAGCGCCGCAAGGAAATTCCATGCGCAGTATAGACAAAAGAGCAGCTATTTTCCACCCGTCTATGGAAAAAGAAGAGCGGGGAAATAGGAAAAAAAGAATAAACAGCCGCATTTCTTGCAGCGAGACCATAGAGATGCGCATTGTCCAGGCAAGTTGCTCCAGCGACAGAAAAAGAAGGAAATGACGTACACACACACACACATACAGAGAGAGAGAGAGAGAGAGAGAGAGAGATGAGAGAACGTGGCGCGCAGGTTCCTTGGAAAAAAAAGAAGAAAAAAGAAGAAAAAGGAAGACAAGAAAGAAAATCGAAGCTTTCCGATTCTGAACCACATAACCACGTAACCCTTCAAGCATTCGCCCTCGCCCTTGAACGCCTTTAAATAACGCGCTCAGCCACCCGGGAATCCCTACATCACCCAAAACGTGTACGCCTGATACGCTTGATTGCATTGTTCTTGAAAACAGCTATTGCCCGAGCATTCCCTCAACGTACGTATAACAACGTACTTTAGCTGCGCCTTCTTTTGTTCTGAAAGATATTGTGTATGCTAAACGGATCAAAACGTACTCTCTCTGCCGATGTCTTAACGACACTGAAGCAGTGATGCCGTCGACGGTATTGGATCTTGCCGTTGAGTGGGGGAGTTGGCCGACGTTGAGGATGATGTTGAGATGAAACTGGAGGTTTATTTACAGTATTTGCAGTAACAACACAAAGTAATTAACAGTCATAAAGTCATTGGCGGCCGTTTGAGGATGTTCGAAAAGGTATTGGAGTTGATGGTGAAGAGTATTTGTGGAATTCTGTCGGGTCGCCTGTTGACAGGTATTTAGCATTGCCTGAGTTTTACCTCAACTTTACCTTTATCAAAGTTTGGAAAAGGCTTTTACGCGCAAAAACAGGGCATACGCATATGCTCATGCGTTGCTCCTATCTTGTGCAATGTTTTCTTATCGGGGATTTGACAGAGCGGTAAACCGAGAGCTCGGCCGTGACCAGGTTGCTACTGTTTTTCGTTGTGTTGATGATTATCTTCTACTTAAAAAAAAAAAAAAAAAAAAGCCGTGCCATTCTACGTATGACGCCTCCATCGCAGATGTACTGCGAATCTTTTAGCGCCTTGGCAAATGGTTAACCTTCACCCATGAATTAACAAATGAAAACAAAATTAGGTTTTTAGACGACGCCATAGCCTTTTTGTGACAACCATGTGGGCTGGAAATATAACCCTAGGTTCGAAAAGGAATTGCTGTCCTCCGATTCGGCTCATTCGGAAAGGGTAAAGCGGGCAATATCCCCCCCAGTGTACCATGTCAGTCTCAAAGAAGTCATGCACCCAAAAATTAAGGAAAGCTTTGACATGCAGAGTGTAAGTTTAAAAGAAACTGGTTTCCCGCAATCAGTAATTTCAGCAGTAGCGGAGGCAGTGTTGAAGAACATAAATACCGACAACACTGTTATTGAAACTGCAAGGGAAATCAAAAATAGAAAGAAAGACGTGGAGTTGCACCTTACGTTCACAAGACGTCCCACAACTGAAAGAAGGTTGTGGAACAATACAGAGTTGAGGTGACGTCTTCGGCTCCCGGCAAGCTTGCTGGAATATGCTCGCGCATAGGGAGTAGAAAAAAGTTGCAAGGGCGCGGAAGAAAGCGCACCGATTCCCACGTAGATTACAATGTTGGGGTAGCCTATCTGATACCTCTTTCATGTGGCAAGGTCTACGTAGACTGAACCGGAATGTGCGAGAATGGGCGCTTGTGCGACTTGTCAAATAAGAACAACGCAAGTGGGCACCTTCTCATCCGTTGCCCACCATGCACGTGCAAGTCGCTCCCGAAAGATGTAAAAAGAAAGAAGTTTTTGTATCGGTGCCGAGATAGCCGAGCCAGAGAGATACGCGACGCACGCCGTATAAGAAGGAAGGGACGTGGATCCGTCAGCGATACCTCAGTTTGCCTGCACAACAACGAGATGAGATTAATTCAAAGGTGTAGCTAGGTTGCTGGTTCCCTCAGCAGAAAGTTATTAAGGCGTAAGCCTTTAGTGGCTCGCGAGTGCTCGGGCGCGGTCCGTGGTGGACGCAGGAAAGAGGTGATCACCGGCGAGGCGAGCAAGCAGAGCAGGTGCCATGCCGGTAGCGCTGTGCGAGTGGGCGCGTGGGAGAACGCGGACATGCGCCTGGGGGGTGCGCACACATCGGCGACATACCTTGCAGCCATATGGCTGTGACTGCATCCCGTGTTGCGGCCACGGCGGCGTCCGTTCGCAGAACGGTTCAGACGACAGCAACAGAGGCAGTCATAGATAGGCTTTCGCCTACCGCAGTTTAGCACTGCAATGTGCCCATAGATTCTTTTAGGCAGTTTTGTTCGTGTCGCGCACGCGCAGCTGCGTATTTCTGGGACGTACTTGTAAGTGGTCTTTGTGGAATAAAAGTCAATTGCAAGTCTGCGCCTGTTCCCGTGTCACGCTCTCTCTGTGGCCGTTAGCGTGCGGAGTTTGAATTTTTTGTCATCTGAAGTCTTCCGTTCGCGTTTCGTCAGTCCACGATAGGAGAAAAACAATTATTTTGTTGTTCTTTTCACTTTTGTTTCTTTTTGTGCTTTCCGCAAGTGCGCAAGATTTCCGCAAGATTAGTGCAAACAAAAAAAAAAAGAAAGAAAAGAAAATGCGAGATGCTTTTATGACCACAAAAACGTCTCCTCTTTTTTTTTACCCGTGCCCTCAGGCTACCACGTCCTCATAGCGTACACATCGGACGACAGCTCGTGCAGATCGACAATGCGTCGACAAGCTGCAGGAATACTCCGGCGGAACAGTGAACCACCTCAACAAGGATCGAAACTGCTATCCAGCCCTGAAGTTCGAATAACTGCCATGGCATTCATGGGTCTCCTTCAACGAGTCAAGCGTGCCGCGTGAACTAGAACAACAAAGCTCCGGTTGCGTCAAAATAGCGAAGCCGTCGAAGCGTCTGCTCAACACGCTTTTAAAAGCACAGCGGGCTTCGTGGGGTACAACTGTGCGAGAGCATTCGCAGCTCGCTGTGAACGCAGCTTTCTCTTATAGCGTAAGCTGGTATGGGCTCATGCTAATAGCCGTTTCCATTGGCGATGGTGTCCGCATCCGCCGCTGCCGGTGTATGTCGCAGCCATCACCGGAAATTTGAAGGAGGAGGAGGATGGAGAGGAAGGAAAGGTAGGCAGTTCAACCAGGAGCACGTCCGGTTTGCTACCCTACACAGGGTGAAGGGGTTTAAGTGAAGAAAAGAGGGAGGAAGGCACTATCGGTGTGGGTACAGCGCTTGTGTCCTGTCCCTTATACTTTGTGGTTGCATGTGTTTGCGCTGTAAACAGTTTTAAATGCCCATAAGTTCACGCCTATAATCGGTCACTGAGGCCAGTCGCTTTCATGAAACGTAGCAGCGCCCGCGTCGCTTTGTAAGCCTGCGACGCATGGGGCCATGGCTCGAGAATCTTAGTCTCTGAAAATGGTCTATCTGATCGGTTTGACACCCTCTGAAGAACGTCGCGTTCGTTGTCACAGAGATCGCAAAAACACAACACGTGTTCAATCGTCTCTTCACAGTTGCATGAGTCACAGATCGGTGTGTCGGACATTCCAATAAGGAGTGAGTAGGCTTTCGTAAAAGCGCCAATGAGAAAAATACCCAGTTCCCGCCGGTATCGAACCCGGGCCCGCTGCGCCGGGGTAAGCTACTCTACCACATTGAGCCACGCCACCGTTTGTTTGCTCGCAGCGCAGGGAGACACGCGACGGGAGATGCACGCCGCGTAGCGTCGATACGTGCACGCTTTGGGCTGCAGTTGCATAATTTTAACACCAGGTGGCACGCCATGCAGCAGTTGCATAGGTAACGGTCCAAGGTAGACAGAGAAGGTTTGAGGAATAAAAAGGGAAGACTAAGGAGAGGTATACAAAAATGCTGGAAGGAAAAACACGTACGGTATAGCTCATTAGCTCAAGTTGACAACGTACCTGTTTTTCCCCACCCTGTTTCAAAGGGGAGGCCGATAAATTATCATCATCATTGGCATCATCAGCGGCCAAGTTCGCAACGCACGCTGCGGACTCTGCCACTCGCAGTGCTGAAGCTGAGTGCGTCGCAACTCAGCTGGCTACCCAGGAGACTACGCAGCCGGGCCAAAACACTTGTACCTTCGCCGAAGTGACTCGGCAGCAGGACGCCGCGCGCCAAGCAAACCTGCAAGACGGTTGCCGACAGTGTTGCGCGTTGTTGCGACCACAAATCTTGCGCCTGTCTGTGCAGCGGTTTGCGAGTTCATGACGAAAACATCTAACAGTGAATATACGTTTCACGGTCGTGTCATACCGATTCCTACGAAAGAGGGTTCAACCATATTTTTTTATTAATTCGTTGATTATGAATTTTGATATCTCGTACAACTGTTGTCGACCTCGTGGAGTAATCCCGCTAAAGGAGTAGAACTCTGCATCTGCTGCGAACAATTAGAAAAAAAAAACATTGGTAAATGGAAATAAAACGCCCTGCAACTGAAGAAAAAACTTCGGCCAGAAATCAGCGCCACCAAGTCTCTAAGTGCGCGACAGCGTAGTTAGGAATTGATCGCTTGACAACTGCATGCGTGTGCCTTCCCCACAACCTTGCTCACTCTAAAATCGTCTCATATATCTTAAGATTCCGGACACAATGCGGCGCGCTCGGGTTCGCTCAACACAACTCAAATTTTTTGCTAGGTACCTCCAAAGTGGACGAAGGCCACCTATACTTGAATTAAAAAAAAAAAAAGCGCATGACCGATGGGAAGACCAGAGACGGCTTGCGTGGACATTTGATAACGAAGAGACATGCATACTTAGATTCCCACCTGGATTTTGATCGAGATGTCGCACCACGGATCCGTGAATCGGCCACCGAGCCAGGGACAGCGTCGTGCAGTTGGAGGCTCCTAGTCTCTTTTACTTAGGTAGTACGTTGGACTATTCCAGGGAACGTTCAATAAAACAATAATAAAATCGTTATTGTCTTCGTTATTAGGAGTTCGTGCAAGCCGCTCCAGGTCTGTCTCCCGGCACAGCAGCCCGAAGCGCTAATCATCTTGCCATGATCACACGCATGCTTCTATCGCGTCGAAGCAGCTCCTGGAAACGTTTCGAGCGAGCGTGACGTGCCAGTTCCTCGCCTTCTTCCCTCGTTACGCCTAGCGTTTTGAGACGCTGTGTTGGATTACAATTCATCAGAGTAACAAATTACCTCAGAACAGCGTTAAGTCTGTCTTTAATTGTGTCACATAAAAAAAGGTAGGTAGATAGATAGATAGATATATAGATAGATAGATAGATAGATAGATAGATAGATAGATAGATAGATAGATAGATAGACAGATAGATAGATAGATAGATAGATAGACAAAATAGAATAGAATAGATAGATAGATAGATAGATAGATAGATAGATAGATAGATAGATAGATAGATAGATAGATAGATAGATAGATAGATAGATAGATAGATAGATAGATAGATAGATAGATAGATAGATAGATCGCGAGAAGTGCGGGAAGTATCATAAGAAAGCGAACGCATTAAAAGAAAAAAAAAAAAACCTTTAAGAAGCTTATTCAGGGGTCATTATTACTAACCGAAGTCCCTGTAATCAATCATGATGGATGAACGATACCAGCATCCCCTTTGAGACGGAGTGAGCGCTCGACAATGAACTTGTTATTTTTTACCTTTTTCTGAGTTGCTTATTGGCCCTGATGGTCTACGATTTGCATTGACAAATGACAGAATCCGAAAGAACTGATTGAACATCGTAATGCTCCCGATTATAATGTATTTCCGTGCGGAGTTTTCCCTGCCTTTACAGCAGTCAATGCTCCAGTTATCTTTTATTATTCTATACACCCGAATATAGAGATCTGTGGTTCGTGCTAATAAGAGAGCTTGAAGGATTTTTATTGCTCTAAATAAACTAATGTCCGCCACAGAAACTATGAGTAATAAATGTCCTATGCAGTACCTCTAGTACAAAGCATAAAGTAAGGAGTTTAGTATTAATTGTTTCAAGCAGTTTTTATTTGGCTTTTATTCCACTTACTCTGGAATAGTTTAATCCCCTTTCCCCTCCTTATGCAGTGTAGCATGTCACCGGTCCCATGATAGCCGGGAAAAATCCCTGCTTTCCAATAAAGAACTTCTCTCTTCTTGTGTAGCATGGATGGATGGATGAATGTTATGAGCGTCCCCTTTGGAACAGGGCGGTGGGTCGCGCCAGCAAGCTCTTGCTATTATACTGCCTAATGTACTACTTAAGTTAAGCAAGAAAAAAAGAAAGAAAACCCACTATGAACTTCTACCACCAAATTTCTTGACCCCCTATTTCGAACTTTGCTTTTATACGTCCCCGTTTTTCGTTGTTTCCCTTCTTTTGTTCCACCATTCTTCCAAGCGCCTTTTACTAATCTCTATTGCGGACATGTTTACTTTTACCCTGCTCTCGCTGAACCCAAGGGCTTCAAGGAGGCCAGTGGTGCCAAAATCGACCGCTGGGCAGACGTCTTCACATTCTAATAAAACATGTTCCATCGTTTCCCTAGGTTTACCGCAGCAAGCACATGCTTCTTGTGAAAACAGCGTGAAACAGCCCACAGCGCCTCACTTCGGCATCGCTGCAAACCCGGTGGCACGCTTTCCGCACTGTCGGGCAGATGGCACAACGCTCCTGAACAGAGAAGGAAAGTCCATCCAGAGCAGAAGAAAGGAGTTTCCACCGCACACGCTGTTGACGTGCTAGAGAACATGCTTTACAGGGGCAATACTGCTAGTTCGCCGCGGTGCAAGATTTTGGAAAACTTGCCGTATACCTCAGTACCTATATGCCTCTATTCGATGTAAAGTAAAATCAGTCAATAGGTGCTCGCGTAAGTTCTGAAAGGTGTTCTGGATAAATTGTGTAATTGTGTTATTAAAAAGCATTTGCTTGTTCCACACATTCAGTGGTAGGTGGGAAAGTTCATATCTCGAACTCAACGACCAAACCCTGGCCGTCCAGAGTGCCCGCGATCGGGCCGTCAAGCTCGGCTTGGCGGTCCCTACGTGGGACTAGCCGGGTGGCGCGGGGTCTTCCCTGCGTCTTCTCTGGACCGAAATAAAGTTATTTCACTCACTCACTCGCCTCCTTTTGGGCCTCTTCATTATTTGTATTATGCAGCTTGGGGACTCCCACCTAAATATGTAGGAAAAAAGAAATAACTTTTCTTGTCAACACCACTTTACCAAATTTGATTAGGTTTGTTGCCCTTAAAAGAAGAAGAATAGATAAAATCCAGTGATTGTTTGTAGCGAATTTTTTACTTAGGCAGTCAACATTTTCATAAATATTGTCGAAAATAGCAAATTTTCAGAAAATAATACTTTGTAACTCAGCCATGAAAAAGGACATCACAAATATGTAAACTGCACCAAATACTAAATCTAAAGCCGACAAAATTGATGCATTATACATGGCTTTTAAATATACTACTAATATGTGAGTAGGACTATTGCAAAGCCCTTGTAAACAATGTACCAAGTTCACGTAAGATAAAAGTTGATATATGAAATTTGTCCACTCCAACGGATGCAGTTTACAGAGCTGCGATGTCTGTTCTTGGTGAAGAGCTACAAATTTGTAAACTTCGCGATCTATTTTTTCGAGCTAACCAATGTTTGTTTGAAGATTGCTTTTAAAATATTCGGTCAAATAATTAGAATTCCGTTTGCATTGGTCACTAGAATTTAAGTTCCACTCTCAACTGGAACAAATTTTATTAAAATCGACCCAGTGGTTATCTGAGAAAAGCGTTTCTGCCTTTTACATGTACTAGAATGCGGGGCACCGGTGTTGGGCCCCAGCTAAAGCTTCCTCTTAAGAAGAGTGCTCGGCGGTTGGTTGAAAGCTCGACCCGAAGCACAAAATTCTGATGCTTTTACTGTTTGGCCTCGATTACTCGCCAATGCCAGCTAAGGTTTCCACACGTATAGCGCGTGAAAACACGTGGGAGCACACGCGAATGGCCAGTTTCGATTCGGCCACAGACTCCGTAACGAAACACCAGTGTGATAGCCGGGCCAAACTCTTTCGAGTACGTCACGTTGAATATGAACATATCGCTTGTAAAAAGCGAGAGCTTGAGATCTTCTCCAATGTATCCAACGCTCTGCTCCACTGCACCGCCTTCGTTATCGGCCGAAGAGGTAACGAAACATGTTGTCACCGTTATTCGTTGGACTACACAAAAGTCAGCCGTCACGCCATGACATCGTACTATCACCGCCACCTTCTTCTAGCTGCTGTGGCGATGCATCGCGGTCGCGTCACACACACACGCGCACACACGCGCACTGGCAAGCATAAAATCGGCTACGATACTTGGCACAAAATTAGATTATATATATAGGGACACTGCAGATGACTTAATCAGGGAGGCTACACAGGTTTGCACAAACGCACACGGACAAAATACCGGACGAAATACCGGACGAAGAACGTAGCCCATTTGGCGCTCTTTGTGCTGAGTTCCTCGTCCGGTTTTGTCTGTGTGAAGAACAGCACGTTTATCCCAACGTGCATAAACCAACTGGCAACAGTTGCAGTTCTATAGTCTGTGTTAAGCCGCTCATCTCACTTTCAAGCACATTCAAGCGCTCAAGCACTTTCTCGGCTCTTCCTGCATAATAATTGACTAGAATGCATGGGTAAACAGAGAGAACCTATTTGAAGGAAGGCAGAGAGGACACCCTAAGCTAGCGTGCTCAAGCCTGCTATACTCTGCACAAGGGCAGGATGAAATGGACGTAAAGACTGCATAATTAGTGATGATGGCCTTGGCAAGAGAAGGTGCCAAGAGAAGGGATGCGGTCGAGGACGGCAGAAAACTAGGTGGTATGATGAAACTAGCAAATTCGCAGGCGCAAGTTGGAATCAGTTGGCGCAGGACCGGAGTAATTGCAGATCGCAGGGAGAGGCCTTCGTCCTACAGTGGACATCAAATAGGCTGGTGATGATGATGATGACATTGAAGGGGGATGCACAACGATGAATGCAGGTTCAGCATTCTAAAGGTTAGCAACGAAGTTAAAAAAATCATTCAGAAGCGTCATCCGCCTTCCCAAGCTTGGCTGGAGTCACGAAATCAATTGAAATTTCGCCAACAAGCGCAACAGAGAAGCTTGAGGGGGGGGCTTATTACCTACTGATCTCTACCTATGAATGTGGGAGCGTTGACACCGTCACCAAAGGGTAGGGGCGGAAGGGGGGCAATGATTTTGCACGCTCTTTGGCAGGTGTGCGTGCATACGGTAAAGGATCACCATTGGCAAGTACCTTTCAGGCGTTCTATGAGCTGCACGGATACGGTGTAAAGAATTCTCCAATTGAAGAAAAGCCCAGCCGTCGACAGTTTATAGAGGCCAGCTTGTGACATCATAGGATTCGACAAAAACGCTTCTTTGACGGATAGCTTTTAAATTGCCGGTGCGTGTGTTGCTTCAGTTATTCCACGAGAGCAGGCCTGTGGACAAATTACGCACAAACGTGATTACAGAAATTAGAGTGTCCCATGCAGCAAGGAATCGTCAACTGTGTAGGAACAGGAGAGAGATTGAGAGCCATGGTGGGAAAGTGCCGGATGCTTAGGGTACAAAGAGATTAGGCACAGCCTAGTATGTGGTTGCTTAAATTCTGTGGCAACCTCAGGGGCCAGGGAAATGTAAGGCGGGCCAGCAGTTGCCACCTCCTATTTTTATTTGTTCACTGAAATGCATTTAAAGGCTGTATGGAGCCATTCCTTTCAGTCTAGGCTGTTATCACTACACTCTACATCAGCATGTCTCCGTACGATGCAACGCTAGTTTATGCCGTAACCACTTGGTGGTCGAACTCGAACAGTGAGACTCAGTTGGTCATATGCAGGGACAGTTGTTCAAGGCTCTAACTTAGAGCACAACTCTCTCCTCCTTAGGAGATCCAAGCAATGGTTGCATAGTCGAATCACCAGATGGATTTCTTGCGCTGGCGATGCAGCTGTATAATATTTATACGCCGAGCCAGCTGCCACTCCTGCAGTCTTTCCATTTGTTACACCAGCTGAGCCGCCGGAAGTTTGTGACTTATCCATAGTTGAGGAAAAGCTCTTTTCGGCTTTGAAGTCTATGAAGCATAATCGCACTCCAGGATCCGACGGTGTGACAGTTGAATGTTATGCTAAGTTTTGGAAACTGTTTGGGAAACCTTTCACGTCTTTGCTGAATAGGGCGCTCAGTGAAGGGATTTTGTCAGCCCTTAAACAGAGGGGCTAAGCGCTCGCCTTTGTAAGGATGAGTCTAGAAGCACCTATCTAAGAGTATGGCGTCCCATCACACTTCGGAACAGCAATAACAAGCTGATAGTAAGGTCTCTTTCTCTGCGGCTCACTCCACTGCTTAATACTGCTTTGGACCACATCAGACAGGCTGCGTCCAGGGGCTTTCAGCTTCACAGTTTAGCAGTAAGGGACCTTCTCGTGTGGGCGAATGCTAGGAACTCTTACAGGTAGCTGGGCTCCTTCGCTCAAGAGAGGGCTTTCGATATATGGCGAAAGCCTTAGGTGGCTCATGGGTCCACAAATTGACCATCCGGCATTATGGCACTAAAATTAAATGGCACCAAATAGGGGGTCGTGCCCTCGACCTTTGGTGGGAGTTGAACCCTTGGCCTTTGTGGTTAATTATGGAAGAGTTAACTAGGACACAGTTAATTAAGATAGAGTTAATGCCCTCAAACCCACAACCTTTGGCGGGAGTCCAAACCAGGGCCTTTGGTGTTAAGGAGAAGTTGTGGGATGTGCGCGGAACGAAACGACAAGCGTGCGTCCAGGTATCTGGATGACCTCTAAATTTACCTTCTTTCTGCTGGCCCCTTCTCGGGAGGGTGGTTTCCCTTTCCCTCGGGTGTCGCGCTGGTAGCGCCACGGCTGAATTGCGGCGCATTCGGCGCTCATCACAAAGTTAACTAAGGTGTAATCAAGATAGAGTTAATTAATGCATTCGAACCCACGATCTTCGGTGGGAGAAAACAGATAATAGGAAGTCACTACGCATTCAAATGAAAATGTTCAGTAATATTAAAAAATGTCTCGTGAACGCGCAGGCTTTCACCTTCGTCCTGTTTAGCGTACGCTAAAGCGTGTGTTAACTTTTAGCCACAGGTACCTTTATCGGGTTTTGGGTGAGGGTGGTTTTAGTATGGTTTTTAAGCGAATGGTCAAAGTTTCGTATTTTCGACCTAAATTTGCTGTTCACATTGAATATCGCGTCCAGGAGGCTTTCATTGTGGGTCGTGGTGTGCGGCAGGGGTGTCCTCTCGCGGCGGCTCTCTACGTATTCGTTCTTGAACAGCTTCTGCAGAAGCTGCCCTGTGACAGCAGAATTGGCAGGTTGCTACTTCATCCGGATTCCCCTGCAGCTGCACTCTTAGCCCATACAGACGACTTTTCCTTTGTACTCCCGGACAAGGCATCAGTTTGCACCATGTTGGGTGTTACGGACGGTTACTGCAGGGCGAATGGTGCAAGATTGAAAAGGTCGAAAAGTGAAGTCATGAACTTGAACTTAGCTCAGCCCGGTCCGCAGCCCGTTCATGACCTAGTCGGTTTCCAGTCCGATCCACGCGGTCTGTCTTTTGAAAACTGGCCGCAAGCTAAGGAGAAACTTGAAACCAAAATTCAGGAGATCAGTGCGTTGTCGTGTCCGTTGAAAGCTCGAGCGACAATCCTTCGGTCGCTTCTTTTTCCTTCCTTACGCATGTTTCATGTGTGACTCTAGTTCCAACTGGAGCCAAGCTTATCTTGGAGACAGTCCTCCTTCGGTTCCTTCCGAAAGGGTCTACTGGCTGTGTGGCTTGCAGATGCTCAAGTTGCGTAAGGATAAGGGAGGACTATGGATTCCAGACCTGGACACCGTGACTACTTCACTACACGCCAGGTGGACTCAGGTAGCTCTTAACTTGGATGTGCTCTTGACTCGAAGCTTTACGTCATTTTTCTTTAGCGCTCGACTGCATTTGTTTTCGCGAAGCACATTCTCTCACTGTAGGCTTCGTTCAGGACCCCCTCCCCCTTTTTTGCGAAGGCTGCCAACTCTCTGATACGCCTCTGCAAGGTCCATCCCGACATTCATGTAGTTTTCACCCCGATTCAAGAGTGGAAACCACAGGTCTCCCGCCACATTGTCAAGAATACGATCATCTGTCGTTTCACATGCCAACATGGAAACTGATAACGACCAGCCATCTTGATACTAGGTGAGCTGCATTCGTCTACCGCCTAGCGCGAGACTGTCTTCCCATTAGACGTAGACGCTTCACAGCCATCCAGACTCGTGGGTGTGTCCTTTCTGCGGCTGTCATGAGGACATGGTGCATATTTTTTCTCAGTGTCTGCTTTCCGCAGCTGTCATTTAAAGGATAGCTGGTCTCTGGCCTTCCAGGTGTTCCGCTTCAACCGGTTCCTTTCTTGCGCCCACTGCCTAAGCAGGCGAGCAACCAGTTCGTGCTTCTCCTTGTCGAGTGCACATACTAAGTTCGGTTAGCACGCTGTGATGCAGTTTTCGGGGGGCGGGCGCCGAGTCGTCGTTAGGTGCTTGCAAAAGACCGGAAGGAGTTCTGGTTCCGTCACAGCCGGAAATGTCGTCGCTTAGGCGAGAAGTTTCTCTTAGTGTCGGCTCGCCCTGCCGTGATCTTTAGTGAGTCTTGAGGAAAGCTATCCATCAAGCAATAATGCATGTATGCAGGGCTGCTTGACTTGGCCGTGTGTGCCAGTCGATCCACGTGTATTCTTTTTCTGCCTTTGTGGAATCCTGAGGCAGAATTGGTAAAGGCACATTCAGCTGCGGTCACGTTGTGACGGAGATGCGTTGTGACGGAGATGCGTTGTGACGGGGATGCGTTGTGACGGGGATGCGTTGTGACGGGGATGTGACGGGGATGTTTCCGTGGTTGTTTGCCTTGACCTCTTTCTTCTTGAGGCAATCCGAGGGTCTGTTGGGCTAGTGTCCCTTACTGCCAACATTGATGTTTGTGTGTTGAGCGCAAAGGTTCAGGTCTGTGCTACTCCGCAGCGGACCCCTTGTCCGAGAAGGACCGCTGGACCGAACCAAAGCCCCCTTATCCTGTCAACTCGGGTAGAGGGGTGTGCCGGGGTCAATAAGGGGAATGATGCTGGATTGATGAGTACGTCTAATCTCTGGGACGCAGCGCCTACTGGTTCTAAGTCATAGTCTTATCTGACAACTGCAATTAGAAAAAGTAGAAGATTAAAGGGCTGTTTACCTCTGTGTTTATCACAAAATGAAAGAGCGTATAGGATCGAGGATGCGAATCGTCCTATACCGGGTGTTTCTTGCGAAGACGTTGATCAAATTTAAATATCGCCCGTTGCACATGGAAAAATTCTAGTCCTTGGACTGGCTTTCACGCTAAGGCGGGCATTACTTCGACGAAAAATCGAAATGCAATTTGGCTACTAACTAAAACTTCCCTAGATATCTTTTCAACTAATTACCTTGCGGCACATATATCTATTTACGAGTTGTACGAACTGAGACAGCAAAGCATATACGCTTGAAATCTGTTGATGACGCCATTTTCGAGCTATGTGGCGTAGAACTCGCGGTAAGAATGCATTGTGGTTCCCCTTACTTTTTAAACAAAATACTGTTTTAGGCACTGATGCACGAAAGTAATTGCACCAAAAATGGACTTGTTCGCAAACTTCGGGAATTTGTATATTGAGACAGGTTTAATGTTCTGAATTTGTTCCATCCCACCTACACGGCAACAATTGGTAAACTGCAATATGTGGCATAAAGTAATTACTTGGCCGACGTAATTGGTATATTTTGTTGTGCCTTTCGATTTCTCGTGCAAGTATATCTGCCTCTTGAGCAATACATCTCGAGGACTAGAATTGTGCATCTCCCACAGGCGATCTTTAAGAATAGCTTACGTTCATCGCTCAAACACCTGGTGGACACACACACACACACACACACACGTGTATATATATATATATATATATATATATATATATATATATATATATATATATATATATAAGATGAACCGTGACATGTGAAGCAGGGAGCCCGGTTTGTCAAACGGCTGTTACGGTTGGCGTGTAGCCCCCCGTCAAAAAAAAAAAAAAAGGATTATCGCTCACTATGCCTAATCGAAACGAAGTGTGACTTCCTAATTCGCCATGGTTGTCTCGAGTGTATGCCGGTCTGGCGAAAGCCCCGCAGTGTTTGCAGGCCTCTTTTGTGTGTGTGCGACTATAGAAGGACCGTTTCCTCAAACTGTCAAGCTCTACAGGAGAACTTCCGCGAACCAGCAACGCGCGAAAGAGAAGACATCAACTGTCTACTATTCCCAGGACCGCGGACTGCCGCCTGCAGAGGCGCGTTCGCGAATACGTCAACTGGGAGAATGGATCAGTCGCCCTTGCGCAACTAGGCGCCCTTTCCACGAACCAACGTCACCTAGAAGAAAGGAAAAGCGTCTACATCCCTGGACCGGTGGCTTGGTATATACGGAGGCGGGACGGTCTTTCCTTGCCGCAGGCTTGGTGTCTACGGAGGCGGGACGGCCGCAGGCTTGGTATCTACGGAGGCGGGACGCCCATCAACAAACCAGTCTCTGTGCCTGTCACGTGACGTTGACGGGAGCAAGATCCCTCCCACGATTTTAGAGAGCCTATTTAAGGGGCAGCGGTGCAGCGGTGGCGTAGAGGTAGAACACCCGCCTCGCTTGCAAGAGGCCCGTGGTTCGAATCCCGGTGCCGGCAATTTTCCACCGGATTAAAAAAAAATCCGCGTGTTGATAAAATTGCATAAACAGGCCTGGAGTGTGGCCTGATCCCGGTGACCAGAACCGGTAACGCACTCCCTCACCAGAGCAGGATTGGCCACCCTGGTGCAGTGCTAGGCCACAACCTCCTATATGAACAACACAATCAAACCCCGGCCCTCAGTCCCCAGCAGCTGTGAAGCAACTGACCACGGCGGCGGTCAGACCTGTGACGCAGCAGAGGCTGCTAAGAATCACTGGCTCCGGACAGGTCGCCATTGGAATATGAACATGGCAACGTTCAACGCTAGAACGTTATCTAGCGAGGTGAGTCTAGCACTGCTATTGGAGGAATTAGAGGGCAGTAAATGGGATATAATAGGGCTCAGTGAAGTTAGGAGGCCAAAAGAAGCATATACAGCACTAAAAAGCGGGCACGTCCTGTGCTACCGGGGCTTAGCGGAGAGAAGAGCACTAGGCGTCGGATTCCTGATTAATAAGGATTTAGCTGGTAACATACAGGAATTCTATAGCATTAACGAGAGGGTGGCACGTCTTGTTGTGAAACTTAATAAGAGGTACAAAGTGAAGATTGTACAGGTGTACGCCCCTACATCCAGTCATGATGACCAGGAAGTCGAAACCTTCTATGAAGACGTGGAATCGGCGATGGGTAGAGTGAAAACTAAATACGCTATACTAATTGGCGACTTTAATGCCAAGGTAGGCAAGAAGCAGGCTGGAGACAAGGCAGTGGGGGAATATGGCATAGGCACTAGGAATATCAGGGGAGAGTTATTAGTAGAGTTTGCGGAACAGAATAATATGAGGATAATGAATACCTTCTTCCGCAAGCGGGATAGCCGAAAGTGGACGTGGAGGAGCCCGAACGGCGAGACTAGAAATGAAATAGACCTCATACTCTGCGCTAACCCTGGCATCATACAAGATGTGGACGTGCTCGGCAAGGTGCGCTGCAGTGACCACAGGATGGTAAGAACTCGAATTAGCCTAGACCTGAGAAGGGAACGGAAGAAACTGCTACGTAAGAAGCCGATCAATGAGTTAGCGGTACGAGGGAAAATAGAGGAATTCCAGATCAAGCTACAGAACAGGTATTCGGCTTTAACTCAGAAAGAGGACCTTAGTGTTGAAGCAATGAACGACAATCTTGTGGGCATCATTAAGGAGTGTGCAATGGAAGTCGGTGGTAACTCTGTTAGACAGGATACCAGTAAACTATCGCAGGAGCCGAAAGATCTGATCAAGAAACGCCAATGTAGGAAAGCCTCTAACCCTACAGCTAGAATAGAACTGGCAGGACTTTCGAAGTTAATCAACAAGCGTAAGACAGCTGACATAAGGAAGTATAATATGGATAGAATTGAACATGCTCTCAGGAACGGAGGAAGCCTAAAAACAGTGAAGAAGAAACTAGGAATTGGCAAGAATCAGATGTATGCGTTAAGAGACAAAGCCGGCAATATCATTACTAATATGAATGAGATAGTTCAAGTGGCTGAGGAGTTCTATAGAGATTTATACAGTACCACTGGCACCCACGACGATAATGGAATAGAAAATAGTCTAGAGGAATTCGAAATCCCACAGGTAACGCCTGAAGAAGTAAAGAAAGCCTTGGGAGATATGCAAAGAGGGAAGGCAGCTGGGGAGGATCAGGTAACAGCAGATTTGTTGAAAGATGGTGGGCAGATTGTTCTAGAGAAAATGGCCACCCTGTATACGCAATGCTTCATAACGTCGAGCGTACCGGAATCTTGGAAAAACGCTAACATAATCCTAATCCATAAGAAAGGGGACGCCAAAGACTTGAAAAATTTTAGACCGATCAGCTTACTGTCCGTTGCCTACAAATTATTTACTAAGGTAATCACAAATAGAATCAGAAACACCTTAGACTTCTGTCAAGCAAAGGACCAGGCAGGATTCCGTAAAGGCTACTCAACACTAGATGATATTCACACTATCAATCAGGTGATAGAGAAATGTGCGGAATATAACCAACCCTTATATATAGCTTTCATGGATTACGAGAAAGCATCTGATTCTGTCGAAAAGTCATGGAGGCATTACGGAATCAGGGTGTAGACGAGCCGTATGTAAAAATACTGAAAGATATCTATAGCGGCTCCACAGCCGCCGTAGTCCTCCATAAAGAAAGCAACAAAATCCCAATTAAGAAGGGCGTCAGGCAGGGAGTTACGATCTCTCCAATGCTATTCACAGCGTGTTTACAGGAGGTATTCAGAGACCTGGATTGGGAAGAAATGGGGATAAAAGTTAATGGAGAATACCTTAGTAACTTGCGATTCGCTGATGATATTGCCTTGCTTAGTAACTCAGGGGACCAACTGCAATGCATGCTCACTTACCTGGAGAGGCAAAGCAGAAGAGTGGGTCTAAAAATTAATCTGCAGAAAACTAAAGTAATGTTTAACAGTCTCGGAAGACAACAGCAATTTACAATAGGCAGCGAGGCACTGGAAGTCGTAAGGGAATACATGTACTTAGGGCAGGTAGTGACTGCGGATCCGGATCATGAGACGGAAATAATCAGAAGAATAAGAATGGGCTGGGATGCGTTTGGCAGGCATTCTCAGATCATGAACAGCAGGTTGCCATTATCCCCCAAGAGAAAAGTGTATAATAGCTTTGTCTTACCAGTACTCACCTACGGGGCAGAAACCTGGAGGCTTACGAAAAGGGTTCTACTCAAATTGAGGACGACGCAACGAGCTATGGAAAGAAGAATGATAGGTGTAACGCTAAGGGATATGAAAAGAGCAGATTGGGTGAGGGAAGAAACGCGAGTTAATGACATCTTAGTTGAAATCAAGAAAAAGAAATGGGCATGGGCAGGACATGTAATGAGGAGGGAAGATAACCGATGGTCATTAAGGGTTACGGACTGGATTCCAAAGGAAGGGAAGCATAGCAGGGGGCGGCAGAAAGTTAGGTGGGCGGATGAGATTAAGAAGTTTGCAGGGACGGCATGGCCACAATTAGTACATGACCGGGGTTGTTGGAAAAATATGGGAGAGGCATTTGCCCTGCAGTGGGCGCAACCAGGCTGCTGCTGCTGCTGATGATGATTTAAGGGGCTCCGAAATGTACTTTTTATCACTTCATGCTCTTCTTATCATCTTTCACGAACCTTTGAATAAACCGTGCAAATTTCGCACTAGAAAACGTCTCTTCCTTGCCTGGTCGCCACGGTCTACGGGATGTCTGCAGCCCGCCGACAACGCCACGCTACCCAATAGTAACATCGGTCGAGCTTCGATAAACAGGCGTCACTACAACTCAGCAGCAGTGCGGTAAGCTACCCTGGAGTACGCAACACGGTACAACCTCATCAAGCCAATGGGCAATGCTAAGGAGGAAAGATGACGAGAACATCCCAGTTTAGTTTCGGTTGGAGTAGAAATAACGTTGTTTTTATACGTCGTTTGGCTCGGTTCCGGTTCGATGCCGGAATGTAGGAGTTATAGATAAATGAAAATGAACTTGAACGAAAGAACCGTAAACCAAGTATGCGAACCCGCGTCATCGAAATGCGCCTGGGACGCACTCACCGGTAGAGCTTCCGCGGCGCCGTTCTCCCGTCCACGTTCTTGGAAATTGATGTACGTGCGCTACAGTTAACCCTAGGAGTGATAGCTAGCACTGCCACTGACGGCCTTTGCGGTGGATCTAGAATATCCTTCCTGTAGCAAAGCGTCATGTGGTACGGGAACGTGGGGAAGAGAACTCTCCAATAAACCTTCGTTTGACATTATATATATATATATATATATATATATATATATATATATATATATATATATATATATGGTGTCCCCGTTAACTGGGACCAAGATTTTTTTAAAAACCAGAGCTCTAGAGAAATCGTATACATTCTGCTGCATAGTAGCGGCAGTCGTATGACTTACAGCCAGTATTTTTTCCTCACTAAGCAATAATTAGTTAATTAGCGTTATTTATTTTAATTAGCGAGCTTTTAATTATTGTCTAAATTGCAAACATATTAATTACAATGTTGTAGGGCACCTTAAATAACCTCCGAATCAAGCATTTATTTCATGCTGAAGTGGTCCTGGTTGCTTTTCCAAGAAAGAAAGAAGCCCGCGAAATACGAAATAGATGCGCACTCGCAGGCCGCTACTCAGGCGCCTAGAAGCAACCATTGAAAGATATACAGCTGCGTTATCTTATCGTCGCATCGTAGAAGGCTCCGCCACGCTTATGAATGCGTCAGCGGCGTGTTCTCTTGGTGGGGCGACCATCACATAGCGTGAAGCTCCGTATCGAGCTGCCGCCGCTGGTAAAGCCGTGTACCCGTGGCTATTCCCTTGGAAGCGCTTGAGTAGCGGCTGGCGAGCGCGTATCTATTTCGTATTTTGGATGTTTTCGCGCGCTTTTGTTTTTTTTTTCTCGGAAAAGCCAGCGAGGCAAAGCTGAGCGCTAAACAAATGCTTGATTGGGAGGTTATTTGAGGTGCCCTACAACTTTGTAATTGATGTGTTTTGGATTCAAGCAATGACTAAAATGTTCACTAATTAAAAGTAATCAATTCAGTAGTAATTCGTGATTAAAAAAAGAAAAGAACTGGCCGTAAGTACATGCGACTACGGCTACTGTGCAGTCGGTACGATTTCACTAGAGCTCTTGGGTACCTTTAAAATCCTGGTCCAAGTTAGCTGGGAAACCCTGGTTAGATGCAAATAAACTCTTATTGAATGTTAGGAAAACCAAATACATTGTCTTCTCATCCTATAATAAACCAGTTCACCTTGATAGTTCTATAACGTTTAGATCATGTCCATTAGAGCAAGCCTCAGAATACAAGTTTTTAGGGGTAATATTTTATGAAAATCTTCGATGGACAAGTCACGTGAATTTTATAAAGGGTATCATTGCTAAATCAATTGGAATGCTAAATAGATTTCGGACGTTGTTGCCAATAAGATTAAAACGGCAACTTTATTTTAGTACTGTACATTCCCGTATACAATATTGTCTACTAGTTTGGGGGGTTACATCAAAGTATAATTTGGAACGACTATACATAATGCAGAAGAAAAGTATACGATTCATTCAAAACCTGTCCAGTCGTGATCATACATCCCCATACTTTGCCGAGAACCGGATACTTCGCATAGAAATGTTATATAAACAGCGTTTGTTGGAATATATATTTCTCGAATTAAAAGCAAATCGTGAGCTGTTTTTTCATACATATACAAATACGGAGACACCATATTATTTCAGAAATAAGAACTTTGTAAAGATTAAAACGAGAACTAGATACGGTGTGCAATTATTAAAATGGCAAATTCCGAACCTACTGAATTGTTATCCATCGTTTTTAGATACAATGGAGAGTGCTCCCTCCTTGCTTGCTTTCAGAAAACTAACCAAAATGTATTTCCTCCAACAGTTGTAATTTTGTTGTACATTTGTTTTGTTCTCTTCAAATCCAATTGTAGTCCATTGGCCTTAATAGTTCTGTGTCTTGTTGATGTTGAATGTGTTGACGACTAATTCTGTCATTCTTCCTTATCTTGCTTTATCGTGTTTGATACTCTGTACATGCATCTTTATTTGTATGTGTTTGATATTGTCACGTGGTAGTGACGGTGAAGAAAGAAGCAGTACGGTGGAATACAAAACTAGCTTTTATTGGGCGAACCTGTGCCCACAAAACAGGCTACACTTATAGCACAACGAAAGCGGCGAACACAGTCGGCGATCGTCGAAAATCTGATCAGCGGGTCAAGCGCGTCGGCTTTTATACAGCAATCATCGAATGTTCCAGATTAAACGTTGGGACCCGCATGCCTTCTAAAATGTTCTACGCCATTCGTGTCAAGCGATGAAATCAGATAACACAACGTTCGGCGACAACAGACAGCGGGTAGAAGCATCGATAACTTTCCAGAAACTTCGGATACATACAGGCGCGTCCCGCGCTGTGCGATAACATTTGTTCGGCGGCAAAACTTGTCGCCCGATAGAGACAAGTACACGTGTCAATACCCCCCTCTTAAAAAGCATCGACCCGATGCTGCAAACAAATCAAAGTAATAAGTAAGCACTCATAGCAAAGAATAAAGCAAAATAAGGAAAGTTCGTTAGCGTCCGTAAAATGGTTTCAGACGCACCACGTGGACCACTTCAGGTCGTGCGCGACGTCGCTGTGAATGCGAAATGCCGTCTGGCACGACCTCATAGTCCAGTGCGCCAATACGTCGGATGACCTTGTAGGGTCCGAAATAGCGTCGCAATAGTTTCTCACTCAGTCCCCGTCGGCGTATCGGGGTCCATACCCAAACACGGTCGCCGGGCTGGTACTCGACGAAGCGTCGTCGGAGATTGTAGTGTCGGCTGTCGGTCCTCTGCTGGTTCTTGATTCGCAGGCGGGCGAGCTGTCGGGCTTCTTCGGCGCGCTGGAGATAGGCAGCGACGTCAAGATTCTCTTCGTCCGTTACGTGCGGCAGCATGGCGTCGAGCGTCGTCGTCGGGTCCCTGCCGTAAACCAACTTGAACGGCGTGATCTGTGTTGTTTCTTGCACCGCCGTGTTATAAGCGAATGTTACGTACGGCAGGACGGCATCCCAGGTCTTGTGTTCGACGTCGACGTACATCGCTAGCATGTCGGCGAGGGTCTTATTCAGGCGCTCCGTAAGACCATTCGTCTGTGGGTGGTAGGCCGTTGTCCTCCTGTGCCTTGTCTGACTGTATTTCAGAATGGCTTGTGTGAGCTCCGCTGTAAAGGCCGTTCCTCTGTCAGTGATAAGGACTTCTGGGGCGCCATGTCGCAGCAGGATGTTTTCGACAAAGAATTTCGCAACTTCGGCTGCGCTACCTTTCGGCAATGCTTTAGTTTCAGCGAAGCGGGTGAGGTAGTCCGTAGCCACGACGATCCATTTATTTCCAGTTGTTGACGTCGGAAAGGGTCCCAGCAAGTCCATCCCGATCTGCTGGAATGGTCGGCAAGGAGGCTCGATTGGCTGTAGTAATCCGGCTGGCCTTGTCGGCGGTGTCTTGCGTCGCTGACAATCTCGACATGTTCTGACATAACGGGCGACGTCGGCGGTCAGGTGCGGCCAATAATACTTTTCTTGTATCCTCGATAGTGTCCGGGAAAATCCGAGGTGTCCAGCGGTCGGATCGTCATGTAGGGCGTGCAATACTTCTGGACGAAGTCCTGACGGGACAACAAGAAGGTAGTTGGCGCGGACTGGTGAGAAGTTCTTCTTCACGAGTAGATTGTTTTGAAGCGTGAAGGAAGATAATCCGCGCCTAAATGCCCTGGGGACAACGTCGGTGTGCCCTTCCAAATATTCGACGAGGCCTTTTAGCTCCGGGTCTGCCCGTTGCTGTTCAGCGAAGTCTTCCGCGCTTATCATCCCAAGGAAGGCGCCATCATTGTCGTCGTCTTGCGGCGGCGGGTCAATGGGGGCGCGTGATAGGCAATCGGCGTCTGAGTGTTTTCGTCCGGACTTGTATGTTACAGTGATGTCGTATTCTTGTAGTCTGAGGCTCCACCGGGCCAGCCGTCCTGAGGGATCCTTTAAATTCGCTAGCCAACACAAGGCGTGATGGTCGCTGACGACTTTGAATGGCCTGCCATATAGGTAAGGGCGAAATTTCGCTGTAGCCCAAACGATGGCGAGGCATTCCTTTTCGGTTGTAGAATAATTGCCTTCCGCTTTTGACAACGACCGGCTAGCGTAAGCTATCACGTGTTCATGTCCATCTTTTCTCTGGACCAGGACGGCGCCGAGGCCTAGGCTACTGGCGTCAGTGTGGATTTCGGTATCGGCGTGCTCGTCGAAGTGCGCAAGTACGGGCGGCGACTGCATGCGTCGTTTGAGTTCTTGAAATGCCTCGGCCTGCGGCGTTTCCCACTTGAACTCAACATCACATTTAGTTAGACGTGTCAACGGCTCGGCGATGCGTGAAAAGTCCTTGACAAAGCGCCTGTAGTAGGCACACATGCCAAGGAATCTACGCACTGCCTTCTTGTCGGTGGGCTGCGGGAACTTTGCGATGGCAGCTGTTTTCTGGGGGTCGGGGCGTACTCCGGATTTACTGATGACGTGGCCTAGGAACAAAAGCTCGTCGTAAGCGAAGCGGCATTTTTCTGGCTTCAGAGTGAGCCCTGATGACTTGATGGCCTCTAGTACTGTGGCAAGCCGCCTAAGGTGATCGTCGAAATTTCCGGCGAATACAACGACGTCATCCAAGTATACGAGACAGGTCTGCCACTTCAATCCTGCTAAAACCGTGTCCATCACGCGCTGGAACGTTGCAGGCGCCGAGCACAGTCCGAATGGCATAACCTTGAACTCGTAGAGGCCGTCTGGGGTGATGAAGGCGGTCTTTTCGCGATCCCTTTCGTCGACTTCTATTTGCCAGTAGCCAGACTTGAGGTCCATCGATGAGAAGTACTTAGCATTGCAGAGCCGATCCAATGCGTCGTCTATCCGTGGGAGGGGGTATACGTCTTTCTTCGTGATTTTGTTCAATCGACGATAATCGACGCAGAAACGTAGCGTTCCGTCCTTTTTCTTCACTAAAACAACTGGAGACGCCCACGGGCTTTTCGACGGCTGGATGATGTCGTCGCGCAGCATTTCGTCGACTTGGTGTCTTATAGCTTCGCGTTCTCGCGTCGAAACTCTGTAAGGGCTCTGGCGGAGTGGTCGAGCGCACTCGTCGGTTATTATGCGATGCTTTGCGACTGGTGTTTGTCGAATCCTCGATGACGTCGAAAAGCAGTCTTTGTATCGTCGAAGCAGACTTCTGAGCTGTTGCTGCTTAATCGCGGGGAGACTTGGATTTATGTCGAAGTCTGGCTCGGGAACGACGGTCATCGGGGTAGATGCGACAGAATCCGAGAGGACAAACGCATCGCTGGTTTCCTGAATTTCCTCGATGTATGCGATCGTCGTGCCCTTGCTGATGTGCTTGAACTCCTGGCTGAAGTTTGTCAGCAACACCTTTGTGTTTCCTCCGTTCAGTCGAGCGATCCCTCTTGCGACGCAAATTTCACGGTCGAGCAGTAGACGTCTGTCGCCTTCGATGACGCCTTCTACGTCAGCGGGTGTTTCGGTGCCGACCAAAATGACAATGCTGGAGCGAGGCGGGATGCTCACATGATCTTCGAGCACACTCAAGGCGTGGTGACTACGAGGGCTCTCCGGCGGTATCGCTTGATCTTCCGACAGTGTTATCGATTTCGACTTCAGGTCGATGACTGCGCCATGTTGATTCAGGAAGTCCATGCCGAGAATGACGTCTCGTGAACACTGCTGGAGGATAACGAAGGTGGCAGGGTAAGTCCGGTCATGAACGGTAATTCTTGCCGTGCAGATTCCAGTTGGCGTAATGAGGTGTCCTCCAGCAGTTCGAATTTGAGGGCCCTCCCATGCAGTCTTAACCTTCTTCAACTGGGCGGCGATGTGTCCACTCATTACGGAGTAATCGGCCCCTGTGTCGACTAAGGCAGTGACTGCGTGGCCGTCGAGAAGTAGGTCGAGGTCGGTGGTTCTTTGTCTGGCGTTGCAGTTGGGTCTTGGCGTCGGATCACGGCTGCGTCGCGTTAAACTGAAGCTGGAACGTCGCGTCGTCACGTAGTCTTTTGTCGGTGTAGTCTTGGCTTTCTGACTTCGTCGGGACGGCGGCGTGTCATTATTATGTCGTGGAGATGGTCTCTTCGGCGTCTCCGTCGGCGTCGGAGGATCTTCGTCAGTTCGACGAACAGCAACCGCACCTCCATCGGTTGCTGCTTTTAGTTTTCCGGATATGGGCTCGCAGACCGGCCCCGGGCTGGGCCAGTGTATGGTCGGCGCTGCGGCGACAGGTAACGGCCTGGTGACGGCGAACGGGACGGTCGTCGAGGGCTCCACTGAGTGGCGGCGAGGTAGTCGGCGATATCGCGAGGGCGTTCACCTTGCTGCGGGCGCGGAGCGTTGACGGCGAAACCTCTCAGTCCCAAGTCGCGGTATGGGCATCGGCGATACACATGGCCGGCTTCTCCGCAGTGATAGCAGAGCGGGCGGTGGTCGGGGGCTCGCCAAATGTCCGTCTTCCTCGCGTAGGTGCGCTGGGCGACGGGTGGGCGTGCTGGCGGCGGCGGTGGCGGCGGACGGCGGAATTGCGTCGTTGCAGGGCCCTGGCGTGGTCGTGGAGGGGGACCTTGACGGCGTGCGACGGCGGCGTATGTCATCGCTTCTGGTTGGGGCTGCGGTAATTGTGGTTGCAGCTCGGGAACTCCAAGCGATCGGTGCACCTCTTCTTTCACAATGTCGGCGATCGAAGCCACTTGGGGCTGCGACGAAGGCAGGACCTTGCGCAGTTCTTCGCGCACAATGGCCCTGATGGTCTCCTGAAGGTTGTCGGAATCCAGTCCTTGGATGGCGTACTGCGGCGTGAGCCCCTGGCGGTTATATTGCCGGGTGCGCATCTCCAAAGTTTTCTCGATCGTCGATGCCTCTGCAGAAAACTCAGCTACGGTCTTCGGCGGGTTACGAATAAGTCCTGCGAAAAGTTCTTGCTTGACGCCCCGCATCAGGAAGCGGACTTTTTTATCCTCTGACATTTCCGGGTCGGCGTGCCGGAAAAGACGGGCCATCTCCTCCGTGAAGATCGCGATCGTCTCGTTTGGCAGCTGCACTCTGGTTTCTAGTAGTGCTTGGGCTCGCTCTTTTCGCACGACGCTTGTAAACGTTTGCAAGAAGCTGCTTCGGAACAGGTCCCAGGTCGTTAAGGTGGCTTCTCGATTCTCGAACCAGGTCCTGGCGGCGTCTTCCAGTGCGAAATAGACATGCCGCAGCTTGTCGTCACTGTCCCAACTGTTAAACGTAGCGACCCTCTCATACGTCTCGAGCCAGGTTTCCGGGTCCTCGAATGTTGAGTCTCCACCAGATGTCACGTGGTAGTGACGGTGAAGAAAGAAGCAGTACGGTGGAATACAAAACTAGCTTTTATTGGGCGAACCTGTGCCCACAAAACAGGCTACACTTATAGCACAACGAAAGCGGCGAACACAGTCGGCGATCGTCGAAAATCTGATCAGCGGGTCAAGCGCGTCGGCTTTTATACAGCAATCATCGAATGTTCCAGATTAAACGTTGGGACCCGCATGCCTTCTAAAATGTTCTACGCCATTCGCGTCAAGCGATGAAATCAGATAACACAACGTTCGGCGACAACAGACAGCGGGTAGAAGCATCGATAACTTTCCAGAAACTTCGGATACATACAGGCGCGTCCCGCGCTGTGCGATAACATTTGTTCGGCGGCAAAACTTGTCGCCCGATAGAGACAAGTACACGTGTCAATATTATGCAGTGTGTTTTGAAGCATGTTGCGCTCATGTTGTGTGCTGCGCGTGCTGTCTGGTGTCAAAGGCCTAGTCAGGTGGCTTTTAATGCCGCCTTTTGCCTTGGCACCAAGACAAACCGCTCTTGAGCGTTGTTTTGTCAATAAACAAATAAACAAACATGCTACGTGGCCCCTTGATTGGGTGTCAGGGTTCATCACGTAGGGGAGAAGCTTTGACTTGCTAGCGTAGTCGCGGCTCGTTGGGAGTCGAGCAGCGAGAAGGACAAGCTCCGGTCCCGAGAAGCAAGACACGCGAGCGACCGTCTCTTTGTGTCCTCAACGCTCCGGCCTTGGGACAGCCACGTGCTTTGCCAGCTTGCAGTCACGTGGTTTGCCAGCCAGCCGCTCAGCGTTCCGCCCCTGCTGTAGTCGAGGGTTGCCGGTGCGTCAGATTCTGTGTGTAGGAACCGTCGTTGACCGGAATCGGTGGCGGAAAGTGCTGGGTAGTGTGTGCGAACACACGTCAGCATCTCATGCCACACCAAGTGCTCTTCGCTCGAGGAACGTGCTAATCAGACACTCCGACTACTTCGCCATTTCGACGAAAGCGAAGCTTTTGTGCTAGTTCACGCAGAACACTCGACTAGTTCGCACGTGAATGCTGTGGCATTTATTAGCCCCATATGGAGAGAACTGAGGTCGATGGCGCTGGTACAGCCAAGTTCATCACTTGATCGCAGTTTCGACCTTTGTTCAGGTAGTTCACGGTTCCGCCGGAGTATTGCTGAAGTTTTCCGATGCACTCTCCGTAAGCGCTGTTGGTCAACCTATCACCTATGAATACGTGGTAGTCTGTGGGCACGGAAAAAAGAAAGAGACGTTTTTGAGGCCATGAAAGTGTCGCACTGTTTTTGGCTACTCATCGTATGTTGTGCCGGGTGGGGAACAGAGATTTAAAGCAGTTGCGTCAAACAGAAAGAATGTGCAGAAGAAAAACGAACGAAAAGACAAAGACGAAGATAATTTTTTTTATATATCGGGGATACACGGAATAAGAACGGGAGACTTCACATGACAAGATCATAATTAGGCGATCGCACTTGAAGGCAAATCACATCATTCTTAGAGTCCGTTTTCATCGACCAAGGCAACCAAAAGACAATAAATCTAAGGAAAGTATAGCGCAATGAAATTGTTCTTTCTACTGAACTCTAATATTGCTTAAGATGAGGTTAATACAATTTTGGTTAGAAAAGGTGAACTGGAAAGGATGCCCCAAGTCCTTCGCCATTTTCGCACGTGGCGTTGGCGAACGCTCCCAACGCTAGGTATACATGATGTACACAAATACACATAGAGTAAATGAATTTGTGGAACGTAGTACGCTTTATACGGAAGTTCCTAGTTCGAATCCCACGGCTCGTCTGCACCGGCGGCACTTTCGTTTATTGGCCTTTTCCCAATTTTTTGTTCCAGAATTCGATAAAAATGCCAACCTTTCTTTTGCTTCATGGTCTCTTGGCATCTTATGTTTTCAAAAAGAGGACACGAAACTAAAATCCCGGCGACTCTCTTTTACTTGGTTGTCGACGTACAAGCGTCAGCAGCAACAATAATTTACTAACAAATACCATTGTACTTTGTGACCTGTCAGCTTCTGGCGTTTCTGGCACATTTTATTACACGATGTGGTCGGACAAAGGCCCACGTGATGTCGCTACCAACGCTGCTGCCATTTGGTGTACCGCTGTTCCCTGAACGGCAACATGTTATGAACAATGCTGTGACTAAAATTTAACTTTTTTTCGCCAACCCCTACGCCCGTCGGTGGGCGGCCATTGTTACTATTTACCTCTCACGGCAACATCAGACCATATTTTTCGTAGCAGTCCAGCGAAAATCCCACTATTTTAAACGGACAGCCGGGATTTCATGCCCGGTCTGGAATGTGAGTGCAGGTCGTTTGGTCGTTGTTCCGTCATCGTACTCGTGACGTCATTGGAGCTATCATCGTCATCGCGCCGGCTATCAGTGGCCTAGGTGGCGTTTTAGGAACTTCGTGTGTGTTTTAGGAATTTCTACCATTGCGGCCAAGTCTTTTTGGCGAAGACCGGGTTCCCGGTTTATTCTTCTAAGAGGTTGGATATCTCGCCACGGTCAAACGTACCTCCGCAAGGTATTTTTACGCGTGATGCTTTAGAGGAAGTAATGAAGGTACTCACAAGATGTGCCTTGACTGGGTTGCTCGATAACGAAGCATTGCATATAGTAAATAAAACGCATTTTTACCGGCATAGGCCCGCCACTTTCACCTAACGTAAAAGAAAAAAGAAAGATATGTAGCTCAACGTGTTTATTCACACACATTGAAAAGGCACTGGAATATTTCATTATCGCAATAAGAAAACGCTCGCGATCTGTAGACAACGCTTCTGTGAACACGTGGGTGAAATATTATTTTGCTGCACGGATCAGGTAAATCGCACCTAACGTGTAAAACAGTGCTCGTTCTCGTGCGAGTCTTGGAAGGCCACTTGTAACATGCTGACCCCATGACGTCATGAACAAGCGCGCAACAGCCGATAAGCGCTAACCACTGTGAAATTTTCTCATGACCATGTGTTACATCTTAGCGACGACTGGCGTAGCCACGCGCACACCTCGAATCTACTCGTAAACAGGGAAGCAACGGTCGTTGACGCCACCCACAAGCCCAGTCCACCGCTACATTGTCACGGCACTTCTGTAACACGTCAACCTTGAAGTGCAACCAGTGAGCGCACCTATGGAAGGTTGAGAAGAAAGAAAAGCGACGGAAGTAATCTCACGACGAATGCGGACACGCATGCGATTAGCATTTGAAGCACTCTAACGCTACGTCGTGTCTACGCTGCCGACACGCGCAATGCATGAGGCTCGTACGGCTTCCGAGCCCTAAAGACATATGTCACGTTGGAAGGCCTGTTTTATTTATTTTATTTTTATTTAGAACATACTGCAGGTCCAGTGAAGGGCCCTGGCAGGAGGAGCACAATGACTACAAGATCAAAAAGTACACGGAAAGATGTCAACAATAACATCAATTCACAGAACAGCCTGTTCTAAGGCATCAATGTCAACGAGCGAAGATAATGGCAGCTGATTCCCCTCGGTTATAGTACGCGGCAAAAAAGAAAATTTGAAGCTTTTTGTTCTGGCACTGTAAGGTGTTAGCATTCCAGTGTGCCTGTTTTGTGTTGACCTGGACGCTATCGGTTTAAGATACAAATCAGGTGCCATTGACAATTTGTTGTTTTTTAGTAGAAAGAGGAATTTTAACATTTGTGTTCTGCGCCGAGCTTCTAAGGACTTTATGTTATGTTGAAGCATTAGAGTACATAGTGAGTCAGTGGAACAATATTTGGGCAATATAAAGCGAGCAGCTTTGCACTGAATTCCTTCAAGCGCATTAATATTAGCTTTTGTGTTAGGATCCCATACAGTGCACGCATACTCAAGTTTTGGTCTAATTAGTGTGTTATATGCCAACTGTTTAACATTAGAAGGAGCTTGTATAATGAAGAAAGGAAGAGAATGACATTCCGGGCTCATAGCTCATCATCAAGAGCGGAGGACACGAGTTTGGCGCTCGAACAACACAATCTTGTTCTCCCTGAGTACTGTTCCGAGCTACCGCCTGTTTGTTGGACTCGTCCAATGAACCTCATTACACTTGTTTTAACTTATGTCCAAGAAAACAGAGATTACGAAAAGAAGAAGAGCGTATGGTTTCAGTATGTTTGTTTCAGCTAAGATTATTCGTTATTGTTGCTCCAAGGTATTTATATTTTTTGACCTCTGAAAGACGAAGAGTGGGAATATTATATAAAAATGAATGACTGTTTCTTTTATTAGTGATCCGCATAAATTCTTCCGCATTGTTCCACACTGATACTTCTTTCTCGCGACTTTCTCCAGTAAATTATTGTTGCTATAATTGGCATTGTTATTATTATCATTATTAGATCTCTTCTTTCGAAAGGATTCTTTGAATATTTTCTTCTTTCTTTCGTTTCATTCAAGGCAAATTTGGTAGAAAATTGCCTAGGGAGACATGGTAATAAGCCGAAGAAATGCCTGACCTGTCCTTGACACTGGCAGCACATTATTAGGCCGTAAAGGGTTTAAAAATGATAACAAGGAAGGGAATTCATTACACATACATGACGTCGGTGGGCAAATTAGAGAAGCGGCCGTACAAGACAAAATTGTAAAAAATAATATCACACACTAATTAAAGCACAATGTTTGGAATCTCAGATGTCGTGAGAACTTTCGCATTTGTTAGCTAGCTGTTTTTTATTATTTTTCAAAATTGATTTAGATGAAGTTCCACACTCCAGTAAATGCAATAATATTGGCTACTCATTTATCCTGTTTTGTACGCGTAAGGTTATTTGTTGGTCTACGCAGTTATCGTGTTCTCGAGGTTTGTATAGTAAGCTGAGGCGTAGTTCGTACTGGGTTTGTTTCACATAATAGGTATTGCAGTACAGTGATGCATTTATGCCATAATGACGTAGTATCTCCAACGAAAGTTGGTGTTTTTATAACTGGCGCAATATATTGCAGCTTTTAAGATATGGCCGCTTGCTTCTGCAGAGTGAAGTGTTTGAAATTGGGACGTGAACCGATCATTTGGATTTGTGTCAGTCGTTGGGTAGCCATACCAAGGACTAGTATGCTGGGCGAGAATACACGATAGCATGGTAAACGTGAAGGCGAACCTTCGATGGAACGTAATGTCTTATCCTACTGAAAATACCGATTGCTCTAGAAATGCATATTTTTATCGTATCAGTATGGAGGGGACCAAGATGCTGTGTTACTGAAAATGAACTCATCGGAATTTTATTGTTGTCGACTGCTGAATCAAGATCATCTCGTAGTACATGGATATGAATGGAATGTTTGTTGCTCCTTTAGGTTTGAGCTGCGGGTACTTTCTTTTAGCTATGTTTAACTTAACGTTGTCGCATTTACCCATACATTTAAGATATTCATTCGCGCGATTGTTTCATTATAGTGTTTAAATACGTCTGAAGCTGCTAAAAATACGTTTGTGTCGTCAGCATACAATATTATGTTTTATGCCCTTCAATACTTCCAATAGCGTTTGTGGAGAGCAAGAATAGGAGAGGTCCAAGGATGCATCCCTTTGGGGACATCATAATAAATAATACTTGAAAATGTCTGTTATTTATTGTAGCGTATTTCTGTCTTGATGTTAATGATTGTTTATAAGTTGTCACGTGGTACCGTGCAAACCACAAAAGAATGCTTCCGTAAAATTAGGTCACGTGCGCTGTCAAATGCCTTCGTGATATCTTGAAATATGCCTAGTGCACAATTTTGTTTTAATGTTGTCTAGAGTCTGTTTCTTGACACTAATGGTGTGTCTGTAGACTAGTTCTTGCAGAATGCATAATACTCCTTTGCGACCACTCGGTGCTCGGTTACAAAGCACTGTAATCCTGTCATTTATAATCTGTTCGTCTATGTTTTCAAATACAGAAAATACGGACAATGGCTCATAGTGCACTTTTGAAGGAATTGTAGTTTATGCAGCTATTTCGTATCATAAATGATTAGGCTTAACCAGCCTTTGATGATGTTATTTGATGCCACATAGCATCATATGTTCCCTGTGCCTAAGCCTATAGTCGGATGCAACTTTAGAGAAAAGGGGAGGCCCCGCCCAGATGACCGAAGTGCGACAGCCGATTGCCTCCGCGACTAAAATAGTCCCGCTCGAAAAATCGTGCTCCTGAAATGCGCAATTATCGGTATAAATAAAGACTTTTGTATTTTGGTGATTGGTTTAGTAGAGCTCTCATGTGCTACAGCACATGCCGGATAGCAACAGAAAAATAGCCCCGTGCCTTCTACAACGCTGCCCGTCGTCTGCTCTTTAACTTCAGTGGAAGTAACAAAAGCAGGAACAGCAGCTCTGCATGACTTTTGTGCTTGTTCGCATGTACATGGCGTATCTACTACTCGTTTTCCAAGATTAAAATGAATCAGTTGCTATTTAAAAAGTAGTTATATAAAACAATGCATTTATCGCTGAAGCACACAGGTGACGCGAGTTGGCCCAGTTCGAAGGGCGGGCGGCCATCTTCTTCGTCTGCGGGGCCACCGGCCATTCGGCTCATGACGTCAGTCCAGAGTGCGCGCCCATTGGTGGATGCTGGTGTGCATCCGCGTCGGAGGAGTAAACGCCCCCTGTTTTTTCTAGGGTAATTGTATCCGACTATAGACAGCCTTTCGTTCCCTAAGCCTCATCACGCAAAAGATATGGCGGCAAATAACGGCACATGGCGTCATCACCCGTATTTAGTTGTTTCCGGCACATTGACATTTACATATCGATAGGGCGACATTAGCTAAGTGTTACGCTCAAGCTTTAAATAAAATAATTTTAAATGACGGATCACCTGAGTTGCTAAACATCAAAAGCACTCCCGTAAGCAATCCCACTGGAGCATGCAGCCCTTTTCAAACAGCGGGAAGTCACAAAACCATCAAGCAAAAAGAATAAGTAAATTGATGGAAAAACCATGTTTCAATACTCACGGCTCTTGAAGTAGACATTGAACTCACTCATGAGAAGCTTTACTGTGGCAGTGTCATCTCTGAAACCAGTGTATTTGGGGAGGGAAGCTGATTATTGACAAAAAATGATTGGTGTTCATCTAGCTAGCTAATAGAGAATAAGGAGTCGCCATTGACTAATTGCCAAGGTTTTTTTACATATATAGATTGTTATTCTACGAGTATTTACATGTTATCCTTCTTATCTTGACCAAGGGTAAGAAAATTGCATTTTCCATTGTTCTTTTACGTGAATATGTTGTCTGAGGTAGTCGTCGACATTTTTCTTTTTGTTGCTGTAGCTAGGGCACCGAAATAACTAAAACCGTGAACTTATTGGTTCTTTCTGCTAATGGTGTATCCCATCGTCTTATTGAACGTTTACTTTTCATGAAATTCATGAAGGTTTCTTATAACCAAACTATGTTATTGAGTGAAACCGTAATTCAATCACGAATGAGGATTTTCTGACCACCCGCAAAAGCTTAGGTAACCCGACTGAGCTATCATTGCTGCAGACTTTTCCTATAGTGTTATTGCACCGTAACCCTATAGGGTTAGGTTCAAACAATGACTAAATTATTTAAAGAAATTATAATTTCTTTAATTCAATTGGTAAGTACAAGTAATTTCCCCTATGTTGTCCTTGGTGTCATTGCTTGTTGGGTTCTTGTGATATGATTAATAAAAATCGGGCTCCTCTGGTAACCCCTTTTCTTCTCGTTTATTACATAACGAGGGTCTCGAATCCGGCAACATTGATGCCTTCAGCTAGCATGTGTGGGTTTATTGACCAGTTGCCTTCACCCAAAAAGGTCACGTACTCGTGACGCCTGCGGCAGAAAGGATGTTCCACATCCGCCGCCAAGGTTTGTGATGGCGCTGGCTATGACTCCCAGGGTTAGTTTTATTAGTAAAAACATAAATACCCAGGAAAATGGATGGGAAAACGGCGCCGGCGGTAGCTCGATTGGTTAGAGCCCCGCACGCGTAATGCGAAGACGTGGGATCGATCCCCACCTGCGGCAAGTTTTTTTCATCTACTTTCATTGCACTTAATTTATAATTTCTTTAATTCAATTAGTAGGTACAAGTAATTTCAAAAGTAAACGTTCTAAAGCTTTTTTAAACACCCCCATTTGCAGATAGTGACTATCCGATACAAAGAGCGAATCGAATAGTACACTATTCCTTGTTTATTCGCATGTTTCAAATGTTCGCGCACCTCTTGTGAGTATTTATTTGTTTATTTATTTATTTGTTTGTCTAAAAAACCATCCGTGCTGTTGCCAAAAAAATAAAGTGAGACCAATTTTAGAACAAACAAGGAAATAAGCAATCAACCACATTAAGCAATATGTTTCATACAATGTGAGGCAGCTATAGTAAAAGAAACGTTATCAACCATGTCGCAACACACTCATATATGAATACCTTAAAAAGAGAGCACTTGACAAAGGATCGCGAATTAAGACAGATCGCGCTAAGTTAGCGGATAAATGGAATTAAGCAGTTCATTGGCAAGAAGCAGTAATAGTCATCTTGAAACAGGGAGAAAGATTAAATAGTCGCACAGACGAAATTAAACCAATCTTGAACAATGTGGCAATTAGATATAATAAAAAAAATAAAACAGCGAGAAATAATTATAGGCTGGTTATCAGGTCTTGCAGTGTGCCACCAAAATAATTGTGTACACCCCTTTGCCAAATGTATGCTTGCCACTCCGCGCCTTGAGTGCGCGTGCTTTTTGGGCTGTATGTCGCGGTTTTCATGGCGCTCCTGACGCTCCAGACCTCTCAATGGCCAGTGTAGAGCAATTGTCAGTACACAGTCATGTCAGGAACTTTGTCGCACCCTGAGTTGCTTTCAAGGGCGTAAAATATTTCACAGTCTAGAAGCGTTCATTTCATACTCCAGGGCGTTGGAACCTTTTGCATATGCCAGAGGAACTCCTTCAAACAGCCTGTAGCCAGCATGACGGTGGCAGGCATCGTGGTCCGTATACATTTGACGAAGGCTGCACACTTTTTAAAAGCCCGTTTTTATCTTACCGTGTGGTATTGTCCGCCGTCGTGTACTTGACTTTGTAGGTGGCGGTAGTGCGACGTTTAGCTAAGTCGACGGTATCATCTTTTGGACCTTCAACTATCTTAAACGTCAAGCAGAACTTCTGTGGCTCCGATTCTGAAGTAGCTTGTAGGCGAAAAGCCTTGAAGCTGCGCATCGCCTAAACAGATCGAGTGGGGAAACAGGGAAAGTTCGGGACGGCAAACAACTACAACAACGAAAGAGGCCAAGGAGAGAGAGGATAGAATGACCGAGGTACGTTAAGGTCAGACAAAAAGACGGTGCCAATGAAAATGTTTTACCCTGCATGCGAAGCCCAGTCTGTACGTTACAGGGTGGCCAGGTGTGGTGCCTTTACAGAAGTCGGAATCGGCCTAACCATGGGTTCCCAAAGAACCGCACTGCACTACGCGCCTGCTACACGCACCTATTTCATTGTAAAAGTGGAGAGTAACATTTATTCGGGCTGTATTAATTATTGATTCTAATACATCACCCTGTCACTCGAACAACGAGAATACGCTTGGCAAGCCAGAAAAGGCGCGAGAGCGAAACACGGGGGACGACGCTGCTTTGAAGTTCAAGCACCGGTATGCAGTGACGTCACGCATTTTGTGGGCGTTTACTGGTCGCTCCTATTTGAACTTTCATGAGAGCGCATGAATAAGATTGCATTCTAAAGGAGTCACAGAGAAAACTTGTAAAG
Source organism: Dermacentor andersoni (assembly GCF_023375885.2). Lineage (NCBI taxonomy): Eukaryota > Metazoa > Arthropoda > Arachnida > Ixodida > Ixodidae > Dermacentor > Dermacentor andersoni. The sequence goes on along the minus strand of NC_092822.1, from coordinate 37,572,032 downwards.
TTTCAATATCTTTTAGCGAAACCACAATCATCCTAAGCGCAGATGGTAATTTTGAAACCAAAACTTCGAAACTACGTGCCGGCACTGCTTTCCGGCGCGAAATTTGATGAAAGAAACTTTTACCTGAATTTTGTCTTATAATAATCAACCGATTACCGCGAAGTTGGCGAAAATTTAGTTATTAAAGCATGCTTTATCAATGTAAACTGATTTATTGAGTCTTTTATGTGTCGTGTTAGAATATGCCATGGCACTATTCATTCATTCATTCATCCAACCTTAAGGGACCGAAGGCATTACATAAGGGGGGGGGGGGGGGGGGGGCGTGCATCAAATTCGAACAGCTTCATAAAAAAGTAACATAATAAAGTGCACATTCATTGTAATAGGTACAAAAAGAGAGAGAAAAGAAGGAAATGGAACATATACACAGTACCAACGAGGCGATAAAGTAATATTAAAAAGACAAGTGGGGTAGTTATGTGGTTATGCTGGCATTATCGAATCTATTCGAGCGTTTAGCTCAATCTTCACGGTCGCTGTTGAGGCAGACATACTCACGTCCCTGTAACGGCAGCCATTTCTGCATTCCTCTCTTTGTCCCATGCACTTATGAAGAACCGCCGCCGCAACGAGGATTTTTAGCAGGAGTGTTCCACTTTTTCTCATCTGCATCGTGGAATTCAAACAAATAATTTTGGGCAATCGCTCTGTTCATGTACAAAAGTGCAAACCTCAGAAGAAAAATAGGGCATGAAATAAACGTGGCTATTGAGGCCTGGATGGAGGCATAAAATGTTTAAAATAGTCGAAACATCTGTTGTATAAGAAATCAATCATGGTTTTGGCAGCATTCAGTGAAGAAGGAAAGTAGAAGTTAGAAGAAAAGCACGAGAAATGGAAGTGCACGGGAATACACACGTACGTCGAAATGGCAGAGGAAAGCGGTCTGACGGGAACGACGCAAAAGGGGAGGGAGGGAGGGATGGATGGATGAATGAATGGATGGATGGATGGATGGATGCTATGTGCGTCCCTTTTGAAACGCGGCACTGCCTTGCGCCAACAAGCGCTATATTTCTTATTTTGCTGAATGTCTTACATATACAATTTTTTTTTTCAAACGGACAATGAATGCCCTTAATTGGACAATTGAAGGGTTGCTATCTGGGCGAGTCGGTACATATACATTATTACTTACAGTGCGAATAATTCAAACACGTTTGGTTGAGGGACTAAATTTTGTGCCGGTGTACGCATGCATGAGTCTTTTTTTTCTTATATAATTGTTCGCAAGCAATAAAAATTTATTCGTGAGTCAGCGCTCGTGTTACGCCTCTCTTGTTTGTCCGTGTTTGATTTGTTCGCGCTGTATTTGCAATATACCAATAATAAAACCTTCAAACAGTCGAAGTTTCGCCAAAAAAGTGTTCTAATATTGTATGGAAGGCCCAAATAAAGAGAAACATACAATACATCGATAATTTCTCGGCTCATTTGCGAATGTACCTGAGGGATTTATTACCGAGTTACCAAGTCGCAGGCTTGATGCTTCGTAAGTTGTGAAATATCGTTATTTTCGAATAATGTGTTAGCAAATGCGTGGACAAAAATTCCACAAACCTGCTTATATTATATGCAGTAGATGACGAGTATTTCTGTTTCTTTGTATATTAATATGGGCTGACAATATGGACACTTGCACACACTAAAAAAAGTGTTGAATACAGGTTCTTGTTTATAGTGGTCTGAGTGCTGTAAAAATCACACTGAGTGACAACTTTAACTAACATTATACCTTTGGCCAGGATGTCAAATCAAGGGTGCGCGAAATGAAGTAAACGCTGCAAAGCTTCAAGGTCCTAATTAGCAAGGTTTTTCGTTTATAAATAATTTAGAAGGCCGACTTCCCTAATTATCCATTCGACATCAGAGGGGGGCTCACATTTTCCCTAAGTCCAGTTTCGTTTCATTTATTTGAAAAAAAAAAAACACAAGAAGCACGTCTGCTTTCACGAGCAGCTCTAGAAGCACATTTATATTACAGCAGCATCCGAACAATCACCTGCTGAAACGAAAGAACGAGGAATGAAATAGAGCAACCCGCCCTGTTGGCGTAGCAGTTATGGCACTGCTGGAGGGCGCGGGATCGAATCCCGTTCCGCGGCGGCCGCATTTCGATGAGCGTAAAGTGCAATAGACGCCCGGTCCACCTCGCATTCGGTGCAACTTTTCAAGAACCCCGGCGGTCCAAATTAATCCGAAGCCCCTTACTACGCCATTCCTCATAGTCAAATTTGTGATTTTGGCATGTAAAACCCGAGAACTTATTATTATTTTTTTAAATGGTGTGAGTATACTTACATTCGAGTGCGTCAGGATAGCGGACTTCAATGACGACGCAAAGAAAGTCGTGCTTTAGAAAGCTGTCAGGCGTAGGTATTCTGGCGGCTCAAGTGTGTGGGGACCAGTGTTTGAGCGGCGCTTTTTAAAGGCAGAGGAGGCCCCGCATACGCAGACGACGCAGACGACGCAGACGACGCAGACGACGCAGACGAGGCAGAAGCAGAAGGATTGATTGCGTTTTCGTTTAGACAGAAGAGCAAGGACGCAGGTTTAATAATTTAATTTTACGACAGACATATCCTCCTACAGCACCTACGCATCAGTGAATTTGCTGTACGTATGGGAATGAAACGCTTTTAGATATTTTCATTACTATTCAAGTTTAACCTACTAAAGAGAATGTTCCTTTGTTTCGTTCTTTCTTAATTTTTTATTCTTTTCGGAGCGCAGCTTCGTTGCCAACCCAACGTCTACAGTTCAGCTTTGCAGCGTTCCTGAGCGAACGAATTGACGGTACAAAAGCAGCTGTGGACTGTATAGTTCTTCTAATTTTTTGTTGTCGCTGCATTATCTGCAAGCAGACGACTTATTTTCGGCTCACATGCACCACCGTCTGTAATTTGATCCGCAGCACACTTTAGCGCTGTGACGCAAGCAGAACGAGCTCGTGGAACGTTTGACGTGCACGGCCCAACAAATTTATGACGACGATACGCCAACTCGGAGAACGTCAACTGCGAATAAATCAACTGCGAAAACCGGCGCTTGTCGTGAGGCGAGGACGACACGTCGCATTGGAGATGCCTAGATGGAACGTCAGGCTTAGATGGAACGTCTTCGTTTGTTAGGAATGAGAGCTCTGATCTAAGACCGCTCAGAAACCACAAGCCGCACCGTGCACAGGGTGCACGTCAAAGAAGCCCAGGGGGCCAAAATTATGTCGGAGTCCCCCACGTCGCTCATAGTTCGATCATAGTTTTGGGACGTAAAACTCTAGAATTTATTTAAATTAATGATCTTCAGGAAGGTATCGCGCTATAGGGAGATACACGTTCAGTATGGATTACATCTAGACAGGAGGGTCTGTTAACAATTAAGTGGAGAGATTGCAACTCATTTTAGGTATAAAGGATACAAGATTAGTCTTTATTAATTGGTTGTTTGTGAAACCTGTGCGATCGAAATTTGCAAGTAACGCAAAACAGACGCCAATTTCCTATCGGAGTTTTCCTTGCCTTTATCTTTTATTATTTTACACGTCCGCATCTCGACATCTAGGCCTCGTGACAACAAATAATAGAGCCTGACAAATTGTTATTGCTCTAAACAGCTCTAAACAAATATCCCAACCAGTAACTCTAGGATAAAGCAGAACGTAGGGATTTTAGTAGCAGTTCTTTCAAGCAGCACTTATTTTCCTTTTTTTCCATTCTTCGGAATCGTTTAATCCCCTTTCCCCTCCCTTGGCAGACTAGCATGCCAGCGGTCGTACGACTGTTGGAAAAAAATATCCGCCTTCCAATAAAGATCATCTTTCTTCTTGCCTAAGAGAAAATAGACTTCCTGTATAGAACGTTTTGTTGAGGACCCCGTCATTTTGCGATGACAGAGCCATCTATCGTCCGGCGCCATGCTGGTATATGGTATCGCGCTGGAAGGTGACCGGCGAACGTGTTGTTCACGACGAGTGTCAAGTTTTCGCGCTTTCCCGAGAGATCTCAACAAGTTGTTTGAACTGGAAGACTTCTTAGCATGTGGTCAATAAGCTTTTAGCTTCGATATAGCCACAATATTGAACGGCGATGGGCCTAGAGGAGCTCCCGCAGCTCTCCCCACGATCGAAATGGGAGGAAAAACAAGTCTGAACGTTGTCGCGTAACCTATACCTGTAACGTGTTATTATTGTATGTCTAGCCTTGGACTCTATTAAGTTTCAAGGCTAGACACAGGCGACAACAATCGGAGGTGTCTCCATGTGTTGTCTGTGTGCCGCACCAGCGTACATTACAATCCAGGTAACTTCGAAGCTCCGAGGAAACACGTCGGGCTAACTTTCGTGGTCCCAAAGTTATCGCCGTACGATTTTCGAGATATCTTTTATCTGGCACCCGGGCATCAAGCTTTACAATATAAAAAAGAACTGTAAAGTAACTCGATCGACAGGGCTGTTAACATGGGTGAAATGAGGAGATGATAATGGGCGCGAATATGCAACGATCAACCAGGCACACGCGAAGCGTTGAAAGATTACGCGCACTCTTAGGTCTCGAATGGTGCCTGTGCGTGCAAAGGCAGCTCGCCCACTCGACTGAGCTGAAAAAACGTGCTCTTTGCAACTTTTACAGCGCGCGATGAGCGGCGTTGACGGCTTGCCAGCGAGATTCGGAAGCACGGGAGAGCCCGTGTGAACGAGGGCCGGCCGGCCCACAGTAGGCACGGGTTTGGTTACATATTGAAAAAGAACACGCCTTGATTCCTTAGTCGGCGCGTGTTGTTTTCTTAATACGTCCTCGGTCAAATTCCGCCAGAACGTTGGTTGCCAAGCATCATAGGGCCCTGTAATATAAAGCTATTCCAATATTTTTTTATTCCAATCTCCGGACGTCAAATCTGCGTAACCGCCGACGCAAGTATGGCGCGGTCACCCACAGGTTTGTCTGAACAGACCAATCAAACGCTCTCCTCGTTCATAGGAGGTCACTTTTGTTTGCTTGAAAAACGAATAACATTACCTACACTGAGCGGCTTGTCTTACCTAATTGGATGACAAGAGGCGAGGAGCGCGCTCAAGCGGAGAGGAATTTGATGGGGCCGAGCCACTGCACTGAACATCGACAACAGGATGAGAAGGGTGGTGCCGGTGTCTGCGATTGGTCCGCTTTCCCTTACTGAGCTTGCGGTGGCTGGTCGGAAGCAACCGAACAACGGATGCAACGGAAGCTTAAGACGCTGAAACGGATCCTCAGCAAAGAAGAGTTGGCAGAATGAGGTCGTAAACGTGCCGAAAGTGCTCGAAAACGTTACATGGCCACGCGAAAAGTTTTATTATACGCAAATAGACGCATGCTCTCCGGCAGGTGCGAGTAGCCAGTGCCTGAAGGATTTGCGGAAGCCATCTTTTATTCCTTTCGGAACGGGGCACCCTACGGCTATTCAGAAAGATATTCAGCTTTGTTCGGCATATTAACGCATCTTTAACGCATACACTTCACTTTGACACGGTGAGTTTTCGCGGCTTTGTGACGTCGCGTGACAGACAGGTGAAGTGGGCGCAGCACGAAAACTTTTGACCAATAGCCGAGGGATAATGGCGAAACGGCGTCGAGTCAGAAATAAGTATTTTTCTTTCGTTCGGTCCATTAATGCACAATCAATGTGTACGCGTCATATGAGATGGGGAGTTATCGCGGTTTTCGTGACGTCGCGTGACAGACAAGCGAAGTGGGGTAGGTTCAAAAAAGCTTTTGATCAATCGCGGAGGGCTGATTGCAGAATTGGAATAGAAACGTTTGGAATAGTTTTACGTTATAGCACCGATAATCTTAGAACACGTTGGACCAGTTCCGTGTTCGTCGCCGAGCGCTCACTGGGAACCAAACCTTGCGAACATACACGCGATGGCATCAAGTTTTTGCTGGCAAAACAGAGCAGACGCTTCTTCGCTATCGCGGCGACAGTGTCCACGAAGTCGACGCGGCTGAAGATGCAATTATCGGATGCTTTCGAAAGTTATTATTACTTTTTTTGCAGCTGAATGCAGCAGAGGGGTAGCCCACCGACCTCGAGTCAACTGAGATCGCAGAAGTCCTAGACAGAACACGTTTGAATGGCACTCATCTGCAATGAAACCGCTACCTTTCCAAGCTACCGCTGGGAGAAAACGGAATCCGCACATACCAGTGTGAGGAGGAGAGGGACGCGGTGCGCTGGTTCGAGGCTACGCTCCTCCTCGCTGATGAAACGGTCTATATCTATATGGGAACGCTAACAGTAAAGACCGCAGGGTGCCTAGCTGTGGCAAGGCTGTAAGTTCCGTGTCACCTTTTCCACGCTGTCATGCAGATGGCGCAACACTCCTGAACGACGTGAACGACGACGGATTGATTGATTGACTGATTGATTGAAAACATCTTTATTTGCAGAATATTCGTAGAACTCGTGGGTGGGCCGCCTAGTCCAGTAGTGCACTGGTGATTGCTGCTGCGCTGGCCCTCCCCACCAGCCAGTGCTGACGGTCAGGATCATTGCTGAGCCGAATAGCATCCCACCGCTTCTCTGAGGGATTTGGAATGGGGTCAACTATGGGAATAAATTGGCATGCCCAGACCATGTGGTAGAGGCTAGCTACCTCTCTTCAGTGTGGGCATTGCGGGGAATATAATGTAGGGTACCACTGGTTAACTTAGTCTCCTAAAGGTGTTCTCTTCTAACTTATTCAGGGATTTATGTGGTGTTGGGTACTCCTTCCTGGCTGTTCTGTATGGTGCGAGATTGTCAACATACACTGCTAAAGCAGTTAGGTCGCAGCACCCTTCAAGGTCATCAGGGGGAGATGCCCGGTATAGAAGAGTTCGGGCATGCCTGTGAGCGGCTTGGTTTCCTCCTGGTAGTTCCAGGTGGCCGGAAAACCAGATGACTGAGGCTTGGCTGGGTGGATGCTTAATCAGCAACGACAACCCTGACCCGTGAATTAATGCATTACTGAAGTTGCGACAGGCGTTCTGGGAATCAGTGAGCACATCGGCGTTGGGGTTAGATGCTATAGCTAATGCAATAGCTGCTTCCTCTGCGTGAGTGGGGTTGGATGTTTTCGTCGAGGCGCAGTTCACCATTGATCCTGAAGACGTTGAGACCACAATAGTCATCACTCCATTCTTTTGTCCTGCAGCGTCCACGTAAAGGGTGTTAGGTTGCTCGTCCCATTTCTTCTGCAGGGCTTCCCTTCTTGCTTTTCTCCTTTCGATGTTATATGCGGGATGCGTGTTCCGCGGAATGGGGTGCACGTTGATGCGTCTCCTCACATCACATGGTACCTCTTCCCTTTGGTCTATCGTATAGGGCCGATTAATATGGATCCTTTCGAGCAGATCTCTACCTGGTTTTGTGACTGCGAGCCTATTGGGTTGTGAGATGCATTGTGCTTCCCACATCTCATTGAGGGTATTATGTACTCCTAGAGCCATGATCTTAGCCCTTGGCGTGGAGTTTGGTAGCCCCAGTGCCGTCTTGTAGGCTTTCCTGATCAGTGTCTCCAACTTTTCAATTTCCGTCCTGGAGAGTTTAAGGAATGCCGTCCCGTACATTATCCGAGAGATCACGAAAGCTTGCATTAAGCGGATGGTGTCCCTTTCCTTCATGCCGTGGTGCTTATTTCTGATACGATGTAGCATCCGGAGGATTTGCTCGGTGGAAGTTGTAACCTTCTTCATAGTGGTGGTGTTCTGTGGCCCCTGCGGGATGTACGGCCCTAGGATCTTGATCTCCGTGGGTTTCGGTACTGAGTGGTTGTCTATATACACCGTGATGTTTTGCGCCAGAGGTGTCCTCGGGTTCTTCAGGATGAGCAACTCGGACTTTTCCAGCGCACACTGGAGGCCTCTCTCCCTGGCGTACCGGTCCACCGTGTCCGCTGCGGCTTGAAGACGCTCCTCGATCTCGGCATCACTCCCCGAGTTGCACTAGACAGTGATATCATCCGCATACAATGTGTGTTTGATACCCGGGATTTCGGAGAGAAGGCCTGGGAGTTTTTTCATAGCCAAATCGAACAAAAGGGGTGACAGTACCACCCCTTGCGGAGTTCCTCTCGGGCCTAGAGTGACGGGATATGATTTTATTCCACCAAAGTTTATAGTGGCTTGCCTTGCTGATAAGAAGCTTTTGATATAGTTGTAGGTTCTGGCGCCACAGTTGGTGTCGGCAAGGCTTTGCAGAATATTTTTATGCAGAACGTTATCAAACGCTCCTTTCAAATCAAGTGTTAGGATGGCCCTTGTCTGTTACTTGGGAGGTGTCTCAAGGAGGCCTTTGTACACGTACAAGAGGGCGTCCTGCGTCGATAGGTGAGGGCGAAAGCCGAATTGAGTGTTAGGTAGGAGGTTGTTCTCTTCTAAGTATCTACTGAGTCTCGTGTTGATGACCCCTCTATGAGCTTCCCCAAACACGATGTCAGCGATATCGGTCTTAGATTATCCAGTTTAAGGGGTTTGTTTGGCTTCGGAATGAACCGAACCTCGGCCGTCTTCCAGGATATTGGCAGCGTTCCTGTAGCCCAATGCTGCTCGTTGAAGCATTCCACCAGCGAGGTGATGGTGTCATCGCTGAGGTTAAATAAGAGCTTTGTTGTTATTTGATCTGGACCAGGAGCTGCATTTTTTCTCATGTCCGCAATTTCTGCTTTGATTTCTTCTTTCGTGAGTGGGATGCCCAGCTTGGCATTCGGCAGCCCAGAATACTCCGGTTGTTCCACGACTTGTGCCGTGAACAGATACCTGGTCTTGAGCTTTTCCATCAACTCTGTGTCCGTACCCGGGATGGTGTGTACAATATTCGTGAGCCTGTCTTTAGTGGCCGACTTGCTGCTGCTGTGGTCAATTAGGACACGCAGGAGCTTCCAAGTCTTTGACACACCTAGCTTCCCCTGAATGCCATCGCAGAGCATATTCCAGTTCTGTCTGGCCAAGGATATGGCGTAGGATTCTGCCTTTTTGTTTATCTCCTCTATTTTTTTCTTGAGTTTGCGGTTAAGCCGTTGTCTTCGCCATCTCTTTGTCAATGACTGTCTTTGCTTTTTATAAATGTAGAAGGTGCGGATCAACCGCTGGGCAATCTTCTGTTGTGCAGACCTCTTTCGTAAAGGCTTTCAAAGTTTGCACCTCACCCTTAACCCATTCCTCTAGGTCTGTAACGGGGCTTGCAGTAGATGCCTGGGCCTGTCTCCAGCTGTCCCAATTCGTAACTATTGCGATACCTATTTTGCGTTTGCACGCGTTTGTGCTTATCTCCAGTCAGAGGATGAAGTGATCACTTCCCAGGTGCTGTTCGGTATTCTTCCAAATGGCGCTGTTTATGTTCTTGGTGAACGTCAGGTCCGGACACGTATCTCTACTAACACTGTTTCCCAGCCTCGTAGGGTAAGTGGGATCGGTGAGGATCGATAGCCCTTCCTGCGTCACTACTTCTTCCAGTTTTCTGCCTTTTGGTGTCGCCGCCGGGTAGCCCCATGAAGGGTGCGGTGCGTTGAAATCGTGCACAATCACGCAGGGGGCATGGCCCGCTAAGCTCAGAAATTTCTTTATGAGGGAACCCAATCTGGCGTGCCCGTCTTTGGGAGGGCTGTAAACATCCAATACATGCGTGCTTGTCGCTCCTCTTTGGAGGGGAAGAATAGTAATATAGCATTGCGCAATATCCGTCTCGAAAGGGTCGGGCAGTATGGCAGTGTATAGTTATTGCACTAACGTGGCAGTTAACTGGTCGTGCTAATAAGTTACATAGTCTTGGAGTTTAATAGGCATTAGGTGGGGTTCTTGAATTAGGATAGCTACCGGTGGGTCAGTAGCCTGAGATATAAGAAGATTAAGAGCCGCCTGCTTTCTCCTGTAGCCCCGGCAGTTCCACTGCCAGATCTTTACTCTAGGTTTGGCTCTCGTTCCACTTCTCGCGGCCGTTCGAGCTCGAGACGCCGGGCAACCGGCTCCAACCATAACGCCAGTCACGTGGAGGCGGGTAAAGAACAAGGGAAGGAGAACCTCATGAAGACCGCCGGGGCGCTGAAGAAGACGTCCTCGGGTCAGCTCTCAGATTCGAAGGTGAGCTTTGCAGAGTGGCCTTCCCTCCCCTTGTCCTCCCCGCAGAATAACACGCACTTGGCAGCACTCAAAAAAAGAGATAGAAGGTCTTAAAAAACAAGTCAGCGCTTTAACAATCCAAAACCAAGAGCTTAAGCGAGCCACCACTAATGCCATAACGCCGGTGACTCGGCCGACTCCTCAAAACCAAACACAGCAGGTACCTAGCTCCCAGCCTGCCTTAGGCGAGGTCTACCAACGAATTATCCAAGAACTGCGATCCTTCAAGGAGGAGTTGCGAGCGTTTCTAATTTACGATAACGCTCAATTCCAAGAAATTCGAGAGCAGATTGCAAACAACAGACGATACACGGAGACGGCAATTTCTGCACTTCGGAAGGAACATGCGGACAAAAGACATAACTCCAAACGACGTCGGAAATTCTAGCCGAAGAGTAAGAAAGGTGTTTCGACCGCATACGCTGTTGATGTGCTACAGACCAAGCTTTACAGCCGCAATGCTGCTAGTTCGCCGGGATGCAAGAGCTTTCGAAAAGTTGAAGCGTACCTGAGTGTATATACGCCTCTACTCGGTTTAAAGATACAATTTGTCAATAGATGCTCGCGTAAATTCTGAGAGGTATCCCGGGCAAATTTTATCATTGTGTTATTACGTAGCATTCTTTTTTGGCTTGTTCCAGGCACTCGGCGGGAAGCGGGAAGGCTCCTTTCTCGTCTACTTTTGGGCCTCTTTCTGACAAGGAAGCTTTAGCTTGGGGCTCCTATCTAGCTACGTAGGAAATGAGAAACATATTTTCTTGCGAACACTACTGCACCAAATTTGGTTAGGTTTGTTGCACTTACTAGAAAAAGTAAAATGCAGTGACTGCTGGCAGTGAATTTTTTATTTAGGCAGTCGATGTTTTCAGAGATATTGTCGAAAGTTGCAAATTTTCAGAGAACAAAACTATCACGTTTACAATTTCGTAAATCAGCAGTGAAAAAGGATATCACAATACGTAAACTGCACGTAAGAGTAAATTTAAAGCTGCCGAAATGAATACATCATACATGGCTTTGAAGTATACCTGTAATATGCGAGTGGGAGTTTCGCAGTACCCTCGTAAACAACATAACAAATTCTCGTAAGATAAATATTTATGTGTCAAATTTGTCAGCTTTGACTGCTCGAACGGATGCAGTTTCCAGAACGGCGATATCTGTTCTAGGTGCAGAGCTCCATATGTGGAAACGTCGTGCTTCTATTGTTTTCGGAACTTGCCAATATACCGAAAAATTATTTTAAAATATTCGGAACACAAATCAATATTCCCTTTTCGAGCGATCACTAGAATTCAACTTTCACTCCCAAATGCAATCCGTCTCATTAACATAGGCCCAATGGTTATCTCAGAAAAGCATTTCTGCGTTTCACACGTGTTTGAACAGGTGGCACCGGAGCTGGGCCCAAGATAAAGCTGCTTCTTAAGACGAGCGCTCGGCGGTTGTATGGAACCTCGGCCGTAAGCACAAGATCCCGATGCTCGAACTGCTTGGCGACGACCGTTCGTCAATGCCACCTCAGGCTTCCACACGTATCGCGCGTACAACCACATGAAAGCACGCGCGAACGCGCCAGTATCAGTTCGGCCACAGACTCGGTAATAGACACTGGAGTGTGACAGTCTCGCCACCCTCTTTCGAGTGCAGCACGCCGCGTATTAACACGTCTCGCAAAAATTGAGAGCGCGCCAGCTTTAACGCGATAGCGTAAAGGGCCCCGTGTGGCGGAAAATTAGGTGTCGACGTCCCGCGTCCAGCGTCGACCATCGCTTCGGTAGGATCATTACGAACCACGCATACCGAACGACGCAGGGGCCCCATGTAGCGCAAGGA